>NC_092145.1:74010104-74701629 GCF_043159975.1 Macaca nemestrina
AACCTGAGGTCGGGAGTTTGAGACCAGCCTGACCAACAGGAAAAAATGCCATCTCTACAAAAAACACAAAATTAGCCAGGCGCGGTGGTGCATGCCTGTAACCCCAGCTACTTGGGAGGCTGAGGAAGGAGAATCGCTTGAACCCAGGAGGCTGAGGTTGCAGTAAACCGAGATTGCACCATTGCACTCCAGCCTGGGCAACGACAGCAAAACTCTGTCTAATAATAATGATAGTAATAATGCTGAGTTGGACCTTGATGCTAGACAGAGCTCAGATTTAAATCAGTCTGAGTTTACACCACCAGCCTGAAAGCTGCACCCCAAGGGCAGAATTATGCACGGCAACAGAAAGTAACTCTCAAACCTGTGGTTACCAAGAAGATAGTCAATGTGAGGGAAGGGCAAAACCAACCATAGAGTATAATGTAAAGAAATTGTTCCATTTTGTAGTTTTGTGTCATCCACTTCCTGAGAATCCTTTAATAGAATGTAAAAATAACTACTTTAAGGGCAGTATCTTATATTTTAAATGCTACAGAATGAAAGAGCATGTTTGGGTTGTTACAGAACCCATAGCTTACTATTAGACAATCACTGATGATTATATGTGATCCAGATGAAGAGCAGGTTATTTGTGAGAGAACAATCAGCCCAGTGGATTGGATGAATGCCACTTAAGGTCTGTTTACCCTGAGAAGGGGATTTCCCACCTCTCTCTATAAAATACCAAGTGTAGCATCCCAGATGAAGTAGCTGATATTCCTTATATGCAAGCCATGTGGGACTGGCTTTATGATAACTAAGATATGTTTCCACTGAATATGCCTATTACCCAGATCATGGTAAAAGCTGTGGTTAAGGGGGCCCCTTCTATATGGGCACCCTGGATGACATTACGTCTGCAGAATCAAACAACTGTTTAAGAAGCCTTATCAAATTTTCTGTCCTTCGTGGGTCTTACAGATGTTAATAGAACATTACAGTAATTAACAACAACAAAAAAGGGAAAGGCAAAAGGGAGTCAAAGGACTCATCCCAGAATGGTGGAAATCGTTAGATGTTTATTAAGAAATGAAATGAAATGAAAATTGATGGAGTTACGGCAAAGGTCTTTACAACACTATCAAAGGTTGGGTGAAACAAAGGGAGTCCCTGCTGGGTCCCCTCTACATTAAAAGGTCCCACATCACTTTCCTACATTTGCCCCATGTTGGAGGTATTTAAGAAAAAAACAAAAGGGAAAAGGTATAATGAGCAAGCTAACATTACCTGGGGGCAAAGCTGAGTTGAGTTAAGGTAAAGATTGACAAATGACCTTGAGTCTCTTGGCTCAACTCCATGCTGGGAACCTAAATCCTTTTCCACCAGAAATGGTCAAATGGTCTGGTAATAGAGAAGAAAAGTTCCCGGGACCAGAACATAAAAATGTAAAGACTGATAGGATTATGAAATTTGAGACGCTTAAACAGGCTTTCTGTAAGGTAGTTGTGACTCCTTTACCTAAATTTCCTATGAAAATGGGAACTGTATCTCACTAGGGGATGTTTTCCCTATCTAGTATCATAAAACTGAAGGCATGTAAATCTGACCTTTGAGAAATGTTCATTGGATACACTAAATGGGAACTAGTAAGATTGCCTGAGCCTACAGAATATAGGGTGGAAGCTAGAGTGCTGGTCAGGACAAATCCTTCATTTGATAGCTCTTTGTGGAGCGTTTATTGGGGCTTATGACAAATGCCTGTGAGCACTTTCCAATGATAACTACTGGAAGTTTGGACTAGAGAATTTCCACTTAAGGTATATTTACTGCCTTGCTATGGAATACTAACTAAAGCTACCCCTATGCTAACAAAAATAATAGTGCCCCTAAGATTGCCATGATAAAATGAATGTGGTTTTTATAGGATCATGCTATCTGGGGATGCAAGGAGGAGGTATTCATTAGCAGGGAGCCTCTTTTTCCCTGAGGACTGGCTCTAGCAATGTGAATAGCTGCTAGATTTTTCAGTGCCAGATAAACAGCTCTCATCTGACAAGAGCTGGTTGGCTTGTGAATGGCAGTTCCAAGGTGAACAAACAACATTTTGTTTGAAAGCCTGCTGATTTGGTTAAAGGAGAGTCATGAAAATATTTTTATTTATTTATTTATGTATTTATTAGTTATTTATAGTTTAGAGCAATTGGGTAAAGTATGTTTTTATAAGCAAATTTACCTTTCTCTCTATCTGAGGTCTCCAAAATTTGGAAACTGTTCATGCATATTCTGATTTCATAACAATATAATTTGCATAAGTTTACTAAGAGTCTTTTAAAAAAAAAAAAAGACAATTGGAGACTCTGGTTATTTTTCCAAGGCTTTGACTAGAATAACACATTTTTAGGTAAAGTTCAGCAAAGCCTACTTGAAAAGAGCCTATATCGTCAAACAATTCTTGCTGCACTTTGTGTAAATAATCAGGCCAAGTATAATAAGCCTAAAACTTATTTCACACACAAATTGGTCTTACTGTAATTTCTCCTTAGTAGAAAAGGAGGACTAGAGGAAAGAAATTGTTTCAAAGGAAAACTATAACACCTTTTACTAGACTACAGCCTTGAATTTTGTTTTTGAGTGAAAATTGAATCATGAATTATTTCTGGGCTACAATAATATTCTAAAGAGTATCAGTATAATTTTCTTCATGTTTTTAGTTGGCATCCTAATGGAATAGGTTCCTTTTTCTGTTCTGACACGCACATTCTCTTTCTATTGTCAAACTATTGTTATTTATTTCTCGTAGTTTTACTTCTTCTGAGAAAATCAGAATCATGTATTCAGAAGACTAGAGATGATTTGAAAAGGCCTGCAAATCTTTGTCATTTTGAATCCCACTGGATCCAGTTAGTTTTTCACTGCAAATGTCCTGCTGCTAAACCTATACAAACAACTTTCCTCTAGGCCCAGGGACTATCCCAGAAGAAGTGGGTGTGTGAGATTATAAGGGCCAGTTTTGAGGAACAGAATTAATTCAGACCCTGCAAATCAAGGATGGGTACCTGGATGCCTAAACAGCTGGCAAAATAAGGGACTTTGTCTTCTGGATAATTACATGCATGGCACCATTTCATCCATCACAACCATAAAGAATTTTCTGCTTTCTGTAGAATTAAAAGAAAATTATTACTGAGAGGATATAAAGATACCTGTGATGAAGCCTACTGGGTATAATAGTCCCAGTTATGATATTTATCCAGATAGATATATAGTTAAAAACATTATCAGCCACCTTAGGACAAATTGCTAAAAGAGGGCAAAAAGCGTTGTGGCACAAGTCTCTAAACTCCTTAGCCAAAAAGTTTTAACAAGGCTTATGTTTTGTACAGATAATTGTTACATTGTAACTAAAACCAAGACCACAGTAGCTCACTATATAGAAGTTAAAAGTAGATAAATCAGTTTTGTAACCTCACATTTGACTTTTTGTTTGGTGACTTTTATATACAAAATTTTAAGGGTTAATAAATGCCTGTTGATGTCCATTCCTGTTTGGCCTAGAACATTTAAATTGGCTATAAATCTTTTTTTTTTTTTTTTAGTTTAATGTATTTTAATAGCAAACTTACAGGAACAGCACAGAAGACAGACAACATTAAAAACATGTACTTGCATGTAGGACAACTCAGTTAGAAAAGTATAGTGAATGAATGGAATCTACTGTATGATAAAAATGCTACAAACACCATTTAGTTGCCATCAATAAGAAATTTACTTGTTTTAAAAAAATCCAAATGCTGGCATTGTCCAGAAAAATTTAACAGGTTTATTTATAAGTATTATAAAGTTGAACCGCTGAAACTTGTTCACTGAAACATTTTAACTTGCATTAATGCTTTACGCCTCTGCATTTATATTAAAAATTCACACACAAATGAAAATGGAAAAACTGCCAATACCTGATTTCTGTCCCCTATTTTTCCACTCGCAATCATATACTTAGGTACCTTTTGACCCCATGGAAAAAAAATATCTAACGTTCAGAACTACCAATAACAGGAAGAAGAGAATTTTTTTTTTTTTTTTTTTTTTTTTAGAATGAAATGTTTCCCATCATAGTGGATTCTTAAGCACGTTCTCCACGTATGCGCCGTGCTAGCTGGATGTCTTCTGGCATAATTGTTACACGTTTGGCATGGATAGCACACAGGTTGGTGTCTTCAAAAAGGCCAACCAGATAGGCCTCACTTGCCTCCTGCAAAGCACCAATAGCTGCGCTCTGGAAGCGCAGATCTGTTTTAAAGTCCTGAGCAATTTCTGGCACCAGATGCTGGAAGGGAAGTTTGCGAATCAGAAGTTCAGTGGACTTCTGATAACGTCTAATTTCACGGAGTGCCACAGTACCAGGCCTGTAACGATGAGGTTTCTTCACCCCTCCAGTAGAGGGCGCACTCTTGCGAGCGGCTTTTGTAGCCAGTTGCTTCCTGGGTGCTTTACCACCAGTCGATTTGCGGGCAGTCTGCTTCGTAGGAGCCATGGTACAGAGACCTCCTTACTTACTGGCTATAAATCTTTTGGCTCTAAGTCCCTTGGCCCTAGGGTTCCCACTGAGGGAGAGGATGGACCTGGGCCAGGCAGCCATGCCGCCTTAGTAATACTATGGGTCAAAACAGAAGTTTGGTGGCCATCAATGTAACTTCTGGCAAATCTTGGCCAGAAAGGGGAGGATATCAACCAAAAATAAAATTCTAAGCCCCCCAACCATCTGAACAGACCTGCTTCTTGGTTAGGGGCATTCCAAAGTTAACCTGAAAAACTAGTTTCAGCCATAATGAAAAGTGAGGGAGAAGTGTCAGACATGCCTCACAGCTGACCAGCATTCACATCAACACAGACACCTTAAAACTGAAAGAACAAGGCCAAGTGCAGTGGCTCATGCCTGTAATCTCAGCACTTTGGGAGGCCAAGGTGGGTGGATCACCTGAGGTCAGGAGTTCAAGAACAGCCTGGCCAACATGGTGAAACTCTGTCACTACTAAAAATACAAAAATTAGCTGGGCATGGTGATGCGTGCTTATTGTAATCCCAGCTACTTGGGAAGCTGAGGCAGGAGAATTGCTTGAACCCAGGAGGCACAGATTGCAGTGAGCCGAGACCATGCCATTGCACTCCTGCCTGGGCAATAAGAGCGAAACTCAGTCTCAAAAAAAAAAAAAAAAAAAAAAAAAAGACTGATAGAACAGCCTCTTTAAATCTAATAAGAAATATTTACTATCTATTTTCTCTGAAGCCTGCTACCTGGGAGCTTAATCTACATGACAAAACCTTGGTCTCCACAACCCCTTATTATAACCCAGATTCCTTTCTATTGATTCCAGGTCTTTAAGTAATAACTCTTTTTTTTTTTTTTTTGAGACAGTCTGGCTCTGTCACCCAGGCTGGAGTGCAGTGGCCGGATCTCAGCTCACTGCAAGCTCCGCCTCCCAGGTTCACGCCATTCTCCGGCCTCAGCCTCCCGAGTAGCTGGGACTACAGGCGCCCGCCACCTCGCCCGGCTAGTTTTTTGTATTTCTTAATAGAGACGGGGTTTCACCGTGTTAGCCAGGATGGTCTCGATCTCCTGACCTCGTGATCCGCCCGTCTCGGCCTCCCAAAGTGCTGGGATTACAGGCTTGAGCCACCGCGCCCGGCTGTAATAACTCTTTCAACCAATTGCCAATCAGAAAATCTTTGAATCTGTCTATGACCTGGAAGCCCCCCCTTTTAGTTGTCCTGCCTTTTCAGAACGAACGAATGCACATGTTATGTGTATTGATTGATATTTTATGTCCCCCTAAAATGTATAAAACCAGTTGTAGCTCAACCACCTTGTGCCCATATTTTCAGGACCTCCTGAGGCGTTGTCACGGGCATGTCCTTAATTTTGGCAAAAGAAACTTCTAAAATGATTGAGACTTGTCTCAGATACTCTTTTGTTTACCAAGAGAATATTAATTTTTAGGCTTTGTATGATAACTTAATTACTGAAGATAAATTATGCTTCCTCAGTGACAACAAAGATAAACTAAGTCAGCTAACAAATATAATATAGGCTTTTATTTAGATTACTTCACATCATTCCCCACCTAACAATTCATTACATTTTTCCTGTTGTCAATGTGTTGAATCCCTGTAATTTGTACTGAATCCCCTCACATGTACTCTAAATCTTCAGAAATCCATGGTAAATATCTTCATAAGTTTATTAAGAAACCAGGACCAAGGAGCAAACACAGGTTCCATACAAACTGATAAAATCTCGGGCCTTTAAATTAGAGATTTAGGGTTCTCAAAACAGTCACTACAGACAGGATTAGCTACAAACGGTGTTAATAACCGTTTCACACAAGCAAATATTGAAGAGATAACTATAATACTTTTCCCCTTGAGAAAGCTATGGTATATGACTAGGATTATAAAATACTGCAATGACTACTTCACTCAAGACTTACATTATAATTTTACAGAATTAAGATAGTCGATATTAAGATAGAAAAAGCAATGTGCTGGTTACTTCACCATTTTTAATAATAAAATAAATATTACATCATACAATGCAGAGTCTGAGAAGAGGTACAAAAATTAAAATGTAGAAATTTGATTTGTAAAAGAACATCAGAATCAGATACATCCCCTCTCCATAGAGGGCTCTGCAGTGAGGCCACAGGTAGGGTAACACCCTCCTGGCATAAACAACTTGCTGGCAGTGTCTCTCAGGACTGTTGTCTGGCCTCTCCCAGGGCACAGGGAGAGATAAATTGCACTGAAAAAAGAGAGCTCAGCCGGGCGCGGTGGCTCAAGCCTGTAATCCCAGCACTTTGGGAGGCCGAGACGGGCGGATCACGAGGTCAGGAGATCGAGACCATCCTGATTAACACGGTGAAACCCCGTCTCTACTAAAAAACACAAAAAACTGGCCAGGCGAGGTGGCGGGCGCCTGTACTCCCAGCTACTCGGGAGGCTGAGGCAGGAGAATGGCATAAACCCGGGAGGCGGAGCTTGCAGTGAGCCGAGATCCGGCCACTGCACTCCAGCCTGGGCGACAGAGCGAGACTCCGTCTCAAAAAAAAAAAAAAGAGAGAGCTCAGCTTCCCAGAATCAGAGTTGTCTTGGGTTGGGTGGTGGTGAAGGTAGATATCAGGCAGAAGTTTTGCAGGGATGGCAGGACACAAACTGCTGCCTGGAGCAGCTAGAGGTCCTCAACCATGCAGAGAAATAGACAAGTTTACCATTTTAAGTGAGTTCTCCTTACTTAAAACACTTTCATCTAGTTTCCGGGAAAATATAACGAAGGGCTTATAAACTGCTTTCACTTGATGCATAAGGCTCAATGTTCTTGGGAGTTAAAAGGAATGTGGTTAACATTGTCCAATGCCTTGAGGAGACAGATAATAAATAGGGGAGATGAGGCACAGATAAATGCAATTGACTCTTAAATAACAGACTACTTTTAAAAAGTAAAATAGCAACTGAGAAATGTTCAAATGATGAAGGCATCTTCAGGTGGCTTCCTTTGTCATTCCCTGTTTTGGCTTGCACTTATTTTTCCTTTTGGTATTTTTCAAATTTTTTGTTTTTGTCTTTACAATTGTGAAGATATCTGGCGTCTCCAGTGAACTGAGGACTCTCAGCTACTTAGCTTTTGTGTGTCTGTTTTTCACCTCAGCAGTCTTCATTTTACTTGACTGCTATCCTTAAGAAAAAGCAACAGGTAATTATTAAACTTTTCCGGGACATAACAAGTATTAGTAATAGCTGAGAAGCCACTAGATACCAGGTACTTAGAGAAGTATGTAGAATTCAGTAAAAAAGTCCAATCTCTTCATCAAGGAACTGGTATTCCAGGGTATAATGCTCCTGTAGAAAAATGATGTCAAAAATCAAGCTTTAAATTATGTATATGTCATTACCTTCCGAAGTAGCAATGAAAGACACATAAGAGAGCATAAAGAAAAAGAGTGCAGGCCCATGTAAAAAACCCAGAATACTAAACATCCTTCCAACCCCACTATCTTATGGATGAAGACAATTGGCATAAACAGCATTACTTTAATCTATTTATCTAAAACTTTCATGTTTAGAGAAGGTAAACATGAGAGCATACCTCACTGAGTATTCTAGGTTTGAAACTGACTGGTTTTCATAATTGTAAAGTTAATTAGGTAGACACAATCTCTTAGTACACCAGTCTTCTGGTGTACAAAAGGAATTAAGTAAAAGGTAAACATGGCAAAGTCATTTGGGGACAGAACACTCTCTGAGTGAAATTAACCCAGCGTATATCACTGGAGGATTATCAGCTGGAGGATTATGTTTAAGAAAATCATTATGGCTTACTTCTGCCAGAGAGGGCGGGGAGAGGAAAAGTCCACTTCATATTTAGGTTTGCTTTAGTTATCTGAAGGATCCAGATGGAACTGAAGCCTCTGTCTTACTTATTAAATAAATATGGGAACATAAACATAAATAAAAGAGGGTCCCATAATCTCAAAAGCATAAAGATTTGGAATGGCTGAAAAAAGAGAATGAGTTTGTGAACTAAACCACAAAGCATACAAATTTCCCATAGACTTTTGCCATTATTGCAGACTTGCTCCCTGTGTTTTACTATGCCTGTAGAAATACCCTGGAGGCTTTGAGTGAAAGCAGAGCCATTTCAGGAACATAACCTAGCTATGGATAATCTCTCTACACTGGTGCTACTCTATGCCCATATGGCATTTGAGTGTCCTCAATCTTTTTATTTGTTAGATAGGGTAGTAGTAATGCCAATGTCTACAAAGCAGTTTATTGGTTTTAAAAGATTCTGCTTTATTTATTATTAGGTTTAATAAATATAACCACAGGTAGTAAATGCTAGAGGGTAACTAAATACGGTGAATCTAGAGAAAGAAGGGTTATGCTACAAAAAGTACTTAAAATATTATTTTAAAAAATACCTTCAGGCAGAGCGCAGTGGCTCACACTTGTAATCCCAGCACTTTGGGAGGCCGAGGTGGGTGGATCACCTGAGGTCAAGAGTTCAACACCAGCCTTTCCAAGATGGCGAAACTCCGTCTCTATTAAAAAATACAAAAGTAGCCGGGCATGGTGACAGGTACCTGTAATCCCAGCTACTCGAGAGGCTGAGGCAGGAGAATCGCTTGAACCCAGGAGGCAGAGGTTGCAGTGAGCCGAGATCGTGCCAGGGCACTCCAGCCTGGGCGACACAGCGAGACTCCATCTCTTAGTACACTTTGTTCTAAGTCATTACAGCAATAAAAGACTGAAGTAGAATCTCCTTTCAGTAGGGCTAATTAACAAACATGCCCCCAAATGAAACTGTTTTCTTTGGAGAGAGGAGAGTTGTAATGATAAGTCTTTGCAGAATATATTCTACAATTGTGACCACATATATCTGGTCGAATATGTTTATACTGTTGGAACAAACTAGAAAAGAACTACAAGAAGGTACGGTCTAGAAAATGGAAAATGATAGGGTAATATTAACACCTTTAATTATTAAACTTAATTTTGCCATTACTTTAAAGAGAGTATGTTTAGCTTCCAAAGCTACTCATTATTTAGTGTGTTAAAGCTAATAAAAGGCCAAGTGCAGTGGCTCACGCCTGTAATCCCAGCACGGAGACCGAGGCAGGTGGATTACTTGAGGTCAGGAATTCAAGACCAGCCTGAACACGATGAAGCCCCGTCTCTACTAAAAACACAAAACTTAGCCAGGTGTGGTGGCACACTCCTGTAATCCCAGCTGCTCAGGAGGATAAGGCAGGAGAATCACTTGAACCCGGGAGGCGGAGCTTGCAATAAGCTGAGATTGTGCCACCGCACTCCAGCTGTGCAACACAGCGAGACTTCCTTTAAAAAAAAAAAAAGCTAGGCCGGGCACTGTGGCTTAAGCCTGTAATCCCAGCACTTTGTGAGGCTGAGATAGGCAGATCACGAGGTCAGGAGATCGAGACCATCCTGGCTAACACGGTGAAACCCTGTCTCTACTAAAAATACAAAAAAATTAGCCGGGCGTAGTGGCGGGCGCCTGTAGTCCCAGCTACTCGGGAGGCTGAGGCAGGAGAATGGCGTGAACCCGGGAGCGAGTTTGCAGTGAGCCAAGATCGCGCCACTGCACTCCAACCTGGGCGACTAAGCTAGACTCCGTCTCAAAAAACAAACAAACAAACAAAAAAGCTAGTAAAAATATCCTTCCCTTTCAAAGGTTTTGCTATATTCTGTTTCCATTACTAACCACTTCCCCTCATATACTTCAGCAAATATATTCCTTATATAAATATTTAGCTATTTACCAGTTTTTTATTTTTATTGAGATATAATTCAATATCATATACTTCACTTTTTTATTTTATTTATTTATTTTTGAGACGGAGTCTTGCTCTGTCACCCAGGCTGGAGTGCAGTGGCACGATCTCGGCTCACTGCAAGCTCTGCCTCCTGGGTTCATGCCATTCTCCTGCGTCAGCCTCCCGAATAGTTGGGACTACAGGCGCCCGCCACCATGCCCGGCTAATTTTTTGAATTTTTAGTAGAGATGGGGTTTCACCGTGTTAGCCAGGATGGTCTTGATCTCCTAACCTCGTGATCTGCCCGCCTAGGCCTTCCAAAGTGCTGGGATTACAGGCATGAGCCGCAGTGCCTGGACTTTATTTTTTAGACAGGGTCTCTCTCTGTCACCCAGGCTGGAGTGCAGTGGCACGATCTCGTCTCACTGCAGCCTCAACTTCCTGTGCTAAAGGAACCCTCCCAACTCAGCCTCCCAAGTAGCTGGGACCACAGGCATTCACCACCACGCCCAGCTATTTTTTAAAAATTTTTTAATTTTTTGTAGTGACAGGGTTTCACCATGCTGCCCAGGCTGGTCTTGAACTCCTGAGTTCAAGTGATCTGCCTGCCTCAGCCTCCCAAAGTGCTGGGATGACGGTGTGAGTCACTGCACCTGGCCCCTACTTTACTTATTTAAAATACACAACTCTATGGATTTTAGTACATTCACAGAGTTATGCAATCATAACCACAACCTACTTTAATTTTTCACTATATATTTGACATAAAATTTTATATATTTATCATCTATGACATATTTTGAAGTCTATATACATCTGTTACCTCACATAGCATTTTTGTGGTGAGAACACTTAACATGCACTCTCTCTGCATTTTTCAAGAATACAGTATATCTTCACTAACTATAGCAATCATGCTATAAGTAGATCTCTTAAACTTATTCCCCCTAATTGTAATTATGTATTCTTTGACCAATATCCTCCCATCCCCTCTCCCCCTTAATCACTTCAGCCTCTAGGAACCACCATTATACTCACCACATATATGAGTGAAAGCATGTGATATTTGTCTTCCTGTGCCTGGCTCATTTCACTTACTATCCTCCAGGTTCATCCATGTTGATGCAAATAGCAGGATTTCCTTCTTTGTATTCCAATGTGTATATACCATATTTTCCTTGTTCATTTATGTGTTGATGGACAGCTGGGTTAATTCCATATCTTGGCTACTGTAAATAATGCTGCAATAAACGTGAGAGTGAAAATACCTTTTGTACATACTGATTTCATTTTGTTTTGCTATATAACCAGTAGTAACATCATATAGCAGCTCTATTTTTAACATTTTTAGGAACCTCCATAAAATTCTCCATAAAGGTTGTACTGATTTATATTTCCACTAACAGTGTTATTACAAGAGTTTCTTTTTCCTTACATGCTTGCCAACACTTGTTATCTTTTGTCTTTTTGACAATAGCTTGTCTTCATTTGCTTGATGTTGCTGTAACTAAATATTTGAGACAGATAATTTGTAAAAAATAAAGGTTTATTTAGCTCATGATTCTGGAAGCTGGAAAGTCCAAGATTGACAGGCTGCATTGGTGAGAACATTCTTGCCAGTGGGGACTCTGTAGAGTCCCTGATGGTGCAGGAAATCACATGACAAGAGGGCTAACCATGCTAGCTCAGGTATCACTTTCTCCTCTTATAAACCCACTAATGCTCCACCCAAACACCATAGTCAGATTTCCTACCCTCTTAATACTGTTAAAATTAGTGTGAAATTTCTATATAAATTTCAGAAGGCACAAACCACCAAAATGTGACATAGCCATTCTAACAGGAGTGAGGTGACATCTCATTGTGGTTTTGATTTGCATTTTACTGATGATTAGTTTTCTTATTTTTTCATATACTTGTTGGCCATTTGTATGTCTTCTGTTGAGAAATGTCTATTCGATCCTTTTGTTTGTTAATCAGGTTGTTTTCTTGTTACTGAGTTGTTTAAGTTCCTTATATATTTTAAATATTAATCCCTTATCATATGTATAGATTGCAAATATTTTCTCTTATTCTATAGGTTGTCACTTCACTCTGTTGATTGTTTCCTTTGCTGTGCTGGAGCTTTTTAGTCTGATGTAATTTCATTTGACTATTTTTGTTTTTGCTATCTGTGCTTTTGAGATTTTATCTAAAAAAATCATTCTCCAGACCGATGTCATGGAGCTTTTTCTCAATGTTAAATTCTAGAAGTTTCATGGTTTCAGTTAATAGTTTCGGGTCTTACATTTAAGTGTTTTATCCATCTTGAGATGCTTTCTGTGTATGGTGAGAGATAAGAATCTAATTTTACAGGCGGATATCTGGTTTTTATGTCACCATACATTAAAAAGCCCCCTTTCCCCATTTTGTGTTTCTGGCACCTTTGTGAAAAATTTATTTGCTCTAAATGCACAAATTTATTTCTGTGAAGAATGTCATAATTGTCTTGATAGAAATTGCATTAAATCTAGATAGTACTTTGTGTGGTATGGATATTTTAACAGTATTAATTCTTCTAGTTTATGAACACAGAATAGCTTTCCATTTATTTGTGTCTTCTTTGATTACTTTTCAAAATTTATTATTATTATTATTTCACTAGTTTTGAGGAACAGGTGGTGTTTAGTTACATGGATAAGTTTTTTAGGTGAGGTTTCTGAGATTTTGGTACACCCATCCCATCACCTGATTAGTGTGCATTGTACCCAATGTGTAGTACTTTATTCCTCACTCCCTCCAACCCTTCCCCCCAAGTCTCCAGAGTCCATTATGTCATTCTTATGTCTTTGCATCCTCATAGCTTAGATCCCACATACAAGTGAGAATATATAATGTTTGTTTTTCCATTCATAAGTTACTTCACTTAGAAAAATGATCTCCGCTCTTTTCCTCCCTGACTGTCCGAAGATAGGCAGCCATCATGAACGACACCGTAACTATCCACACTAGAAAGTTCATGACCAACCGACTACTTCAGAGGAAACAAATGGTCATTGACGTCCTTCACCCTGGGAAGGCAACAGTGCCTAAGACAGAAATTTGGGAAAAACTAGCCAAAATGTACAAGACCACACCGGATATCATCTTTGTATTTGGATTCAGAACTCATTTTGGTGGTGGCAAGACAACTGGCTTTGGCATGATTTATGACTCCCTGGATTATGCAAAGAAAAATGAACCCAAACATAGACTTGCAAGACATGGCCTGTATGAGAAGAAAAAGACCTCAAGAAAGCAACGAAAGGAACGCAAGAACAGAATGAAGAAAGTCAGGGGGACTGCAAAGGCCAATGTTGGTGCTGGCAAAAAGTGAGCTGGAGATTGGATCACAGCCGAAAGAGTAAAGGTGCTGCAGTAAAGGCTACCTGTGTCCATTTTGGATTTTTCATAAGCAGATTAATAAACTAAAAACTTTCATGTGAAAAAAAAAAAGAAAAATGATCTCCAACTCCATCAGGTTGCTGTGAATGCCATTATTTTATTCCTTTTTATGGCTGAGTAGTATTCCATGGTATAACACATTTAGGCCAAGCACAGTAGCTCATGCTTGCAATCCCAGCACTTTGGGAGGCCAAGGCAGGAGTTACAGACCAGCCTGACCAACATGGGGAAACCCTGTCTCTGCTAAAAAATACAAACATTAGCTGGGCATGGTGGCATGCACCTGTAATCCTAGCTACTTGAGTGGCTGAGGCATGAGAATCACTTGAAAAAAGGAGGTGGTGGTTTCAGGGAGTCAAGATCACACAACTGCACTCCAGCCTGGGTGACAGAGTGAGACTCTCTCTATCTATATATCTATATCTCTATATATCTATATCTATATATACACACAACAGAATGAGACTCTATATATCTATATAGATATATAGATACACACACACACACACATATGTATATATAATCTTGCATATCACATTACTTTATCCACTTATTGGTTGATGGGCATTTAGGCTGGTTTTATATTTTTGCAATTGTAAATTGTACTGCTTTAAACATTTGTGTGCAAGTGTTTTTTTCATATAATGACTTATTTTCCTCTGGGTAGATACCCAGTAGTGAGATTGCTGGATCAAATGGTAGTTCTACTTTTAGTTATTTAAGGAATTTCCATACTGTTTTCCACAGTGGTTGTACAGTTTACATTCTCACAAGCAGTTCCCTTTTCACCACATCCACACCAATATCTAATTTTTTTTTAATTTTTTACTTATGGTCATTCTTGCACAAGCACGGTGGTATTGCATTGTGGTTTGGATTTGCATTTCCTTGATAATTAGTAATGTTGAGCATTTTTTATATGTTTTTTGGCCGCTTGTATATCTTCTTTTGGTAATTGTCTATTCATGTTCTTAGCCAACTTTTTTATGGAATTATGTTTTTTTTTCTTTGCTGACTTGTTTGAGTTCCTTGTAGAGTTTGGGTATTAGTCCTTTGTCAGATGCACAGTTTGCAAATATTTTCTCCCACTCTGTGGGTTGTCTGTTTATTCTGCTGATTATTTCTTTTGCTGTGCAGAAGCTCTTTAGTTTAATTCGGTCCTATCTATTTATTTTTGTTTTTGTTTTTGTTGCATTTGCTTTTGGGTTTTTGTTCACGAACTCTTTGCCTAGGCCAATGACTAGCATAATTTTTACAATGTTATCTTCTAGAATTTTTATGGTTTCAGGTCTTAGATTTAAGTCTTTGATCCATCTTGAGTTGATTTTTGTATAAGGTGAGAGATGAGCATACAGTTTCACTTTCTCCATGTGGCTTGCCAATTATCCCAGCACCATTTGTTGAATAGGATATCCTTTCCCCACTTTATGTTTTGTTTGCCTTGTCAGAGATCAGTTGGCTGTAAATATTTGGCTTTATTTTTTAATTCATGGTTCCATTGGTCTGTATGCCTGTTTTTACACCACTATCAGACTACATTACAAGGTAAGTATAGCCTCATAATGTAGTTTGAACTTGGTTAATGTGATGTCTTCAGATTTGTTCTTTTGCTTAGTCTTGTTTTGGCTATGTGGGCTCTTTTCTGGTTCCATATAAATTTTAGGATTGTTTTTTCTAGTTCTACGAAGAATTATAATGATATTTTGATGGGGATTGCACTGAATTTATAGATTTCTTCTGGCAGTATGGTCATTTTGACAATATCGATTCTACCCATCCATGAGCCTGGGATGTGTTTCCATTTGTTTCTGCCGTCTATGATTTCTTTCAGCATTCTTTTGTAGTTTTCCTTATAGAGACCTTTCACCTCTTTGGTAGGTATGTTCCTAAGTTTTACTTTTCTTTTTTTTTTTTTTTTTTTTTTTTTTTTGAGACGGAGTCTCGCTCTGTCGCCCAGGCTGGAGTGCAGTGGCGCGATCTCGGCTCACTGCAAGCTCCGCCTCCCGGGTTCACGCCATTCTCCTGCCTCAGCCTCCCGAGTAGCTGGGACTACAGGCGCCCACAACCGCGCCCGGCTAATTTTTTGTATTTTTAGTAGAGACGGGGTTTCACCGTGGTCTCGATCTCCTGACCTTGTGATCCGCCCGCCTCGGCCTCCCAAAGTGCTGGGATTACAGGCGTGAGCCACCGCGCCCGGCCTAGTTTTACTTTTCTTAACAGCTGTTGTAAATGGTTTTGAGTTCTCTATTTGATACTCAGCTTGGTCACTATTAGTGTATAGCAGTGCTACTGATTTGTGTACATTGATTTTGTATCCTGAAACTCTGCTGAATTAATTTATCAGATCTAAGAGATTTTTGGATGAGTCTTTAGGGCTTTCTATTTATATGATCATATCATTGGCAAACAGCAACAGGTTGATGTCCTCATTACCAATTTGGATGCCTTTTATTTCTTTCTCTTGTCAGATTGCTCTGGCTAGGAATTCTAGTACTATGTGGAATAGAAGTGATGAAAGTGGGCATCTTTGTCTTATCCCAGGTCTCAGGGGAATGTTTTGAACTTTTATCTTTTCAGTATAATATTGGCTGTGTGTTTTCCATAGATCGCTTTTATTACCTTAAGGTATGTCCCCTTTATGCCATTTTTTGCTGAGAGTTTTAACCATAAATGAACGCTGGATTTTGTTAAATGCTTTTTTCTGCATCTATTGAGATGATCATGATTTTTGTTTTTACTTCTATTTATGTGGTGTATCATATTTATTGACTTGCATATGTGTAACCCTGAAACCCTGGCATAAAACCCACTTGATCACGATGTATTATCTCTTTGATATGCACTGAATTCGGTTAGCTAATATTTTGTTGAGAATTTTTGCATCTATGTTCATCAGGGATATTTGGTTTGTAGTTTTCCTTTTTGTTATGTCCTTTCCTGGTTTTTGTATTAGGGTAATGACTGGCTTCATAGAATGTTTTAGGTAGGATTTCCTCTTTCTCTATCTTTTGAAATAATTTCTATAAGATTGGTACCAATTCTTATTTGAATGTCTGATAGAATTCAGCTGTGAATCCATCTGGTCCTGGACTCTTTTTGTTGGCAATTTTTATTACTGTTTCAATGTCATGAATTGTTATTGGTCTGTTCAGAGTTCCTATTTCTTTCTGGTTTTATTTAGGAGGGTTGTATATTTTCAAGAATGTATCCATCTCCTCTAGGTTTTCAAGTTTGTGCATATAAAGGTGTTCATAGTAGCCTTGAATAATATTTTGTATTTCTGTGGTATCAGTTGTAATATCTCCCATTCGTTCCTAATTGAGGTTATTTAGACCTTCTCTCTTCTTTTCTTGGTTAATCTCACTAATTGTCCATCAATTTTGTTTATCATTTCAAAAAACCAACTTTTTGATTTTTTATCTTTTGTACAATTATGCTTTGATTTAATTTAGTTCTGTTCTTATCATTTTTTTTTTCTTCTGCTAGGTTTGGGTTTGGTTTGTTCTTGTTTCTCTAGTTCTTTGAGGTGTTGGCTTAGATTGTCTGTTTGTACCCTTTCAGACCTTTTGATGTAGGCACTTAATGCTATGAGCTTTTCTCTTAGCACTGCTTTTGCTGTATCCCAGAGGTTTTAACAGGTTTTGTCACTATTATCATTCAGTTCAAATAATTTTTTAATTTCCATTTTGATAACATTGTTGACCCAAGGATTATTCAGGGGCAGATCATTTAATTTCCATGTATTTGTATAGTTTTGAGGGTCCCTTTTGGAGTTAATTTCTAATTTTATTACACCATGGTCTAAGAGGGTACTTAATATAATTTCAATGTTCTGGCCGGGCGTGGTGGATCACACCTGTAATCCCAGCATTTGGGAGGTTGAGGCAAGTGGATCACTTGAGGTCAGGAATTTGAGACCAGCCTGGCCAACATGGTGAAACCCCATCTCTACTAAAAATACAAAAATTAGCTGGGTGTGGTGGCGTGCACCTATAATCCCAGCTACTCAGGAGGTTGAGCCAGGAGAATTGCTTGAACTCAGGGAGTGGAGGTTGCGGTGAGCCGAGATTGTGCCACTGCACTTCACCCTGGCCAACAGAGGGAGACTTTGTCTCAATAAAAAGAAATAAAATAAAATAAAATAAAGTAAATAATTTAGATTTTTAACAATGTACTGAGCCTTTTTTAGTGGCCTATCATATGGTCTATCTTGGAGAAAGTTGCATGTGCTGTTGTAAAGAGTGCATACTTTTCAGTTGTTTGGTAGAATGTTTTGTAAATATCTGTTAAGTTCATTTGTTCTAGGGTATAGTTTAAGTCCATTGTTTCTTTGTTCACTTTCTGTCTTGATAACCTGTCTAGTGCTTTCAGTGGAATATTAAAGTTCTCCACTATTTTTGTGTTGCTATCTCATTTCTTTTGTCTACTAGTAATTGTTATATAAATTTGGGAGCTCCCATGTTAGGTGCATGTATATTCAGGATTGTGATATTTTCCTGTTGTACTGACCCTTTTATCATGATACAGTGTCCTTCATCGTCTTTTTAAACTGTTGTTGCTTTAAACTTTGTTTTTTCTAGTATAAGAACAGCTATTCCTTCTCCATTTTTTTTTTCATTTGCATGGAATATCTTTTTCCACCTCTTTACCTTAGGTTTATGTGAGCTCTTATGTGTCAGGTGAGTGTCTCAAAGATAGCAGACTTTCTCTTTGAGACAGCAGACTGTCTCAAAGACAGCAGAATAAAAATTGGTAAATTTTTATTCATTCTGCCATTCTGTATCTTTTAAGTGAAGCGTTTAGATAATTTACATTCAATATTAGTATTCAGATATAAGATACTGTTTTATTAATCATGCTAGTTGTTGCCTGAATATCTTGGTTTTTTTTCCACTGTGTTATTGTTTTATACGTCCTGTGAGATTTATGCTTTAAGGGGCTTCTATTTTGGTGGATTTCGAGGGTTTTTTTTCAAGATTTAGGACTCCTTTTAGCAGTTCTTTTAGTACTGGCTTGGTAGTGGCCAATTCTCTCAGCATTTGTTTGTCTCAAAAAGACTTCATCTCTCCTTCATTTATGAAGCTTAGTTTTGATGGATACAAAACTCAAAGCTGATCATTGTTTTAAGGAGGCTAAAGATAAGACCCCAAACTTTTCTGGCTTACAAAGTTTCTACTGAGAAATCTGCTCTTAATCTGATAGGTTTTCCTTCATAAGTTACCTGATGCTATTGCATCACAGCTCTTAAGATTCTTTTCTTCGCCTTGACTTTAGATAACCTGATGACTATGTGTATAGGTGATTAACTTTTTTTTTTTTTTTTGAGACGGAGTCTTGCTCTGTCGTCCGGGTTGGAGTGCAGTGGCCGGATCTCAGCTCACTGCAAGCTCCGCCTCCCAGGTTTACGCCATTCTCCTGCCTCAGCCTCCCGAGTAGCTGGGACTACAGGCGCCCGCCACCTCGCCCGGCTAGTTTTTTGTATTTTTTAGTAGAGACGGGGTTTCACCGTGTTAGCCAGGATGGTCTCGATCTCCTGACCTCGTGATCCGCCCATCTCGGCCTCCCAAAGTGCTGGGATTACAGGCTTGAGCCACCGCGCCCGGCCCCGGTGATTAACTTTTTGCAATGAATTTCCCAGGTATTCTTTGAGCTTCTTGTATTTGGATGTCTAGATCTCTAGCAACACTAGGGATTGTTTCTTCAATTATTCCCTCATATATGTTTTCCTAACTTTTAGATTTATCTTCTTCTTCAAGAACACCAGTTATTCTTTTTTTTTTTTTTTTTTTTTTTTTGAGACAGAGTCTGGCTCTGTTGCCCAGGCTAGAGTGCAGTGGCCGGATCTCAGCTCACTGCAAGCCCCGCCTCCCGGGTTCACGCCATTCTCCTGCCTCAGCCTCCCGAGTAGCTGGGAGTACAGGCGCCCGCCACCTCGCCCGGCTAATTTTTTTTTGTATTTTAGTAGAGATGGGGTTTCACCGTGTTAGCCAGGATGGTCTCGATCTCCTGACCTCGTGATCCGCCCGTCTCCGCCTCCCAAAGTGCTGGGATTACAGGCTTGAGCCGCCGCACCCGGCCAAGAACACCAGTTATTCTTATGTTTGGTTATTTAACATAATACTAAATGTCTTGGAGGTTTTGCTTATTTTTTTAATCTTCTTTTTTTGGTTTTGTTTTGTTGGATTGGGTTAATTCAAAAGCCTTGTCTTTGAGCTCTGAAGTTCTTTTTTTCTACTTGTTTGCTTCTATTCTTGAAACTTTCCAGTGTATTTTGCATTTTTCTCAGTGTGTCTTTTATATCCAGAAGTTGTGATTGTCTTTTCTTTATGAGATCTATTTCTCTGGAGACTTTTTCATCCATATTCTGTTATTTTTTAAATTTCATTAAATTGGTTTTCATTCTTCTTTGGTGCCTCCATGAGTAGCCTCATAATCAATCTTCTGAATTCTTTATCTGGAAATTCAGAGATTTCTTCTTGGTTTGAATCCATTGCAGGAGAGCTAATGTGATCTTTTGTGGGTGTTACAGAACCTTGTTTGGTCATATTACCAGAATTACTTTTCTGGTTCCTTCTCATTTGGGTAGACTGTTTCAGTGGAAATATCTGGAACTCAAGGGCTGCTGTTCAGATTCTTTTGTCCCATGAGGTGATCCCTCGATGTGGTACTCTCCCCATTCCTTTATAGATAGAACTTCCTGAGAGCCAGACTGCTGTGAGTGCTATTGCTCTTCTGGGTCTAGCCACCTAGCGGGGCTATCAGTCTCCAGACTGTTGCTGGGGAATGTTTGCAAAGAGACCTGTGATGTGATCCATCTTTAGGTCTCCTAGCCATGGATACCAGCACCTGTTCCAGTGAACATGGCAGTGGAGTGAAGTCAATTCTGTAGGAGTCCTTGGTTGTAGTTTTTGTTTAGTGTGCTGGTTTTCTCAAATGCTGGTTATGTTAGCAGTGAAGTTGTCATGTGCAACACTCTGTTTACCCAGGGTGTTGCAGGTGGTGGAATTAGTTGTTGTTTTATCCTTCTTTGGCGCAGGTTTCTTCTGTTATGACTTGTTTTAATTGCTTGAGTTGGTTGGCTTTTAGCCAGGAGGTGGTGCTTTCAAGGGAGTACTAGCTGCAGGAGTAGAAGAGGGATATAATCTTGTCCTACATTGGCCTGAATGAATGCTTGGGTTTCTCAGGTGATGGGCAGGGCCATAGCACTCCAAGAGAGTATGTCTTTTGTCTTCGGGGGTTTTGTCTCTCTTGCAACGTTCCCAGGGGCAAGCCACTTCTTTCAAAGGGTCTGTGAATTTTTTGGTTTTCTTGTTATGCTCCTGTGGTGGTTCTTAGAGCAAAAGTTCACAGTGTGAGTGTCCAGATGCTGTTCTGTCCATCTAAGCAGGAGCTGCATGTTAGCCCTGTCTCCTATCCGCAATTTTTTTCTCCCCTCTTCAATTTCTTTTATCAGTGTGTTATAGTTTTCAGCATAGATCTTTTACCTCCTCGGTTAAATTTATTCCTAAGGATTTTTTTTGTAGCTATTATAAATGAGATTGTTTTATTTCTTTTTCAGATAGTTCACTGTCTTATTTCTTTCTCTTTCACAATTGACCTGGATAGGACTTTCAGGACTATGTTAAATTGAAGTGGCAAAAGTAGGTATTCTTGTCTTGTTCCAGATATCAGAGAAAAAAAGCTTTCAGTTTTTCCCTGTGGAATACGAGGTTAGCAGATTTGTCATAGGTGGCATCTACTTTGTTAAGATACATATTTTCTTTTCTTTTTCCATTGAGATGGAGTCTCACTCTGTCATCCAGGCTGGAGTGCAGTGGCACAATCTTGGCTCACCACAAACTCCACCTCCTGGGTATAAGCAATTCTCGTGTCTCAGACTCCCAAGTATCTGGGATTACAGGTGTGCACCATCGCACCTGGCTAATTTTTGTATTTTTAGTACAGATGGGGTTTCACCATGTTGGCCAGGTTGGTCTAGAACTCCTGACCTCAAGTGATCTGCCTGCCTCAGCCACCCAAAGTGCTGGAATTACAGGTGTGAGCCACCATGCTTGGCCAAGATACATATTTTCTATACCTAATTTGTTGAGAGTTTTTATCATGAAAAGATGTTAGATTTTTTTCAAATGCTTTTTTTTGCATGTATTGAAATGATCATAAAATTTTTATACTTTATTCTGTTACTATGATATATTATGTATGTTGATTTGCATCTGTTGACCCCACCTTGCATCCCTGGGATGAAATCTCATTTGATCATGATGAATGATCTTTGTAATATGTTACTGAATTCAGTTTGCTCATTTTTTTTTTTTAATTTCTACATCTATGTTCATCAATGATACTGGCCTACAGCTTTCCTTTTTTGTCTGGTTTTGATATTATGGTAAGGCTGGCTTCATAGAATGAGTTTGGAAGTATTTCCTCCTCTTCAATTTTTTGGAAGAGTTTGAAAATAATTGGTATCAGTTCTTTAAATCTTTGGTAGAATTCAACAGTGAAGCCATCAGCTTTGTGCTTTTCTTTAATGAGAGATTTTTCATTACTGATTCAATCTTCTTACTTATTATTGCTCTGTTTAGGTTTTCTATTTTTCATAATTCAATCTTGGTAGGATATGTGTCAAATAAATTATTCATTTATTCTAGGTTATCAAATGTCGGCATGTTATTGTTCATACTAGTCTCTTATGACCCTTTGTATTTCTGTGATATCAGCTCTAATATCTCTTTGTTCATCTCTTATTTTATTTGAGCCTCCTCTCTTTTCTTAGTCTAGTTAAAGGTTTGTTGATTTTGTCTGTCTTTTCAAAAAATCCAACTCTTCATTTTATTGATTTTATATTGATTTTTCATATTGTTTTTACAGATTCTGTTTTATTTCTGCTTCAATCTTTATTATTTCTTTCTTTCTACTAATTTTAAGTTTAGTTTGTTCTTGTTTTTCTTATTCCCCGTGATGCAACATTAGGTTATTTGAGACTCTTCTTCTTTTTTGATATAGGTGTGTATTGCTATTAACTTCTCTCTTAGAATTGCTTTTGCTGTATCTCATAGGTTTTAGTACATTGTGTTTCCATTTTCATGGAATAATGACCTTAAGGGGTAATGCAGGTAATATCTGAAAAATAATTTTAATTTCCCTTTTAACTTCTTTATTGACCCATTGGTTATTTAGGAGCATGTTGTTTAATATACATATATTTATGTATTTTCTGCAGTTCCTTCTGTTATTGAATCTAGTTTTATACCATTTTTGTCAAAAAGATATTTGAGGCCAGGCACTGTAGCTTATGCCTGTAATGCCAGCACTTTGGGAGGCTGAGGTGGGAGGGCTGCTGGCGCTCAGGAGGTCAAGATCAGTCAGGATAATGTAGCAAGATCTTGTCTCCATAAATAAATAAATAAATAGATAGATAGATAGATAAATTAAAAAGTTAGGCAGGCATGATGGTATACACCTGTAGTCCCAGCAGAGGTGGGAGGATCACTTAAGCCTAGGAGGTGGAGTATGCAGTAAGACATAATCACAACACTGCACTCCAACCTTGGCAACAGAGTGAGATCCTGTCTCAAAAAAATAAAACAAATACATGATATGATTTCAATTTTCTTAAATTTGTTAAGACTTGTTTTGTGGACTAAAATATATATATTTTCTCCCAGAGTGTTGCACATGCAGTTCAGAAGAATGTGTATTCTACAGCTGTCAGATGGAATATTCTATAAATATCTGTTAGGTACATTTGTTCTAGAGTGCAGTTTAAATCTGATGTTTCTTTGTTGACCTTCTGTCTGGATGATCTGTCTGCTGTTGAAAGTGATGAGTTGCAGTCCCATAATGTTATTATTTTGCAGTCTATCTCTCCCTTCAGATTGATTAATATTTGCACATGTGTAATATGTGTGTAGATGCTTCAATGTTGAGTGCATTTATATTTACAATAGTTATATCCTCTTGCTAAATCGACCATTTTATCATTATATAGTATTTTTTGTTTCTTTTTACAGTTGTAGTTGGCCATCAGTGACACAGGCTAAAAGTTGAGTTCATTTTGCAGGGGCTAAGTGTTTTCCTCTGGCATCGAGGCAGGTTTGTAGACTCAGTCCGAGGGACCAGTCTGGAGTCAGATACCATGGGGTGTGCCCAGTGCTGGGTTTTACTGTGGCAGGCTCGGTATTGGGGTCTAAGGCAAAGTTTCTCTCTTTTCCTCAAGAGGATGGTATGTGTCTCCACTCCGTGTTGCATGAAGTTGTGGAAGAGATAATGCAGGTAATGTCACACTGTTCTTTCTACCCTCTCCAATGCATCTTTTTTATTATGCTATAACCAAGTACTGTGATCTCTCATCTGGTTCTCTTAGATTTTGTGAAGGTATTTTCATGTATGGAGAGTTGTTCACACTGTTGTTTCTGCAGGGAGATGACTGCTGGAGAGTCCTATCCCACCATCTTGCTCCAGTTTCTCTATGTCTTACCACAATCAATTTTAGAACATTTCATCACTTCCCCCCAAAACCCACATCAATTGGCAATCACCCCCATTTTACCCCAAGTCTTTCAGTCCTGGCAACCAATAATCTACTTTCTATCTTAATAATTATTCTAATCTGGACATGTGATATGTGGTGTTTTTTGAATGAATTCTTTTACTTAGTATAGTATTTTCAAAGTTCATTCATGTTTGTACCATACATCAGTACTTCTTCTCTTTAAATTGTGGAATAATATTTTATTGTGTGAATATGCTATATTTGTTTACCATTCATCAGTCGATGGACATTTAAGTTGTTTCCACTTTCTTGCTATTATGAATATTCATGTACAATTTTTGAGATGGGCATATGTTTTTAATTCTCCTGAGTATATATCCAGAAGTGGAATTGTTGGGTAACTCTGTTTAGATAATTGAGGAACTGCCAAATAATTTTCCAAAGCAGCATATGAAGGTTCCAAATTACATTCCTATCAGCATATGAAGGTTCCAATTTTGCCACATCCATGTCAACACTCATTATCTATTTGATAACAGCCTTTATACTGTGTATGAAGTAATTTTGATTTGTATTTCTCTTTTGGCTAAAGAGGCTGAGGACCTTTTCATGTAATTATTCAATGTTTTTGTCTATTTTCTAGTTGGGTTATTTACCTTTTTATTTTTAATTTCTAAGAATTTTTTTTATATATTCAAGCTCCTTATGTCAGATACATAATTAGCAAATAATTTTCCCATTATGTCGGTTTTCTTTCCATATTCTTGATAGTGCCTTTTGACACACAAAAGTATTTTATTTTGATGAAGTCTAATTTATATATATATATATATATATATATATATATATATATATATATATGTGTGTGTGTGTGTGTGTGTGTGTGTGTGTGTATATACTTTTTTTTAACTTGAGCTTTTGGTGTCATATCTAATAAACCATTTTCAAATCCAAGATTATGAAGATGTACATCTATGCTTTCTTTTAATGGTTTCATAGTTTTAGCTCTTACATTTATGTCTTTGATCCAGTTTGAGTTCATTTTGTATATGGTGTGAAGTAGAGCTCCAAATTCATACTTTTTCATGTGGATATCCAGTTGTTTTAGCACCATTTCTGGAAGAGACTATTCCTTATTCCTTCCCCCATTAAACTCTTTTGAAATTCTTCTCAAAAGTCAATTTACTAGAAATGTGAAGGTGTACTTCTATACCCTCAATTATTTTCTATTGATCTATGTCTATCCTTATGCCAATATTTCACTGTCTTAAACACTAAAGCATTGTAGTAAGTTTTGATACCAAGAAGTGAGTCCTCCAACTTTGTTCTTTTTCAAGTCTCTTTTGACTATTCTGGTACGTTTCATTTACAAAATAGTTTTAGGATCAGTTTGCCAGTTTCTGGTGGGGGGGAGGGGAACCACCTGGGATTTTTACACGCATTGTATCATTAATACATCTGTAAATTAATGCAATGCCTATAAAAGTATTGCAGTATTAACAATAGTGAGTCTTCTGATACATAAACATAGACTCCCTTTCCATTTGTTTAGGTCTTCTTTAACTGCTTTTAACCATGTTTTTGTGGTTTTTAATAGAGAAACCTTAAATGGCCTTGGTTAAATTTATTCTCAACTATTTGATTCTGTTTGGTGCTACTGTGAATGGAATTGTTTTCCTAATTTTACTTTCAGAGTGTTCATTGAAAGTATACAAAAATACAACTGATTTTTGTACATTGATTTTTTTTAATCCTGAAGATTTACATAACTTGTTTATTTGTTATAATAGATTTTAATGGATCATTTAGGATGTTCTATATAAAAAATCATGGTATCTATAAATAGAGTTTTTATCTTCCCTTTCTAAACAGGATGTCTTTTATTTCATTTTCTTGCCTAATTGCCCTTGCTAGAACCTGACGTAAAATGTTGAACAGAAGTAATGAAAAGAGACATCCTTTTTGAGTTTAATCCCTAAGATCAGTTAAGAATAAGCTCAGTCTTTACTCCATGAAGTATTATGTTAGCTGTGGGGTATTTTATAGATGCCTTTTGTCAAGTTGAAGTAGTTTCCTTTTATTCCTAGTTTATTCAATGTGTGTATGTGTGTGTGTTTGTGCATGTTTATCATGAAGGAGTGTTGGGTTTTGTCAGACTCTTTTTCTGCAACTATTAAGATAGTCAAGGGGCCAAGATGGCCGAATAGGAACAGCTCCGGTCTGCAGCTCCCAGTTAGACTAACGCAGAATGTGGGTGTTTCTGCATTTCCAACTGAGGTACCCAGTTCATCTCATTGGGACTGATTAGGCAGTGGGTCCAACTCACGGAGGGCAAGCAGAAGCAGGGTGGGACATCACTTCACCCAGGAAGTGCAAAGGACCAGGGACCTCCCTCTCCCCACCTGAGGGAAGCCACAAGGAACTGTGCTATCCAGCCAGGATACTATGCTTTTCTCACGGTTTGCAATCTGCAGATCAGGAGATTCCCTTGTGGGCCTAACCACCAGGGTCCTAGGTTTTAAGCAAAAAGCTGGGCGGCTGTTTGGGCAGACACCAAGCCAACTGCAGGAGTGTTTTATTTTTTGTACATTAGTGGCTCCTGGAACCCCAGTGACACAGAAACACTTACTCCCCTGGAAATGAGACTGAAGCCAGGGAGCCAAGTGGTCTCACTGAGTGGGTCCTACTCCCATAGAGTCCAGCAAGCTAAGCACCACTGGCTTGAAATTATCCCTGCCAGAACAGCAGTCTGAAGTCTGGGATGATTGAGGTGTGTGTGGGGGAGCGGGGCGCGGGATGGGGCGGGGGGCGGGGGAGCGCGTGGTGTCAGCCATTACTGAGGCTTTAGTAGGCGGTTTTTCCCTGACAGTGCTAAGGAAGCTGGGAGGTCTGGGCTGGGTGCAGGAAAGTGGCTGTGGCCAGACTGCTTCTCTAGATTCCTCCTCACTGGACAGGGTATATCTGAAGAAAAGGTAACAGCTCCAGTCAGAGGCTTATAAACAAAACCACCATCTCCCTGGGACAGAGCACCTGTGGGAAGGGGTGGCTGTGGGAGCAGCTTTAGCAGATTTTATCATGCCTTCCCGCTGGCTCTTAAGAGAGCAGCTGATCCTGACAAGAGGGATTCTCCCAGCACAGTGCACCAGCTCTGATAAGGGACAGACTGCCTCCTCAAGTGGGTCCCTGACTCCCGTGCCTCCTAACTGGGAGACATCTCCCAGCAAGAGTCGACAGACACCTCATACAGGAGAGCTCTGGCTGGCATCCAGTGTGTGCCCCTCTGGGAGGAATCTTCCAGAGGAAGAAACAGGCAGCAATCTTTGCTGTTCTGCAGTCTCTGCTGGTGATACCCAGGCAAACAGGGTCTGGAGAGGACCTCCAGCAAACTCCAGCAGACCTGCAGAAGAGAGGCCTGACCGTTAGAAGACAAACTAACAAACAGAAAGCAACAACATCAACATCAACATAAAGGACCCCTCACTAAAATCCCATCCAAAGGTCATCAGCCTTAAAGATCAAAGGTAGGTAAATCCACGATGAGGAAAAACTAGCACAAAAATACTGAAAATTCCAAAAACCAGAATGACTCTTCTCCTCCAAAGTATCACACTCCTCTCCAGCAAGGGCACAAACTGGATTAAGAATGAGATTGATGAGGCCTGTAATCCCAGCACTTTGGGAGGCCGAGGCGGGCAGATCACGAGGTCAGGAGATCGAGACCATCCTGGCTAACATGGTGAAACCTGTCTCTACTAAAAATACAAAAAAAAAAAAATTAGCTGGGTGTAGTGGTGGGCACCTGTAGCCCCAGCTACTTGGGAGGCTGAGGCAGGAGAATGGCATGAACCCGGGAGGTGGAGCTTGCAGTGAGCCAAGATCGTGCCACTGCACTGCAGCCTGGGTGACAGAGAGAGACTCCATCTCAAAAAAAAAAAAAAAAAAAAAAAGAATGAGACAGATGAATTGACAGAGTAGGCTTCAGCAAGTGGGTAATAACAAACTCCTCTGAGCTACAGGAGCATGTTCTAACCCAATACAAGGAAGCTAAGAACCTTGATAAAAGGATACAGGAACTGCTAACTACTATAACTACTTTAGAGAGTAACATAAATGACCTGATGGAGCTGAAAAACACAGCATGAGAACTTCATGAAGCATATACAAGTATCAATAGTTGAATTGATCAAGCGGAAGAAAGTCTATCAGAGATTGAAGATCAATGTACTGAAATAAGGTATGAAGATAAGATTAGAAAAAAAGGAATGAAAAGTAACAAACAAAGCCTCCAAGAAATAAGGAACTATGTGAAAAGACCAAACCTACGATTGATTGAGGTCCCAGAAAGTGACGGGGAGAATGGAACCAAGTTGAAACACACACTTCAGGATATTATCCCAGAGAACTTCCCCAACCTAGCAAGATAGGCCAACATTCAAATTCAGGAAATACAGAGAACACTAATAAGATACTCCTCGAGAAAAACAACCCTAAGACGCATAATCATCAGATTCTCCAAGTTTGAAACAAAGGAGAAAACGTTAAGGACAGCCAGAGAGAAAGGTCAGGTTACTTACAAACGGCAGCCCATCAGACTAAAAGTGGATCTCTCTGCAGAAACCCTACATCCAGAAGAGAGTGGGGGCCAATATTCAACATCCTTAAAGAAAAGAATTTTCGGCTGGGCGCGGTGGCTCAAGCCTGTAATCCCAGCACTTTGGGAGGCCGAGACGGGCGGATCACGAGGTCAGGAGATCAAGAACATCCTGGTTAATACGGTGAAACCACATCTCTACTAAAAAGTACAAAAAACTAGCCGGGCAAGGTGGCGGGCGCCTGTAGTCCCAGCTACTTGGGAGGCTGAGGCAGGAGAATGGCGTGAACCCGGGAGGTGGAGCTTGCAGTGAGCTGAGATCTGGCCACTGCACTCCAGCCTGGGTGACAGAGCGAGACTCCGTCTCAAAAAAAAAAAAAAAAAAAAAAAAAAAAAAGAAAAGAATTTTCAACCCAGAATTTCATATCCAGCAAAATTAAGCTTCATAAGTGAAGGAGAAATAAAATCCTTCCCAGACAAGCAAATGCTGAGGGATTTTGTCACCTCCAGGCCTGCCTTACAAGAACTCCTGAAGGAAGCACTAAAAATGGAAAGGAAAAACCAGTAACAGCCACTGCAAAAACAGGGCAAATTATAATGACCAATGACACCATGAAGAAACTGCATCAACTAATGTGCAAAATAACCAGCTAACATCATGATGACAGCATCAAATTCACATATAACAATATTAACCTTAAATGTAAATGGCTAAATATCCCAATTAAAAGACACAGACTGGCAAATTGGATAAAGAGTCAAGACCCATCAGTGTGCTGTATTCAGGAGACCCATCTTATGTGAAAAGACACACATAGGATCAAAATAAAAGGATGGAGGAATATTTACAAAGCAAATGGAAAGCAAAAAAAAAAGCAGGGCTTGCAATCCTACTCTCTGATAAAACAGACTTTAAACCAACAAAGATCAAAAAAGACAAAGAAGGGCATTACATAATGGTAAAGGGATCAGTGCAACAGGAAAAGCGAACTATCCTAAATAAATATGTACCCAATACAGGAGCATCCAAATTCATAAAGCAAGTTATTAGAGACCTACAAAGAGACTGAGACTCTCACACAATAATAGTGGGAGGCTTTAATATCACACTGTCATTATTAGATAGATCAACAAGACAGAAAATTAATAAGGCTATTCAGGACTTGAACCCAACACTGGACAAAGCAGACCTAACAGACATCTACAGAACTCTCCACCCCAAATCAACAGAATATACATTCTTCTCAGTGCCACATAGCACGTATTCTAAAATTGACCACATAATTGGAAGAAAAACACTCCTCAGCAAACACAAAAGAACAGAAATCATAACAAACAGTCTCTCAGACTACAGTGCAAGCAAATTAGAACTCAGGATTAAGACACTCACACAAAACCACACAACTACATGGGAATTGAATAATCTGTCTCTGAATGATTACTAGGTAAATAACAAAATTAACACAGAAATAAGTAAGTTCTTTGAAACCAACGACTACAAAGAGACAACATACCAGAATCTCAGGGACACAGCTAAAGCAGTTAAGAGGGAAATTTATAGCACTAAACGTCCACAACAGAAAGTGGGAAAGATCTAAAACTAACACCCTAACAGCACAATTGAAAGAACTAGAGAAGCAAAAGCAAATAAATTCAAAAGCTAGCAGGAGACAAGAAATAACTAAGATCAGAGCAGAACTGAAGGAGATAGAGACACAAAAAGCCCTTCAAAAAATAAATGAATCCAGGAGCTGGTTTTTTGAAAAGATTAACAAAATAGATGGACTACTAGCTAGACAAATAAGGAAGAAAAAAGAGAAGAATCAAATAGGTACAATAAAAAATGAAAAAGTGGATATCACAGAAATACAAACTACCATCAGAGAATACTACAAAACCTCTATGCAAATAAACTAGAAAATCTAGAAGAAATGGGTAAATTCCTGGATACATACACCCTCCCAAGACCAAACCAGGAACAAGGTGAATCCCTGAATAGACTGATAGCAAGTTCTGAAAGTGGGGCAGTAATTAATAGCCTACCAACCAAAAAACCCAGGACAAGACAGATTCACAGCTGAATTCTATCAGAGGTACAAAGAGGAGCTGGTACCATTCTTTTTGATACTATTCCAAACAATAGAAAAAGAGGGTCCCCTCCCTAACTCATTTTATGAGGCCAGCTGATACCAAAACCTGGCAGAGACACAACAATGAAAGAACATTTCAGGACAATATCCCTGATGATGGATGCAAAAATCCTCAATAAAATACTGGCAAACCGAATCCAGCAGCACATCAAAAAGCTTATTCACTACAGTCAAGTCAGCTTCATCTCTGGGATGCAAGGCTGGTTCAACATATGCAAGCCAATAAACATAACCCATCACATAAACAGAACCAATGACAAAAACCATGATTATCTCAATAGATTCAGAAAAGGCCTTTGATAAAACTCAACATCCCTTCATGCTAAAAACTTTCAATAAACTAGGTATTGATGGAATGTATCTAAAAATAATAATAGTTATTTATGATAAATACAAAGCCACTATCATACTGAATGGGTAAAAGCTGGAAACATTTCCTTTGAAAACTGGCACAAGACAAGGATGCCCTCTCTCACCACTCCTATTCAACATAGTTCTGGCCAGGGCAATAAGGCAAGAGAAAGAAATAAAGAGTATTCAAATAAGAAGAGAGGAAGTCAAATTGTCTCTGTTTGCAGATGACATGATTATGTACTTAGAAAACCCCATCATCTCAACCCACAAACTCGTTAAGCTTATAATGTACTTCAGCACAGTCTCAGGATATAAAATCAATGTGCAACAATAACAAGCATTTCTTTTTTTTTTTTTTTTTTTTTTTTTTTGAGACGGAGTCTCGCTCTGTTGCCCAGGCTGGAGTGCAGTGGCCAGATCTCAGCTCACTGCAAGCTCCGCCTCCCGGGTTCACGCCATTCTCCTGCCTCAGCCTCCCGAGCAGCTGGGACCACAGGCGCCGCCACCTCACCCGGCTAATTTTTTGTGTTTTTAGTAGAGACGGGGTTTCGCCGTGTTAGCCAGGATGGTCTCGATCTCCTGACCTCGTGATCCGCCCGTCTCGGCCTCCCAAAGTGCTGGGATTACAGGCTTGAGCCACCGCGCCTGGCCAATAACAAGCATTTCTATACACCAACAATAGACAACCAAAGATCCAAATCATGAGCAAACCCCCATTTGCAATTGCTACAAAGAGAATAAAATAGAACAATAGAATACAACTTACAAGGGATGTGAAGGAACACTTCAAGGAGAACTACAAACCACTACTCAACAAAATAAAGAAGGACACAAACAAATGGAAAAGCATTCCATGTTCACGGATAAGAAGAATCAATATCATGAAACTGGCCATATTGCCCAAAGTAATTTATAGATTCAATGCTATTCCCATTAAGCTACCATTGACTTTCTTCACAGAATTAGAAACAACTACTTTAAATTTCATATGGAACCAAAAAAGAGCCCGTAAAGCCAAGACAATCCTAAGCAAAAAGAACAAAGCTGGGGACATTATGCTATGTGACTTCAAACTATACTACAAGTCTACGGTAACCAAAACAGCATGGTACTGGTACCAAAACAGATATATAGACCAACGGAACAGAACAGAGACCTCAGAAATAACACCACACATCTACAACCATCTGATCTTCCACAAACCTGACAGAAACAAGCAATAGGGAAAGGACTCCCTATTCAGCAAATTGTGCTGGGAAAATTGGCTAGCCATATGCAGAAAACAGAATCCAGACCCCTTCCTTAAACCTTATACAAAAATTAACTCAGGATGGGTTAAAGACTTAAATGTAAAACCCCAAACCATAAAAACCCTAGAAGAAAACCTAGGCAATACCCTTCAGAACATAGGCATGGGCAAAGACTTCATTACTAAAACACCAAAAGCAATGGCAACAAAAGCCAAAATTGACAAATGGGATCTAATTAAACTAAAGAGCTTCTGCACAGAAAAAGAAACTATCATCAGAGTGAACAGACAACCTACAGAATGGGAGAAAATTTTTGCAAGCTACCCATCTGACAATGGTCTAATAGCCAGAATCTTCAAGAAGTTAAAAAAAAATTACGAGAAAACAAACAAACAAACAAACAACCCCATCAAAAAGTGGGCCAGGGATATGAACAGGCATTTCTCAAAAGAAGACATTTAGGGCTGGGCACGGTGGCTCATGCCTGTAATCCCAGCACTTTGGGAGGCCGAGAGGGGCAGATCACGAGGTCAGGAGATTGAGACCATCCTGGCTAACATGATGAAACCCCGTCTCTACTAAAAATACAAAAAATTAGCCGGGCGTGGTGGCGGGAGCCTGTAGTCCCAGCTACTTGGGAGGCTGAGGCAAAAGAATGGCATGAACCTGGGAGGCAGAGCTTGCGGTGAGCAGAGATCACGCTACTGCACTCCAGCCTGGGCAACAGAGCGAGACTCCATCTCAAAAAAAAAAAAAAAAGACATTTAGGCAACCAAGAAATATATGAAAAAAGGCTCATCATCACTGGTCATTAGAGAAATGCAAATCAAAACCACAATGAGATACCATGTTATACCAGTTACAATGGTGATTATTAAAAAGTCAGGAAAGAACAGATGCTGGTGAGGCTCTGGAGAAATAGGAACACTTTTACACTGTTGGTGGGAGTGCTAATTAGTTCAACCATTGTGGCAGACAGTGTGGCTATTCTTCAACGATCTAGAACCAGAAATACCATTTGACCCAACAATCCCATTACTGGGTATATACCCAAAGGATTATAAATCATTCTGCCATAAAGACACATGCACATGTATATTTATTCTAGCACTATTTATAATAGCAAAGACTTGGAACCAACCCAAATGTCCATAAATGATAAAATGGATAAAGAAAATGTGTCACATATTCACTATGGAATACTATGCAGCCATAAAAAAGAATGAGTTTATGTCCTTTCCAGGGACAAGGATGACACTAGAAGCCATCATTCTCAGCAAACTAAAACAGGAACAGAAAACCAAACACTGCATGTTCTCACTCATAAATGGGAGTTGAACAATGAGAACACATGGGCACAGGATTGGAACATCACACACTGGGGCCTGTCGGGGGGTGGGGTGCAAGGGGAGGGAAGGCATTAGGACAAATACTTAATGCATGCAGGTCTTTAAGCCTAGATGATGGGTTGATAGGTGCAGAAACCACCATGGCACCTGTATACCTATGCAACAAACTTGCATGTTCTGCACATGTATCCCAGAACTTAAAGTAAAATTAAAAAGAAAAAAAAAAAGATGGTCGTGTGAGTTTTGTCTTGTATTCTGTAAATATTGTGTATTACTAATTGTTTTTCTTTTTTTTTTTTTTTTTTTTTTTTGAGACGGAGTCTCGCTCTGTGGCCCAGGCTGGAGTGCAGTGGCTGGATCTCAGCTCACTGCAAGCTCCGCTTCCCGGGTTTACGCCATTCTCCTGCCTCAGCCTCCCGAGTAGCTGGGACTACAGGCGCCCGCCACCTCGCCCAGCTAGTTTTTTTGTATTTTTAGTAGAGACGGGGTTTCACCATGTTAGCCAGGATGGTCTCGATCTCCTGACCTTGTGATCCGCCCATCTCGGCCTCCCAAAGTGCTGGGATTACAGGCTTGAGCCACCGCGCCCGGCCTACTAATTGTTTTTCACACGTTATACTTACCTTGCATTCCTTAGATAAATCCCATTTGATAATAGTTTATAATCCTTTTTATATGTTCGAACTTATATTACTGGCATTTTGTCAGATTTTTGCATCTATATTCATAAGAGATAAATTTTTTTTTTTTTTTTTTTTTTTTTTTTTTGAGACGGAGTCTCGCTCTGTCGCCCAGGCTGGAGTGCAGTGGCCGGATCTCAGCTCACAGCAAGCTCCGCCTCCTGGGTCCACGCCATTCTCCTGCCTCAGCCTCCCGAGTAGCTGGGACTACAGGCGCCTGCCACCTCGCCCGGCTAGCTTTTTGTATTTTTTTTAGTAGAGACGGGGTTTCACCGTGTTAGCCAGGATGGTCCCGATCTCCTGACCTCGTGATCCGCCCGTCTCGGCCTCCCAAAGTGCTGGGATTACAGGCTTGAGCCACTGCGCCCGGTCAAGAGATAAAATTGACAGGTTTTTTGGCTGGATGTGGTGGCTCACACCTGTAATCACAGCACTTTGGGAGGCTTAGGTGGATGGATCACTTGAGGTCAGGAGTTCGAGACCAGCCTGGCCAATCTGATGAAACCCCGTCTCTACCAAAAATGCAAAAATTAGCCAGGCGTGATGGCACACGCCTGTAATTCCAGCACTTTGGGGAGGCCGAGGTAGGCTGATCACGAGGTCAGGAGTTCAAGACCATCCTGGCCAATCTGATGAAACCCCATCTATACTAAAAATACAAAAATTAGCTGGGCATGGTGGCACATGCCTGTAGTCCCAGCTACTCAGGGGGCTGAGGCAGGAGAATCGCTTGGACCCAGGAGGCGGAGGTTGCAGTGAGCCGAGATCGTGTCACTGCACTCCAGCCTGGCGACAGAGTGAGACTCTGTCTCAAAAAAAAAAAAAAAAAATTTCTCATGATGTTTTTGTTTGCTTGTGACATCAGGGTAATACTGGCCTTATAGAATGAGTTGGGAAATGTCCACTTCTCTTTCATTTTTTTGAAGAATTTTAAAGAATTGCCATTAATTCTTATTTATTTATTTATGTAGAGACAGAATCTCACTTTGTCACCCAGGCTGGAGTGCAGTGGTGTGGTCATGGCTCACTGCAGCCTTGATCTCTTGGACTCAAGTGCTCCTTCCAACTCAGCCTCCTTAGTAGCTGGAACTGCAGGCATGAACTACCACACTTAGCTAATTTTTGTATTTTTTCTGTGGACATGAGGTTTCACCATGTTGCCCAGGCTGGTCTCGAACTCCTGGGATGAAGCAATATATTCATGTTGGCCTCTTAAAGTGCTGAGATTACAGGTGTGAGCCACTATGTCCAGCCTATGAATTCTCCTTTAAATGTTTGATATAATTAACCAGTGAAGCCATATACGTGTAGGCTTTATTTGTTGAAAGGGTTGTTTTTTTTTTTTTTAATTATTAGCTCAATACTTTTATTTTAAATATATTTAGAATTTCTATTTTTTTCCTTGAGTCCATTTTGATAGATTATGTATTTCTAAGAATTTTCCATTTCATTTTGGTTATCTAATTGGTTGGCATACACTTCTTCTCAATATTATAACCCTCTCTTGTTTCTGTGAGTTTGGCAGTAACATCTCTTTTATTCCTGATTTCAGTAATTTGAGCCTTCTCTCTTTGTTTTTCCTTGGTCAGCCTTTATTGTATTCATCTCAAAGTAATTTTCTAATTTCTCTTTTGATTTCTCTTTGACTCATTATTTAGGAATGTGCTCTTTTCTTTTCTTTTTTTTTTTTTTTAAGTGACAGAGTCTCACTCTGTTGCCCAGGCTGGAGTGCAGTGGCACAATCTCAGCTCACTGCAACCTCCGCCCCCGGGGTGCAAGTGATTCTCCTGCCTCAGCCTCCGAGTAGCTAGGATTACAGGTGCCTGCCACTGCACCAAGCTAATTTTTGTATTTTTAATAGAGACAGGGTTTCACCATCTTGGCCAATCTGGTCTTGAACTCCTGATCTCCTGATCTACCCATCTTGGCCTCCCAAAGTGTTGGGATTACAGGCATGAGCCACTGTTCCCGGCCTTCATTTTTTTTTTTTGGCGATGGAGTCTCACTCTGTTGCCCAGGCTGGAGCGCAGTGGCACGATCTCAGCTCACTGCAACCTCCGCCTCCCAGGTTCAAGCAATTTTCCTGCCTCAGCCTCCTGAGTAGCTGAAATTACAGGTGCATGCCACCACACCGGCTAATTTTTGTATTTTTAGTAGAGACGGAGTTTCACCATGTTGGCCAGGCTGGGCTTGAACTCCTGACCTCGTGATCTGCCTGCCTTGGCCTCCCAAAGTGTTGGGATTATAGGCATGAGCCACCACACTGGCCTTGTTATATTAATCCTATTTATAATTTCTTGTTCTCTGCATCTGTTCCTGTGGCTTTAAGGTGCCATCTGGAATTACTTCCATATCCCAATACGGCTTTGTTCCAATCCATCTTCTTTTTGCTGTTATTGGCAGATACATAATATTTCTATATGTTATAGGGTGAACCATGCATTACATACACATTGTTTCATAAAACTGTTTTCTAAATAATTTAAGAAAGGAGAATAAATACGCATTTATATTCCCTTTTATAATTACATAACTATCTTTACCATTGCTCTTTGTTTTTCGTGTGGATTTGAATTACTTTCTGGATTCAGTTGCTTTCAGCTTAAACAATTCTCTTTGGTATTTCTTGTAATGTAGGTCTGCTAGAAACAAACTTTCTCACTTTATGTGGAAAAGTTTTATTTCATCTTCAATGTTAAAGTTAGCTTTGCTGAATATATGATTTTTGTTTAATGAATGTTTTCACTGGGCACATTGAGTATGTTATCACACTGCCTTCTGGCCTCCATTGTTTCTGGTGAGAAGTCAGCTTTTAATCTTCCTTTGTAAATTTCTAAGTGATGAGTCATTTTTCTCTTGCTGCTTTCAAGATTTTCTCTTTGTCTTCTAGCATTTTTATTATAATATGTCAGCTTGTGGATCTCTGCATTTATCTTACTTGCAGTTCATTGAGCTTTCTGCATGTGTTGATTAATGTTTTTCAATAAATTGGGAAGTTTTTAGCCATTATTTCTTTATTTTTTTCTGCTTCCTTCTCTTTCTTTCCTTCTAATAGTCCCCTTACACATATGTTGGTGCATATAATGTCCCATAATTCTCTGAGGCCCTCTTCATTTTCCTTCATTCTTGTTTTCTCTGCTCTTTAGAGTTAATATGCTCTATTAATCTGTAATCAAGCTTGTTAATTCTTTATTCTCCCAGTTCAAATGGACTCTTGTTCCCTCTAGTGAGTTTTTCATTTCAATTATTGTTCTTTTGAACCCCAGAATCTCTATTTCATTTTTAAAAATATTTCCTCTTTTTATTTATATTCTCTGTTTGATTTGACATTAACATCACACCTTCTTTCATTTCTTTAATACTAGTTTCCTTTAGTCCTTCAAATATATTTATCATGGTTACTTTGAAGACTTTGTCTACTAAATCTGACATCTGGTAATTTTCATAGGCAGTTTCTGTTGCCTGCTCTTTTGGTAGTGTACAGTTTATACTTTCCTGTTTATTTGCATGCCTCAAAGTTTTTTGTTAGAAACTAGATATTTTAGATAACATATTGTAGCAACCCTGGGTACTTGTTCTTCCCACTGCAGGTCTTATTATTTTTGTGTGCTTATTAACTTCATTGTGTGAAACTGCTGATGTTGTTGGTCGGGGGGTACAGTCTTGGGTAGGCACATAATTACCCTGGGATAACACTGATTTTGGCAGGGCTCCCTTTAACTGCCTCTTTCCCCGACCACAGCCAGCTCTTATATCACTCTAATTAGCTGCTGATTGCCGTTTTGTTTTCGACAACACCCTGGGGCATAAACTGCTTCACAGACTGATCCCATCAAATTTGGGCACCTTAGTAGGAATATTTTCTTAGGTTAGTGTTTAGGACTTGCTCTGACTCTTGGAGGACTCTTTTTTGCTGCCTTTTCCCTCTGTCTTCTCTCCAGTAAACTGGCTGGCCTACAGTTTAGCCTATAATTTTAATAAATTTATCAGTTTTCTCCCCCTTCTTTGTTCTTGACAGCACCCTTAAGGCTTGAATTTTTCCACACCCAGTTGCAAATAAAGTCAGTTATTTTAAGGAGAGATTCAGAGCTCTCTCTTTTAAGGCCTACCTTTCCCTTAGGGCAGAATCTCTGAGCCACAGTTCTGGTCCTGGAGACTGGAACAATGGCACAATTCTCTCTGATATCTCTGCTTGAGAATACCAGTGCTTGGTGGAGGAAGAAGACAATAGCCCTAAATCTCTTTAGCTTGCCTCTCTTAGAATACATCTACTGCTCCTTAATCCAGGGCCAGGGAGATTGATGCCCTAGTATGCTCAGTACCACCAATGCTCAAGATTTAGCTTTGTCCTATGGTTAGGGGCAGGGTGGAAAAAAGGAGCCACCACCTCTTAGCCATACCAAACCAGAACTTAGCCTCAGCAACAGGTAATTGGGGGAAGCATGAGAAATGGTGATGTCCTGCTCCTCCTAGGAAGATAGCCCTCTAACTGAGATCTAGGAGGAATAAGGAGTCTTGTATTTTTGGATAGTTCAGTCTAGAGTAGAGCTCCCCTCTTCACTAGGCTGGGAGGCAAGGTTGGAAGAGTGGGTTTCGGTTCATTTACCACAAACTTTCACTGTTCTTAAAATTTTAGTAGCTTTTTCTTGAATAAATGATTTTTTCATTTGTTTAATGTCATTAGAAACATTTCCAGAGACTTTAGATGGTTGTTTATATAATTTTCACCAGTTTCACTATGAGCTGGTTCACAAAGTTCCTCAGGCTGCATGACAGAAGTGGCATGTATCAATTTACATGTAATGTTAGTATTGATGTAGGTGGAATTATACTATATTAATTTGTTTTTGATATCTCATGTCTTTTTTGTTCTATTCCTCCTTTCCTGCTTTCTTTGGTACTAAGTAAATATTTCCTAGTAAAATTTTTTATTTTTTCCACTATATTTAAAAAATTTTCTTAGTGGTTGCACGATGGTTTGCCATATGCTTCTTAGCTAATCAGAATATACTTCATTTTTTAAAATTTAATTTAATTTTTTTTAGAGACAAGGTCTTGCTCTTTTTCCCAGAGGTGAGTGCAGTGGTGCAATCACAGCTCACTGCAACCTCAAAATCCTGGGCTCAAGTATCTTCCCACCTTAGCCTCCTGAGTAGCTGGACCTACTGGCGTATGCCACCACACCTCACTATTTTTTGTTTTTCTTTGCAGAGACAGGGTTCTCACTATGTTGCTTAGGCTGGTCTCAAACTTCTAGCCTCAAGCGATCCTCCCACCTTGGCCTCCCAAAGCACTGGGATTACAGGTATGAGGCACCATGCCCAGCCTTATACTTCATGTTTCTATTATCTCTTTTGAGGTATACAAATGCTACTCTTTTATAGCTCTATTCCCTCTTGTCTCTTTTTTCCATTATTATTCATATTATATCCATGTAATATGTTAAAATATGTTAATATATTATGATGCATGTAACATATTAAACATAATACATTATTTTATTACTCTATATAATTTTTTTAAAAAGCTGAGATAATAAAAGGAAGCAACTATTTACTTACAGTTATATTAATCTTATTGATTTAACACTTCTGTTCTTCCATCTCAGTATTTCCTACCATTTTTCTTTTCTCCTGCCTTCCTAGGGAGAACCATTAAGTTTTTAACATTTATATTCCATTAGAATGTGATTTTTTTCTTTTTTAAATTTGAGATAGAGTCTCACTCTGTTGCCCAGGCTGGAGTGTAGTGGTGCGATCTTGGCTTACTGCAACCTCTGCCTCCTGGGTTTAAGCAATTCTTGATTCTCATGCCTCAGCCTCCTGAGTAGCTGGGATTACAGTGCACTACAATTATGGAGTGCACTACCATATCCGGCTAAGTTTTGTATTTTTAGTAGAGACAGAGTTTTGCTATGTTGACGAGGCTGGTCGTGAACTCCTGGCCTCAAGTGATCTGCTCGCCTTGGCCTCCCAAAGTGCTGGGATTACAGGCATGAGCCACTGAACCCGGCTTAAAATATGCTTTTTAAAGACCAAAGTAAAATAAAAATGTGTTGGTGGATTGAATTGTGTCCTCCCAAAAGATGTCCATGTCCTAACCCCAGTAATTGTGAATATGATCTTACTTAGAAATAGGGTCCTTGTGGGTGTAATTAAGTTAGGGTTCTGGAGATGAGATCATCCCGGATTAAGGGTGAGCCTGAAATCCAATGACTTATAAGAAAAGGGAGAGGAAGATTTGACATGTCATATGAAACAAGGCCTTATGAAGGTGGAAGAGGACATTAGAATTATGCGCTCACAAACCAAGGAATGCCAGGAGCCACCAGAAGCTGGAAGAAGCAAAGGATTCTCCCCTAGAGCATGGTCTTGGCAAACACCTTGATTTTGGACTTCTGGCCTCTAGAACTGTGAGAGAACAAATTTCTGTTGTTTTAAGCCACCCAGATTGTAATAACTTGTTATGGCAGCCCTAGAAAACTAGTATACCTACCAAGTAAACATTCCAGATTTATCTTCTACGTAAATCAATTTTTGCTTCAGTTTATAAAAACTTTCCTCCCTGTCCATGTAAGACTTTGGCCACAGGGTTTAGAGCAGTGATTCTATTGTTACAAAATACTTCAAACATTAGTCCTCATTTATTAGTATTTTTTTTTTTTTTTTTTTTTTTTTGAGATGGAGTCTCAGGCTGTTGCCCAGGCTGGAGTGCAGTGGCGCGATCTCGGCTCACTGCAAGCTCCGCCTCCCGGGTTCCCGTCATTCTCCTGCCTCAGCCTCCAGAGTAGCTGGGACTACAGGCGCCCGCCACCGCGCCCGGCTAATTTTTTTGTATTTTTAGTAGAGACGGGGTTTCACTGTGGTCTCGATCTCCTGACCTTGTGATCCGCCCGCCTCGGCCTCCCAAAGTGCTGGGATTACAGGCTTGAGCCACCGCGCCCGGCCTCATTTATTAGTATTGATCTTGAACAACAAACAAACACATTTCATGGGAACACATACATTTCAATAACTTTCCTATTCCCTATCTAGGCATTACAATCAAGAAAGTAGCAGGGAAGTTGTGCCAGTTCATCAATTTGTTGCTTATCATCTCCAAATTCACCATTACTGACTGCTCTGTGAAAATGGATCTGAGCCATTTAAGTATTTTTCCTTTTGTCAGCTGGCACTGAAGCTTTTCCAGTAGAGGAAACTGGAAAGATGGTGCAGAAAGAAAAGGTTTTGCTCCCTGCTTCTGGCCGGCTTACTGGGTAGGGTGTTCCTGCAGCTTGTGCAGCTCTCTCCAGTGGCTGGCTTCTGTGCTGCAGTTTTGGCAGCATCAGGCAGCTTCCCCTGGCACCCTCCCTCTTGCAGTTTTTGTAGTAAAGTTCCTCTGCTGAAATACTTCCCTATGAACATCCTTCTCAGGCACTCTAGCAGGCTAATTGCAGAGGGTGGGTTTCCAGCAAGTTCTAGAATGCAGAGTTCCAGTAATTTCCAGAGGTTGGAGTTTCAGCAAGTTCTGCCTGTAAGGAAATACAGAATCTTCCGGCCGTAGAGTGAGTGTCCACTGGCTGTGTTCTCTCCAAGAAGGTCTGGATCTCAGCTAAGGGCAGAGAGTAAGCGTGGAGGGTGCTTCATCTCAGTTCCAGGGGTAGTGGCTATCATATCTACTATTATATACTTGCTATATCTATGGTATTTAGAGTTCTCTTTACTTCTTTACTTCTCTTTACTTCTTGCTAGCTAAGCCCTCATCATTCCAATTTCCTGTTATCATTAATAATTATTTATCTTAAACTTCCCTTATTCAAATGATCATGGGCTTTTTCCCTCCTGAATGAACTCAGACTGATACACAGGCGATCATGGAATCGCCACATAAATTTTGAAAGAGTACACAAATATATTTTCACATGAATTTTATAACAATTCCTTGAAGTAGACATGGCAAGTACTATTTATTATTCACATTTTACAGGTGAGGAATGAGGTTCACAGGCTGTGAGTGAACCAAAGTCATAGTCATTTTTATCATTTGTAAAATGAGAATAACAATCGAACCTGTCTCCTAGGGTCATTGTAAAGATTAAATGAGGTAAGCACGTAAAAGTGCTTAGGAGATGATAATGGCTTGTTAAGTGTTAACTGTTACATACAGGTCAAACATCCCTAATCTAAAAATCCAAAATTCAAAATGCTCCAAAATCCAAAATTTTTGAGTGCCAACATGATGACACAAATGGAAAATTCCACATCTGACCTCAAGTGGAGGATCACAGTCAAAAGGCAGTCAAGACTTTGTTTCATGCACAAAGTTATTGAAAATATTATATAAAATTATCTTCAGTCTATGTGTATAAGGTATAAATGAAACAAATAAAATTCACATTTAGACTTGGGTCCTATAGCTGAAATATCTCATTATGTATATGCAAATATTCCAAAATCTGAAAAAGTCCAAAATCCAAAGTATTTCTGGTCCCAAGCACTTTGGATAAGGAACACTCAACCTGTACATTATACTTGAACTATAAAAGTATTTAGTCTGGTATTTTGCCAAACTACTTGCAATAAGTTGTCTGGGTCTCATGTATCTTTTTGTGTCATTTTGTTTTACCAATTATTTGTATTTGTTTTGTCAAGTTGCATAGCAATAACAACCAAAGATAAGCCTATCACTTCACAATTACCTCCTGTGGTTATTGCTTTCTGAGGAAAAAAAAAAAAAATTACAAGTGAGAGCTAATCAACCTAGGCTAAGTTTGGTCAGCTTAGAAATTCAAGGCCCACTGTGGTCAATGGCAGAGCTCTGAGTGAGGAAACCCAATTCCCAAGAATATAGTCCTAAATTTAGACGAACCTTCAAATTGGAATATTTCAGTGTAAATAATACATGCAACTTAAAATGCATTTCTAGTATCATCAGGTTTAGGTGAGGGAGTGCGGTGAGGACAGGATGTTAAGGGAAAGTAGGGAAGAAAAGGACCTAGTTTACTAATCTGTGTCAATTATCATACCAACCCCTTTGATCACTGAAGATTTCAGCAACCAAATACTGAAGGTCACTGCGGTACCAAGAGTTGGGGTTATATATTAAACAGTGTAGTCCCGAACCTGTAGAAAACTATTGAAACCTTGCATAGAGATAGGCAAAAATACAGAAAGATTATTGAAAACTCTTGGTTAAAGTACTTCAGTAGTATTTGAAAACACAATAGGAAATTACCCTGTAGGCACGTGTTAAACTTTCAGAAGGGGGAACATGCTTCACGGTTGACTGCAAATTTCTCATGCAATACTTGTCAGAATCCGGGAGCATTTTAAGTGGTCTTCTAACAATATAAGCCCCGCATTTTTGACTGGTAAGTACAACATTTTCATTTGGTTACTACTACTACTACTACTAATAATTTTAAACAGAAACAAGTCACGACCAAATAGCGACTCTTATCCTCCCCCAGGCATAAAACCCTTTAGCCAGCTAGCCGCCTTTCCACGGGGGAGAGTGTAAACAAACAAATAAAACCGCTTTGGTGCCGGGAGGAAAAAGGGGAAAGGAGTCGAGTCAAAACACCTTCTCTCAAGTTCCTCAGGATCAACCCAGGGGGAAGGGTCCTCCACCGGAAAGGGCCGGATTGCCTTCACAGGAAGGGCAAGTCACTCCGGAGCTCGCAGACGCGAATGCCACCACAGAGTTCCAAGACGGCTGCCAGAGCGTCGGCCGTCAGTTAGCACCTCCCCCTCTTTCCCAGAGCTGTAGCTAAGCAACCATCGGGCTCCGGGAGAGTCTAGGCTCGGCTGCTGTATTAGTGCCTCTAGCGGGGAACTATGAGCACTGCAAAACCCTATCACCATTTTTACCCTCCCCTCTCTCCACCCCCTTTGCCCCCGCCCACCTCTTCGCCACTTCGGCTCCTCCCTCTTCTTCTCGCTCCGTCTATTTCTCTCTCTCTCTCCGCCCCCCCACCCCCCGCGTCTCTCTCTCTCTCTCTCTCTCTGTACTCTCTCCCTCTCTCTTCTCTCTCTCTGTCTCTCTCACTCACTCTCTCCTTCTCCCTCTCCCTCTCCTCTCTCTCCTTCCTCCTCCGCCTCCTCAGCTCTTGGGCTAGAATATCTATGGGTCGAAACGTGATGCGATGAATTCGAGAGAGAGCGAAACTAGGACGAGGAGTGCGGCGGAAGCGGCGGGACTCCCGGGCATGGGGGCTTCACCACAATAGAGGCAGCACCCCCACCCGCCCCCGCCAGCCCCTCCGGAGCGAAGCCCCCAAACCCCCTCGGGAAAAGGATGGCGGCGGCACCTACCCAGATCGAAGCCGGTGGGTAGCTGTGTCGGGGGGTGGGGGGTGCTAAGGGAATGGGGGCTTAGCGCGAAGGCTGTCAGTTTCTTTTGAAAAAGCTTCTATTTCTCTTCTCTTCATCCCTCTCAACCTCTTTTCCCCCTTCTTCCCTAGAGCTGTATTACCTGATCGCTAGGTTCTTGCAGTCTGGACCCTGCAACAAATCCGCTCAGGTAAGGGGAAGAAAGAGATCTGGGAGTCGTGGTGAATGATCCCAGTGGGGAAATCGAGGCAGCGGGACGAGCAGTTCCGCTGAGGGTGAGGGATAGGCCGGCCTTGACTAGTCAAACAGTCAGCGGCTGGGCTTTAAGTGTGGAGGAAGGAATGGGTTGTTGGCCCGAGCTGCTCCTCATATCTGTGTTTCCCTTTTGCTCAGGTGCTAGTGCAGGAGCTCGAGGAGCATCAGGTACGGAGCCCCTTCGGGAAGGGTGGGGAGGGTTGAGGTGAGACTGGAGGAGAAGGGGAGGGCAAGTCAGGGGCGGAAGACTGGCCGGGATAGAGGCTTCGATCTGGGTACCCGTTGCTGTTGTCACTGGGGTGAATTGGCTTCTTCCCTCAAAAGGGGCAGACAACGCTGGGGTCTTAACTCGTCTCCGCTTTATGCTTGTGGGAGGCGGTTTTTCAGGATTTCCTTTTCCGCGGCCCCCCTTCCCCCCCCCCCCATATACTCGTCTAGCTCTGAGCCAATAGCTATCAGGCCGAGAGAAATAAAGACGCTAAAGTGTTGAGGCTGGGACACAGGTTGGGTCCAGTTGATGGGGAGCGGAGGCTTTTCCTTCATCATTTGCCCCCCCCTTCCCCCTTTCTTTTCGTCCGGCCCCCAGCTGATTCCGCGCCGCTTAGATTGGGAGGGGAAAGAGCACCGAAGAAGCTTCGAGGATCTGGTGAGTAAAGTTTTCATTTCAACTTAACCTAACTCTTTCACCACTCCCTCCCCACCTTGTACCCCCAACCCGCTCCCCACCTCTCAGCCGACGAGGTTCTAGAGCTCAGTGCAGAGCCAAAGAACGACTGCCCCTTCCCCCATCCCTGCTAGTCGGAAAAAGGGTACCTTGCCCTCCCCTTGGCCCTGCTTGTTTCCACCCGAAAACTTTGAAGAATGTGAGTTGATTATCAGAGGTGCCGTGTTGTGGATTATGAATATGTTACAAACATTGGGGAAGGCCCATTGTAGGCGGAAAAGGGAGAGAAACCAAGGGGTTATCTTGGGGCACGTACTAAGGTCTGACGCTGGCCAATGACAGCGTTGGTAACAGCCCGGAGTTCCGGATTAGTGGAAGAAAACTGGTTTCTGGTTGGTCCTGGCCTGAAATACGGGAACTAAGGCCAGGCTTGGTCTTTTTTTGGGGGGGGGGGGGTTAAGGGGGAGGCGTGGGAGGAAGGGGCTCTGGAGGGGAATTGACGGACCAGGGATTAGGTAAAACGACATAATTAAAAATAATAAGGAACGTCAAGCCAATTTCAAATTTTGCCGGTTAGGTGATGGTCTACTGAGTAAAAGCATAATCGTTATGTATCTCTGATTTTATAAGCTCATTCAATCACCAGTTAAGTCGCATTTTCATAGACCTGTTTTCACTAAATAAAAACTGAGTTATCACTTTTTGAGAATTGGTGAAACACGATTTTGGGTTTACAGGGAGACAACAATGGACATATTTGAAAATGGAATATACTTTAGTGAAGGACCAAAGGCATTGGATTGTCTGCGTTGTTTCTTCTGCAAATATAATTCATAGTATAAATATACTTTGTATTCAGCATTGACACACAAAAACAGGTGATCCTTTTTATTTTGCGGGGGAGGTTCCCTTGTGTTAGCTGCTGCCACAGTGCATTGGAGGGTAGTGAAAGGAGAAAGGAATGATGTTACTAAAATCTCAATTCAGCTATCTTTCCTTCAAGTAAGATCCAAGTGGAGGAAAATCGGACAAAGTTAAAGAAAGTTGGAGGTGTATGGTAGACTCTAAATATAAATGATTTAAAATTTGCTTGCAATAGGACTATATTTAAATTGCTTTAGTGTTCATTTTGTTATTTTTGTTTATATTATAACAGTGAGGCCACATTTTTATCAAGTCTACCGATTGTATAGTTGTCTTATATTTTGCAAGTCACAGAAAATGGTATAATTGTGATAAGGGTAAACTCGACCATCTGTACTATTATTAGTAACAATTTCTCAGATGGAGAAAAATTAGTTTTGAAAAACTTCATGTACTGCCAGGTTAATTTGTAGTCAGTCTTTCTGTTGGACTTAAGTCTTTCCCTCCCCCTAAAAGAGGCAAAAACAACAATGCCTACTAATATGTTTTAACACTTAATGACTGTTACAGGTTTTTGTATATAGTTTCAATACTGAGGTGTATTGAAAATGTTTTCCTTTACATTTGTCCCTCTCACAGCCTATATGTGTTTTTTTAAGCAAGTGACAAAGGAGATTAAAAAGGAAAAGCTTTTTTGAAACTAACTTGACGGTGATAAAAAGGAAATGAAAATCAAAGTAATTAAAAAATAGAGTCTTCTGACCAAAAAAACCCCAACCACCCAGTTTACTAGACTTTTCTTCATATTGTAAAGACATATTTTTACATAATTGTGATCAGTGTCCATTTTATGCTTCATATTTTTCTTAACATTGAAAAATGTACTTGTGTATTTGAATACTCATCATTATTTTAATGGTAAGAAAAAATTCAGTTGTATTTAAGGTACTATATAATTTGAACCAAGCTTCCAGCTGAGCATTTGAGCTACTTCCAGACTTTTACTAATAACTTTGCATAGTTAGGTGGTCTTTTTCTGCTTTTCACTTTCTCCCCTATCCCTTCTGCCCCCAGTTATTTTCCTGGACTTTATTCCCTAAAGTGGAGTTACCAGTTCAAAGGGTCTCATGAGTTTTATAGCTCTTGTCATATATTGTTTGCTCTCCAGAAGACTGTACTAATTTATAATGTCATAATCTAGGTATTTAGAGTGAGTTTTTTAATAGTTTTAAATCATTCGGTTTCTTTAATATTTAATAGATGTCAGTAGCTCTTGGTTGACTTAGGTAGCTTTTTTTCATTACTGGTGAGGCTTGACCTTTAAGGAATTAAAAAAAATTGTTAATTCTTACATATACTCAATTTTAATCTATCTTTTAAATATTTTCTGTTTTTATATTTTCTTATTTTTTTTTATGTACACAGAGTTTCTTCTATTGTTTGAACATTATAGTTTAGATACTATGGTTTTCTTTTACATGTCTATGGACTTCTTTGTAAGGGAAGATGGGCAGGGTTGAGTGATAATTTGAACAGACGTGTAGTGGCTGAGAAGGGAATGTGCAGTGTTGGTTTGATTGCTAGTTTTGTCAGTAATATTGTTGATTAAAATTATTTCACATCTGAGCTGATTTTGAGTGGCTTCTTTGTAGAAGAGATGGGATACTTTTTCTTGGGGTAAGTTTTTTTTTTTTTTTTTGGATGGAGTCTTGCTCTATCGCCAGGCTGGAGTGCGGTGTCGGGATCTTGGCTCACTGCAACCTCCGCCTCCCAGGTTCAAGCGATTCTCCTGCTTCAGCCTCCCAAGTAGCTGGAACTACAGGTGCACGCCACCATGCCCAGCTAAATTTTGTATTTTTTAGTAGAGACGGGGTTTCACCATGTTGGCCAGGATGGTCTTGATTTCTCAACCTCACGATCCGTCCACCTTGGCCACCTTAGCATCCCAAAATGCTAGGATTACAGGCGTGAGCCACCGTGCCCCGCCTGGGGTAGGTATTTTTTAAATTGCCATTGGAATGATGGATTTATAAAGTGTGGTCCTTGATTTAGCTGCATATTTTGGATTGAAATTTAGGGCAAAATATTAATAAATAGTATCATCTTGATTTATCTGGAATATTATATAACAGTACTACAAACTTAAGGTGTATTGAGGTATGAAAAGGAAAGAAGACAAATGTACAATGAAGTGTTAACTAGGATATCAACATAGTAAATTGGGGTTGCATGGCCACGTATACTGCATATACGAGACAAAAATCCTGCCTTTTTGTTCATATGTATACTTGCATTTGAACCGATTGTCATTAATACTTAACTTATTTATCCAGAATAATATTAAGGTAATGATAAATTGGATTTCTTCAACATTTCATTACTGTTAGTAGTAGTAATGAAATCCTTACCTTCTGTTTTCTGAAACAATCATATGATTCCATGTTTACACTAAATTACATATTCTAGAAATCCTTGCCTTCTGTTTTCTGAAACGGTCGTCTGATTTAGTGTTTAGTGTTTTACTCGTAATTTTGAACACAAAGGAAGGTGCTTTTTTCTTAAAGCTGCTGGCAGTTAAGTATTGACGTATCCTGATCTGAAATGTCATTTAAAAAAGAATCTGTACATGAAGCTTCTTGGTCAGTTTATGTTGAATTGTAAGGTTTTTGAATATGGCATTTAAAATATAACACTCCCGGCCGGGCGCGGTGGCTCAAGCCTGTAATCCCAGCACTTTGGGAGGCCAAGACGGGCGGATCATGAGGTCAGGAGATCGAAACCATCCTGGCTAACACGGTGAAACCCCGTCTCTATTAAGAAATACAAAAAACTAGCCGGGCGAGGTGGCGGACGCCTGTAGTCCCAGCTACTCGGGAGGCTGAGGCCGGAGAATGGCGTGAACCCGGGAGGCGGAGCTTGCAGTGAGCTGAGATCCGGCCACTGCACTCCAGCCTGGGCGACAGGGCGAGACTCCGTCTCAAAAAAAAATAAATAAATAAAAATAAAATATAACACTCTCAATTTTCCAGAATTTTAAGTAATAATAGAGGGAAAATTTTGAAGTTGTGATTGTTTCTGAATTTTGATCTGGGCCCTTTATTTTCTGCTTCCTAGTTGGCTGTTACCATATAATAGAATTAGATTTGCTTCTTGCAATTCTTCTTAAGGTAGATAATTTGAATAATACAGACGCCCTTTCATTTGTGGTGACCCTATTGAGTTGTTGGCTAATTTATTGCTTCCTCCTTGGAGCATTATTGGGGACAACAGAGTAATCAGGGTTGTGTGTATTTAAATGAACAGTTCTTGTTAATCTGTAAGTTTTATATATTGAAATGGTGATTTGGAAACTTTTTAAAAACTACAAAGATTTTAAAATCATTTTTAGGAGACTCCTATCGTAAGATTGAACCAGGGCCTGGTGTGGTGGCTCATGCCTGTAATCCCAGCACTTTGAGAGGCTGAGGCAGGCGGATCACTTGAGGTCAGGAGTTCAAGACCAGCCTGGCTAACATGGTGAAACCCCGTTTCTACTAAAAGTACAAACATTAGCCGGGTGTGGTAGCTCATGTCTGTAATTCCAGCTACTCAGGAGGCTGAGGCATGAGAAATGCTTGAGCCCTGGAAGCAGAGGTCGCAGTGAGCTGGAATCGCACCACTGCACTCCAGCCTGGGTGACTAAGACTGTCTGAAAAAAAAAAGAAAAAAAAAAAAAAAGACTGAACCAAAGTTATAAATATGTTTAGGTGTGGTATATAGTTTTACATTTATTTCGCATTTTCATCTGTAAAACTGAAAGCACCAGTTAGTGCTTACATTTGGAATGACATAAATTGTATTACTCTCATTTTATATGCAAAATACTAGAAGTAATTTTATGCTTTTTATGAAAAAACTTTTATAAAGGTTGTTTGTTATTGTCCTTAAAAAGTATACATACATCTATGATTATATGTTGTTGTAAGAACTTGCATCTGCATATAACACATTCAAGTTCAAAAGTGTTTTCACATTATCTCATTTGATCCTCACCAACTACTTTAAAACACTGTATTTAAATTCCAGATATACCTGTGTTCTTTTCTTAACCAGCTGTTGTTCTCCAATTACTAATAATATATTAAATTGTCAATGAGAACAGCAGAATGATCTTTGAGTGCTGGTAGCATAGTTATTGCATCTATAAGTGTGGAAGCAGTTTAAGCATGTGTGATTTATTAACTGCCATGTGGACATAGCCATAGTTAGGAAGAATAGGATGCATCATGGGATATCAAAAAGCATTCTCTGCTCAACCCCAGTGCAGTGTATTGTGCATATAATGCTTAACTGATAGGTATTATGACAGATAGAGGTCAATATCTGGAAATCAGTATTCCTGACTACTCCTGACTACTGACTTGCTTGAGCCACCATGTGCTTTCTGAAATATGTTGGCTTTAGTTATTTGTCTAGATTGATCCTTGGCATTTTTTTTTCCACATATGGGCTCTAAGGAACGTACTTTCAATGATTTAAAATCCTTTTGGAGATTTATCATTAATCTTAGGATAACTGGTATCTCAGTACAAATGAGATATTGTGAAAGTGAAGAGAGCTGGTGTTAGGGACTAATACTTTGGATTCAGTGAATTTGCCTTAATGAAATTTTGCCCTGAGCATCTTTGTCACATTTGAATATTAGTTTAGTTCCTGTGTTTTAGTTTTTGTTTTACTACTGATGTTGATTACTGATTGATTAATGAACACTTTCCTTTTGGTAGGCAGCAAAATAGTATTCTAAAAAGGCAGTTTAGTGTTTGTGTCATAATTTAGAGATGACCTTGCTTGACATTTCTTACGTGGGATTTTGTGAGTAGTAGAAAAGTCTCTAATATTTAGTATTTAGTAAATATTTAGTATTTACTTGTTGAGTGACCCTAGGGAAATTACTTAAGCTCTCAGAGATTGAATTTCCTCAATTATAAAATGAAAATTTCCCATTTGTTGTGGGGAACAAGTTAGTTAAAGGTGAAAGAATGCGTTTTGTTAATTGTAAAATGCTGTGCAAATGAATTGTTCACTACATTTTAAAATTAGGGTTAGAGAGACCGAACAACCAGCATGGAAATCTGGAGAACTATGACCACAGATGTTATATTTTCTTAGTTGATGAAATATCACCCCCTAATTTTCTTAATTTTTTAAAATTTATTTTTATTTTTTTAAGATGGAGTCTTGCTCTGTCGCTCAGGCTGGAGTGCAGTGGCGCTATCTTGGATCACTGCAACCTCCGCCTCCCAGGTACAAGTGATTCTCTTTCCTCAGTCTCCCGAGTAGCTGGGATTATAGGCGTGCACCACCAGGCCTGGGTAATTTTTGTATTTTCAGTAGATATGGGGTTTCACCATGTTGGCCAAGGCCAACATTGAACTCCTGACCTCCAGTGATCCACCCACCTCGACCTCCTAAAGTGTTGGGATTACAGGCATGAGTCACCGTTCCTGGCCCTTAATATTTTTATAAAGTAAGGGGTATATAAAACAGTACTATAAAAAAAGAATATTTAAAATGTTAGTGTCAGAATTGAACTCAGAATGAGTGAGCTGTGTCTGTGTTAACACAAACATGAATGTATGTCAAAAGATATTTAGCGTAATTTGCATAGGTGTAGTACTCACTTTTTTTTAAAACAAATAGGAAGTTTATTGTGAGTCTTTCAGATGTCTTATTGCAGGGATTCTCAACCCTTCTGATTGTATCCTGAATTTATTTTCTATATATTATTGAGATTTATTTGTTTATTTATTGAGACAGAGTTTCGCTCTGTGACCCAGGCTAGAGTGAAGTGGCAGTCACTGCAACCTCCACTTCCCTGGCTCAAGCCGTTCTCCTGCCCTAGCTTCCAGAGTAGCTGGGATTACAGGCATGCACCACCACGCCCAGCTAATTTTTTGTATTTTTAGTAGACATGGGGTTTCATCATGTTGGCCAGGCTGGTCTTGAACTCCTGACCTCAAGTGATCAGCCCACCTAGGCCTCCCAAAGTGCTGGGATTACAAGCATGAGCCACCACGCCTGGCCTATTTACTCGTATTTTAAGTTACCCTGTTTAAGGTGTTTTCTCGGCTGGGCTCGGTGGCTCATGCCTGTAATCCCAGCACTTTGGGAGGCCTAGGTGGGTGGATCATGAGGTCAGGAGTTCAAGACCAGCCTGGCTAAGATGATGAAACCCTTTCTCTACTAAAAATACAGAAAATTAGCCAGGCTCGGTGACAGGCGCCTGTAATCCCAGACTCTAGAGGCTGAGGCAGGAGAATCCATTGAATTTGGAGGGTGGGGGTTGCAGTGAGCGGAGATCTGGCCACTGCCCCCCAGCCTGGGTGGCAGAGTGAGACTCCTTCTCAAAAAAAAAAAAAAAAAAAAAAAGATGTTTTCTCATGCCCTTTAGTATGTGCCATTGTGCTTTACAGTTAGCTGAGTGTCAATTATTTGTTCAGTTTTCTTAACTTTTCTTAGAAGCATGGTATATGTATTTTTGGTTTATTTTATCTGCTAGTTGGTACTGAGTTCTTTTGTTGGACCTTTCTCTGCTGAGCACCTACTAGAATGTGGGTGGGTCCCCTGTCCTTGTCTTAATTTCATCTACCCTCAGGCTATAGTGCTTTTAAGTGCTTTCTTGAGATAGTATAACCCAGAGAATACTTGACCCTAGGAGGGTCGCTTCTGGTTGTCTCTTTCTTGAGGAAATCTTACAACTAATAAAAAGAAAAAGAAATGCTATGCATAATGATTAGCATTTTCAAAGGAGAGTGATAGGAAATTTTAACATTTTGTAAGTGCGACTAGAGAAAGGCCTGCCTGCTGTCTTCTTTTTTTTTTTTTTCCTGCCCGGTTTTTCACTTCTCTTTCAAATTCAGCAACCATTAAAACACAGCATTTGATTTAGGTTATTGTAGACATGAAAAACAGAAAACCCAGTTTTTTTTTTTTTTTATGTTTTCTTTTATGTGCAAAGAGAAAAACCAGTTAATTTTTTATGTTTTCTTCCAGTCTTGTTTTTTTTTTTTTTTTTTTTTTTTTTTTTTTTGAGACAACATCTCACTCTGTTACCCAGGCTGGAGTGCAGTGGCTGGATCATGGCTCACTGCAGCCTTGACCTCCTGGGCTCAATCGATCCTCCCACCTCAGCCTCTGAGTAGCTGGGACTACAGGCGTGCACCATCGTGCCTGGCTAATAATTTTATGTTTTGTAAAGACAGGGTCTCACTTTTTTTTTGCCCAAGCTGGTCTTGATTTCTTGGGCTCAAGCGGTCCTCCTGGGATTACAGACCTGAGCCACTGTACCCTGGGGTTTTTCATTAAAAAAAAAAAATAAAAAGGCCTTCTTAATAAGTATATATTATGCGCTAGCTACCATGCAAAATTTTACTGGGTTGGGGTGCCTTTCTCTTTGTTTGGAATGCCCTCCTTTCTCTTTCTGTCTTGTGAACTTTTCATATATTTTTCAAGGGTGAAACTGGACATGAACCCTTAAACCTCTACGCAAAATTAGGTGTACCTTACTTCTTTGCTTCTTTAGTTCTCTGTACTGACCTCTGGGCACTTGCAGCTTTAATTTGTTTCTACTTACTATTTTGTTTGCTCCTCTGAGACTATGGGTTCCCTTAGGGCAGCGATTTAATCTTTCCATTGCTTTCCTATACTTTAAATGGCTGAATGAATGCATGAGTGAATGACTGTGTTTGTCCTAACCGAATTTTAGGAGATAGTTATCATTACTCTTTTACAGATGAGGAAGTTCGGGCTGAGAGGCTAAGAAACTTTGCCTATGGTCACATAAGTAGTAACTGGGGATGCTGCAAAGATTCAAATCAGTCTCTCTACTAGATCATACTACCAAAAAAGAGTAACAGCTAGTAAATTGTAGAGCCTGAATAATCCAGGCTCTCAGACTTCAAAGTACCCTGCTTATCTATACTGTAGTACACTTACATTGATATAAAGCTTTGCTGTATTTTTCAAAATCCATTTTGTTTTCTGTCTCTAAAGAGCAAAATATTACGTGACTAACTTTTGTATATGCCTGTTCTGTCCTCTAAATGAATCAATCAATCCCAGGCAAAATGTTACATTTTACTTTTTGAGCATGCAATCCCAGTTTGCTTCTTCATTTAGCTTCTGTAGCCACAGTCTTGGAAAACAAATAGCTTATTCTCTGTTATATTTGTTTTTTAGAGTTACTTGTCTGATACTATTATTTTTAAAAGCCAGGGTAAACAAATACTTTTGGTGTTTGAAAATTAGTATTTCAAATGTAGCTCCTGGTGCAGTTCTGGCCTCCTGAGATTCGCTACCTTTCACGTTTTATTCAGTGCCCAGCTGGATTTCTTTTAACTAATTATGATGAATAGTATCATCTCAGTGAGTTTTCTGGTTTTCTCAGTTGTCATAATGATTCTGAAGTATGGTAATTCAGTTATTAGATTTGCTCTTTAGGTCAGCCAGTCTAACTATCAAGAAGGTTTATAATCTAGGGTTAATTTAATGTCTTTCAGTTTATTCAGATTTACAGTTCTCATTGCTTTGCAGCTTTGTGTTAATGATCTCTATCATCAATTTTTCAACTGCCTTAAGGGGACAGTAGTAGAAAGAGCAGTGGGCAGAGAAACCCAGATTCCTGTCTTGTTTCATTGTAACAATTGGACAAGGCACTTTACTTCTGGATCTGTTCTCTCTTCTGTGAGGTGTGGAGTTAGGTTGATTATACATAGGGATCCTTTCATTTCAGAGATTCTATAATTTAACTTTTAGAGCTGTTTTATAGAATAATACAGAAGTTTGAATTATACTCTTAACAAAAACCTTTTTTAGTAGAGATGGCGGTCTCACTATGTTGCCCAGGATGGTCTGGAACTCCTGGCCTCAAAGTGATCCTCCCGCCTCTGTCTCCCAAGTGCTGAGATTACAGGCGTGAACCACCACACCTGGCCTCGTATTATACTCTGTTCCTCCCCCCCCCCCCCCCCGTATTATACACTTAAACTTTGTTTATAGAGAATGTTTTTCTTCTGCAAGCCTCAGAGCACTTAACTGTTCCGAGTTGGCCATTATATTCCAGAGAGATAAATGTAGTTAAATGACTGAAATTAGAATGTTTGAGCTTTAAACAAAAAGAGTGATTTATAATATTAAGACATTAATTTTATAGGCCATTATATAACAATAAAATAAATACATTTATTTAAAAATGTAAAAAAAAAAAAAAACTATTCAGGGTAGGTAAGAGTTCTTATGTCTGAAAAGATCACCTTTAAAAAGTTCCAGCTTTTATGAAAAGCAAATGGATTCAAGTAAGCAGTTAACTACCCTTATAAGACCTAAAGTTTGATTTAAAAGAAACATTTTAAGAACTACATCGATATAGTTTGGAAGCCTGCTAAAGTGGTTTGAAGGAGAAGCTAGCTATCATGTTTAAACTCAAAAGATTGTTATTGCCATTATTTTGATCGAATCTGTTTCTCTAGTGTTATAATCATATTTTATTTATTTATTTATTTATTTTTGAGGTGGAGTCTCGCTCTGTTGCCCAGTCTGGAGTGCAGTGGCGTGATCTTGGCTCACTGCAACTTCTGCCTCCCGAGTTCAAGTGATTCTCCTGCCTCAGCTTCCCGAGGAGCTGGGACTACAGGCGCCCACAACCATGCCCAGCTAATTTTTTTTATTTTTAGTAGAGACGGGGTTTCACCGTGTTAGCCAGGATGGTCTCGATCTTCTGACCCCGTGATCCACCCGCCTCGGCCTCCCAAAGTGCTGGGATTACAGGGGTGAACCACCGCACCCAGCCATATAATCAGATTTTTATTGATTTTAGAGAAAAGGACATTTTCATGTAACTGCTTAGAAATCAAGCAGTTTTCTATTGTATAGAGTGAAAATCAAACTTGTTTATTGTACAAGTCTTTAAAGGGATAGTTAGGAGTAAATTGTATTTGCTGAATATATAGACCTCATTTATGACCATTAATGATCCTGTATTTTTGAATTATTACTGAGTGATTGATAAATCTTTTTATATAATTAGCTGAAACTCAAGCATCATTGTTTCAATAAAATGAAATAGACAGGGAGCTTAAGATATCTGTTTAAGATATAACTCCAACAAATTTTCTTTCTATAGGAGGGTAATGCTAAAAATTCTAATTATATAACTCCCATTTTCTGGATTGTATATGCTAAATATGTTGTATTTCTAGGGTAGTTAAGTGAAGTTTTTATGTAACAACTGAATATCTTGAGTTGGTCCAGAGGATTAAAAAAAGTAATTACCAGTAAAGATGTCAACTACTACTCTATGTAGAAGCCCTCTTACAGCATTTACTTGATGAAAAAAAAATGACTGATAACAGAAGCCCAGTTTATCTAAGACAGTTTTGGGAAAAAAGACATAAGCTGTTATAGTTGTTAATATGCAGCACTTAAGAGTTTTTTTCCAGATACATATTTTAAGGGTACTAATTATGTTTGCATATAGTCATATTTAGGAAATGCCTTAATGTACAGGGTGTGAATTATAAACTAGGATTTTAGGATATCACTCTGTAGATGACAGGAAATGATTTATTCTTATTTTTATTTTTGTTTTTTTTTGTAGAGATAGGGTCCTGTTATGTTTACCAGGCTAGTCTCGAACTCCTAGCTTCAAGCAATCCTCCCTCCTCGGCCTCCCAAAGTGCTGGGATTATAGGCGTGAGCCACCGTTCCCAGCCATGAAGTATTTTTTAGATTGAATCATCAGCTGCATTGACTTTAATATTACCTCTATATTTTTTTTAAACATAGCTCTGTATAGTTATTTGCTTGGAAGAAAAACTAAAGATGTGAGAATTAATGGATAGAATTTACTTAATCCTCTGTCCTGATGCATAAACTAAACCCTGGAGATGCAAATCTGAAATAATCTGATTACCATTCTTCCTGAGCATCATGACAGTTGCACAGGCTTCAATTATTTTGGTAGATTCAAATTGTTTTTTGAAGGAACTTACCAAAGATATATAGCAGGATATAATTTAAAACAAAAATAATCACGGGTGATACACTCATGTTACCAGAATTCTGAATACATGTTTGACTGTGGTTCTTTGACCTGTGTTTCCTAGGAAATCAAAAAAGGCAACCTGATACGAGAATTTGAGATTTTTCCTCCAGGAATTCTTACAATAACATCGATTAGGCTGGGCGCAGTGGCTCACACCTGTAATCCCAGCACTTTGGGAGGCCGAAGCGGGCGGATCACGGGGTCAGGAGTTCGAGACCAGCCTGGCCAACATGGTGAAACCCCGTCTCTACTACAAATACAGAAATTAGCTGGACATGGTGGCTTGCACCTGTAATCCCAGCTACTCTGGAGGCTAAGGCAGGAGAATCACTTGAACCTGGGAGGCGGAGGTTGCAGTGAGCCGAGATTATGCCACTGCGTTCCAGCCTGGGTGACAGAGCAAGACCCCGACTCAAAAAAACAAAAACATTGATTATAGTTAGACTTTACTTTGATTTTTATTCATTTATTCAACAAATATTTATTTAGTCCCGCTTTATGCCCAGCACTTTTTTGGGTGCTAGGAATACAGCATTGAAGAAAACATACAAAATATCTTCTCCCGTGGTGATCGCCAGAGATGATTTAGAAAATTATTCTTTTGTGTTTTATTGTTGTTCTTTTTTTTTGGAGATAGGGTCACCCAGGGGCTGGAGTGCAGTGACAGGAACACAGCTCACTGCAGCCTTGACCTTGTGGGCTCAAGCAATCCTCCCACTGCAGTCTCCGAGTAGCTGGGACTACAGGCATGTCACCATGCCTGGCTACTTTTTGTTGTTGTTGTTCTTTTTTTTTTTTTCACTTATTTTCATTCAGAGCTATAATTTTTACATTTTTTGTAGGGATGAAATCTCACTATGTTGCCCAGGCTGATCTTGAACTGCAGGGCTCAAGTGATTCTCCTACCTTTGCCTCCCAAAGTGCTGGGATTACAGGCATGAGACACTGTTCCCAGCCCTTTGTTGTTCTTGATTGACTTGGTGGTAATACTATTGATGTGTGTCCTATTCAATGGCATATACACACACACACACGCATATGTATATATACATATACATATATACACATACATGTATAGATACACATATGTATTTGTACATATACACATACATATATGTGTATATACATATATGTGTATATATGCCACTGAATATATATATACACATATGTGTGTGTATATTGTATATATGTATATACATATGTATATTGTATATATGTATATACATATGTATATGTATACATGTATATACACACACGTGTGTGTGTGTGTGTGTATATATATACACACACAATTATAGCACTTACAAAAATTGACATTGTAACCAGAAGTAGATTTTAGGACCTATTTCAAGATGAGGATGTAAATGTTTACTTTATCTAAAAGATTTTTAATATTCTGGTTTTTCTGTTTATTGTTTTAACAAGTATTTATGAAACACCTCAGGGATTTATACATTAGCTTAATTTAAAAATGCAACACAATTTTTGTTGTTTTATAGTTTCATTCTTATCTATATGTGGTATCTAATATCCAGAATTTTACTTGGTTTTTTTAAAAACAAGTTTTTGTTTCAAGGAATTTTGGCTACATAGCTGAGTTATTAGTTATTTAAAGCATAGTATTTATAACATTGTTAGTTTTATACCCTTTTGGAAACAAGTTAACTTTAATAGGAAAAACAATTTTGCTTTATGGGTTGTGGGTTTGGTGCAAGCAATGCCTTTCACTTGTATTCTTATCATTTGTATAGAATCTAGGTATTCTGGTTTTGGATCAGTTCGTCACTACTGATTGAATCAAGTAATAGAGAGTTTACTCATCACTTGTGTGCTTTTTTGATTTTGGCATGTTAGTTGCTTTATAACACTTATTTCATAAGATTAACAGCTAAGCAAATGACTTTATCAAGACATTTAAATGTATATTAGAGTGCTATGCCATGTAAATGTTGTCATATCATTTAAATGTGCTTATTTTGTGACCGTTTCTTAAATTTGGTTAATTATTAAATATTTAAAATTTTCTCTTCCTGATTCCATATGTATATGGAATATGCACACACATACACACATATATGTATTTTTGTTTGTTTTTGTTTTTGTTTTTGTTTTTAGTCGAGGTCTTTCTCTCTCACCCAGGCTGGAGTGTGGTGGTGCAGTCTCGGCTCACTGCAACCTCTGCCTCTGGGGCTCAAGTGATCCTCTCACCTCAGCCTCCCAAATAGCTGAGACTACAGGTGCAGCCACCATACCCAGCTAATTTTTGTATTTTTTGTAGAAATGGGGTTTTGTTGTGTGGCCGAGGCTGGTATCAAACTCCTGGGCTCAAGCCATCCACCTGCCTTGGCCTCTAAAAGTGCTGGGATTATCTGCCTGAGCTACTGCACCTGGCTCTGATTCCATATTTTATTTATTTTTATTTTTTAATTTCTTTTTTTGAGTCAGAGTCTTGCTCTGTTGCTCAGATGGGAGTGCAGTCGCCCAATCTTGGCTCACTGCAACCTCCACCTACTGGGTTCAAGTGATTCTCCTGCCTCAGCCTCCTGAGTAACTGGGGTTAGAGGTGCGCAGCAACATGCCTGGCTAATTTTGTATTTTTAGTAGAGACGGGGTTTCACCATGTTGGCCAGGCTGGTCTCGAATTTCTGACCTCAAGTGATCGACCTGCCTCAGCCTCCCAAAGTTTTGGGATTACAGGCATGAGCCACCATGCCCAGGCCTGATTCTATATTTTAAAACTGTACTTTGCTCTGTAATGGAACAGTTTAGTAGTAGAATAGATTTATATTTTTAAACTAAATAAATGTGTTTTTCCTGTGTACTTTTTTAGGTGGCAGCAAATGCACACATTCCTCCAGACTACCTCCTTAAAATTTGTGAGAGAATTGGTCCTTTACTAGATAAAGAGATCCCTCAGAGTGTTCCTGGGGTACAGACATTATTAGGTGTCGGTCGGCAGTCTCTGCTACGGGATGCCAAAGGTGAGATTTTCAGAATTTAGAACTGTGATATCGGAGGAAGGAGTGGAGAGTAGCTTATTTTTAGGTTGAGTAAATGTTCCCATGCTTTTCTAAATACTAGTTTTTCTTATCTTGCCAATGTTGTTTTTGTTTTCTTAGTGTACAAGTAAATTTTTAGAGACCTAAAAAGGAGTACTTTTGTGTAGAAGTGAATATATAGAGGTAAAGAATATAAAATACCTTTGTAATCATGGAATAGAGATCTCAAAGGTTGCTGCTTTGATTAATACAGTATAAATACTTAACATATTCTTTCATTATAATGTTCTTACACTTTATTAGTTTTGATAATGTCATCCTAATGATACTGTGCTTTTTGTAACAGGTAAATGAAAATTATATGTACAGTTTTAATATTTGAACATATTTAAGCAAAAATATCAACCCATCAGTAATTTTTTTTTTTTTTTTGAGACGGTGTCTTGCTCTGTCACCAGGCTGGAGTGCAGTGGTGTGATCTCGGCTCACTGCAACCTCCGCCTCCCAGGTTCAAGCAATTCTCCTGCCTCAGCCTCTCCGAGTAGCTGGGACTACAGTTGTGTGCCACCTTGCCCAGCTAATTTTTGTATTTTTAGTAGAGACAGGATTTCACTATGTTGGCCAGGATGGTCTCAATCTCTTGACCTCGTGATCCACCCGCTTTGGCCTCCCAAAGTGCTGGGATTACAGGTTTGAGTCACCACGCCTGGCCTCAGTAATTGTTAAATAAGCTTTTCTACTCTGTTCATTTTCAGTGTTTTACAGATTTTTCCCACGTTTTACCTGGAACTTCAATATGTCAAACATATAAAGTGGTATTTGATAAACATAAACATGTAAAAGTAGTCATTAAAGATGTCTATTGGAGTAATAAATACTTAAGGTCTAGCAGCCCATTTATGTCTATGTTTTGTTTAATTAGCATACTATTTTTAGAAATCCTAATTCTCCAAGATAAATAGTTGTGTAATGATACCAGATTTTAAGCATCTCATTTTATAATTTAAGGAAATTCTTAACTGAGTTTATTTGGCAGCTTTCAAGAGAGCTTTTGGCTTTTTGTTTTGAAGCCAAGTTATTAGTAATATTTAATATTTTCTTCCATTTTTTGACTTAAACCCATGAAAGAGAAAAAAACACAGCTCTTTATAATCAGTTACCGTCTGATATGCGGTGCTCTTATCTGTTATGACACAACTGGCAAGTATTTCATAATACGAGCATGTACCCAAGTATAAATATGCCTGAATTTTCCCTGGCATACTTGTGCTATAGTTATATCCTTGCTTATACGGTTTTATATGAGTAGACATGTAAGCCTAAAGATCAAGAAGAACTGATGTAAACTTTAAAGCTTATTAATCTGTGATACATTTATATAAGATTCAAATATGTGCATAAAAAAAGCTTTAGTTCAAGGCTAGCTTAGAAATAAAATATCCAGATGATATGTTTAGGTGTTGGTGTTTACCGGTTATAAATTTAGTTTATAACATGTTCAAATAAATACCTATTAATTTTCATTTTGGTTTAATAATTAAAAATGTATTCCAACAAATGAAATTAAAATCAGACATTTGCTTCTGAGACATGGGTTAAAAAAAGAAAAAAACAAACTGCTCAATTCCTTAGCTAACCTTTGTTCTTTTTGTATAGACTGTAAGAGTACACTATGGAATGGGTCTGCTTTTGCGGCTCTACATAGAGGCAGACCTCCAGAACTACCTGTAAATTATGTGAAACCTCCAAATGTGGGTGAGTAATATACCTGTGTGTTATAAACAGGTTGTTGATTCTTTCCTTACTGAACTCAGTAGGAAGACAAAAATAGGTACCAAAATTAAATTGGAAGCATAAACAAACTGTTTACATTCCTGAGGAGTTTCATGGCTAGTCCAGATTTTTTAAACATTTTTACTTAAAGCACGTATAATGTTTTATAAAAGGTGATCTTTGTTTTCTTTATTTCATTTCATTTCACTTCTTTCTTAGCAGAAACTTTTTTTTAATATAGTATAGACGTTTTTAGCCATATGGTTGTCTATTTACATGTCTATGTGCTGAGTTTCCCAAACAAAAATACATTATTTATATGTGTTATTTTCCAAAATTATAATGATGTTATACATTTTTATATGTCTGTATTAAGACAAAAAGTCACCTTTCTTGGTTCCAGTTTAATGAAATTCACGTCTCATTCAAATTATTCTTGGGACATCTCTGGCCAGACCATTATGAAGAAATAATAGTAGTGGTTCCCAAAGAGATCTAGATACAAAACTATTTATATTAAAGTTCGCCCTCACAAAGTATGTGCAAAACCAAGGTGCTGGGTGAGTAATTGCTCCTCTGCTCCATTACTTTCTCACTCTTCTAAAAAATTACGTTATTTTATATAGTGTATAGTACCTACAGAATATGCGTAAAATTTGAAAGGGATGAATTTCAGATAGAAAAATATGAATACTTTTAAAAAAGGAATATTTCTTATACAATAAGCTTTGTAGTTTATCCTCAGAAGTTAAGTAAATTGAAGCTAGAAATATTTTTTAAGATGTATTTAGACAAAATCATTGATTAGACATTCATAGGACTTATTCAGGGAAATTGGATAGTCTGGAGTATATTGATAAAAATACTCTTCCATAGGTTGGATGTTACTTGGAAAAGTTGAGTCTCATTGAACATGGTATTGCTAACTTTTTTTTTTTTCCTTTCAAGGGTAGTTTGTTTATCCACCAGAATTTTCCAGCTTTAGTCATAATTAATATATTGAATTGAGATAACTTTTGTTATTCATGCATTTACTTATTTTCAAAATACAATATTTTTAGCTATACTGTCAACATTATTTTGTTAGTGTGTTATACTTCATGGGTCACATGTGAAGTGCTAAAGAGCAACCATTACAGTATTAGGTTTACAGGCTTTCTTTATCCCTTCTTCCCTTCTCTCGCTTTTTTTTTTTCTTTCAACTAAGCATATACTTTCAAACTTCTGCTGGTTTTGTAAAATAAACTGTTTACACAGATTGGAATCTGTTTGTTATTCTTTTAGTAATTGCTTAGGAATTGTCATGTCCCTGGCATTGATGCTTTTAAATTCATTTTAAATCTGGCATGTTATTTGGGGAGGAGCTTTTAGAACAGAGGCAATTCAATCATGATGTATTTTCACGTAGTACCTGGTACTCAAGATGCTTAAATTTAAGTTATTTAGAATTAAAAGCCTGACAAAAACTCACTAAGATGGATATGAAATCTTCTTTCCAGTTTGTGATTTGAGGCAGTTTTCTCTTTGTGGATCATAGTTCTCCATAGCTACTTTCAAACCAGTCAGTTTTATAGGTTGCCAATCTAAATAAAACTTAATCATGAAGGTATATCTTTTTTTTTTTTTTTTTTTTTTGAGACAGAATCTCACTCTTGTCTCTTGTCACTCAGGCTAGAGTGCAGTGGCACAATCTCTGCTCACTGCAACCTCCCCCTCCCTTGTTCAAGCAATTCTTGTGCTTCAGCCCTCTGAGTAGCTGGTATTACAGGCATGCGCCACCACACCCAACTAATTTTTTTATTTTTTATTTTTAGTAGAGATGGGGCTTCATCATGATGGCCAGGCTGGTCTTGAACTCCTGGCCTCAAATGATCCACCCGCCTTGGCCTCCCAGAGTGCTTGGATTACGGGCGTGAGCCACCGCGCCTGTCTGGTATATCCTCTTGAAAGTTCTGTTGAATCTTAGAACTATAAAGAACTGACACTCTTTTTCAGGGGTGGGGGGGTGGGAAAGGAGTTCATGGTCAAGTAAATGTGGGAAACAGCTTTTTAAAAATGGGGAAAAGTTGAATGAATGGAGGAATTTTCATATGTTAAAATGCATTGCTCACCTTAAATAGGGAGCATTTCCCAAGTAATTTAAGCATGGAAACTCTTTCCAGAATATCTGTAAGATCCTGAAAACAGATCTAGAGATCCTGTAAGTTCCTGGGAACAGATTTGGGGAACTTGGTTGAAAATCCTTTTGTTTGCAGCAGAGAAACCCAAAGCTCAGAGAAGTTATTTGATTGGCCTAAGTTACATTGCTTGTCTTCTAAATAGACTATCATATTCATGGTCAGATGTCACCATATTTTCTTGGTATGACAGCTTTACAATCAGATAGCTCCAAAGACAGAGTATATAGCCATGATACTTTTTTAAGTCAACTATATTAGGATATTATTGACATAAAAGGCTGTCTTCTTAAGTGTGCAATTCAATAAGTTTTGACAAATTGTATGCATTTTTGTGTAACCACCACCACAATAAAAATATGGAACATTTTTATCAGCCTCAGTATCACTTGCTTAACCCCTGGAAACCAGTAATCTTTTTGTGACTGACTGTGCTTCACGTTATTTAAAATGTCATCTAAATTAAATCATGTAGTAAGTAGCCTTTTGTGTCTGTCTGATTTCACTTAGACCAGTGCTTTTGAAATTCATGCGTGTCATTTCATGTATCAGTAGTTTATTTCTTTTATTACCAAGTAGTATTCCATTCTATGAGTTTACCATAATCTGTTTAATAATTTTGCCTATTATGGATAAAGCTATTACAAATATTCATGTACAGGTCTTTGCATGAATGTCTTTCTTTATTTCTTTGGGTAAATAAATATCTAGGTAGTGCAGTCAGTCGTTGGATCATATGTTAAATACAACTTTAACTTTATAAGAAACTGCCAAACTGTTGTGAAAGTAGCTATTATATGTTGTATTCCCACCAGCAATATATGAGATTTCTAGTCCCACATTCTCACCAGCTTCTGATACTGTCAGTTGGTATCTTTTCATGTGCATATTTGCCAGTCTATAGATCTTTAGTGAAGTATTCACCCGTTTTTTAAATTGAGTTATTTGGATTTTTTTTTATTATTGAGTTTTGAGGTTCTTTATCTATTTTGGGTACAAATCCTTTGTATTTTGCAAATATTTTCTCTCAGTATGCAGTTGTCTCCTCCCTTCTCCCTCCTCTCCCTTCCCCTCCCCTCCCATCTTTTTTAATTGAGATGGGGTTTAGCTTTGTTGCCCAGGCTGGCCTCAAACTCCTGAGCTGAGCAATCACCTGCCTTGGCCTCCCCCTGGGATTACAGGCGTGAGCCACTGTCCCTGGCCCTATGTTATTAACAGTGTCTTTCAAAGAACAGAAATTTTTGCTGAAGTCTAATTTATCAGTTTTGTCTTTAAGATTGTACTTTTTGTGTTCAAAGAAGTATTTGCCTAACTCATGCTCACAGAGATTTTCTCCTATATTCTAGAAGTTTTATAGTTTTGTTATATATTTAGACTTTTGATCATTTTAATTTTTATATCAGGTATGTGGTTTAGATTGAATTCCTTTTTTTTAAAATTTTTTATTTTTGCATATGGGTGTCTAATTCCAGTATCATTTGTTGAAAAGGCCATCTTTTTCCCCATTGGATTATCATGGCACATTTGTCGAAAATAATTTAACCATGTGTATATGAGTCTTTCTGGACTCTCTGCTATCTGAGTCTTCCAACTTTGCTCTCATTTTTAAAAAATTGTTTTGGCTTTTCCATTCCTTAGCATTTTCACATAAATTTTAGAATCAGCTTCTCAATTTCCCCAAAAAGAAGGTACTGGGGTTTTGCGATTGCACTGAATCTATAGAGACATTTTAGAATAACTGACATCTTGACAGCATTGAGCCTTCTAATCCTGGAACGTAGTATATCTCTCTATTTATGTAAATCTTTAATTTCTCTTAGCAGCGTTTTGTAGTTTTCAGTGTTGAGGTCTTAACACATCTATTGTGAAAACTTTCCCTAAGGATTTTACGGTTTTTATACTGTTTTAAATTGTATGTTTAAGATTTTTGATTTCCAGTTTGTTGCTAGTAGATAGAATTTTTTTTCTTTTTGTTTTGTTTTGTTTTTCTGTATATTGACCTCAGTACATTTATTTACTAAATTTAATGCCTTTCTTTCCTTGAGATTCTTTGTGATTCTTTACATAGATAACCCTGTTGTCTGTAAATAAAGATAGGTTTACTTTTTCCTTTCTGATTTTATATGCCTTCTATTTCTTTTTCTTAAATTATTGAACTGCTAGTGCCTCTACTACAATGGTGGATTAGGCCGGGTGCGGTGGCTTACGCCTGTAATTCCAGCACTTTGGGAGGCCGAGACGGGCAGATCAGGTCAGGAGTTTGAGACCAGGTTGGCTAACATGGTGAAACCCCCTCTCTACTAAAAATATAAAAATTAGCTGGGCTTGGTAGTGCATGCCTGTAATCCTAGCTACTTGGGAGGCTGAGGCAGGAGAATCGCTTGAACCTGGGAGGTGGAGGTCGCTGTGAGCCAAAATTGCACGACTGACTGCACTCCAGCCTGGGCAACAGATCAAGACTCCATATATATGTATGTATATATATAGGCAAATTAAAAGGGTGAGAGTGTACAGGTTTGCCTTGTTCCTGATCATAGGGTGAAAGCAGATCATCTTTCACCATTAAGTATAATGATAAATGCCTTTTTTTCGGTTGGAGGATGTTCCCTTCTCTTCCCACTATGCATAGAATTTGTATCATAAATGGACATGTCCCTCTTTTCATTCTGCCCATTATATTTGGAATTACATTAGTAATTTTTCAGGGCATATTTTAACTGGTATTTTATATAAAACAGTGCTACTCAATAGAACCTTCTTTGACAATGGAGATTATTGCAAAGAAAGTAAATATTTATTTTATTTAATTTTAAGTAATTTGCAAACACATGTGGCTAGTGTCCTCTATATTGGATAGTGTAGATCTAGAATAATATGGGAACAGGTAAGCTACTCTGGATAGGTGCATACTTTGAAATCATTCTATTTTAAAGATACACGCACACATATGTTTATTGCAGCACTATTCACAATAGCAAAGACATGGAACCAACCAAAACTAGAAGCCATCTCATCCTCAGCAACAAACCTCAGCAAACTAACACAGGAACAGAAAACTAAACACTACATGTTCTCACTCATAAATGGGAGCTGAACAATGAGAACATATGGAGACGGGGCGGGGGCAGAACACACACCGGGGCCTCTTGTGGGGGTGAGGGAAGGGAAAACATCAGGAAAATAGCTAAGGCATGTGGGACTCAATACCTAGGTGACAGGTTAAGTGCAGCAAACCACCATGGTACGCATTTACCTATGTAATAAACCTGCATGTTCTGCACATGTATCCCAGAACTTAAAATAAAATTTTAAAAAAAGTGTCTTTAATGTTTATTTGAAGAACTAGTATTGTTGATATTATCCATCATGGTAACAATTTTAGGAATTTTCCTAATTACAATTTTTATAAAATTACCTAGAAATGGTAGCAGGATGGCTCATTCATTTGAGACTGATACACAGTTTCTAGTTTTTATAGGTACATAGTAGATGTGTATATTTGTTGGGTATGTGAGATATTTTGTACAGGGATACAATGCGTAATAATCACCTGAAGGTAAATGAGGTGCCCATCACCTCAAGCATTTATCCTTTCTTTGTGGTTACATAGATATTCCAATTATATTTTTAGTTATTTAAAAATGTACAATAAATTATTCTTGACTCTAATCACCCTGTTGTACTAGCAAATACTAGATCTTACTCATTCTATCTAACTATATTTTTTTACCCATTAACCATCCCCACTTTTCCCCTCTTTCCCACTATCCTTCCCAGCCTCTGGTAACCGTCATTCTACTGTTTCCATGAGTTTAATTGTTTTAATTTTTAGCTCCTACAAATGAGTGAGAACATGTAAAGTTTGTCTTCTGTGCTTGGCTTATTTCACTTAATATAACGTTCTCTAGTTCTATCCATGTTGTTATAAATGACAGGATCTCATTCTGTTTTATGTCTGAACAGTATTCATTGTGTATATATACCACATTTTCTTTATCTGTTTGTCTGGTGATGAATACTTAGCTTACTTCAAAATCTTGGCTATTGTGAATAGTACTGCAATAGACATGGGAGTGCAGATATCTCTTCAATATACTGTTTTGCTTTCTTTGGGGTATATACCTAGCAGTAGGATCACTGAATTATATGGTAGTCCTATTTTTAGTTCTTTGAGGAGCTTCCATACTCTTAACCATAGTGGCTATACTGATTTACATTTCCACCAAGAGTGTACAAGGGTTCCCTTTTCTCCAAAACCTCACCAGCATTTATTATTGCATGTCTTTTGGATTTTTTTTTTTTTTTTTTTTTTTTGAGACAGGGTCTCACTCTGTCACCCAGGCTGGAGTGCAGTGGCGCAGTCTCAGCTCACTGCAACCTCCGCCTCCCGGGTTCAAGTGATTCTTTCACCTCAGCCTCCTAGTAGCTGGGACTACAGGTGCATACTACCACGCCTGGCTAATTTTTGTATTTTTTGGTAGAGATGGAGTTTTACCATGTTGGCCTGGCTGGTCTTGAATTCCTGACCTCAGGTGATTTGCCTGCTTCTGCCTCCCAAAATGGTGGAATTACAGGCATGACCCACTGCACCCGGCCCTCATTATAGTTTTGATTTGCAGTTCTCTGATGATCCACGATGTTGAGCACCTGTTGATATGCCTGTTTGTCATTTGTATATTTTCTTTTGAGAAATGTCTATTCAGCTCTTTTGCCCATTTTTAAATTGAATTATTAGATTTTTGTTTTCTATTGAGTTGTTTGAGCTCCTTTTACATTCTGGTTATTTTTATTTATTTATTTTTAAATAGGATCTTGCCTTATTCTGTCACTGAGGCTGGAGTGCACTGGTTCAATCATAACTCATTGCAGCCACGAACTTCTAGTGAGCTTCCTGCCTCAGTTTCCTGAGTAGCTGGAACTATAGGCATGCACCACCACTTCTGGATAATTAAAATATATATATTTTTGTAGAGATAGAGTCTCACTGTGTTATCCAGTCTGGTTTCAAACTCCTGGCCTCAAGTGATCCTCCCATCTCTGCCTCCCAAAAATATTGGAATTACAGGCGTGAGTCACTGTGCCCGGCTATATTCTGGTTATTGATCCTTTGTCAGATGAATAGTTTGCAAATTTTTTTCTCATTCTTTGGGTTGTCTTTTCATTTTGTTGATTGTTTCCTTTGTTGTGCACAAACTTTTTTTGCTGTGGTTGCCTGTGCTTTTGGGGTATTACTCAAGAGATCAGAAATCCTTACCCAGTCCAATGTCCTGGAGAGTTTCACCAATGTTTTCTTTTAGTGGTTTCATAGGTGGAGGTCTTTTTTTTTTTTTTTTTTTTTGAGATGGAGTCTCGCTCTGTCGCCCAGGCTGGAGTGCAGTGGCCGGACTCAGCTCACTGCAAGCTCCGCCTCCCGGGTTCGGGCCATTCTCCTGTCTCAGCCTCCTGAGTAGCTGGGACTACAGGCACCCGCCACCTCGCCCAGCTAGTTTTTTGTATTTTTTAGTAGAGACGGGGTTTCACCGTGTTAGCCAGGATGGTCTCGATCTCCTGACCTAGTGATCCGCCCGTCTCGGCCTCCCAAAGTGCTGGGATTACAGGCTTGAGCCACCGCGCCCGGCCAAGGTGGAGGTCTTAAATTTAAGTCTTCAACCCATTTTGATTTGATTCTTGTATATGGTGAGAGATAGGGGTCTCGTTTCATTCTTCTGCCTATGGGTATCCAATTTTCCTAGCACCATTTATTCAAGAGATTGTCCTTTTTCCAATATGTGTTCCTGGGACCTTTGTTGAATATCAGTTCACTTAAGACATATGGATTTATTTCTCAGTTCTCTAATCTGTTCCATTGGTCTATGTTTCTGTTTTTATGCCAGTACCATACTGTTTTGGTTACAATAGCCCTGTAGTATAATTTGAAGTCAGGTAAGTGATTTCTCGAGTTTTGTTATTTTTACTCAGGATAGTGTCGTCTATTCTGGGTCTTTTGTGGTTCCATATCCATTTTAGGATTATTTCTTCTATTTCTGTGAATGTCATTGGTATTTTGATTGGGATTGCATTAAATCTGTAGATTGCTTTGAGTAGAATGGATATTGTAACAATATATTTCTTATAATTCATGAATATGGAACGTCTTTCCTTTTTTGTATCTTCTTCAGTTTCTTTCATCAGTGTTTTATAGTTTTCATTGTAGGGATCTTTCACTTCTTTGGTTAAGTTTATTCCTAGGTATTTTATTTTATTTATAGCTATACTAAATGGGATTACTTTCTTGATTTCCTTTTCATATTGTTCTCCGTTAGCATATAGAAATACTACTGATTTTTGTATGCATGCTTATATTTCTAAACTGAGGCAAGGGTATGATGCAGTAAGACTGTATTTTTAAACATTTTTTTCCCAAGGAAATCTCAACTGCACGACCCCTACTACTCCCCAATTCAGCAGGAAGCAGTTAGAGCGGTCATTGGCCAACCTCCCCAGCAGCACTTGGATTTTCTTGTTGAGAGTGGGAACTGAGAGACAGGACTAACTGGATTTCCTAGGCCGACTAAGAATCCCTAAGCCTAGCTGGGAAGGTGACCGCATCCACCTTTAAACAAGGGGCTTGCAACTTAGCTCACATGCGACCAATCAGGTAGTAAAGAGAGTTCACTAAAATGCTAATTAGACAAAACCAGAAGGTAAAGAAATAGCCAATCATCTATCGCCTGAGAACATATGGGGAAGGATAGTGATCGGAATATAAACCCAGGCATTCGAGCCAGCAATGGCAACCCCCTTTGGTTCCTCTCCCATTTTATGGGAGCTCTGTTTTCACTCTATTAAATCTTGCAACTGCAAAAAAAAAAATTGTTTTTTGTTTTTTTATCTTTAGTACAAGTGGCATGTAGCAATATCCTGTAATTTATATAGTAAGCCTGTAATTTACACTGTATACAGCTCAGGAGCCTTGCATTAATTCTAAAGCCAAATTAATATTTACATGTTGCTCTAAGCTTTCATTTAGCATTGATTGACTCTTGACTTATTGGCCATTGTATCGTTATATGTCACTCTTCATGCCAGAATTCACTTGGACGTGAGGGATCTATCTCTTGTTTATATGTAAATGTAAATGGAAAGAAAGTAGTCTAATTTAAACTGTTTATCGGCTGAGGTGACTGAGTTTCTGCCAGGAATATATGTCACTCTCTCTAATTTTATGTAGTTCCTATATCTTGCCTATGTATCATACTTTTGCTAGGTTTTGCTTTTTGTGGCCTGCCTCCCTCTACTTACCACCTTCCTCCTCTTTGTACTCTCATAATTGTGCCTGAAGTGAGTTGCTTCTGAAGCCATTACTTTTATGTACCTGGAGAAGAGCGAGAGATTCTTGTCACACCTGCAAGTAATTAAACTGGAATGTAAACTCAATCTTTTGTATTTTCCACATTGTAAGTGCTCATTAAATATTAAATAGATGGAAGTGCTATGATTGTTGCCACATGGAAACTGAAGTATCCTTTTAAGATGTGTTTATGGGTTTATATAGCCTATATGTGTTTCTAGCCCCTTATATCCATTTCTGAAATCAGTATTGTAGTAATATTAGGATTAATAATTTAGTAGCTTTTTTTTTAAATGAAACATTTTATTATATGAGGGCTTATTTTATTAAGTAAAATATAAGGAAAAAAAGTATTTTCTCTGTTTAATCCTAGTATGAACATATTTTTTCTTTCCTCATTATTATTATTCCTTTAGATTTTTCTTTCAGTATACACCAAACTATTAATCTTTTGATGTTTGTTCTATATGTTTAACTCAGTACTTTATAGAAATAGAACTTTATACATCACAAAGGGAAGAAGTAAAACAGTGCTAGGTTTGTTTAGCTGGAGGAAAAGACAGTCTAAAACTTCTGTGTATGTTAACCAAATCAAGTTAAAAAGTTTAGAAGAGGATTTAAAAAAAAATAAAGATTTGGGATGTTTATCATTCCAAATTATATAAGTGAACTTTGCAGAAAGCCTGAAAGGAATTGGAAATAATGTTTCTTTGCCATATTTCACTTAATATTACCCTAGCAAAAAGATGTTCAATGGCCATGAATATCAATAGCCTGTAGAACTTACTAGTGTTATTTAAGTTGTACTGTGGATTGATGTTATGAGATGTGATTGGCATCAACTTTGAAGACTATATACTTTTACTTTTGTTGGTTAAGGTTTTAGAGACATAATTCGATCCATAGAATCAAATGCATGAAAGAAGTAATTCTATACTTTTGTAATTTTACTAGAATTATCACATTTTATTCATATTCATTTTGGTCGCTTTTGTGGCTTGTTTCAATATTTTAGTCTATATTAATCTGTTTAGTTGTTGGAGCTTTTTTTTTTTTTTTTTTTTTGAGACGGAGTCTTGCTCTGTCGCCGAGACTGGAGTGCAGTGGCCGGATCTCGGCTCACTGCAAGCTGTTGGAGCTTTTTTAGGAAACCCCCAACGAAGCTTCACCAAAAACTAGCTGGGACTACAGACATGCACGGCCATGCCTGGCTAATTTTTTAATTTTTTTTGTAAAAACGGGGTTTTGTCATGTTGCCCAGGCTGGTCTCGAACTTCTGGCCTCAAGAGATCTGGTTTGCTTCCCAAAGTACTGGGATTACAAGCATGAACCACTGCACCTGGCCACTTTCCAGTGTTTTTGGCAGTATTTTCTTAGTCTATTATTGTCCTGTTTACTTAATAGAAATATATATGCTTACTACATTTTAACCAATCAGAGGGTTGCATACATTCTGTTTTCTTTCTTTCTTTCTTTCTTTCTTTTTCTTTTGAGACAGAGTTTCACCCTTGTTGCCCAGGCTAGAGTGCAGTGGCACGATCTTGGATCACTGCAACCTCCATCTCCCAGGTTCAAGTGATTCTCCTGCCTCAGCCTCCCGAGTAGCTGGGATTACAGGCGTGCGCCACCACGCCCAGCTAATTTTTTGTATTTTTAGTAGAGATGGGGTTTCACCATGTTGACCAGGCTGGTCTTGAACTCCTGACCTCAGTTGATCCACCCACCTGGGCCTCCCAAAGTGCTGAGATTACAGGCGTGAGCCCCCGCTCCTGACCATGTTCTATTTTCTGATGAAATTGTTTGTTTTTGAGATGGAGTCTTGCTCTATTGCTTAGACTGCAGTGCAGTGGCACCATCTTGGCTGAGTGCAAACTCCACCTCCCAAGTTCAAGCGATTCTCATGCCTCAGCCTCCCAAGTAGCTGGGATTACAGCTGTGCGCCACCACGCTCGGCTAATTTTTGTATTTTTAGTAGAGACCGGGTTTCACAATGTTGGCTGGGCTGGTCTCGAACTCCTGACCTCAAGTGATCCACCTGTCTCGGCCTCCCAAAGTGCTGGAATGACAGGTGTGAGCCACTGTGCCTGGCGAAATTTTTAAAAAATAAAACTAATGTTGACCAGGTTATTTATTTGTAAAAGAGAAAATACGAATCCAAGGTTATTTTAGCTCTGCTTAATTACGTACAGCTTGTTTTCTGAAAAACTCTTTGTATTTGAAGATGAGGATATTGATGATGATAGGTGTGGTACAAGAAGCCTGATCTATGAACAGTAGTCCTTTCAGCCCTATGTCTATACAGCTTTAAGACTATATTTGATCAGTAGTTATTGGCTGAGCCTTGTACTATTTTTGATTCAGTCTTAATCTTTTGCTGAAAGCACTCCTCTCCTTGCTTCATCCCCCACTGGGCCTTCGTATTCTTGACTTAAAATTGAGGTAGATGTGCAGCTACTGCTTCTTAGAAGTTTAAAACTTTGTTTTGAAGTTGGTTACAGGATTTTCCTAATCCTATAAGCATCATATTTGAACATTACTTTGATAATAATGTTTTTGTCCTATCCCCTTTAAGTCTGGCCTACTAAAGTTGGGTTGAGATTATTATTCTTTCAAATAGCTAGATTTTCTATTTTCCAAAGACTTATTGGTAACAGGCACTTTTCAACTCTGAGTTTTTTAAAGCTTAAAACACAATAGAATCTTATTTTTTACCTTGTCATAGATGAAATGTGGCTTCTATGTTTATGAAGTTAGCTTGACCTATGGCCAAAATAATTGGGTTTCTCTTTCAATGCCATTTATTGAAAAATTGGAAACAGTCTATTTTTATATAATTTACATTAAAATTTAAAAATTAGGCTGAATGTGATGGCTGAAGCCTGTCGTCTGGCACTTTGGGAGGCCTAGGATGGAGGATCCCTTTAGCCCAGGAATTTGAGACCAGCCTGGGCAACAAAGTGAGATCGCACCTCTAGCCAAAAAATAAAAAACTAAAAAAATTAGAAAATTACGTAAGGATTTCATATATACTATGTTTAATGATTGCAGGTAACAGATAAAATTGCCCAAGAGTTATGTGATTCATTCGTATTCAAAAAATCAGAGGCTGGCCATGGTGGCTCGTGCCTGTAATCCCAACAGTTTGGGAGGCCAGTGCTAGAGGATCACTTGAGCCCAGGAATTTGAGACTAGCCTGGGCAGCGTGATGAGACCCTGTCTCTACAAAAATTAAACAATAAAAAATTAGCCAAGTGTGCCTATAGCTCCAGCTACTCAGGAGTCTGAGGCAGCAGGATCACTTGAGCCCAGGAGGTTGAGGCTGCAGTGAGCTGTGTTCACGCCATTGCACTCCAGTCAGGGTGACAGAGTGAGACCCTGTCTCAAAATAATAATAATAATAATACCACCAATTTGTATACTTCTGGTTTTTTCTGGAACTTGGTGCCAATTTGCTGATAAACTCTCTTTCCCAGCAGATATGATAGTTACCTGGCTTTGGTTAAGTCCTATATCTCTTAGCATTATTGATCAGAATATTTCCTGTGATAATAAACAGAATTCAATGAGTTACTCATCTTTCTTGGGAGTAAAAGTCTATTGTGGTTAGTGATTTTCTGGTTTAGGCTCAGGAGGTTTTTTAGGGGGGTCTTAAGAGTGCTTTTGTTGATAGGAAACTGCTGAATCTGTAGGATAATTCAAAATGCATTTTTTTGTTTAAGCATAATCAACCAAGGACCACTAAGAATTAGCCTGTAGTCTGAGAAAATCAGATGTATTGATGTATAGTAAGTGAGTAAACTCCCAAGTAACAATGAAAGGCCTCTGGATAAGAGGGATGAGGGAAGTTTTTTGTAAAGTTTGGTTTACATTAAAGTATTCTGAGGAGGGTCTGATGGAAGCCAGGATCACTTCTAGATTGGTGGCTGTTACTGAGGCAAATTGGAACAAGTGGGGATTAACTATGGATCGGGTATCGTCATGAAGCAAGGACATTTTAGGAACTGGGTATCTCCCTCTGGTAATAAGTGAAAATAGCAAAGTGGGTCCAGGGTCACTGCTGGTAAGAAAGCAGTAATCACTCGAGAGGGAGTCTTCATGATATTTTACAACTGCCTCATAACCTTGGGAAAAACAATGTTTCCTGTTAATTTTGCAGCTGGTTTTATCTATGTCTGTCTTCCCAAGCCTGATTAATTGCACGGTTGCTTTTTTCTTTTTTCAGTCCTAGCTGATATTCACTCTTTCAGTCCCAGATAGATTTTGACTCTTTAACATGTAGTCTTATAAATATTTCAAAAGCAGTGGTCAATATATAGCATTTTGTTACTGATTTTACTTAAGGACTCTCCTCAATGTTCTTAGTCTGTTGAGTTGAAAATCCTTTATTTTAGCCTAGAAACATTTTTCTGACACCACTTTAAAATTTCATGCCTGTGTGAAATAGTTGTAATGCAAACAGATTTTTTTTCTAATGTAAATAAAGACTGGACTAGTTAGTGGTCTAACAACGCTGATGTGACCATCTTGGAATACTCTTTGAATCTTGATGAGCTTTTCAGTAGAACCAAATTTATTTGAAGCCAGAGCCTTTGCTGATGGTGTTGTCTCTCAGGTGGAGGTAAGATCAAGGGATATTATGTAGAATTTTTGCTGTTAAATTATTTCTTATTGCAGGCTCACAGCAGATTACATTTTGTAAAATGTCATTAAATAGACAACATTGAAAAGCGGGAAGACTATTAAACTAGAATCAGGAGACCTAGATTGAGCCTCTGCTATTTTTTTTTTTTTTTTGAGACGGAGTCTCGCTCTGTCGCCCAGGCTGGAGTGCAGTGGCCGGATCTCAGCTCACTGCAAGCTCTGCCTCCCGGGTTTATGCCATTCTCCTGCCTCAGCCTCCCGAGTAGCTGGGACTACAGGCGCCCGCCACCTCGTCCGGCTAGTTTTTTGTATTTTTTTTAGTAGAGACGGGGTTTCACCGTGTTAGCCAGGATGGTCTCGATCTCCTGACCTCGTGATCCGCCCGTCTCGGCCTCCCAAAGTGCTGGGATTACAGGCTTGAGCCACTGCACCCGGCCAAGCCTCTGCTATTTTTTGACTCTGTGATGTTAGGCAACACAGTTTCTTTGGGCCTTAATTTCCTTATTTACAAAGTGAAGAAACTTGCCTTCAAATCTCACAAGACTACTGTGAACTCATGAGATGTCTGTGAATACTTTATAAGCTTTGAAACATTATGAAAATATAATTTGTAATTATGATATTGGATCACAGATGCTGATATATTGGTAATGATAATAGTGACTCAGATTAAAAATTCAATGTTTGTGTTATCTTTATGAAAAGACTTTGTAGCTCATATGCAATGATACTGGGACTCTAATATCCAAACTTTAGTATTATACCTAAGTGCTTTGACTTCAAATCTAGTGCTCTTTGCACAAAAGTATCCTGGCAAAGTAAGAGGTGTTTTTTAGTTGCCATGATAGAACCTCTTGTCAGGTATTTTAAGTGTTCTGCAATCTTTATAATACACATATTTGCTGTCACTTTCCCAGTTAGTTTCCATCCTCTGATTTCTGTTTAGAATCATAGTTTTGTATGTGTTTTAAATAAGACATGAGATAATATGGTAGGGATTGGTAAAAAGCCATCATTTTATTCAATATAGTCTGGGCCCCAATTGTGTCAAGTAAAGCCCCTTGAAAAACAAGTAGTGGTTTTATTAAGAGGAGAATAGCCTGTTTGACATAACAAAGGCTTAGAGTTTGTGATGGGAGTTGAGACTGGAAAAGGAGGTAGGGGCCCAAATTATTCTACATCCTCTATGCCAGGAGTCTGCAAACTTTTTTGTGTAAAGGGCCAGATAATAAATGTTTTTGGATTTCTGGAACATTTGGTCTCTGTTGCAGTTACTCAACTCTGTTGCTGTGAAAACAGCCATAGAGAAACTAAGAAGGCAAGGTATAGAGAGGCAGGGAGAATCAGAAATGATATCTTGTAAGTCATAAGAGAATTACAGAGTTGATTAACATTTCCTGTAAAGCTTACTCTATGGCATTTATTTTTATCAATGGTGTTAGAAGATTGAATGATATTACTTAATTTTCTAGAAATAAGTTTGATTTGATTCAGCAAATACGTGAACACCAAATATATGTAAAGCATTTTCCAAAGTGTTCAGGGCAGTTGTTGCTCTCAAAGAGTTTACTTTTTGGAGAAGATTAAGCAGATGCCAGAATGTGATTGTAGTATAGGACTTAAACTAAGTGATTTAAGGGAAGTATAAAGTGTAATGGGCATTACAAGAAGACCAATTTTGTTGATCTTACCAAAAACCCAGCTCCTGGATTCATTGAAACGGATTAAGAAAAACATGGGAAGACTTCAAAGAATAAATGACCTTTGAGATAACTTTGAAGGGTTCATTGTAACTTGAAATGGAACTTTCCAGGTGAGAAGATACCTGCATAGGACAGTGGAGGAGACCTGTCTATTTCAGGTGGAGAATTTATGCCCTGGAGGAGTAGGAATTTTGGTTGGATATTTTGGTAAGGGTGGGACCAGATTAATTAAAACAAATACCTGAGCGCCTTTCCAAGGGACTGAGCTGGATTAGTGCTGATAGTTACACATTAATCCTTATTCTCAAATGCTTAAAATCTTAAATCAGAAATATGTAACTAGTATAAGATATACCATGGTAAGGGCCAGAACTGAAGCAGGAGAGTTCATGTTTAGCTGACGTGATTGAGAAAGATTTCATGAAAAAGGATGCAATTTTAGCCTGTGCCTCCAAGAATAAAAAGGATATTGATAGGTTGAAATGACAGAGGTGGGCATAAGGCTAAAGGAATAGCAGAAAAAAAGGTGCTGGGGTGGTACACAGGGAGATGTTTGGCTTAAGACTCAGGAAATTGCTTATGGTCATGTCAGATATCCTCAGTTTTACCTGTACTCATTTATGTATATATCTATGTTGCATGCTAAGTTCTGTACAATTTTAGTAATTGCGTATCCACTAGCGCAGTCAAGATAAAGAAGTTTTATGTCCTCAAGGATCATCATGTTACTCTTTTATAACCACATCGGCTTCCCTCCTGCGTGACCCCCCACCCCATGTTTTCAATCACTAATCTGTATTATATTTCTATAGTTCCATCATTTCAAGAAAAGTTATATCAATGGAATTATACACTATGTAACGTTCTTTTGCTCAGCATAATTTCCTGACCATTCATCCTATTTGTTGCACGTGTCATTCATTCCTTTTTACTGCTGAGTGATATTCCATGGTATGGCTGTCCCACAATTTGTTTGGCCATTCACCAATTGAAGGACATCTGGGATGATTCCAGTTTTTGGCTATTATAAATAATGCTGCTATGAACATTTATGTAAGGGTTATTTGTGAACACAAACTTTCATTTTTCTGGAATAAATGCCCAAGTTTGTAATTGGGGATCATATGGTAATTGAATGTTTTGTGGCTTTTTTTGTTTGTTTCTTAGAGTTTTATTATTAATTTCTGTTCTTAATTACTTTCTTCGGGATCATTTTTTTTTTCAATTATACTTTAAGTTCTAGGGTACATGTGCACAACGTGCAGATTTGTTACATAGGTATACATGTGCCATGTTGTTGTGCTGCACCCATTAACTCATCATTTACATTAGGTATTTCTCCTAATGCTATCCCTCCCCCTGGCCCCTAAACCATGACAGGCCCCAGTGTGTGATGTTCCCTACCCTGTGTCCAAGTGTGCCCATTGTTCAGTTCCCGAGTGAGAACATACTGTGTTTGGTTTTCTGTCCTTATGATAGTTTGCTCAGAATGATGGTTTCCAGCTGTATCCATGTCCCTGCAAAGGACAAGAACTCATCCTTTTTTATGGCTTCATAGTATTCTATGGTATATATGTGTCATATTTTCTTAATCCAGTCTATCATTGATGGACATGTGGGTTGGTTCCAAGTTTTTGCTATTGTGAATAGTGCCACAATAAACATACGTGTGTTTATAGTAGTGTCTTTATAGTAGCATGATTTATAATCCTTTGGGTATATACCCAGTAATGGGATGGCTGGGTCAAATGGTATTTCTAGTTCTAGATCCTTGAGGAATCACCACATTGTCTTCCACAATGGTTGAACTAGTTTACAGTCCCACCAATAGTGTAAAAGCATTCCTGTTTCTTCATATCCTCTCCAGCATCTGTTGTTTCCTGACTTTTTAATGATTGCCATTCTAACTGGTGTGAGATGGTATCTCATTGTGGTTTTGATTTGCATTTCTCTGATGACCAGTGATGATGAGCATTTGTTCATGTGTCTGTTGGCTGTATGAATGTCTTCTTTTGAGAAGTATCTGTTCATATCCTTTGCCCCCTTTTTGATGGGGTTGTTTGTTTTTTTCTTGTAAATTTGTTTAAGTTCTTTATAGATTCTGGATATTAACCCTTTGTCAGATGAGTAGATTGCAAAAATATTCTCCCATTCTACAGGTTGCCTATACAGTCTGATGGTAGTTTCTTTTGCTGTGCAGAAGCTCCTTAGTTTTATTAGCTCCCATTTGTCTTATTTTGGCTTTTGTTGCCATTGCTTTTAGTGTTTTAGCCATGAAGTTTCAGCTTTCTACATATGGCTGGCCAGTTTTCCCAGCACCATTTATTAAATAGGGAATCCTTTCCCTATTTCTTGTTTTTGTCGGATTTGTCAAAGATCAGATGGTTGTAGATGTGCAGTGTTATTTCTGAGGCCTCTGTTCTGTTCCATTGGTCTATATATCTGTTTTGGTACCAGTACCATGCTGTTTTGGTTACTGTACCTTGTAGTATAGTTTGAAGTCAGGTAGTATGATGCCTCCAGCTTTGTTCTTTTTGCTTAGGATTGTCTTGGCAATGCGGGCTCTTTTTTGGTTCCATATGAACTTGACTTTAAAGTTTTTTTCCAATTCTGTGAAGAAAGTCATTGGTAGCTTGATGGGGATGGCGTTGAATCTGTAAATTACCTTGGGCAGTATGGCCATTTTCACTATATTGAGTCTTCCTATTCATGAACATGGAATGTTCTTCCATTTGTTTGTGTCCTACTGTATTTCGTTGAGCAGTGGTTTGTAGTTCTCCTTGAAGAGATCCTTCACATCCCTTGTAAGTTGAATTCCTAGGTATTTTATTCTCTTTGAAGCAATTGTGAATGGGAGTTCACTCATGATTTGGCTCTCTGTTTGTCTGTTATTGGTGTATAAGAATGGCTTTGATTTTTGCACATTGATTTTGTATCCTGAGACTTTGCTGAAGTTGCTTATCAGCTTAGGGAGATTTTGGGCTGCGATGATGGGGTTTTTTAAATATACAATCATGTCATCTGCAAACAGGGACAATTTGACTTCTTCTTTTCCTGATTGAATACCCTTTCTTTCTTTTTTTTTTTTTTTTTTTTTTTTTTTTGAGACGGAGTCTCCCTCTGTCGCCCAGGCTGGAGTGCAGTGGCGCGATCTCGGCTCACTGCAAGCTCCGCCTCCCGGGTTCACGCCATTCTCCTGCCTCAGCCTCCCGAGTAGCTGGGACTACAGGCGCCCACAACCGCGCCCGGCTAATTTTTTGTATTTTTAGTAGAGACGGGGTTTCACCGTGGTCTCGATCTCCTGACCTTGTGATCCGCCCGCGTCGGCCTCCCAAAGTGCTGGGATTACAGGCGTGAGCCACCGCGCCCGGCCCCTTTATTTCTTTCTTTTGCCTGATTGCCCTGGCCAGAACTTACAACACTATGTTGAATAGGAGTGGTGAGAGAGGGCATCCCTGTCTTGTGCCAGTTTTCAAAGGGAATGCTTCCAGGTTTTGCCCATTCAGTATGATATTGGCTTTGCGTTTGTCATAAATAGCTCTTATTATTTTGAAATACGTTCGATCAATACCTAGTTTATTGAGAGTTTTTAGCATGAAGGGCTGTTGAATTTTTTCGAAGGCCTTTTCTGCATCTGTTGAGATAATCATGTGGTTTTTGTCACTGGTTCTGTTTATATGATGGATTATGTTTATTGATTTGCGTATACTGAACCAGCCTTGCATCTCAGGGATAAAGCCGACTTGATCATGGTGTGTAAACTTTTTGATGTGCTGCTGGATTCAGTTTGCCAGTATTTTATTGAGGATTTTCACTTCGATGTTCATCAGGGATATTGGTCTAAAATTCTTTTTTTTTGTTGTGTCTCTGCCAGGCCTTGGTATCAAGCTGATGTTGGCCTCATAAAATGAGTTAGGGAGGATTCCCTCTTTTTATGTTGATTGGACTAGTTTCAGAAGGAATGGTACCAGCTCCTCTTTGTACCTCTGGTAGGATTTGGCTGTGAATCCACCTGGTCTGGACTTTTTTTGGTTGGTAGGCTATTAATTATTGCCTCGATTTTAGAGCCTGTTCATGGTCTGTTCAGAGATTCAGCTTCTTTCTGCTTTAGTCCTGGGAGGGTGTATGTGTCCAGGAATTTATCCATTTCTTCTAGATTTTCTAGTTAATTTGCGTAGAGGTGTTTATAGTATTCTCTGATGGTAGTTTGTATTTCTGTGGGATCGGTGGTAATACTCCTTTATCATTTTTTATTGTGTCTATTTGATTCTTTCTTTTCTTCTTTATTAGTCTTGCTAACAGTCTATCAATTTTGTTGATCTTGTCAAAAAACCAGCTCCTGGATTCATTGATTTTTTTTTTGAAGTGTTTTTTGTGTGTTTATCTCCTTCAGTTCTGCTCTGATCTTAGTTGTTACCTTCTGCTAACTTTTGAATGTGTTTATTCTTGTTTCTCTAGTTCTTTTAATTGTGATGTTAGGGTGTCAATTTTAGATCTTTCCTGCTTTCTCTTGTGTGCATTTAGTGCTGTAAATTTCCCTCTACACACTGCTCTAAATGTGTCCCAGAGATTCTGGTACGTTGTGTCTTTGTTCTCACTGGTTTCAAAGAACATCTTTTTTTCTGCCTTCATTTCGTTATTTATCCAGTAGTCATTCAGCAGTAGGTTGTTCAGTTTCCATGTAGTTTTGTCGTTTCGAGTGAGTTTCTTAATCCTGAGTTCTAATTTGATTACACTGTGGTCTGAGAGGCAATTTGTTATGATTTCTGTTCTTTTCCATTTGCTGAGGAGTGCTTTACTTCCAACTATGTGGTCAGTTTTGGAATAAGTGTGATGTGGTGCTGAGAAGAATGTATTTTCTGTTGATTTGTGGTGGAAAGTTCTGTGGATGTCTATTAGGTCTTCTTGTTGCAGAGCTGAGTTCAGTTCCTGGATATCCTTGTTAACCTTCTGTCTTGTTGATCCTATTGACAGTGGGGTGTTAAAGTGTCCCATTATTGTTGTGTGGGAGTGTACGTCTCTTTGTAGGTCTCTAAGGACTTGCTTTATGAATCTGGGTGCTCCTGTATTGGGTGCATATATATTTAGGATAGTTAGCTCTTCTTGTTGCATTGATCCCTTTTCCATTGTGTAGTGGCCTTCTTTGTCTCTTTTGATCTTTGTTGGTTGAAAGTCTGTTTCATCAGAGACTAGGATTGCAACCCCTGCTCTTTTTTTTTTTTTTTTTTTGCTTTCCATTAGCTTGGTAGATCTTCCTCCATCCCTTTATTTTGAGCCTATGTGTGTCTCTGCACATGAGATGGGTCTCCTGAATATATCACACTGATGAGTCTTGACTCTTTATCCAATTTGCCAGTCTGTGTCTTTTAATTGGAGCACTTAACCCATTCACATTTAAGGTTAATATTGTTATGTGTCAATTTGATCATGTCATTATGATGTTAGGTGGTTATTTTGCCCGTTAGTTGATGCAGTTTCTTCCTAGCCTCGATGGTCTTTACATTTTGGCATGTTTTTGCAATGGCTGGTACCAGTTGTTTCTTTCCATGTTTAGTGCTTCCTTCAGGAGCGCTTGTAAGGCAGGCCTGGTGGTCACAAAATCTCTCAGCGTTTGCTTGTCTGTAAAGGATTTTATTTCTCCTTCACTTATGAAGCTTAGTTTGGCTGCGTATGAAATTCTGGATTGAAAATTCTTTTCTTTAATAATGTTGAATATTGGCATCCACTCTCTTCTGGCTTGTAGAGTTTCTGCTGAGAGATTCGCTGTTACCCCTTTGTGGGTAACCTGACCTTTCTCTCTGGCTGCCCTTAACATTTTTCCTTCATTTCAACCTTGGTGAATCTGACAATTATGTGTCTTGGGGTTGCTCTTCTTGAGGAGTATCTTTGTGATGTTCTCTGTATTTCCTGAATTTGAATGCTGGTCTGCCTTGCTAGGTTGGGGAAGTTCTCCTGGATAATATCCTGAAGAGTGTTTTCCAACTTGGCTCCATTCTCCCCATCACTTTCAGGTACACCAATCAAATGTATATTTGGTCTTTTCACATAGTCCCATATTTCTTGGAGGCTTTGTTCTTTTCTTTTTACTCTTTTTTCTCTAAAGTTGTCACTTTATTTCATTAATTTGATCTTCAGTTACTGATACCACCCTTTCTTTCACTTGATCATATTGGCTATTGAAGCTTGTGCATGCATCATGTAGTTCTCGTGCCATGGTTTTCAGCTCCATCAGGCCATTTAAGGTCTTCTCTGCACTGTTTATTCTAGTTAGTCATTCGTCTAATCTTTCTTCAAGGTTTTTAGTTTCCTTGCAATGGGTTTGAACATCCTCCTTTAGCTCAGAGAAGTTTGTTATTACCAGCCTTCTGAAGCTTACTTCTATCAGCTTGTCAAAGTCATTCTCCATCCAGCTTTGTTCTGTTGCTGGCAAAGAGCTGCGATCCTTTGGAGGAGAAGAGGCTTTCTGGTTTTTAGAATTTTCAGCTTTTCTGCTCTGGGTTTCCCCATCTTTGTAGTTTTATCTACCTTTGGTCTTTGATGTTGGTGACCTGCAGATGGGGTTTTGGTGTGGATATTGATGCTATTCCTTTCTGTTTGTTAGTTTTCCTTCTAACAGTTACGTCTCTCAGCTGCAGGTCTGTTGGAGTTTGTTGGAGTTCCACTCCAGACCCTGTTTGCCTGGGTATCACCAGTGGAGGCTGCAGAACAGCAAATATTTTTTCCTGATTCTTCTTCTAGAAGCTTTGTCCCAGAGGGGCACCAGGCTGTATGAGGTGTCAGTTGGCCCCTACTGGGAGTTGTCTCCCAGTTAGGCTACACGGGGGTCAGGGAGCCACTTGAGGAGGCAGCCTTTCTGTTCTCTGAGCTCAAACGCTGTGCTGGGAGAACCACTGCTCTCTTCAGATCCTTCAGGCAGGGATGTTTAAGTGCAGAAGTTTCTGCTGCGTTTTGTTCAGCTATGCCCTGTCCCCAGAGGTGGAGACTACAGAGGCAGTGGGACTCGCTGAGCTGAGGTGGGCTTCTCCCAGTTCAAGCTTCCTGTGGCTTTGTTTAGCTACTCAAGCCTCAGCAATGGTGGACACCCCTCCCCCTGCCAGGCTGCTGCCTTGCAGGTGGATCTCAGACTGGTGAGCTACCAGTAAGCAAGGCTCTGTGGGCTTGGGATCCACTGAGCCCAGGTGCGGGATATAATCTCCTAGTGTGCCATTTGCTAAGATATTTGGGAAAGCACAGTATTTGGGCGGGAGTGTCCCGGTTTTCCAGGTGCTATCTCTCAAGGCTTCCCTTGGCTAGGAAACCGACCCCTTGCACTTCCCAGGTGAGGCGATGCCCCGCCCTGCTTTGGCTTACCTTCCAAGGGCTGCCCCCACTGTCCAACCAGTGCCAATGAAATGAACCAGCTACCTCGGTTGGAAATGCAGAAATCACCCATCTTCTGCATCGATCACGCTGGGAGCTGCAGACTGGAGCTGTTCCTATTCAGCCATCTTGGAACAGAATGCCTATGTTTTGTGTTTTAAGAGTAACTGTAGCATTTGATGTTCCCACTAGCAATGCATTAGCAATCTAGTTTCTCTACATCCTTGCCAGCATTTGATCTTGTCAAAGTTTTTTATTTTAGCTTTTCTTGTGCATATGTAGTAAAATATCTCATTGTGATTTTGATTTGTATTTCCTTGCTGGCTCCTGTATAGTCAGGGTACGTCAGAGAAACAGAATCAGTAGGATTGATAGATATATTTATTATAAGGAATTTGTTTATGTGATTATGGAGGCTGAGAAGTCCCATGATCTTCCGTCTGCAAGCTGAAGACCCAGAAGAGCTGGTGGTATAAGATCCTGTCCAAGTCCAAAAGCCTGAGAACCAGGAAAGCTGATGGTGTAAGTTCCAGTCCAGGTGCAGAAGAGAGAGATGTCTCAGCTTGAAAATAGACAGAGAGGGAATCCTCCCTTAACCTGCCTTTTGTTCTATTCAGACCTCCAAGGCATTGAATGAAGCCCACCTGATTCATTGGGGAGGGCAATCTGCTTTACTCCATCTACCAATTCAAATGTAATCACATGCAAACACACCCAGAATAATGTTTAGCCCAATGTTTGTGCATTCTGTGACCCAGTCTGGTTGACACATTAAAACTATCACAGATTCACCCTTCGTCAATTTGGCATCTACACACATTTCCTTAAATTATCTTTATTTGGAGGATTAAGCATTTAATCCTCCAAATAAAGATAATAACAAGGTCATAATTTCACTTGCCATGATACATCTGTTTGCATACAACTGAAATACATTAGACCTCTTCCCCAGGAGAGGAAAGAAAGTCCTTGAGTGGTGTTTACTTTTCTCTGTAGCTTGTAACGTAAATACAATGAGGTAAAATTAACATCAGTTCATATTATTATGTAATATTTAATTAACATTAAATATAAGTTAGTACATCTTATGTTAGATGGTAAAGGAAAGCAAAGAAACTGTTTTATACACACACAGATACATCATTACAAAACAAGGAGGAATAGTCTTTAATAACACTTACAGTAATCAGTTCTATAACTGGTCACATGGTTGTAGCTGGTATGTATAACTACCCTCTTTTACTACCCAGAATAGTAAAATAAGGTAGAGTGACCCAAACCTTCATTCCTGAAATGTCTGGGCCATTAGTCGTTCTCCCTGGATTGTATTGTAATTTTCCATTGACCTTAATCACAGGGCATGGTAATACCAAGAGATGCTCTAAAGGGTCTCTTGTATTTCAAACATTCTCTTTCTTACCTCTATTGTGGAGTAGCAGTCCTGTTTCCTCTCAGTAGTCAGTGTCAATCAATATGGTAACTACCCTCTTTGCCTGTTGACTCAGAGGCATAGGATACTTGCTTAAAGTGATTAGCTGGGCAGCAGTCTTAACTTCCAGCTTAATAGAATTATTGTTGTGTCTCCTGGTAGAAGCATTCCTTCTTTGGGAACTATAAGACCTCTAGGCCAGCAGAGCAGAAGTTTATTGGAAAAGGAAGCAAAAATTTTGCTAGTGGGTCTACTAAGTAATAGTGTTTGATGACACTCTGTTTTTACCACTTAATTCCTAGACCCTTGAATCCTGGCTGTGGGAAAAATAGAACCATGTATTGTATGCTGATGGCCCAAATTGATATATAAAATTAGCTATCACAGCTACTAATGTTGAACATCTTTTTGTATGCTTATTTACCATATGTATATGCTTTTTGGTAAAGTGTCTGTGTCTTTTTCCCATTTTCTAATTAGATTATGTTTAATTTCATTGTTGAGCTTTAAGAGTTTTTCATGTATTCTAGATACTAGTTTTTTGTCGGATATATTCTCTGCAAATATTTTCTCCTAGTCTGTCTTTTCGTTCTTTTCACATGGGCTTTCAAAGTCTAAAATTTAAAAAAATTGATGACACCCTGTTTATCAATTTTCCCTTTTATGGATCTTGCTTTTGTTGTAAAGTTTAAGAATTCTTTGCTTAGCCCCATACTCTGAAGATTTTCTCCTGTGTCTTTTTTTCTAAACGTGTGATAGTTTAATGCCTTAATTTAATTCTATGATTAATTTTGCGTTTAATTCTGTAAAGTGTAAGGTTTAGGTCAGGGTTCATTATTCTTTTACTTCTGGATGTCAGATTGCTTCAGCACCATTTGTTGAAAAGGCTGTTCTTTCTCCACTGAAATTGAGCTGTACCTTTGTTAAAAATCAGTTAAGAAAATTTATGCAAATTTTTGGGGCCCTTTATTCTGTTTCATTCATTTGTGTGTTTATCTCCTCACCAATAGCGTGCTATTTTGATTACTGTAGCTATGTAGTAAGCCTTAATATTGAGAAGAAGACTCCCTCTCATTTTATTTTTGTAAAGATTGTTTTCTATGTTCTAGGGCCTTTCCCTGTGAAGTTTAGAATACACTCCTTGATGTCTACAAACGCTCTTTGGTAGGAATTGTGTTAAACCTATAAATCATTTGGGGAGAATTGACATGTTACTCTGTCATACCTTCCAATCTATGAACATAGTATAGTATGTCTCTCCATTTATTGTGGTCTTTAATTTTTTTCTTCACCATTTTGTAATTTCCAGGATAGAGATACTGTGCATATTCTGTTAAATGTATATTTAAGTACCATTTTCTTTGGTGTGATCGTAAATGGTATTTTGTTTTTAATTTTTGTTTCTAAATGTTCATTTTTAGTGTATAAAAATGCAGTTGAGTTTTGTGTGTTGCTCTTGTTTCTTGTGACCTTGCTGGAACTAATCTCTTATTTCTAGTAGATTTTAAACATCTTCTTAGGGCCTATTCTATCCTACTTTTGTTGCTTTGGCAGATTTATGTTCTAGGTCGGTTTGAGCTAGAATTTAAGATATGGGATGAAATCCGTTGTAGTCATTGGAACATAGTTAGCTATTGGGGTATATGATAATTTTTTTTTCATTTTTCTCTCATTTTAAGAAGAGCAACTATAAAAGCAGCCATAGCAAAGAGATCAACCTTTGAAACCAGATTGCCTGGGTTTGAATCTTGACTACTACTTAATAGCTAAGGATCTTAGGAAAGTGAGTTAACCCTTCTATACCTCAATTTCTACATATTTAGAAAGGAGATAATAATAGTACTCACTTCGTACGGTTAAATAAGGTAAACATGTAATGTGCTTAGAATAGTACCTGGCATATAAAAATCATTAAATATTAACTTCTGTAATATAAAAGGGTATTTAAAAAATATATCATCGACTCTGGTCAGCAAAGTATAGGTTAATTTTTTTTTTTTTTTTTTTTTTTTTTTTTTTTTTTGAGACAGAGTCTCGCTCTGTCGCCCAGGCTGGAGTGCAGTGGCCGGATCTCAGCTCACTGCAAGCTCCGCCTCCCGGGTTTATGCCATTCTCCTGCCTCAGCCTCCAGAGTAGCTGGGACTACAGGCGCCCGCCACCTCGCCCGGCTAGTTTTTTGTATTTTTTTTAGTAGAGACGGGGTTTCACCGTGTTAGCCAGGATGGTCTCGATCTCCTGACCTCGTGATCCGCCCGTCTCGGCCTCCCAAAGTGCTGGGATTACAGGCTTGAGCCACCGCGCCCGGCTGGTAAAATTTTTGCATATATTTTATTTTCTTTGTAGTAGTGATCACTATTCATTAGAGTCACCAGGCTAATACCAAACTTTTGCCTGGTATTCCTACCCTACCCTATTCTGACATGTGAGAGTACTGAGACCCCAGAGAGGAAAGGAAAGGGTAAAGGAACTAAGCTTTAATGAGCAAATGCCTACTGTGCTAGACATTCTACAAAATTCACCTCATTTAATTCTTAGATAGGGAATATAACCTGTTTTGTAGATTTTATAGGTAAGGAAGAAGCTTTGGCCACTTGTTCTTTTTTCAATACTGTATTGCAAGTACATCATTCTACCAAGGTAGGGAGAATTGGTAAAGCCAGAGGTGGTTCTGCCAGCACTTAATTGAACTATTCATCTGGCCTTTTGATTTTCCCACAGGATTGCTTTGTATTTTATGCCTTTATCCCACTCCTTTCCCCATCCCCCCAGCACATACCCTTTTGGTTTATCTCCTGCTATTGAGTAGGCACATGGCACCAAAAAAACTGAGGAGTTCACTGCTTTAGATCCATTAATATCTTTTATTTGGTGGGAGATAAACATTGCTGATATATTTAAACATGAAGCACTCAGCAGCAGCTGTGGTATATGAAAAAGAACATTTGACCCAAGTTCATGCCCCTTCTCTATCACTTATCGCTTTTAGGACTTAAGAAAACTTGCTTCATCAACATGGTCCTTAGTTTTATTATATGTAAAATGAGAGGTTGCATTAAGAATTTATCTTTAATGTCCCTTTGAGGTTTAGCACAATTCTGTAAGAGATTCTAGTTCAAAGAGAGAAAGGCAAAACATGTTTGCTTGTAAACAACTTCCGAGAGCTTCAGAAATGGTGATTAACCCCTCAGTCTTCACTAGGGTTGGTTTGTATCTTTGAGGTTTGCATCTTTTTATTGCCAAAGTCAGCTGATTTTTTTGTCTCTTGCGTTTTTTTAATCTTGAGAATTAAAGGACACAAAGCTCAGTTACATTTTAAATGTAAATCCCCATGAAAATTTCATAAGGACATAGAAAATGAGCAGTAATATTGTTTCTAATTGTACCTGTGGGCAAATGTGTCTTCATGTGGTTGAATCAAATGCTTATGATTTCTACAAAAATGGGCCTTTCTAATGCACTTTAAATTTGGATTCTGCTATTGATATCTGTGTCCCAATAAGAAATGGTGTGATGTGGAGTATAGATTTCATAAAAAATACTAATTTTATCTCTAATATGGAGCCGTTTTTCAATACACAGACAAGGAAGACCCTTAAATACCTAAGAATCTAATTCAAATTTACTCTAATTAAATATGTAAAATATTAAACCTTAAGTTTAGTATAAAATGATAACTGCTTTACACCTGATTACCACTTTTTGTCTTTCCTCAGTACTTAACAATTTTTGGCGTCTTTGCCTGCTAATTCAAATTTTTTCTTAGTAAATATGTAAAATGTTAAACCTTAAGTTTAGTATAAAATGACAATTGCTTTACACCTGATTACCACTTTTTGACTTTCCTCAGTATTTAACAATTTTTGACTTCTTTGCCTGTCATATAATTGCTTCAGTGTGTTTCAGCATAGTCTTTTTGTGGGTTTTTTTTTTTTTTGGTCTACTAATCTATTTTTCATTCATGAAGATAATAGAAGGAAATGTGCTTTGAGGTATTTTATGCAGAAGTTATGCATTTCCAGTGATCCTTTTATTTCTTCTTATTACTGGCCTAGATGGTGATATGATTGACTGGATTTAGAACAAACTGGTCTTGAACTACAGGAAGGAATAAGTTGATGTACTAATAAGGTATCATTAGTATAACCACTCTGTAATAATTTCTTGATTTGGATTCATTGTTATTAAACATCTTTGTTATTGAGTCTTTTTTTCTTTGGTTTATCACCAGTTAATATTGAGGGTCCAATACTAACTAAGCTAACCAATAGATTTTAAGAGATGGAGATTTTTTAATAGATTTTAAGAGATGGAGTGCAGTGACAAGATCATAGTTCACTGCAACCTTCAACTCCTGGGCTGGAGGGATCCTCCCACCTCAGCCTCCCTACTAGCTAGGATTATAGGTGGGAATTACCACACTCTGGTACTAAGCTTTTAAGTCGGAATAGTAAATTAGTACATCTTGTACTACACTGGCTAAAACACTTTTTTTCTAACACTAATATTTTAGCAGATTACTGGTAATTTTTTTCTAAAATAATGGGTTGCATTGCTAATGGGTAGCACAATGAAGAAAGAAAGAAAATAATCACATCCTTATAATAGATTCAAGATGTCACAGAGTAAGGAAAGCAAATCTATTATTGAAGGCTATATGAAGAAAACCACAGTCTGGTTTGAACTTTGTTAATTTGGGTTACAATATTTCATATTATAATTTTGAAACAAAGCAATTTAAATATGTGAAATGTATTAGTATTCCAGTGCAGATTAGACTATCATACACTTCAAATGGCATTTTCCTGTGCCTTTTTTCAAAGTCCATTCAGTGTTCTTAATTTCTAAAGGTAATTCATTAGCATTTAAAGATATTAGTAGAAAAAATCGACCAATTTCAGGAGAACCTTTATTTGAATTGTATTCATTTAAATTAAATCTTTACTATGTTCTTGATATAATTGGAGGCTTTTATGGGATAACTTTATCCCTGTTACTGTTCATCAGCACTTATAACTGATGTTGAAAAAAACACCGAAAATTAAGCTCAGATAAGTTTATTTTGCTGTTTGTTAGGGTCAATGGTAAAAATACCCAGTTTATAAAAACATAATGGATAGCAGGTGTAATAGAAAAGAAATCCACAAAGAAGGAGTTGGTCAGTAATTCACAAGAGAAAACATTAAGGGTTCAGCAGAGTACTTACAAATATTAAGTATAAAGTAACAAAGTAAACTAGAAGCTTTAACATGAAGAGTTATAGAAACTTGACGCGGGATTAGTGTTTAATATATAGTAAGAGTGGCTATTCTTGGTCTTAAATAAATTTAATTGGAAGGTGAGGAGTAGCAGTGCATGTTAAGTGTATTTAGGAATCTATAGACCAAAATGTGGCTGTGAAATGTGAAAAACACTGGATGGGGATAAAAGGAGTGCTAAATCTATATGGGATTATATTACAGACTAGACAGTATAGATGATGATTTCCTAATAGGTAAAAAGCAGGATACCCAGATCAAACTCATGCTCGACACTTCCCTTCCCCTCCACACTCCAATTATAGCTATCATGTTGAGCCATATGAAATCACTGCTTTTGTATGTAGAAAGCAATTATTAGCTATTTCATATTGTTTGACCCATATAGAAATGCCCAAAAGGACCTTTAAAGTTCGAATTTGCATATGGGGAAGGAACCCATAGATTTTATTATATGGGAATAGATGGTATAACATTCATAGCTAGAATGTAAGAGCTGGAGAGAATAATATTTTGCTTTAATTTTCTCTATCAAGGATACTGATATATATTCAAAGGGTAGAGCAAGCATAGTTAGAGAAAAGAAAATGCAAGGTAGATTAGTACCTACCTACTTTAAGAAGCCCAAATTAGTTAAAGCCTGCTATACTGAAGTAATTTTCACTGGAAGATATTCTTTGTGAAATCAAAGTAGACAAGAGAAGTAGAAATGGCCCAGTGGGCAAGTATACAAAAAGGAAAAAAGAATAGATTCTAGAAACTATAGATGGTGAACTCAGCTTTAACCCCAGACAAAATTTTAGACAGGTTTATTCACCAGGTGTTTGTGCACTTTCAGAAGATAGTCAAACTAACTTTATTTTCTCTTTCATCTGAGCACTAGATACTGTAAGGCAGCATTTTAAGAAACCTAATGTAGCCTTTGCAATCTTAAGCTTCATTCATAGAAGTGTAGTTTCCTGATGAAGGAAAATAATACACTGTACTCTGCGCTGATAAGACCACTGGAACATTGTGCTCTTACTATTTTAAAAGGTTCAGACATTGATAAACTAGAGACCTCCCAGAAGAAAGTAGCCACAATAATATTTATGGCGAAGGAGTGTTTTTCTTGAGGGGATGTTAGGAAAGAGAAGTAACTATAAATTACAGCTGTGAGTAATGTAGAAGGGACTTAACATGTTGAAAGAAAACTTAAGGTACAAATGATAGCTATCTTTATTTCATGGATTACCATGTAACAAAAGGAATTGACTTTTTTCTTTTTAGTTTATTTTTTAAAGATGGGATCTCGCAATATTGCCCAGACTGGAGTGCAGTGGCTATTCCTACACAGATCATAGCACATCCTTCCACCTCAGCTTCTGAGTAGCTGAGACTACGGGCACCACCATATTATTTTCTTTTTTAATGTCCCTCCCAAGGGTAGAACCTGGACAACTCTCTGGAAATTACAGGGAGAGAGATTAAGTTCAATTAAAGGTAGAGTCTCCCCTAATTAGAGCAACTCTACATATGAATTGGCCATTCCTGGAAAAGAAAAACCTTATCTTTACTAGTGTTCAGGCAGAGGTCGAATGGCCATCTGCCATTTAGGTTATAGAAAGGATAATTTTGTGAGGAGGTAGTTTGGACTAGAATTGATGGTTCCCAAACTTGGCAGAGTATCACCATCACTGCAGAGCTTGTTAGAAAAACATTTTGAGAGTTGTATAGGTTTTTGTAGATCACTTTTTCCCCAATGAAGTGTTTCATTCCTGAAATTGGATAAGTGATACAAGCTTTGCAGAGGAGAATGTAAATTCCATGAGTACAGAGACCTTGTTTGACTTTTTTATTTTTTATTTTTTTGAGATGGAGTTTCACTCTTGTTGCCCAGGCTGGAAAGCAATGGCGCGATCTCGGCTCACTGCAACCTCCGCCTCCCGGGTTCAAGTGATTCGCCTGCCTCAGCCTCCCGAGTAGCTGGGATTACAGGCATGCACTACCACGCCTGGCTTTGTATTTTTGTTAGAGATGGGGTTTCACCATGTTGGTCAGGCTGGTCTCGAACTCCCTACCTCAGGTGATCCACTCCCTTGACCTCCCAAAGTGCTGGGATTACAGGCGTGAGCCACCGTGCCTGGCCTATTTGACTTGTTTATAAGCAGTATCTCCAGGATCTATCACAGTGCTTTAGTTCCTAGTAAGAGGTAAACCAATGTTATGTTTTAAAGAAAGCAGTTAAGTCCATTGATGACTGTTTATTGATCTTATGACTTTATAAATTTGTAAAATATATACAGTAAATCTATTATCCTGTTTTTATTTGAATATTTAAGAAGTATGGTCTATCATTGAGTTAGTTCATTTTGTCTTTTGTTAGAGAACAATTTAGAAGCTTATAGTATGAAATTTTATTTTATTTTTTTTATTTTTTATTTTTATCAAAGGTCATGAATTAACAATGCTTTTATTATCAAACCAGAAAATTAGATTCATCTATATATGTGTTATCCTTCTATATTACATATGAATGAGAATATAAAGTTACATTTTGTTATCAACAAGATGAGAAAAGAAAGTTACAGCAGAGGAAGAAAATTATAAAAGCTCTCCTTTATATCAAGAGCTAAGTCTGGAGAACTTGAATTACAGGGTACTTCCGGCCTTCAATGACATACAGTTCCATGTGACTATACCACTTTATTTATTTATTTATTTATTTTTATTATTATTTTTTTTACATTTTAATTTATATTTAGATTTTTTTTTTAAATTTATTTATTATTATTATACTTTAAGTTGTAGGGTACATGTGCATAAAGTGCAGGTTTGTTACATATGTATACTTGTGCCATGTTGGTGTGCTGCACCCATCAACTCGTCATTTACATCAGGTATAACTCCCAATGCAATCCCTCCCCCCTCCCCCCTCCCCATGATAGGCCCCTGTGTGTGATGTTCCCCTTCCTGAGTCCAAGTGATCTCATTGTTCAGTTCCCACCTATGAGTGAGAACATGCGGTGTTTGGTTTTCTGTTCTTGTGATAGTTTGCTAAGAATGATGGTTTCCAGCTGCATCCATGTCCCTACAAAGGACACAAACTCATCCTTTTTGATGGCTGCATAGTATTCCATGGTGTATATGTGTCACATTTTCTTAATCCAATCTGTCACTGATGGACATTTGGGTTGATTCCAAGTCTTTGCTATTGTGAATAGTGCTGCAATAAACATACGTGTGCATGTGTCTTTATAGCAGCATGATTTATAATCCTTTGGGTATATCCCCAGTAATGGGATGGCTGGGTCATATGGTACATCTAGTTCTAGATCCTTGAGGAATCGCCATACTGTTTTCCATAATGGTTGAACTAGTTTACAATCCCACCAACAGTGTAAAAGTGTTCCTATTTCTCCACATCCTCTCCAAAATAAGAGACATAATGGATTCTGAATAGAATATTTTGTATTCAAATACACTGTATTCAAATCTATATTTGACTAACTTATCTACTAGTGAATTATTCAGCGTTGCTAAATTAAATATAAAGAAATGTTTTTCTGAAAAGGAAAGTTCTTCAAATATTTTAAGACAATTTACATGTTTATATTACCATTCAAGAAAAATCTATAGTTAATTCATGGTTGGAAACTGACTGTAATCTCAGCTTTCAAGATATAAAGGAGTCATAAGTATTATGTATTGTTTTTTATAAGTTGTACATTCTTAACAACAGTGGATGAAGAAGCATACATTATGTTTTCCTGACTAAAATTATGTTGATTGACTGCCCCGTTTTAATGAGTTTTTAGAAGTGTATTGTCATTTTACTTTTGTGACATAGTGGGGTTAAATTTTTTAGTAAATAGAGCCAGGGATAATGTTACTTAACTTTTAGGGTGCTTTTGAAATAATTAAGGTACTTATCAAAGTAACTAATTATATATACTAAAACTTATTACATAACCTTGAAGTATTGTAGATTTTAAAGTTTAACAGTGGGAATGTAATGATGCTATTATAATGAATGCGTCAGGCTAGGAGTATGGGTTTTTTGGTTATTTATTTGTAGTTGTTTCTTAACATTTAATACTTCATTCTACTTACAACAGAAGTTAAATTGCTCATTTCCAAACTTGCATCATGCTTATATTAAAACTAAAAAGAAACAATTCACTCAGTGTCATTTGATAGAGACATTTAGATAGAACACAGTGGTAGCCTTGTGCATGTTTGTGTGTGTGTGCAAGTGCGTATGTGTGTGTTCGTTTTTTAAACTGTTATTTTAGATAAAAGGAAAAATGGTTTGGAGCATTCTCCTTCCCCCAGGGAAGAGTGTGATATTCATGCTAGAAGAATGAGATCCAGTTCTTCCCAGTAAAATACTCATGAATTGGTCAGAAGGGAACACTTTTCAATTGTATCTGTGTAATCAATTATCAACCATTAACATTTGGGGAACATGTTCCTAATAAAGGCTACCATAGTAAGTAAAGCAAGAATCAGTACTGAAAATTAATGGCTAAATGGAGAATATGTGCAAAAGAGAGTGGTGTTGACCTTTCTTTCTTTCTTTCTTTCTCTTTCTTTTCTTTTCTTTCTTTCTTTCTTTCTTTCTTTCTTTCTTTCTTTCTTTCTTTCTTTCTTTCTTTCTTTCTTTCTTTCTTTCTTTCTTTCTTTCTTTCTTTCTTTCTTTTTCTTTCTTTCTTTCTTTCTTTCTTTCTTTTCTTTCTTTCTTTCTTTCTCTCTCTCTCTCTCTTTCTTTTTCTTTCCTTTTCTTTTCTTCTCTTTTCTTTTCTCTTCTCTTCTCTTTTCTCCTCTCCTCTCCTCTCCTCTCCTCTCCTCTCCTCTCCTCTCCTCTCCTCTCCTCTCCTCTCCTCTCCTCTCCTCTCCTCTTCTCTTCTCTTTTCTTTTCGTTTCTTCTCTTTTCTTTTCTTTTCTTCTTTTGACGGAGTTTTGCTCTTGTTGCCCAGGCTGGAGTACAATGGTGCGATCTCAGCTCACTGTAACCTCCGCCTCCTGGGTTCAAGCAATTCTCCTGCCTCAGCCTCCAGAGTAGCTGGGATTACAGGCGTGCACCACCACGCCCAGCTAATTTTTGTATTTTTAGTAGAGACGGGGTTTCTCCATGTTGGTCAGGCTGGTCTTGAACTCCCGACCTCAGGTGATCCGCCTACCTCAGCCTCCCAAAGTGCTGGGATTACAGATGTGAGCCGACATTATTTCTTAATGTATAGAGACTAAGACCTGTTGTATTAACAATGACTGAGAAAAAATATATAGACACCATTTCCAGTACCAGATGAATAAGTAAAAAACTGAACTCGGAGAAGGAACTTTTAATGATATATGTCATATCTTATGTTAGATTTTTCTTGAATAGCTGTTAGGTACTATTGGGAAGAATCTAATAGAACATGTATATTTAAGATAAAAATATATTTTTAAGAGTATTAAGTGAAATTTAAAAAATTTCCTCATTCTTTTAACACAAAGCAGTTGACTTCATTTCTTTTGTTTCTTTATGGTCCTTATCCATACATTTGTGCATAAACTTACATAGTTAATAGTGTACACATAATTTTGTATTTTATATTTTTGCTGTGTAACCCCTAATTTTTTTCACATTGCTTTTTATATTATTGATTCCAATGTAATAGTCTATCAAATATTCCATAATTTATATAATTAACCATTCCCTTGATACTGGACTTGTAGGTTGTTTTTAATTCACTGGCTTTATAAATAGTACTACTTTAAATATTTTATATATGTAACTGTTTTTTGCTACTCACTTATGTCCCCAGGATAGATGCCCAGAGGTGGAGTAATGGATGTGCATATTTTCATGCCTCTTCAAATATATTGCCAAGTTATTTTCCTAAGGGATCATGTCACTGTATGGTGCTTTTAGAAATGGTGGTGTATATCAGTTTTAAGTATTAATTGCTAACATTAGGTTTTTGAATTTTTAGAAATGCTAATTTATTAGGTGTAAAATTATGCCTCATTTTCATTTAAATTTCTTTGATAACTGGCAAAATAGTTGTATCTTTTCTGTGAGTCAGCATATTATTTATATTTCATATATTGTGCCTTATCTATTAACTTTTTTTTACCAAATCATCTTTTGGGTGTTGATGGTGTTCTTATAGCTCATTAGTTTTATATGTATTTTAAAATATTAAGATTTTTCCATCTTGTGAATATTTTCACTTTTTTCTTTTCAATTTTTACTTTTTTTTGTAAAGGGGTTTTTAAAAGTAAACTAATAGCACAGCTAAAAGATAATATACCAGAGATGCGAAGATGGTTCAACATATACAAATGTATAAATGAAATACGTCACATAAGCAGAATCAAGGAGGAAACCATATAATCATCTCAGTAGATGGCAGAAAAAACATTTCTTAAAATTCAGTATTCCCCCCCTTTTTTTTTAAAATTTGATACAGAGTTTCACTCTGTTGCCCAGGCTGGAGTGCAGTGGTGCCATCTCGGCTTACTACAACTTCTGCCTCCTGGGTTCAAGCGATTCTCCAGCCTCAGCCTCCTGAGTAGCTGGGATTACAGGTTCATACCATCACATCTGGCTAATTTTTTGTATTTTTAGTGGAGATGGGGTTTCACCATGTTGGCTAGACTGATCTCGAACTCCTGACCTCAAGTGATCTGCCTGCCTTGGCCTCTCAAAGTGCTGGGATTATAGGCATGAGCCACCATGCCCAGCTTCAGCATTCCTCTTTGATAAAAACCCTCAACAAATTGGGCATAGAAGGAACATATCTCAAAATAATAAAGGGCATGTATGATAAACCTACAGCTGATATCATATTGAATGAGGAAAAGCTGAAAGCATTTCTTCTAAGAATTGGAGCAAGACAAGAGTACCTGCTTTGACTCCTCCTATTCAACTTAGTAATGGAAGTCCTAGCGAGAGCGGTCAGATGAAAGAAGACATGAAAGGCATCCAAATTGGAAAAGAGGAAGTCAAATGATCTCTGCTGATGATATGATCTTATACCTAGAAAATGCTAAAGAATCCTCCAAAGGACTCCTAGATTTGATAAATGAATTCAGTAAAGTTTCAGGTTACAAAATCAAAGTACGAAAATTAGTAGCATTTCTGTATACCAAAAATGACCAAGCTAAGACAAAATCAAGAGGCCAATGATAGCTACAAAAAAAAAAAAAAAAAAAAAAAACCCAAAAATCTAGGAATATATTTAACCAAGGAGGTGAAAGATCTCTATATAGAAAACTACAGAACACTTAGGAAATTGTAGATGACACAAACAAATAGAAAAATAGCCTGTGCTCATGGATTGTAAAAAACAATATTGTTAAAATGATCATATTGCCGAAAGCAACCTACAGATTCAGTGTAATCTCCATGAAAATACCAATATAATTTTCACAGAAAAAAAAAAAACCCTGAAAATTCATATGGAACCAAAAAGAGTGCAGATAGCCACAGTAGTCCTGAGCAAAAAGAACAAAGCTGGAGACATCATATTACCTGATGTAAATTACGTTACAAGGCTCTAGTAACCAAAACAGCATTGTGCGGGTATAAAAATAGACAAACAGACCAAAGGAACAGAATAGAGAACCCAGAAATAAATCCACATATTTATAGCCAACTGATCTTTGACAAAGCTGACAAGAACATGCATTGAGAAAAGGACACCCTCTTCTATAAACAGTGCTGGGATAAATGAATGTTCATATGCAGCAGAATAAAACTGGACCCCTATCTATCTCTAACCATATAAAAAATCAACTCAAGATGAATTAAAAACTTAAATGTAATACCCACAACTATAAAAATAATAGAGGAAAACAGTGAAAACTCTTTTGGACATTGGTCTAGGCAAAAAACTTATGAGTAAGACCTCAAGGCCAGGTATGGTGACTCATGCCTGTTATCCCAGCACTTTGGGAGGCCGAGGTGGGCAGATCACTTGAGGTCAGGAGTTCAAGACCAGCCTGCCCAACATGGCAAAAGGCTGTCTCTAGTAAAAATACAAAAAATTAGCCAGGCGTGGTGGCAGGCGCCTGTAATCGCAGCTACTCTGGAGGCTGAGGCAGGAGGATTGCTTGAACCCGGTAGGTAGAGGTTTCAGTGATCCGAGATCATACCACTGCACTCTGGCCTGGGTGAGAAGAGTGAAACTCCGTTAAAAAAAAAAAAAAACCCTGAAAAACACAGGCAACAAAAACAAAAATAGACAAATGGGACTTATTGAAGTCCTAAAGTACTAAAAAGCTTACGCACAACAAAAGAAGCAATCAGCAGAGTGAAGAGATAACCTGTAGAATGGCAGAAAATAATTGCAAATTATCCATCTGATAGGGGACTAATAACCAAAATATACAAGGGACTCAACTCAACAACAAAACTCAGAAACAATCCCATTAACAAGTGGCTGAAGACATAAATAGATATTTTTCAAAAGAAGACATGCAAATGGCCAACAGGTATACGAAAAAATGCTCGGCTGGGTGTGATGGTTCACGCCTATAGTCCCAGCGCTTTGGGAGGCTGAGGCAGGTGGATCACCTGAGGTCAGGAGTTTGAGACCAGCCTGGCCAATGTGACAAAACCCTGTCTTTACTAAAAATACAAAAATGAGCTGGGTGTGGTGGTGGGCACCTGTAATCCCAGCTACTTGGGAGACTAAGGCAGGAGCCTGAACATGGGAGGTGGAGGTTGCAGTGAGCTGATATGGTGCCACCGCACTCCAGCCTGGGTGACAGAACGAGACTTCATCTTAAGAAAGAAAGAAAGGAAGAGAAAACGCTTAACATCACTAATTATCAGAGAAATTTTAATTAAAACCACAATGAAATATCATCTTACCTCAGTCAGATTGGCTATTAATAAAAAAAAAAATTAAAAGAAACATATTGGTGAGGCTGTGCAGAAAAGAAATCTTAACACACTGTTGGTAGGATTATAAATAAGTACAGCCTCTGTGGTAAATAGTATGGCCATTTCTCAAAGAACTAAAAATAGAATGTCCATTCAATCCAGTAAACCCATTGCTGGGTATATAACCCAGAGGAAAATAAATCATTATATCAAAAAGATACTTGCACTGGTATGTTTATAATGGCAGTATTCACAATAGCAAAGATGTGAAATCAACTTAAGTGTTATCAGTGGATGAATGGATAAAGAAAATACTTTGGAAGGCCAACGTGAAAGGATCACTTGAGCCCAGGAATTCAAGATCAGCCTGGGCAGCATAGAGAGACCCAATCTCTAAAACAACAGCAAAAAATTAGCTGGGCATGGTGGCACGCATCTGTGGTCCCAGCAACTTGGGAGGCTGAGGTGGGAGGATCAATTGACCCCAGGAGGTCTTGGCTGCAGTGAGCTGTGATAGTGCCACTGCATTCCAGCCTGGGCGACAAAGCGAGATCATGTTTAAAATAATAATAATACTTAAATAAAAATGAATAAATTAAAAAAACATAAAAAAAGGAAAATGTGCTATATGTATATAATCAAGTACTATTCAGCCATAAAAAAAGGAAGTCATGTTATTTGCAGCAATATGGATGGAACTGGAGGTCATTATCTTAAGTGAAACAAGCCAGGTACAGAAAGTCAAATATCACATGTTCTCATGAACTCGTAAGTGGGTGCTGCAAAATGTGTACATCTGGATGTAGGGAGTGGAGTGGTAGACAATGGAGACTCAGAAGGGTGAGGCTGTGGGAGGGGAATAGATGTTGAGAAATTACTTAATGAGTACAATGTATGATATTTGGGTGTTGTATGCCCTAAAAACCCTGCCTTGACCACTGTGCAATCTTTGCATGTAACAAAATTGCACACATAGCCCATGAGTTTGTATGAATAATGAAATAGTTTAAAAAAAACGCATTTTGCTTATGTACTTAACTGTGTTTCTTTGGCCATTAAGGAACTCAAATATCTGTTAGATGAATGAGTGGATTTTCTTTCTGGTAGTTATTTACTTTTCCCCTCTCTTTCTCTGGCTCTTGCTGTCCTTCTCTTTTTGTTTGTTTCATTCATTTATTCATTTTTATTGGCAAATAATTTTGTATATTCAGGGTGTACAATGTCATGTTTTGATCTATGTATACATTACAAAGATTCAACCAAACTAATTAGCATATCCATCACCTCAACAACATTTTCTTGTGGTGAGAACATTACAAATCTATTCTTTTAGCAATTTTGAAATACGCGTTTTATTATTATTAACTGTGGTCACCATGTAGTACAGTAGATGTCAATACTTATTGCTCCAGTCTGACTGAAACTTTGTGCCCTTTGATCAGCATCTCCCCTTTCCTTACCCCTCTCCTTTCCTTGTATCCTCTGGTGACTACCTTTCTACTCTGTTTTTATGAGAGCAACTTTTTTAGCTTCTACATAAATGATATCAAACAGTATTTGTTTTTCTGTGCTTGGCTTTTTTCACTTAGCATAATGTCTTCCAAGTTCATCCAAGTTGTTGTGAATGGCAGAATTTCCAATTTCTTTCCTTTATAAGACTTAATGGTTTTCGTGTGTGTGTGTGTTTCTCTGTGTGTGTGTGTGTGTGTGTGTGTGTGTATAAAATACTTTGAACCATTCATCTGATGGACACTTAGATTGCTACCATATCTTGGCTATTGTGACTAATGCTGCAATGAACATGAGAGTGCAGACATCTCTTTGACATTGATTTCAATTCCTTTGGATATATATCCGGAAGTAGGATTAGTGGATCATATGCTATTTACATTTTCAATTTCTTGAGGAACCTCCATACTATTTTCCAAAATATTTCAATTTACATTGCTGCCAGCAGTATGCAAAACGTTTCCTTTTCTCTATATCCTTACCAACACAGATTAGTAATTGTCTTTTTGATAATACCCATTCCAACAGGTGTGAAGTGATATATCATTGTTCCTTTAATTTGCACGTCCCTGATGACTGGAGGTGTTGAGCATTTTTTTCGTATATCCATTGGCCATTTGTATGTCTTCTTTTGAGAAATGTTTGTTCAGATCTTTTACCCAGGTTTTAATTACATTTTTTTTTTTTTTTTGCTATTGAGTTTCTTATATATTTTAGATATTAACCCCTTATCAGATAGATGGTATACAGGTGTTTTCTCCCAATCTGTGAGTTGTATCATCTGTCTGCTAATTGTTTCCTTTGCTGTGCAGAAGTTTTTTAGTTTGATACTATCCCATTTGTCTGTTTGTGATTTTGTTGCCTGTGTTTGGAGTCCTACCCAAGAAATCATTGGCCAGAACAGTGTTGTGAAGCTTTTCCCTTATGTTTTCTTCTAGTGACCTTACTCTTTGAGATCTTCTGTTTAAGTCTTTAATTCATTTTGAGTTGGTTTTTGTACATGTTGTGAGAATAGGGTTCAGTTTCATTCTTTTGCATGTGGATATCCAGTTTCCCAGCACCACTTACTGAAGAAACTGTCCTTTCCCCATTGTGTGTTCTTGGAATCTAAGTTGAATATTGTTTTATTTTAAATGCTTGGATTAATTTCTGGACTTTATATCCTGTTCCCTTGGTTGGTGTGTCTGTTTCTATGTCAGTATCATGCTGTTTCTATTAAATAAGCTTTATCATACCTTTTAAAATCAGGGAGAATGATGCCTCTAGCCTCATTGTTTTTGCACAAGATTGTTTTAGTTGTTTGAGGTCTTTTCTGGTTTCATTTGAATTTTAGGATTTTTTTTTCTATTTCTGTGAAAAATGTCATTGAAATTTTCATAGAGATTGCATTAGATCTGTAAATATCTTTGGGTAGAATGGACATTTTTGACATTGAGCGGCTGAATGGATGAAAAAACGTGACCCAATAATATGCTGCCTACAGGAGACACTCATCATCTCTAAGGACACCCATAGACTGAAAATAGAGAGTTGGAAAGACATATTCCTTACAAATGGAATCCAAAAGAGAACAGGAGTAGTTTTGTTTATATCAGATATAAGAGACTTGAAAAAGTGAATAGTGACAAAAAACGTCACATGTAATGATAGAGATGTTAGTTCATCAAGAAGTTTGGCAGTTGTAAATATATATGCACCCAACATTGGAGCATCAGAGCACCTAAATATACAAGGCATATATGATAAAAACTGGAGGGAGGGAGGGAGGGAGGGAGGGAGGGAGAGAGAGAGAGACAGAGAGATAGAGACACTACAACTCCAGTACAATAACAGGAGACTTCACTACCTCACTTTCAACATTGGACAGATTATGTAGACAGAAAATCAATAAGGAAACATTGTACTTAAACCACATTTCAGACTAATTGGACCTAATAGACATTTATAGAACATCTCAGCTCAAGTACATGTGGAATATTCTCCAGGATAGATCATATTTTAGGACACAAAGCAAGTCTTAACAAATTTAAGGAGATTGAAATCATATTAAGCATCTTTTCTAATCACAATGGCATGAGACTAAAAATAACAGGAGGAATCTTGGAAGGCTCACAGATGTATGCAAATTAAGCAACCTACTTTTGAAAACCATGAGTCGAAGAATAAATTAAAAGGGAAATTGAGGCAAATGAAAATGGAAACACAACATACCAAAACTTATGGGATGCAGCAAAAACAGTCCTGAGAGGTAAGTTTATAGCAGTAAACATTAAAAAAGATAGAAAATATTGACATTGAACCTCAAGGAACTAGAAAAAGATGAACAAAGTATGCCCAACCTTAGCAGAAGGAAGGAATAAGGAAGATCGGAGCAGAAATAGACAAGATAGAGACTTGAAAAACAACAGAAAAGATTAACAAATCTTAAAGTTGTTTTTTTGAGAAGATGAACAATATTGACAAATTTTTAGGTAGACTTAAGAAAAAAACAAAAGACTCAGAATCAGAGATGAAAATGGAAACTGAACAGACCAATAACAAATAATGAGATTGAATTGGTAGTAAAAAGTCTTCCATCAAAGAAAAGCTTAGGACCAAATGGCTTTTCTGTTGAATTCTACCAAACATTTAAAGCAGAACTTACACCAGTGTTTTTCAAACTCTTCCAAAAAATTGAAGAGGAGAGAATACTTTCAAATTCATTTTATGAGATCAGCATTACCCTGATACCAAATTCAGACAAGGATACTACGGGAAAACTAAAGGCCAATATGCCTTTTGAGCGTAGATGCAAAAGACTGGGTGAAGTGGCTCATGCCTGTAGTCCCAGCACTTTGGGAGGCCGAGGTGGGCAGATCACTTGAGGTCAGGAGTTTGAGACCAGTCTGGCCAACATGGTGATGCATCCCTGTAATCCTAGCCACTTGGGAGGCGGCGGCAGGAGAATCACTTGAACCCAGGAGGCGGAGGTTGCAGTGAGCCAAGATTGTGCTACTGCACTACAGCCTGAGTGAATGAGTGAGACTTGATCTAAAAAAACAAACAAACAAAAAAAAAAACGCACAAGTCCTTAACAAAATACTAGCAAACTGAATTCAACAGCACATCAAAAAGGTCAATCACTGTGATCAAGTGGGATTCATCCCTGGGATGCAAGATTGGCTCAGGATATGTAATTCAGTAAATGTGGTGCACAATATTAACAAGAGGAAGGGCAAAACCTGCATGATCATTTTAATAGATGCAGAAACAGTATTTGACAAAATTCATGATAAAATCTCTCAACATAAGAGGTATAGAAGGAATGTATCTCAGCTGGGCAAGGCGACTCATGCCTGTAATACCAGCACTTTGGGAGGCTGAGGTGGGTGAATTATCTGAGGTCAGGAGTTCTAGACCAGTGTGACTAACATGTTGAAACCCCGTCTCTAATAAGAAGATGCCCATTCTCGCCACTTATATTCAATGTAGTATAGGAAGTCTGAGCCAGTGCAATTAGGCCAGAAAATGAAAGAAACAAAATGCATCCATATAGTAAAAGAAGGAGTGAAATTTTCTGTTTTCTGATGACATGATCTTATATGTAGAAAACCCTAAAAATCCACCAAAAGAACCCTCTTAGAACTGATATACAAATTGAGTAATGTTGCAGATTACAAAATTAACTTGACAATCTGCATTGTTTCTATACTCTAACAATGAACTATCCAAAGAAATCAAGGAAATAATTCCATTTATGATAGGACCTAAGAAAGTACTTTGGAGTAAATTTAAGTATAGGCAAAAGAGCTGTATAGTGAAAACTATAAAACATTGATGAAAGAAATTGAAGATTCAAATAAATGGAAAGGCATCCAATGCTCATGGATTTGCTTTCTATCTCCTGCAGCTCCCCTTCTCAGAACTGCTTTTCTGTTTGTTTTTTTTTTCTTTTTTCCTTCTATTGGTAATGATGTTTTTTGCTTTTATACTGCAAGCAGTGATTTTAATCTGGGGCAGTTTCTTACCCTAGACAACATCTGGAGATATTTTTGTCATAACTTAGTGTTGGGGGGATCCTGCTAGCATCTAGTGGGGACAGGTGAGAGATGCTGCAAAACACCCTACAATGGAAAGTCCCCATAGCAAAGAATCATTCAACAGAGAGTATCAATAGTTTCAAGGTTGAGAAGCCCTGCCATAACCTGTCTCCACTGCATCTACCTGCAAAGTATGAAGAGACAAAAGCCAAGCAGAAGTAATGGTTAATTGTTTTAAGGAACTCAGAGCAGTAAGAAATGTTTCATTGGAGAAGGAAGTTTTCTGAAGTCCCAAATTAGGGTACCAGCCCTTCCTATCTTGGAGTCATAGATTTTCTTGTGATTGAGATGGTAACACCTGCCAAAAAGAAATCCTCTTGCCTGATACTGATGCTTATGCAGTTCCTCCCATTATTTACTCAGCATCTTGCAGTATTACATAACTACTCAGGTCTCTTATGTGTTCTAATTGTTTATATTCAACATGTCACTGATTTTGCTATTCATTATTCATTTTTTGTCATTTTGTCAGTTAAAATGGCCAGTGGATCTGCCTTTGCCTGAAAGAAAGACTTCATTGCTCTTAAAATTGTGAGATGTTGAAAGATTTAATATTTTTGATTGTGGCATGGTTCTAATCATACTAATCTAGCTAGAACTCAGTTCTTGCTTTAATCTTGCCCTGCTTGAACATGAAGCTATTTTCATTTTGTACTGTATTATTTATGCAGTGTGGTAAAATGTCACTTTGCCTCAAGGTGACCTTTGAAGTTATAGGGAGTCTATGTTTTGATTAAAATATATTGTGTCGGGTATTAAGCATTTTTAGTGTATAAGGGAAGATGAAGGTGTTCACAGGGCAAGTGGGTGGCTGTAAAGTTTTACATAGAGATCAAGATTTGTTTTTTAGATATGAGCAGAATCCACCTGGTAATTGGAGAAGAATTATGTAGACTTACGATATATTATGTCATTTTTTAAGAAAATGGAGAACAAGGCAAAGCGAACAAGAAAAAAGAAATGAGACAGGACCTAAAATGACTTCATAGGAGATGAAGCCTTTAAAGTTCAGTGTTAACTAGAGGGAGAGCCTCTAAATTCAGAAACCAAAAGGAAAGAACCCATAGAAAAACCTAGGTTGTTTGCAACATAAAATCTTTGTAACATCATAGATTCCTTATCTTTTCACTGTATAGTTTTTTTTTACTTGTATTACTCTTGAATTTTTAGGGGCAGTCATACATGTGGTGGATAGGTGTGAGGAGGTAGGACAAGAATTTATGAAATTCCTGTATAATTTTTTAGAGAAATACACTTAACCAAGTACAGTTTTATTCTAAAATTTCTTCATGTTATAGAAAGATTTACCTATGTATTTAAAATGACAGTCTCTTTGACTATAGCATACCAAGAAAAGCAAAGTGAGAATGTGCTTGAGAAACCACAGTAAGCCAAGCAGAATATCAGACCTTTGGGATTTAATGGAAGAGTATTCTTGGTGCTTTCTTGTAGTAAACTGGAATTCATAAAATCCTGAACTATGTAAGGGAATTTAGACTTCTCACAGGGCAGAATTGCTATAATATATGTACTCTGTTTTGTCTCATCTTAATATTTATGACTTAATTTCATGAAATCAGTTTCACTTTTAAGTTTTAAGTTAATTTCTTATTTTTTTCAGTGAATATCACCTCTGCCAGGCAATTAACCGGATGTAGTCGCTTCGGTCATATTTTCCCTTCATCTGCTTACCAGCACATTAAGATGCATAAGAGAATTCTGGGGCACTTGTCATCTGTCTACTGTGTAGCATTTGACCGAAGTGGGAGAAGAATTTTTACAGTGAGTTTAAAATTTATAATATGGTAACATATATAGAATTACAACAATTGAAGCCAGACTGCATGGCATGGCATTGCGATTTGTAAGCAGTTCACCTTTTTTGGATATATGGGTGCAGAAAAAGATGAGTGGAAATTGAAAAATTTTTCTCATTTTGTATAAGTAAACGAGTGAACGAAAATGTTTACTATCTTCTTGGAAGTTTAATTTAACAAAGTTAAATCTTCAGAAGACCTTATATTCTAGAAGTGGTTAATTGATGTGAACCAAGTGTACTCTATTTCATTTCATTCAATTTTAACAAACATTTATTAAAATGCACTTCCGTGTGTCACTTGGTGTAATTGCTGCCAGTTTTGCCTAAATAATGATTTCATGACATTTTTTTGATTAGATAGTTGAACTACACCGTAATGAAGCTTATAGCTATTTTTTATATCTTTTTCTTCGTTTTAGTACTGTTTATTTTTTAAGCTGAACTTTTATTAAGCAGATAATACTGTATGCTTTTGAGTACAAAATTGTAGTACACCAGTATTTCCAAAAAAAAAAGCTTAGTCTCATTGCTTTAGTATTAACATAGAAGTGTGGGTAATAGCATAATTTTATTTTTATATTTGTATGCTACAACAAATGAAGTGGAAGTTATTCGGGAAGTTATTACACCTTAGAGTTTATTTTGGACTCTTCCATTAATTACTTAATGACTCTAAATGCATCACATACATATTTGGATGTTAGTGATCATGATGAGGATGATGAATGCTATATTTTAATAAACAGATAATTGTTAAGTAACTTTTCTACCGTAGTAGAGTAGAATTGCTCTTTACAGTTCACTCTTCTGAAATTCTCAAAAGGAACTTTAATATATTTTTACCAGAAATAATCATTAACTGCTAGCCTCATGTTTACTGAGAAATGCATGTAGACTTTAGGTTAAATTCTGAATAATTTGTGGAAAAAATATTTAAAGAATTTAGAAAAAAGGCTGTCAGGTCTAAAGAAAGAAGTGATGGTAAAAATGCTTAATGCCAAATCACTAAAAAGTGAGTTTAAAATATCTTGAGTTGTCAGGATTGGTGGTAATTTTGAAAAGTTCTTCATAAATGCCATCGTCACTTTGGAAAATGCTTTGTTATTGCTGTCATTTGGACATCATTTATACTTGCTACTGGATCCCTATTATATGTAGAGAGGAGACTAAAGAGTAAAGACTTAGAAGTAATTTAATAAAATCTTCTTTTTGGCTGTTTTTTGGGTGGGGGGATTGTGGTGAATTTCTGCTTCATTATAAATCTATTGTCCTTTTGTTACTATAGGGTTCAGATGACTGTTTAGTAAAAATTTGGGCTACAGATGATGGACGTCTTCTTGCTACACTTCGTGGACACTCTGCTGAAATTTCTGACATGGCTGTTAACTATGAAAACACTCTTATTGCCGCAGGCAGCTGTGATAAGGTAGTAAGAGTATGGTGTCTTCGAACTTGTGCACCCGTTGCAGTCCTTCAGGGCCATTCAGCTTCTATTACTTCCATACAGGTAAGAAAAGTGATAAAATTTACCTCAAACATATGTAATAAAGGTGAGAATTCTCTGATTTCATGTTACATTGTATAGATAATAGCCCAACTAATAGCAAGAGAAAAATGCTCTCTTCTGGACTTTGCTCCTACCCTGCAGCAAGGTATTTTTTTAAGTTCCTTTTTCATATAATTCTCTTTTTAAAAAAATAAGTAAAAAGATGATTTAAAGAGTCCTATAAATAGAGTGAGACATCTTATTTGTATTTGTTAAGGAGGGAGAAAACCTGTAAATGCCTTAAGAGCACACTCTTTCCTTTTAGAATATAAACGGGTTCTAACTTGAATATTGGCATACCTTGTATTAATATTTAATGCAAGATGTTTGCCAGTCAGATTTAGTATGTGTGTGTCTGTTTTTAGGTTAATATGAGAGGAATTTTTATTCTTAGTTTCAGTGATTTTTTTGTTTATTTCAATTTGATGTGTTTTATTTTGTTTTGTTGTCACCCATGCTGGAGTGCAGTGGCGGGATCTCAGCTCACTGCAACCTCCACCTCCCAGGTTCAAGTGATCTTCCCACCTCCACCTCCTGAGTAGCTGGGACTACTGGCATGCGCCACCACATCTGGCTAAATTTTGTATTTTTTGTAGAGACGGGGGTTCGCCATGTTGCCCAGGCTGGTCTTAAACTCCTGGACTCAAGCGCAATTCCTCTGGCTTTGGCTTCCCAAACTGCTGGGATTACAGGCGCATGAGCCACTGCACTCAGCCTCAATTTGATTTGTAATGTAGAATATGTTGGCTGCTTTTAATACTTGTCCACATACTGGTTTTACCAGATGTTGGTAGTGAAAGTCATGGATGATTTAAAATATTTTTTATTTAATAAAACTAATGAAACTGAACTTTTGTCCTCTTCTTTGTATTGAGAGGAAAACAGAGGAATCTTAAAAATTTTACACTTTGGAGAAAGAGACCACTTTTGGAGGAGATAATTACTCCCATTTACTTTTGTTTATTCTTTAGGAAATCATAAGTATGCCATTTTTTGGTGTTATTTAAATAATATGTCATCTTTTTATGGGGAGCTAGCAAGAATTGGGTTCAGTGTATGTTGAATTTGAAAAAGTTCATGTCAAAATTTTGATTATTTGAAATTATTTCATGGATTTTGATTTGGGAGATTATCAGTTACTTGTGATCTCACTATCATATCTGACTGATTATTTCTGGAATTTGGACATACTGTCATATGCCACTGAAAAAAATCATTTTATTATAGTAGTCCCCCTTATCTGCAGTTTGGCTTTCCAAGGTTTCAATTACCCACCGTCAGCCATAGTTTGAAAATAGGTGAATGCAGTGCAATGACATACTTTGGGAAAGAGACCACATTCATATAACTTTTATTACAGTGTATTGTTATAATTTTATAGCAATATTATAAGGTATTATTTGTTAATTTCCTACTGTGCCCAATTTATAAATTAAGCTTATCATAGGTATGTAGGCACAGGAAAAAACAGGGCTTGGTACTATTCAAGGTTTCAGGCATCCATAGGAGGTCTTGACATGTGTCCTCTGCAGATTATTTAGTAATAATGAAAAATATTTATGATACTGTTGTTTTTTTTCATAGTTTCATTTGCTAGTTTGTTTTCTCATTTTTTGTTTTTTTTTTTTTGAGATGGAGTCTCGCTCTGTCACCCAGGCTGGAGTGTAGTGGTGCGATCTCGGCTCACTGCAAGCTCGGCCTCCCGGGTTCACGCCATTCTCCTGCCTCAGCCTCCTAAGTAGCTGGGACTACAGGTGCCCGCCACCACGCCCGGCTAATTTTTTGTATTTTTATAGAGACGGGGTTTCACCATGTTAGCCAGGATGGTCTCGATCTCCTGACCTCGTGATCTACCCGCCTCGGCCTCCCAAAGTGCTGGGATTACAGGCGTGAGCCACCGCGCCCAGCCTTTTCTCATTTCTTTTACATATTGTAGTGCCTTAGAGATCGGTAGACCTTTCTATCATACTCTTTCTCTTAGTCATCTCATGGTTTTGAATTTCATCTGTAAACTGATGATTTCAAACTTCCATCTCCATTTAGGAACTATCTTTTAGCTTCATACTTGTTTATGCAACTATCTTCTTGGAATCATCACATGTATGTCTACTAGGTATTTCAAACTCATTATATTCAAAATTGAATTAATTTTTCTTCCTCGTATCTCCCCAAGCCTTTTCATCCAAACAAATGGCAATATCCTCCTTTCTTTTCTTTTTTTTTTTTTTTTTTTGAGACGGAGTCTAGCTCTGTTGCCCAGGCTGGAGTGCAGTGGCCGGATCTCAGCTCACTGCAAGCCCCGCCTCCCGGGTTCACGCCATTCTCCAGCCTCAGCCTCCCGAGTAGCTGGGAGTACAGGCGCCCGCCACCTCGCCCGGCTAGTTTTTTGTATTTCTTAATAGAGACGGGGTTTCACCGTGTTAGCCAGGATGGTTTCGATCTCCTGACCTCGTGATCCGCCCGTCTCGGCCTCCCAAAGTGCTGGGATTACAGGCTTGAGCCACCGCGCCCGGCCAATACCCTGCTTTCAACTGCTCAGAGTAGTCATCCCTTTTATCTTTCTCTTATACTTTGTATCTAAAACTTGTCAGCAAGTCATGTTGGTTCTACCATCAAACTGTATCTAGAATCTGGCAAATTCTCATGACCTCTATTATTGCTATCCTGTTTTAAGGCACTATCATCTGTAGTCTAGATTATTGAAATAGACTTCTAACCGATCTGCCTGCATCTTCCATTCCCTTTCTCCTGCCCCTTCCATTCCCTTTCCCCTGCCCCAGTTTAGTCTCTCAGTTTAACAGACAAAGTTATTTTAAAATGGCGGTTAAATCATGTCACTGGTGCTCAGGACCATCAGTAGCTTCCAATCTCAGAGTTAAAACTGAAGTCTCCACAATGCTCTGTATTCTCAGCCTCCTTGGTGCTCTTCAGTCTCATCTACTGCATGTTTGCCTTTTTCACTCTGCTTAACTGCTGGCCACTTTGCTTTTCTTGAACATTCTAGGTGTACATGGCTGCTTTGGCTTTTACTGTTTCCTGTCTCTGGAGTGGTCTTCCCTGGATATTCACATAGTTTGTTTTCTCAGTTTGTATGTGCTTTGTGCACATGTCACCTTCTCAGGGAGACCTCTGACCACCTTATTGCTCTGATTAAAATTGTAAACCACCGCCCCCTAGCCCCCTCCACTGTGTGCACAGCAACTCTGTATCTTCCCTTCTGTTTCATTTTTCTCTGTAGTAATAGTCATCTTTTGGTATTCTTTATATGTTCTTTATTATTTGTGTATTGACTGTCTTTATTAACATCAGTGATATACTCCCACGTTTTGTATTTTTTTAACAAAATTTAGTTAGAATGGTATGATGCTAATAGTGGTTACCACTGAATGGCAGAATTACATGTTACTTTTTTTCTGTTTTTCCACATTTCCTAAATTTTCTACAGTAGGTATGTATTAATTTGTCAGAAATACAAAAATAAATGTTATATTAAACAATCTGTAACATGGTTTCTCATTTAAAACAATTCTATTAAGGCACATTAATGGGCCAGATCCCCCTTTGTGATTGATGAAGCAATTTTAATGCAATGGAGATAAAGGTTTCAATGTTTCTTCACTTTATAAAATTATACTATTTCATATTTAATTGTCTAATTCCTGTAAATCTAAGATCAGCAAATATACAGGCCAGATAGTAAATATTTAGGCTTTGCATGTCATACAGTCTCTGTCACAACTGCTCGGCTCTGTTCCCATAGTGCAAAAGCAGCCATAGACAGTGTAAGGTGACTGTGTTCCAATAACGCTATATTTACAGAAACAGGCAGCAAGCTGAATTTGGTGTGTTGGCTGTATTTGTGGATTACTGCTATAGATTTTAGAGTAAGCTTTTGTTGTTGTTGTTGAGACAGAGTCTTGCTGTGTGACCCAGGCTGGAGTGCGGTGGTATGATCTCGGCTCACTGCAACCTCCGCCTTCTGGCTTCAAGCGATTCTCATGCCTCAGCCTCCTGCGTAGCTGGGATTACAAGCATGTGCCACCATGCCCAGCTAATTATTTTATTTTATTTTTTGTTATACTTTATGTTCTAGGGTACATGTTCACAACGTGCAGGTTTGTTACATATGTATACATGTGACATGTTGGCGTGCTGCACCCATTAACTCGTCATTTACATTATGTATATCTCCTAATGCTATCCCTCTCCCATCCCCCCACCCCACAACAGGCCCCAGTGTGTGATGTTCCCCTTCCTGTGTCCAGGTGTTCTCATTGTTCAATTCCCACCTATGAGTGAGAACATGCTATGTTTGGTTTTTTGTTCTTGTGATAGTTTGCTGAGAATGATGGTTTCCAGCTGCATCCATGTCCCTACAAAGGACATGAACTCATCCTTTTTTATGGCTGCATAGTATTCCATGGTGTATATGTGCCACATTTTCTTAATCCAATCTGTCGTTGTTGAACATTTGGGTTCGTTCCAAGTCTCTGCTCTTTTGAATAGTGCTGCAGTAAACATGTGTGCATGTGTCTTTATAGCAGCATGATTTATAACCCTTTGGATACATACCCAGTAATGGGATGGCTGGGTCAAATGATATTTCTAGTTCTAGATCCTTGAGGAATTGTCACACTCTCTTCCACAATGGTTGAACTAGTTTACAGTCCCACCAACAGTGTAAAAGTGTTCCTATTTCTCTACATCCTCTTCAGCACCTGTTGTTTCCTGACTTTTTAATGATTGCCAATCTAACTGGTGTGAGATGGTATCTCATTGTGGTTTTGATTTGCATTCCTCTGATGACTAGTGATGATGAGCATTTTTTCATGTGTCTGTTGGCTGCATAAATGCCATAGGCATGGACAAGGACTTCATGTCTAAAACACCAAAAGCAATGGCAACAAAAGCCAAAATTGACAAATGGGATCTAATTAAACTAAAGAGCTTCTGCTCAGCAAAAGAAACTACCATCAGAGTGAACAGGCAACCTACAGAATGGGAGAAAATTTTTGCAATCTACTCATCTGACAAAGGGCTAATATCCAGAACCTACAAAGAACTCAAACAAATTTTTTATTTTTAATAGAGACAGGGTTTTGCCGTATCAGCGAGTCTGGTCTCAAACTCCTGACCTCAGGTGATCTGCCTGCCTCGGCCTCCCAAAGTGCTGAGATTACAGGTGTGAGCCACTGCGCCCAGCCAGATTAAGCTTTTTAATGCAAATTTCTCAATCTCAGAAATGAAAATATAGTTAACCCTTTGTATCCGTAGATTCTGCATCTGTGGCTTCAACCAGCTGAGGAACAAAAGTCATTTGAAAAAAATTAATCTTCCTACTGAACATGTACAGATTTTTTTCTTGCCATTATCCCTTAAATAATATAGTATAACAACAAATCACTACAACATTTATATTGTATTAGGTATTATCAGTAATTTAGAGATGATTTGAAGTATACAGGAGGATGTACATATGTTATCTGCAAATACCATACCATTTTATATCAGAGACTTGAGCATCTGCTGATTTTGGTATCCATGGGAGGTCCTGGAAGCATCTCAATGATACCAACAGAGGACTATATAGGCATGAGTCCTGGTTTCTTTACTGCACATCAGTTATTAATGGATAATATTAATGAGTAATTTTTGTTTGAATTCATCTCTGTTGTCTTTAGAAGTTCTGTGCTTCCAAACAAAGAAGCTAAGTAAATTACTTCTAATATCTATAATGATAATTTTCTTTTGATTTGCATTCAAAATGTATTCAAACCCTATACATCTTAATCCTTAGTCATCATCTCAGTGGAAATGTTTAATTATCTTCATTTGGGATTTTAAAAACTCACTGACATGTAGGAAACTCTTGTCCAATTTTCAGCTTTTTCCTGTGTCCCAGACATCAGGAGCTCAGTTGTTCTTTTTCCTTTTCTGTGATTCTTTTCTGAGGATATGTAAAATACTGAGAGTAAGAGCCTGAGAAGCCCACATGATAAAGGCCTTGATCCTTCTGACATATTAGTAGTCCTCTATATTGACAACTTAAGTTTTTTTTTTAACTTGATCTCCATTTTTCTACAATGATATGATATGAATTATGATTTGACCTATTTTACATTATTTATGGAAACAAATGGCTTGCATCTAAAAAGGACAAAATTATATACTTCATTGAATGAAACTTGATTTTAAAGTGAAAAAATAATAAAACCAAATACTTGGATATTAACTTCCCAAGTGTTTTTAGATTTACTTCTAATCCTCTGTCCATCTGAACTATAAAAATTCCACAGTTGTTTCTATAAGTGTATATATAGCACATTTGTAAAGTTTTAAATAGTAATGCGCTTGTGAGTTTATTCTCCACTGAAAGTGATTAAAAAATCTTAAAGTGTAATATTAAATAATTTAAAAGTAATTTTTTTTATAACTAAAACATTTTATCCAAAGTTCAGTTACTTTTTCTATAGTTTTTTGATATTTTTAAATTTTTAATAAGGTATTTATTAATCTAGGAAAGTAAAATAGTCCCTTGACAAAAATTTTTAACTGAATTTATTGAAATTATATTTGTTAAATGATTACAATTTAAAAATACTCTGTGTTTGATGTTAGGCTGAACATGAAAACTTTTTATTTGAATCATATATATATATTTTTTTTAAGTTTTGTCCATCAACTAAAGGCACAAACAGATACCTCACTTCTACTGGTGCTGATGGAACAATCTGTTTCTGGCAATGGCATGTCAAAACAATGAAGTTTAGGTAAGTTTAGAAATTTTGTGAAAAATTAATCATGTTAATTTTTATCTATTGCCTTGATTCTTAATAGTCCATGTATTTAGATATATGTATATATATTTATATATGTGTATGTGTATTTGTGTATACATATCCATACCTACTTCAATAGATAAAGAGATTTTAGGATAAATTTTTTTTGATATTAATGTTGAAGAGACAATTTATATAGAAAATTCTGGTAGAATTTTATTTGTTTCATTTCTTACTTTGGTAAGAAATCTCATAATGGTAGTAGTAAGTAATATGGTTAATAAAACTGTAGTAATACTGATATCATAAATGATGTTTGCAAGGTTAAATGCATTTTTAACCTAATGGATGGGAATAGTACTTATTGACCACATTCCTTTTGTTTTTTCTGTAATATTGATGCTAAATCGATCAGTATCCAGTAGTGTGCTAACATTCTGGCCCATTAGCTAAACATGATGAAACATAAAAATACCTTATTTTTCCTCTTTAGAGATCGCCCAGTGAAATTTACTGAGAGATCCAGACCTGGAGTCCAGATATCTTGTTCATCTTTCAGTTCTGGTATGTGTAAAACTGGAATGTTTTGAGCATCTGGAATATTAAATGATCCAGTTGTAAAAACAGATTATGTGATTTATGAATAAAAAGATACACATTTGAGTGTTAATTGAAGGATATCAAAAATCTGAACCATGTGTTATGATAGATAAACTCTTTTGGACTCTAATGTGTAAGGTTGATTTTTTTTTTCCTTATTCATAATTTAATACATTTTTATATAATGGTGATTTTGCTTGGTAAAAACAGACCCCCTACTCTAAATATCCACTAACAAAAAAATTTACTTCCCCCACAATCAACACAAAAATTCTGCCCTGAGTTACAAAAAAACATGTACTGTTGCTCCATATTGAAAACTCTTTTACAGTGCTTTTTCTACTGCTAAGAATCCTACATTAGTTAACCTTTTTTTTCTCCTTTTTTTGATTGTGGTGAAATATACAGAACTTAAAATTTTATCATTTTAGTCATTTTTAAGTGTACAGTTTGTAACTTTAAGTATATTCACATTGTTCTGCATCTGTCACACCATCCATCTCTAGAACTTTTTCATCATCGCAGTTGACTTTTTACACTCAACCACTATGGCCACGGTAAAGAGAATTGTAGATAAATTGTCTTTTTTTTTTTTTTTTTAAGACGGAGACTCGCTCTGTCGCCACTATGGCCACGGTAAAAAGAATTGTAGATAAATTGTCTTTTTTTTTTTTTTTTTTTTTTTTTTTTTTTTTTTTTGAGACGGAGACTCGCTCTGTCGCCCGGGCTGGAGTGCAGTGGCCGGATCATAGCTCACTGCAAGCTCCGCCTCCCGGGTTTACGCTGCCTCAGCCTCCCGAGTAGCTGAGACTACAGGCGCCCACCTAGTTTTTTGTATTTTTTTAGTAGAGGCGGGGTTTCACTGTGTTAGCCAGGATGGTCTCAATCTCCTGACCTCGTGATCCGCCCGTCTCGGCCTCCCAAAGTGCTGGGATTACAGGCTTGAGCCACCGCACCCGGCCGATAAATTGTCTTATAAATAATTTTGGAACATTACATTTCTAAATAAAGAAATGAATTCCTCAAGGATGTGTTCTTTAATGTTTATGATCATAGGCCTGTATTCAGTGTATATATAGTTTGTAGATTTTGTTGGATGAATGATATAGTTTTACATTTTCTCTGAATCACTAGTATGTCTCCAATAATTAGAAGACAACCTTGTGTTTCTTGAAGCCTTTTTACTAATGCAAGGTGTAGCATACAACTAAGGAAGTAATGAGATGGTTTTTAGGGTTCCTTGGTACTATGTTTTGTTTTGTTTTTTAATCTTCTAGGCGGTATGTTCATTACAACTGGTAGTACTGACCATGTGATTAGAATATATTATTTGGGTTCTGAGGTTCCTGAGAAAATTGCTGAATTAGAGTCACATACGGTAAGAGAAAATCAGAAACAGTTGCTTTATTTTTGAATATCCTTGGAAAGTTTATTTCATTTCTTTTCTGATGTGTACCATAGTAATATATACAAATCACAAAGTTTGGCTTACACTTTACTCTTGTCATCAGTACTATACATACTAGTAAAAGTATGAGTTAATTATTCTAAAAGATTTTAAATAGCAGTCTCTAAACTATGGTACTTATAGACTGTCAGATGATTCCATTGGAAAATAATTAGATAAATGATGTGGGAAACAGGAAATGATTATTTTCAAAAATTAATAAAATTACGTGGAAAATCTAATGCAACTACTATTAAATTAACTATTTTAAGGTGTTATCTTACATTAGTGTGCTGTCTTATTATGGAGAACGTAATAAACTAATATCTATTCAGAAGTATTTGTCTCTTGAGATATGGTTTATAAGGTTTCCCTATGTCTGGTTTGTTTCCTATTACTGCCAATAAGCAGTCCTCATTAGTTAGTACATTGTTTTGGGCCTCATTGAAGTTAAAAAAAAAAAAATCTACTTCATGATGTTTTTACCTATGAATTTGAGAGAAAGAGCACTTAATTCATTTTACAAATAAGTCCATTTTAACCAAAAATCTGTTTTATGTCTTAGGATAAAGTTGTTGCTGTTCAGTTCTGTAACAATGGAGACAGGTAATTATGTAATACATATTTGTGTAAACAGATGTTTGATATATGTTACTACCATTCCCTCAGATGCAGCTACTTCTATGATAGATACCTTATTTCTGTCCAGTTATTTAGGTTCAAAGCCCTTGTTTGTCTTTGATGACATCCTTAGCCATCACTTCCACAATCTCATCCAAGTCGTAACCATAGCCTATCAGGTCTTCCTTTCTGAGTGCTTTCTTTTTTGTTTATTTTGCTCTATTTCTTTTAGCACCCACGTTATTCAAGCATTTCATTATTTGACCTGTGACCTGTCCATCTCTGCCAGTGTAACCTTGTTCTTTTTTTTTTTTTTTTTTTTTTTTTTTTGAGACGGAGTCTCGCTCTGTTGCCTAGGCTGGAGTGCAGTGGTGTGATCTCGGCTCACTGCAACCTCCATCTCCTGGGTTCAAGTGATTCTCCTGCCTCAGTCTCCCCACTAGCTGGGATTACAGGTGCATGCCACCACACCTCGCTAATTTTTTGTATTTTTAGTAGAGACGGGGTTTCACCGTATTAGCCAGGATGGTCTTGATTTCCTGACCTTATCATCTGCCCGCCTCGGCCTCCCAAAGTGCTGGCATGAGCCACCGTGACCAGCCAACATTGTTCTTTACAGAAATCTTTAGTGTTTCCTCTTCTCTGCCTATGGAGTAGAATTCAAATGTCTTAGCCTGGCATTCAGAGCTCTTTACCAAATGACTTAGATCTACATTCTTTTCTACTGTTCTCCATATGAATCCTTAGATCCGGCCTAATTGATATACCCTGCTCCTGTTCACATCTCATCCATTCCTTTGCTTATACTTTTCCTCATATCATCTCTACCAAGAAACGCCATTTCCTACTTTCTCCTAACCTCTTTCTCTTTCTCTCCTACTTTCTGTCTTTCTCTTTTCCTCTCATGTCCCTCTCCTTTCTTTTTTTCCCCCCTCTTCTTAACTAGGTCTTATCTTCCTTTTACGGTTCATGCCCTACCTGAAACCTTTCCTGAATGTTCCAGCGTTTAATTGTCTTGACTTTCTCTGAATATCTATATCACTCATTATCCCTATATCCCTAAAGTCAGAAATTATATGCAGATATCCTTGCACTCTCTAAAGTGTCTAATCCCAAAAAGATGACAGCCAAAAAGGCTCTAGCCTAAAAGTTTACCTAGCATAATAGATTTAAAATTTTAAGCACCTAGCATTAATTTGTTTCCAGTACGGGTTATTTCATATCCAAAATACTTGGTACCAGAAGTGGATATTTTTTCAGATTTTGGAATATTTGCGTATTATAATGAGATGCTGGGAGATGGAACCCAAGTCTAAACACAATTCATTTATGTTTCATGTATACCTTACACACGTAGCCTGAAAGTAATTTTATGCAATATTTTACATAATTTTGTGCATGAAACAAAGTTTTGACTATTTGGTGACCCATCACAAGAGGCCAGGTGTGGACTTTTTGACATCTGGCGTCATGTTGACACTCAAACACTTTCAGATTTTAGAATTTTGGATTCAACTAGCTCAACTTGTATGTCTATAAGGACTTTTTTTTTTTTTGAGGCGGAGTCTCACTCTGTCACCCAGGCTGGAGTGCAGTGGCACGATCTCGGCTCACTGCAAGCTCCGTCTCCTGGGTTCATGCCATTCTCCTGCCTCAGCCACCCGAGTAGCTGGGACTACAGTACCATGCCACCGTGCCTGGCTAATATTTTTGTATTTTTAGTAGAGACGGGGTTTCACCATGTTAGCCAGGATGGTCTTGATCTCCTGACCTCGTGATCCGCCCGCCTCGGCCCCGCAAAGTGCTGGGATTACAGGCGTGAGCCACCGCGCCCGGCCTATAAGGACTTTATAGGATGATCATGTTCTATTTTTAAATAACTTTTGACTGCAAATAATTACACTGATGGAGTTGTTCATTTTTGTCAAATTTGAGAGTAAATAATGATGGTCTACAAAGAGTGATGTCTATATTAGGAATGAAAAAACCACCAAATAAATTTTAAGGTTGACTTGATTGCATTATACTGAGTTAGATGCTTGAACATTAGTATAGCTACTATTCTTTCATGCTAGAAGAACCTAAGTTTTTAACTCCCTGTCTTTTTCTATTAAGGAAAAATTACATTATTGTGGTCTTAATTATTCGTGTGACCAATAAACACATGAGGAGATGTCCAATTTTACTAATAATCAAAGAAATATAAATTAAAATAACAGTCACTTTTTTTTCTTTCAGAATGACAAGATAATGAAAAATGATAATCCCAATATTGCCAAGGGTTTTGGGAAAATGGACACTTCTACAACTTGTGATGAGATTGTAAATTATTAAAAAAACTTTTCAGGGAAACAATTTGGCAGTATGTATCAAAAGCTTTAAAAATACACCTACTCTGACTCAGCAAATATATGTATGAGGTTGTACAAAGATTATATAGAGATGTTCATCACAGCATTATTTATAATGGTGAAGATTGGAAACAACAGTTGATCATTAAGGGATTAATTAAATAAATTTTGGTACATTCATATAGTTGAACACTTATTAAAAGTGATAGTTTTGTACTTGGAAACATAGAAATAGATCAACAAAATACAGTTAAGCTAGGGAAAAACATATATAGTTCAGTTCAATTTTTTGTGGTAGAAACTATTGAAGTGTATATGTCTGTATTTTATAAATTCTGAAAATAGAAACCAAAGTGTTGACAGTGACAGAAGTATGAGTGAATATGTATTCTTTTTAAATGACATCTTTATTGAAATATAATTTAAATAACATAAAATTCATTGGTTTTTAGTATATTCATAGGGTTGTGCAACCATCACCACAGTCAATTTTAGAACATTTTCATTGGCCCTGAAAGAAGCTCATACCCTTTAGCTGTCAACCTCCAATTCTCCTATCCCTTCACTCCCAGCTCTGGGTAACCATTAATCTACTTTTTGTCTTTGTAGGTTTGCCTATTCAAGATCCATCTATGTTACTGTGTCTATCATTCTTTCTTTCTTTTCTTTTTTTTTGCTGAATAATATTTCATTGTATGAATACGCTACATTTCGTTTATCCATTTATCCCATTGATGGACATTTGGGTTGTTTCCACTTTTTGACTTATTATAAATAATGCTGCCATGAATATTCATGTACACATTTTTATGTGGACTTATGTTTTCATTACTCTTGGATATATACCTGGGAGTAGAATTTCCAGGTCATATGATGACTATGTTTAACATTTTGAAGAACTGCCAAGCTGTTTTCCAAAGTGACTGTACCATTTTACATTCCCCTCAGTAGTGTGTGAGGGTTAATGTGTTACTTATATTATCAAAAAAAAGTGATTTACATTTTGAGAAAATTAATAAAGTTATTTTAACTCTGTCTAGTTTAAGATTTGTTAGTGGAAGTCGAGATGGAACGGCAAGAATTTGGCAGTATCAGCAACAAGAATGGAAGAGTATAGTGCTCGACATGGCTACTAAAATGACTGGGTAAGAATATATGTTAGATGTTTATGTGGTTCTCATGATATATTTTACATTGAGTTTAATAATGAATATAAAATATCTTTTTACATTAGTAAATAGTTTGAAGTTAGTTGTAGACATGAAGTTTGCATCTGTACAGCCTCTAAGCAAATCGTCTTTACTGTTGATTGACAGACTGGATGACAGGAATATTGCTGATTCATTTGATATTCTGGTCTGTTGTGACTCAAAGATCTCTGTGTTCTACTGATGCCTATAGAGCCATTCTCTGCCTTAGATTTTTATAGGTCATTAAAAAATATATCTATATTACTTTCTACCTTGAGAGTTGTCCCTGTTAAATGTCATCATATGTTTAACTTTTTCTTTAATTTTCTAAGGATACTTTTATAATATTTTATATTGTTAGCATTCCTACTCAGTAATATATTTACACTTAATCAGCATTCAGTTTTGTCATCTTCACTGTTCATTGAAAGATACATAATTACTTCTTTGGGACACTACAGCTTCTTTAGGGTATGGCCCTGAAATCAACTGTCTTTCCATTAGCTGCAGTATAAAAATGACTTTTTCATCATAGCTACCTATTGATAATGTCATATTTAATTACATAAAAATGGTACTAAATTTTCTACTGCTTTTTTATAAGACTTATGGGTTTTCTAAAAAAATTCATATTTAAGAGAATAAATTGGCCATTATGTTTTCCTATTTTCTGATAACCAACATAAGCATGAATTTTATTTTTCAAGGTATTTATAGATTTCTTAGTAGTTTCATAATTTTTGGTTCTCAAGGAACTATTTACCAAATTTTTGTCATTTTAGGGTCTTTTTTTCTCCCTGAATTAAGCTAACAGGTATTGCCCTATGCAGATACATTTACTTTTTTCTTTCATGAATACTTAACAGTATAGTTTAGGATTTTTTAATCTAAACAGTTGTGTACTCCTGGAGAAATTATGTCATAATTTGCTACTTAACATGCACCTTTGTCCAAAATTCATAAGATATGAATACTGCAAATTGTTTTGTTTAGCAATAATTTGCCATCTGGAGAAGACAAGATCACTAAACTTAAGGTGACTATGGTGGCCTGGGATCGCTATGATACCACAGTTATTACTGCAGTGAATAATTTTCTTTTGAAAGTGTGGAATTCTATCACAGGACAGCTTCTTCATACATTATCTGTAAGTATTTTAGTTTTAGAGTAATTAAAATGGTCAAAAAGCACATTATTTTAAGACACAGGAAATTTAAGTTCCAGTTTCCTTTCTGTGATATACTATACTAGCCCTTGGAAAAATGATTTTCTGAAAGGCCTCTTTTGACATAGCTGTAAAATAGGGATGACACGCACTATACCTGCTAAAAGCAAGTATGAAATCTTTTCAAGATCTTTTCTAAGTCTAGTAGTTACTCATCTACTGTGTTATTGTATGCAATGAGGACATGTAAGTTATTTTGTTTTTACCAGGGGTTAGCATTTTTTCATTGTTACCGTTATAGGGGTAGAGCGTACCTTATTTTGGTAAAGATATCCTACATAGTCTACCTTTAGTGATTAGTTTATGCAAGAAATAGGGGTAAGAGGAAGAAGTAGGAAAAGAAAGGTATTTTTTCCTCTTTCAGAAAGTGTATATTTGTCATTGTAAGAGGCTACAGTATTTGTGATGTAAAAAGTTGACCATGGTAACCAAATTTGATATGGGAGGCTTAGAGAAAACTTCCTGAGGAAGTGTAGTTTGGGTTAAGTTTTGAAAGATAAGTAAGAATTACCCAAATCTCAACTTAAGTGTCAACTCCTTGATTAGGCCTTCCCTGATCAAACAATCCAAGATAGCCTCCTCGTCTTTGTCTTATTATGTCACCTTGCTTTACTTTTACTAGGTTCATCACTATCTGATATTTTATTGTTATGTTTTCTTATTTTTTTACTGCCTCTACATGGTAGGGCATCAGTAAATATTTGGTAAATCAAATATGTGAGGAGACTGGGGAGTGTTTCTAGAAAGAGGGAATGGCATGTGCAAAGGTCCTGAGGTAGATAGGAGCTGAAAGAAAGCCAATTTAGCTATATCACAAAGAGCAGAAACAGAGTCTCCCCAGATACAATGGGAAAAGTGGACAGGGGCCAGACTAGGATTTTGTAGGATCTATTGTAAGACCAATAGAAAATCATTAAGGGTTTTGCTTTTGAAAAATACCTTTTAATTTTGGTCACAGAAGAGGGAATAGATTGGAATGAGTTGAGAGTGACTACAGGTAGATTATAGGAGTCTGATAGTAGCCAGGATGAGCCAGGATGATAATTTAGATTTGTGTGGGGGTGGTGGAAATAAAAGTGTGCTTACCAAATACAAATATGGCATTTTAAGATGATAAATTGATAAATTTTAAGACATTACTTATTTTGACTAGATCTTGTTCCCCATGATCTAGTAACTATGTCCTCTCCTAAGGCATGTGACCCAAAAAAAGGAAAATCCCCAGCTTCAAAGTTCTTTTTTTTCCCCCTAATGTACATTGAAGTAGTCATGTCATTATCATTAGAGTTTAGCAAACTCACTTTATTTTTTGCTGGGTACGAACCTGAGAAAATATTGGCTATATCAAATTGATTCTTTTAGCAAGGGATTTTGTTATAGCAAAGAAATAACTTTTTCTGTAGTCACTGGGAAGAATTTTGGTAAACTTTGAGTTGTGATGGTATTTATCATAAGGGGATTTTTCCTACTAATCTTATCACTACGTTTTGAGCCAGTCTAAAGTTATATTTTCTTTCAGTAAGCTGTATTTTTGTCCATAATCATAATATGGTAGGATACTCTATTATTCTACTTTTTTTAATAGCATGATTTGGGACAAAATGCACTTTTGAGATTTGCAGGATATGATCATTTTTTAGACGCTACTGATGTATAATGTGATAGTGTGTTCCTAAGATAAGTGCAGCTTCGGAATGTTCTCTATGCTTTTCTAAGGCTTGGAGCCTGTTCTTAAACATAAACTCTCTAGTCAGGAGTTAAGTCCAAAGAAAATGAACAATGATCTTAAAGCAGATGTTTGTAAACTTTTCCTTTCCGAGGCATATAAACATATAACATATGTAAACTTGTTATATGTTATATAAACATATAACATATGTAAACATGTTATATGTTGTATAAACATATAACATAAAGCATTGGTTTTCAAACTTATTTCTTTTTAGCAGAAAATGTATTTTCTAGATAACATCTTAAATGGAACTCCCAAATGTAAAGTAGATGTAGAGCAGAACCACTGTGCTTTATCCTTTGAATGTATCATGAGGCTTACTAAAATACAATTTGAATACCAGTAATAGAGAATAGAGTGCTGAATTGTACTGATCATTGTGTCAGAATTGGGTGTTATTGAAAGATTCTGTTTGTCATATATTCTGTGGCCTTTTAAATAGCCCAGTCCTAAATTCCACTTCAGAGCCTTGGTTAATGAGCTGTATTGTTTAGACTATATTTTAAAAACATTTCTGGATCTTCTGTTTATTGAATACTTGATAAAATCAGCAGTTTATAAGGAAATCTCACTGAGGTATATTGTTCATATAGTATCCACGTAGTAAATGCTGTTTATTATTCTGCATAAATCCATTTGAACCAGACTGATAGCACACTGAAGACCTTTTTACCAAATGAACAAGACATTTTGTGTTGCTTTTCATTTTTAATACTGATTTTTATTATAGGGACATGATGATGAAGTATTCGTTCTGGAAGCCCATCCATTTGATCAAAGGATTATACTTTCAGCAGGTCATGATGGGAACATTTTTATTTGGGACCTTGACCGGGGGACCAAAATTCGGAATTACTTTAACATGGTAAGAGACACCTGTGTCTAGTTCACATTAAAACCAACTTCTCTTATGTAATAACTTGGTTAATTAAAGTATACCTGGTACAAAGGAACCTCTTGTCATTTGTGTTTAAATTGGTTAAATAATTCAGAGAATAACTCAAGAACTGAGAATAAGGCCAGTTGAGCCTTTCAAGATGTTAGCATTTTCTTAGGTGTTAGCATTTTCCAAATTCTGTTCCCTAGCCCTAAACTGCAGATACTCAAATGTATTAAGCTTTGGAGTTAACACCTAACCAAAATCACAAAAAGATTGATGTTTAAAATGTAATTCTCATTTATGAATTATAACAGTGACTGTAATACTTGTGTCTGCCCCTGGTAAACCTCATATGATTTAGTAATCAGAAAGTTGTTTGGCAAACATGGACTTGGAGATATGGATGCTCTTAAGATATGTCTCATACAAGCCATGGAAAAATCTGGTGAGCTATCTCTCCTCTCAGAACACCCTTCTATGGTGATGGGAATACTCATATCCTCTTAAGAATAATTCTGACTAAACATTTCTAAATTGTTGGTTGGCCTTGGAGTTTACTTTTATATGCTTTATATAGACCCAAAGCAAAGACAGATCCTCTGTCTTTTATTAGTAAAATTGATTGTGTGCTTTAATTTTAGGATGGTTATTTTAAGGCTTCATTGCATTATAACTTAAGATGTGAAGATAGTATCTTGACTTTGCTGAGGTAGTGCCTTTGTCATTTTGGTTGCATTTAGTTCTATTTTAATCTTCACAGTCACTCATTTAGTATTTCATGAGGTATGTCATTGCTAGCAATGATTGATTTTATCCATTGCAATTTGCCTCTCCCTAATTTCTTTCAGGGATTTACTGTTTCAGTAGGGTTCTGGCTACAGAAGCCAGAGAGTACTTTGGAATGTTTGTGCATCACAGAGTCCATGGTATTAGCAAGGAAAAGTTGTCACCTATCTATTATTTGAAAATTACTCTTAAGATGACTTGAGACTCCTCTGAATTTCAGATTGAAGGCCAAGGCCATGGTGCGGTGTTTGATTGTAAATTTTCACCGGATGGAAACCATTTTGCCTGCACAGATTCTCATGGGCATTTGCTGCTTTTTGGTTTTGGATGCAGTAAATACTATGAAAAGGTTAGCATATTTTAATTTTGCTGTAGAGTATAATTTAGGATTGTGTCATTCACAAATTTTGTTTAAAGTCCTCCAGTTAATAAGGGCTGTTATGTGTCAGTAGATATAAAATAAAAGAAAGTTGTCTTTCTTAGTAAAGGTTCTCAATTGTGATCTGCACTGCCAGAACATTATGTTTGGCTGTGCAGATCACGATTGAGATAAATTACAGGGTGATGAAGACATAAAAATTCCTTAGGAAATCCTTTTGCTTTGAACATATTCTCTACTGCCTTCCAGGTATAATAGGAGAGTAATTCTAATACATCACATCTTCTACTTCTCATGAATTGGGAATAGACTGCTGGCGACTGAATATGTTTATTTTCTTAGGTGGCTATTTTACTTATTATTGATCCTGTTAAAATACTTTGGGAGCTAACTTAATTAGCTAACTTAATTAGTTCTTTATGTTTTGTTAGCTGTGAATTTGAGAAAGTTTATAGAATTGTAGAGTTGGAAGAGAACTCAATCATTGAGGTCAGCTCAATAATTGTATTAATACCAGGTTTGAGTGTCTTTGATGTGATTGATATTTACCTGTTTTATCATATGTATTATACTGCATCTGTCTTCATTTGAATAAAAATAAGCAAGAAAAACATAATTATATAGGTTTGTGTAATTTTTACAACTTAAATACAAATGCCCAACTATATCTACTGGGTTGTTGCTTTAGTTCTTCTTATCATAATAGAAGAAATATGATATGTCTAAAAATTAATACAGATTATAGGATTTTGTGGAGAAAAGAGAATTACCATCTAGATAATTCAATTCTATTCTACCTAAAGGGGGAATATAGGGCAACAAAGGACTATAAGAGTATGCAAAAAATTATCTGATTTAAAAAATGAATGTGCTCTAGGAATGAAAACAAGTATTTACTTATAAATTCCCTCTGTATGTTAACCCACTAAAAATCTGTCATAAAGATTCCAGATCAGATGTTCTTCCACACGGATTATCGTCCTCTTATTCGTGATGCCAATAACTATGTATTGGATGAACAAACCCAACAAGCTCCTCACCTCATGCCTCCTCCATTTTTGGTGGATGTTGATGGAAATCCTCATCCCACAAAATTCCAACGGTTGGTACCAGGACGGGAAAATTGTAAAGATGAACAGCTTATACCACAGCTGGGATATGTGGCTAATGGTATGTTTCCTCTAAAAGTAAATTTAAAACATTTTGCACAATATTATACATTACTGCTGTATTCTCTATGATGTATACCTCCTGCTAAACTCTGGAGTAGGTTATAATATGTTTCATCTTCTGTTACTGTTAATTTTCAGTTGTATAGTACTTTTAACCTTAGCATAGTACTTTTTCATTGTTTATCTCACCTGGACACAGATAAGTGGGTTAGGACCAACATAAGCATATATGCTCAAGCAGATAATGTATTGACCTATTTCTTTAGAAAACCTTATATATGTATGAACCTGTTGTTTTCTATAGTATTGAGTTGTAATAAAAGCTTTTGTAACTGGTGGAATTCCACTGCTTATATTATTGATATTTTAGTTTGAGAGTTCATAGTTAATTAAACTAAGAAGGTGAAACTTTGAAAAACCACAGACTGGCCAGGAGTGGTGGCTCACGCCTATAATACCAGCACTTTTGGAGGCCGAGGTGGGTGGATTACTTGAGGTTAGGCATTCGAGACCAGCCTGGCCAAGGTGGTGAAACCCCGTCTCTACTAAAAATGCAAAAATTAGCTGGGGGTGATGGTGCCCGGCTGTAATCCCAACTACTTGGGTGGCTGAGGCACAAGAACCACTTGAACCCAGGAGGCGGAGGTTGCAGTGAGCCAAGATTGTGCTACTGCACTCCAGACTGGGCGACAGAGTCAGACTGTCTCAATAAAAAGAAAACAACCCCTACCCTGCAGCTGGAGGTAGCTATTTACCTATTCTCATGTTTGAAATGCAAAGAGTTATTGGGTGTAGAGTAAGCGGATGTGACTATTTAAATAACACTCGGTCTTGGGAGATATTGGGAAAGCAGAGATGTTAGGCAGCAAACCTATACAGCATTTAACTGCACTGAATACCATAGACAGTTATAAATACAATGGTACATATTTATCTAAGCATATCTAGACAGAAAAGGTACAGTAAAAATGTGGTATAAAAGATAAAGAATGGTATACCTGTGTAAAGCACTTACCATGGAATGGAGCTTACAAGACTGCAAATGCTGTGGGTGATTCAGTGAGTGAGTGGTTGAATGTGAAGACCTAGAACATTACTATACAATAGTGTACACTTTATCAACACTGTACACTTAGGCTATGCTAAATGTGTATAAACAATATTTTTCTTTCTTCAGTAACAAATTAACCTTAGCTTACTGGAAACACTTTTTAGGTTTTTTGTTTTGTTTTTTTTAACTTTTCGACTCTTTCGTAATAATACTTAGCTTAAAACACAAATACTTTGTACAACCATATAAAAATATTTTTTATATCCTTATTCTATAAGGTTTTTCTATTTTTAAAATTTTTATTGTTTTACTTTTTAAACTTTTTAAAAGTTAAGACACAAACACACATTAGCCTAGGTCTATACAGAGTCAAGATTATCAATATCCCTGTCTTCTACCTCCACATCTTGCTTGTCCCCCTGGAAGGTCTTCAGGGGCAATATGGAGCTGTCATCTCTTATGATAACAATACCCTTTTCTGGAATACCTCCTGGAGGACCTTCTTGAGGCCGTTTTACGGTGCAATTTTTTTTAGTAATTAAAAGTAGTACATTTCAAGATGATACGAAGTATGGTATAGTGCATACATAAAACAGTAATATAGTCGTTTACTACCAAATATTATGTACTGTGCATAATTGTGTGTGCTATGCTTTTATATAACTGGCAGTGCAGTAGGTTTGTTTATCCCAACATCACCACAAACATGTGAGTACTGCATTGCACTTTGAGGCTGTGATGTCACTAAACAAGAGTTTTTCAGCTTCATTATGATCTCGTGAGACTACCATTGTATATGTGGTTTATCTTTGACTGAAATGTTGTTATGCAGCACTTGATTGTATTTTTAAAGATGAGAAGGCCCTCATAATAATGTCTAATTTGGGAGCATTGGTTAAGTCAGACACATAAGCTAGTACATCAAAAATATTTAAAGTTTTTAATAAAATGTTTCATTTGATATATACTTTATTTTACATTTAATCCTGTTTTTAATCATTTGTGTAGAAATTTATAGGTTGTTTTTACTATGTTTAAGGTATACTAAAATGTAAGTAATTTTGGGGCTTTGTATCTGGTCTTATTAAGGTGATGGTGAGGTAGTAGAACAGGTAATTGGGCAGCAAACCAATGACCAAGATGAGAGCATTCTTGATGGAATAATCAGGGAGCTGCAGAGAGAACAAGACTTGAGACTAATTAATGAAGGAGATGTTCCACATTTTCCAGTTAATAGAGCATACTCTGTTAATGGTGGTAAGTATTTTTATACTTGTAAAGGGTGTAGTGTATGTACTGTAATTATTTTACTTTTCCCAAATAATTACATGGAAAATATTTTACCTTTATAAATAAAAACATTTTTATTAATTTGCAATTTTGATATCAGATATATCAAAGTCTCATAATCTCATCATTTGTGGGTAAAATGACTTAAGGTCTCCTGAGAAATTCAGGTGATGCATTTTAATACACTGTCTTCTTTTTACTCAGTAATTTATCTGTAATCTTTACATTTGTTTTAAGAAGTGAAGTGCTACAGTATGTCTAGCCCTCTTGTAGGGGAACCAACCTATACAGTTTTCGAAATTAAAACTACCTTAAGTTTAGAAATTACTGCCAATTCCTCTTTTGTGGAGAGGAAAGCAGAATACCATGCTCCTCTCTTGAATTAAAAAAAAAATGCACTGAAGACAAGAAGCTGTCTTAGGGAATACAGATGCAGCTTCTGAATTGACTTATAATAGTTTGATCTTAATACCAGTGGAAGTTATTGTATAATTAATTATCTTAAAATGAATATTCTATCCTTAAATGATATTAAAATGATATCCTATCCTATCTTTTACATTAAACATAAAAATGAATATTCTATCCTTAAATGATATTAAAATGATATCCTATCCTATCTTTTACATTAAACGTGCCAGGGCATCTGAGTTTTATATAAATCTTAGCTTTTATCAAGAGCTATTAGTTTTATCTTCAAATGTAGTCATCTTATGAGATTTTTTTTCAGATTTATTTCTTTTCATATATTTGTAACTAGAGTCATTTATCTGTGTAACATTGCATTTTAGATTTCATAGAAATGAATAAGGTGATTTAAATTTGTGGTGATTCACAGAGTATTTTACTAATTTCCTGATTTCTTCAATATCTCATAAAATTAAAAAAATTCATTTGGGTTACTTGAACACCTAACTCAGATAAGCTTTTCTGAACCTGGAACAAGATAACAAGTGGGCTGATAATCCTATCTATCCAGGCCCTTTATTCCTGAAATGTGAAACTTTCTCAGAGCCCTGATTTAAATATCCATTAATGAAATCAGTATTCTGTTGTACCTTCAATACTAGGTTTCTGTGGACAGATTAGAAATGACATTAGTCAAGAGACCCCACTGACTTCTATTGGTAATATTCATTTGTTTTGAAATTTTTCTGACATTTAACAGTTGGATGTTTCAGTTTCCATTTGTTTTTTTTTTTTTTTAAATATAAGAAAAATAACATGAACCTTTCTGGAGTATTAAAAAATAAAACTTCTGTTACTTTGTTTTCTTTCTTTCTTTGCTCATCAATCTTGAAAATGAAATTTTGATTTAAAAAAATAATTATTTACACTTTGAATCTTAACATTTTTGAAAGTTTTATTGATGCTTTATCTAGAAACACTGTAATGGAGAGAATAAAGATAGAATTTAGATCAAAAAGCTGCTTCCTGAACTAGCACTAATAAACATTTGTGAATCTCCAAATCATGTTGAATACATTTTTTTATATTCTGTGAGCATTTAGTAGATGTCAGATGTGAAACTACTTTGAAAAAAATTAAAATAATTATAGAAATTTTAAACATTTCTCAATAAAAGTGCTTACTTTATTTATAACAATATGAAAAACATAAAGGAGGGTACAGAAAATATAGAACAAAGGGATAGCAATTCTTACAGCAGTACTATCTTTGAATCTACTCTTTTATTTAGAGCTGTGTTCTGGAAAACTGTGGTGCCTTTGCTCAGAAAGTGACAATTTTCCTTGTTTTTGTTTTAGCTCTGAGAAGTCCAAACATGGACATATCTTCTTCCCCAAACATCAGGCTTAGAAGACATAGTAGTCAAATTGAAGGTGTTAGACAAATGCATAACAATGCTCCTCGGAGCCAGATGGCCACTGAAAGAGATCTCATGGCATGGAGCAGAAGAGTGGTGGTCAATGAACTAAATAATGGGGTTAGTAGGTGAGTCAGTAAGGTAACATTTAGAAGAAAATTTAAAGCTTTATTCTTAGGAAGTGAATTGAAATGTACTATGTTAGCCTAGTAAATGAGGTATTTTAAAATATAGTTTAGTCATGCATTAGTTTTTCCATATTATTCCAGTGAGTTCACTCCATAACAAATAATGATTATCTTCAGCTTTGTGCTGAATGCTTTGGGGAATATTGAAAATGCAAAACATTATCTCTGTTCTCAGTTTATAGCCTAGATTTGAAGAAAAGAATACAAGTAGTATTAAGAACTCATGAGGTCTTACGTAATTAAATATGTGAGTGATATATGGACCCTAACATTTGAGCAACCTGGGAGTACAATTATTTGCTAGATGCTAGTGCTTAGAGTATCTTTAGAAATGTCATTTAGGTAGACTTCATTGGATGAAAGAATTTCATTAGGATTAATTTCAAGCTTACAATCCCTATTCGTATTTGTAAACCCTGAAATTTGCTGTAATAACAACTTTCAGATACTCCACAGCAACTGGAAATAGATTTAGAAAAGAGAAAGGATATTTACAGAGAATATGTACAATTCATTTTAATCAAGTATCTTCCTAACCAAGCTTTTACCAGATCAACCAACAAGTAGCAAAATTAATTTGGTTTCTTCTTTTCTTCTGCTTTCTGCTATAAGAAGGCAGCAGTAATAAGAAAAAAGAAAGACATAATTAACTTGTGTCTTTGGAGTAAATGATTATTTACTCAAAACATTGAAAGCAGAATTGAAAGCAGGGACTCAAAGACATTTGTATACCAGTGTTAAATGTGACATTATTCACAATAACCGAATGGTGGAAACAACTCAATTGTCCACCAACAAATGAACAGATAAACAAATTGTGGTATATGTACAAAATGGCATATCATTCAGCTACAGAAAAGAATGTTCTGATACCTGCTACAACATGGATAAACATGCTAAGCGAAAGAAGCCAGAGACAAAAGGACAAATATTATATGATTCCACTTATATGAAATATCTGGACTAGGCAAATTCATAGAGACATACAATAGATTAGAGGTTTTCAGGGGCTAGGAAGAAGGAGAAAATGGGGAGCTATTGCTTAATGGTCACAGAGTTTATCTTTGAAGTGATGAAAAAGTTTTGGAAATGCTGATAATGGTTGCACAACTTTCTGAATGTAATTAATGCCACTGGATTATACACCTAAAAATAGTTCAGATGGCAAATTATATGTTTAAAAGTATTTTTGTTATCTGACTCTTAGATGATTGGTTTTCTTTTTGATGATTTTCTGTTACTTTGACCTTTGACTTGTTATTAGGGTACAGGAAGAATGTCGAACTGCAAAAGGTGACATAGAAATCAGTCTTTATACAGTTGAAAAGAAGAAAAAGCCATCTTATACTACTCAAAGGGTAAGTATAGTTTTACAATACTTTGGGATACACTATTTGCAAATATTTGTAGATAATAGGCTTTTGAGAGGCAGCAGTTATGTATTAAGAGACTATTTTAGTAGGTATCTGCATATAAGGCACGTACTTTTTGAGCCACAAATTGAGATATATGATTATTATTAATAAGAATAAAGTTATAAGTCCAGAGTGTCCCCCCAAATCTAGGACATGTGGTCATTGTAGGTATAAGATATTTGTATTAAAATAACCATTTTTATATGGTCAAAGTGGAACCTTAAATATATTATCAGATCACTAATTAGAAAGTAAAACAAATGATCCAGATATCCTAGGCCAGAGATTGACAAACTATAGCCCATGGGCCAAATAAGTTCTGCTACCTATTTCTGTTAATTTTTATGAGAACACAACCACGTTCACTTATTTATATCTTGTATATGGTTGCTTTCAGGCTGTAAGACAGAATTGAATAGTTGTAACAGAGATTGTATGACTTGCAAAGCCAAAAAATATTTACACTTTGGTCCTTTGCAGAAAAAGTTTGCTGATCCCTACCCTAGACCCATTCCTGGCTTACCAATCATTTAGGAGCAAAACATGATCTGTATATTGTGATGTACTATAGAAAGAAACTGCTAAGCAGAATACTCTCAGGTACACCAAATGTATAATTTTCTTCCCAAATTTAACCATAGTTTCTGTAGAGTGTGGTAATTTGAAGAGTCTAGGATGATTTTGATGTTGTTAAACAAATCTAGGTGATGGACCCTGATTTTGAATTTTTTTTCCCATAATTGATAAACAGAAATTTAGATAAATATGAAATGGGTATCTTCAAATATTAGATCATTTTGATGTTTGCTTTCTTAACTCTTAACTTTTATTGTTAAGAAATTAACTTTATTTTGTTAGTTTTTTTTTTTTTAAGAGATTTTTGAATGACTCAGAACAGTGATTTTTATTCTTTTTTCCTACTAAGCTGATTTTATCAAACATCAGACTTGACTGAGACTAATGGACAGGGTCCTTAGGTCTGTAGATATTTTTGCTTATGTTGAAAACGTGAAACATTTACATACACTTTTAAACTTGTTGGTTCCTAATTACATTCTAGGATTGCAGCTTAGCTAAATGGAATGTCAGTAGTAATGTTTTGTATTTGTAAAGGTTAGAATAAAATAGTTTTCACTTCAAATTTTAGTTGTTAAAAATTAAATCTCTATTTTGACCTTTTTACTAAATGAATATACTGCCAATTCTTGTTATAACTACAAGTAAGTTATCCATAGTAACTCAATTTCTTTTCTTCTATATTGTCCACAAATAGTAGAAATAATCCTCAATGGGATATAAGGGATTAAGCATGGCATGAATTTCTGTGCGTCTGTGTGCCTTCGATGAAGAGTCAAATTCTAAAATATTTGAAGAGATTTATTCCGAGCCCAAAATGAGTGACCAGTGGTCTGTGGCACAGCCCTTAAGAGATCCTGAGACTCTGTGCCCGAGATGGTTGGGCTACAACTTGGTTGTATACATTTTAGGGAGACATAAGACATCAATCAATAGATGTAAAATGTATATTGGTTTGGTGCAGAAAAGCAAGACAACTGGAAGGTGGGTAGTGGGCTTCCAGGTCAATTTCCAATCCAATTTTCTGACTGGAAATTGGTTGAAAGAGTTTTTATCTAAAGACCTGGAATGAATAGAAGGGAATGTCTGGATTAAGATAAGGGTTTAGATAGCTGGGCATGGTGGTGCATGCCTGTAATCCCAGCTACTCGCAGGCTGAGGCGGGAGGCTGAGGCAGGAGAATTGCTTGAACCTGGAAGGCGGAGGTTGCAGTGAGCTGAGATCGCACCATTGCACTCTAGCCTGGGCAACTAGAGTGAAACTCTGTCTCAAAAAAAAAAAAAAAAAAATGACGGTTTGTGAAGACCAAGATTCTTTATTATGCATATGAAGCCTCCAGGTAGCAAACTTCAGAGAAAATAGTTGTAAATGTTTATTATCAGACTTAAGAAGATGCCAGACTCTTACTTGATTCTCTCTTGAAGGGGATCCTCTGCACAATGTAGGTTTTCCCCCACAAGAGACAGCTTTGCAGGGCTATTTCAAGATATGGCGAGAAACATTTGGGGTTAAAATACTCTGATTCCCCTCCTTATCTGTCATGTGATGTTATGCCAAAGTGAGGTTGGAAAAGTAAAGCCATGTTATATAGAGTTAAATAAAACCACTCTGATGGGACTCTATGGTTTGTAAGGCATGACTCTCCAGACGCTTGAGATAGGAATTTGAGCAAGAGAAGAAAAAAGGAACAGAGTTTAGATTTCAGTTCCGAAAATTAAATTGTTACTTTTTGTATGTAGATTGTTTTGAGTCCTTTCCCTTCTGTTGTTAGAAGTAATCTAAGATTTATTATTTCATTTTTATTTTAAACAACTCTCTCCTGGACCTAGTTTTGTATTTCAGAGGTGGGGGGTTGGAGATTGGACTAAATTCATTCTAAAGATACTTTTTAACTCTTCAGAATCTTAAGAATGCTGTTGATGAAAGAATCAAACTCTGTAAAATATTTGAAGAGATTTGTTCTGAGCCATATATGAGTGACCAGTGACTGGTCTCAAGAAGTAGTCCTGAGAACATATGCCTAAGATGGTCAGGCTACTGGTTGGATTTGTACAATTTAGGGAGACAAGACATCTATCAGTACATGTAAGACAGTACATTGGTTTGGTGCAGAAAGGCAGGACAACTCAGGGGGGTGTGGCAGAGGAGGTTCCAGGTCATAGGTAGATTCTAAAATTTTCTAATTAGCAATTAGTTGAAAGAGTTAAGTTATTGTCTAAAGACCTAGAATCAATGGAAGGAAATGTCTGGGTTAAGATAAGGAGTTTTAGAGACCGAGATTCTCATTACGCAGAAGAAACCTCTAGGTAGTTTTTCCACAGAGAGTAGATAGCAAATGTTTCTTTTCAGACTTAAATAAAAGTGCCAGACTCTTGGTTGATTCTCTCCTGGATCAGGAAAAAGGCCTGGAAAGAGAACGGGATTCTCTACAGAATGTTGATTTTAAGACAGCTTTACCGGGCTATTTCAAGAAATGACAAAGAAACATATTTGCGGTTAAAATATTTTGATTTCTTTCTTTCTCTGTTGTATGATGTTATGCCAGAGTCAGACTGGAAAGTTAAAACATATTATATAGGGTTAAGTAAAACCCCTCTGATGCGACTTCGTGGTTTGTAAAGCGTGGAACCTCCGCTCCCATGCCCACCCCCGCAGAAGGCCTCTTAGATATTCTAGATCTTTAGAATATCTAGAATAAAAAGTATCTAAGAGGCCACCCCCGCAGAAGGCCTCTTAGATAGAAATTTGGGCAAGAGAAATAAAAGATCAGAGTTTAGTCTTCAATGTTAATCTAGAATGAACAAAAGTGTAGATTATTAAATCCACTTATATATCTTAGCACTTTAAAAAAGTTTTCTAGATTTTTGAATAACTAAATAAATACATATTATATATACACAAATGTGACTGAAATGTCTTGCTTCATCCTATAATAATTCTGAATAATGTGGCATATGTAAATTATGAATGGGCAAATTCTTGCAACCCAGACATTTCTTTTTTTTTTTTTCAGGAAGTGAAACAATTTTATATTACAGTTGGCTTTAAAATCACAAAGACACTTACTTTTTTCATATAAAAACATTAGTACAGATACCTGTACTTTCTAGAAAATGATTATATAGACATCTCAAAGAAAAATGTACACCATTATATGGTTTTAGTGAGGTTACTTAGAAAAAGCTCAAATCTGGACTGATACCTAAAACATACCATTCCACTACCATTCTACTGATGATTAGTATCATCAGTATGTCTTCCAGCATTATTACGTATTTGATAATACATACATAGGCTGGCTTATCACTTAATGTTCCATTGGTTCATCAGCCTTTTCTGCTGGTTGATCAGCAGGTTGAGCAGGCTGTGCCAGCTGGATTGTCACTCAATGTTTCATTGGTTCTTCAGCCTTTTCTGCTGGTTCATCAGCAGGCTGAGCAGGCTGTGCCTTTCTCTGTGGCCTTTCTTCAAGACCTTCCAGGAATGGAGACACATCATCATCATCATCATCATCATCATCATCATCATACATTGTAAACTCCAAATTTTTACCAGCATTTCCAATGGGAACGTTTTTGTAGTTATGTCCTGTTCTGCAGGAATTGTCTCTCTTAAGGCATGCAGACCATGTTTAACCAGTTCATTTGAATTGTATTCCATAAATTTGCACATATGTCTCTCCAAGTAAGTACAAGCTGACTGAGAACGGGTCCCAATGGACATAGCTCTGTAGTCAAAATAGTCAGCAGATGGCCAAGTTTGGAAAATGCGAGGCCCATATCAACATACCCAGCAATAAGTGGCCCAACACCATATGGTCTCCAGCCGTATTGTTGTGTTGATATTTGGGTCTTGCTTCCAATTAGAGATACAAGAGAAGACACAGGAAGTGGTCTATCGGATACAAATCTGGAATTGAAACACTCCTGGCACATAAAATTACATAACAGTCTACCATCATCAGTAAGCCCTGCAGTTGAGATACTAATATGATTGTCAACATGGAGAATATTTTCTGATGAGCTGCAAGCTCCGATGGTGCCCTTTTCAATGCAATCAATAGTGCATGGGTTTTTGATTTCAGACCAACTGTGGCTGAACCTTGTTTAACAGCTTCCATTGCATAGTCAGTTTGATGAATCCTGCTCCAGACAATGATATCATTGTCATACTGGTTTCCAAACGTGGTTCCGGCACAGGTCTGGTTGCAGCTTCTGGCAAAACTGAGGATCAAGGAGTTGCTGCCTAAACTATCACTCTGCAGTGTACAGAGAAGTCTGTGGGACTTTGCAACCCAGACTTTTCAGCACTGTCTTTAATTTTTCACAAGGTTTACAAAATAGGAGAGTGATCAATATTAGTGGAAAGTGGGTTAAATATGTATAAATATAGTTATATGTTGGCTTTCTTTAGGGGAACTTATTCTCATCTCCTACTGACCCCTACCCCCCACCTAATTTCCTTTATATATGTTCCTTGTGTGTTTACTGAGATTTTCCTTTTTTAAAATTTATTATTATTCTCTTTTACAGAATGATTATGAGCCTAGCTGTGGGCGTTCTTTACGAAGGACACAGCGCAAACGTCAACATACTTACCAAACACGGTCCAACATAGAGCATAATTCACAACCTTCATGTCAAAATTCAGGTGTACAGGAAGACTCAGACAGCTCCTCAGAGGTTAGATATATACTATTATTTATTTGATGTAGTTTTTTGTTTCCCAGTTCGTATCATCCATTTGGGTTTAAGGGTCACTTCTTTAATAGAAAATTATTTTAATTATATTCTTGTAAGAGATTTGTTCATTAATAATACATTTAGTAGGTATATTTGGGCATATTTAATTCCTTTAGGTGTCTTCTTGGATTTGTACCTCAGATGCTGTCTTTGTGAGGGTATCAAATATGCCAGCAAGAGTTTGCCTTTGACACAATGAAAAAAAGAGTTTAAGAGGAAATCAGCCTAGAAATGGAAAGGAGCGAAATATAAAGAACTTTAATAAGTTCCACAGTTTCAGAACTGTTTGGCTATCTAATCAACATAATATACACATTTTTTGTTATTATTGACTTCCCCTCTCATGGAGATCATTGAGTGTTGATTTTTCTCAGATCTACCTTTTTCATGGTAATGAATAAAGAGTGTAGCTTCTTTTCATCTTGTTCTTCTGTTCTCCAGTCTTTTTGTTCTTTTAACAGCTTTCATTGTTAAATGCATAATGAAGGTTTAATCATGCATTGACAATATATGGTACTGTCATTCGCGTGCCATTCCCAATTCTTTTTTTTTTTTTTTTTTTGAGATGGAGTCTTGCTCTGTCCCCAGGCCGGAGTGCAGTGACACATACTTGGCTCACTGCAACCTCTGTCTCCCAAGTTCAAGAGATTCTCCTGCCTCGGCCTCCCCAGTAGCTGGGATTACAGGCATGCGCCACCATGCATGGCTAATTTTTGTATTTTTAGTAGAGCCAGGGTTTCACCCTGTTGGCCAGGCTGATCTTGAACTCCTGACTTCAGGTCATCTGCCCACCTCGGCCTCCCAAAGTGCTAGGATTACAGGCATGAGCCACTGCACCTGGCCCCATTCACAGTTCTTAAACTGTTATCAAAGATGTCCTCCATTCATGCCCCACCCCCACCCGTATGAAATCTTGATCTTAAAAGAATGATCACTGTTCAGGAACTGATGCTCCCCCCACCCTTTTAAAAAAAGACAAAAACAAACAAACAAGCAGAAGACAGAGTCTTGTTCTGTTGCCCAGGCTGGAGTGCAGTGGCTCAATCTCAGCTGACTGCAGCCCCCACCTCCCAGGTTCAAGCAATCCTCCTGTCTCGTCCTCCGAAGTATCTAGGACTACAGGTGCATGCCACCATGCCCTGCTAATTTTTGTATTTTTAGTAGAGACAGGGTTTCACCATGTTGGTCAGACTGGTCTCGAACTCCTGACCTCAGGTGATCTGCCTGCCTTGGCCTTCCAAAGTGCTGGGACTACAGGGATGAGCCACTGTGCCTGGCCTGATGCTCCCTTTTACATGTAATGTGATAACAGCATTATGGTTGTACTTCTAAAACAAATCCTAATCTTAATACATATTTATGGTTAAAATGGTTTTTTTGGTCATGATGTGCATCAAACTAATGCTAAGAGTATAAGGCAGTGGGTGAGGGTATAGATAAAATAGGAAGTTAATTATTGTCTAAACTGGAGATTGTGTACACGGGTTATCTGTTCTCTCTACTGTATTTAAAATTTTACATAAAAAATATAATTAAAATTTTTAGTGGAGAGTAATTATATTAACTTGATAGAGACATATAGGCATTTTTAAAACAATGTTTCTAATGTATTTAAGAGGGTTATATTTGGACTTAAAAAATCTATTGAGTCTTTGAAATCATAAAAAGATGTTTTATATCAATAAGATAATGATGCCAGAAATTTAGAAATACCTAGTAGACTTAGTTGTGAGTTACAGATATACTTAGAACAATATGTGCATTTTAAGGAGAGTATTTTTTGAGGGCAGAATTCAAAAAATGCTGTAAAATAGGTAGCGGTTTTTTAACTAGAAATACATTAGGTGGTAATATCCATATATCTTAATTGCTGGCTCTTTGTTATAGGAAGACGAAACTGTTGGCACAAGTGATGCTTCAGTAGAGGATCCTGTTGTTGAATGGCAAAGTGAAAGTTCTTCCAGGTAGTTTTAATGATTTCAATTTGGTCGAATTTATTGAACAGTTTTAATATGAAATTATGTTCTTGTAGGAAATTGGTAAAATCAGAATTAAAATAGTGTTTTATAGTAGAAAAGGTACTGGCTGGAAGCCGAGAGACCTGATGTGATCCTGGCTCTCCCAATATCTTTCTGACGTCACTGTGGGCCTTTTAGTTTCTTCATCTACAAAATAAGATTCTTTTTAAATCCAAGATTCTACATCTTGGCAATCATATTCACCCTCTGCATAATGATCTTTCAGCCAATGACGGAGTGCATATGACGATGGTCCCATAATGAAGCTGAAAATTTCCTGTCACCTAGTGACATCATACCCATTGTAACACTGTAGCACAAAGCATTATTCACGTGTTTGTGGGGATGCTGGTGTAAGTTAACTTGCTGAACTGTCAGCCATACAAAAGTTTAGCATATACAGTTATGTACAGTATATAGTACTTAATAAACAACTATGTTACTGGTTTATTTACTATGCTATACTTATATATTATTATGTTTTCTTCATTTCATTTTCTATTCTTTTAGAGATGGTGTCTTGCTATGTTGCCCAGGCACGCCTTGAACTCCTGGGCTCGAGCAGTCCTCCCACCTCAGGCTCAGCCTCCTGAGTAGCAGGGTGTACAGATGCACACCAATATGCTCAGTTTATGCTATACTTTTTGTTGTTATTTTAGAGTGTACTTGTCGTACTTGTAATAAATTATTAACTGTAAAATATCCTCAGTCAGGTCCTCCAAGAGATATTCCAGAAGAAGGCATTATTATCATTGGAGATAAAAGCTCCATGTGTTTTTGTCCTTGAATACCTTCCAGTGGAACAGGAAAAGATGTGGACGTGGAAGACAGTGATATTGATGATCCTGACCCTCTGTAGGCTTAGGCTAATGTTTGTGTCTTAGTTTTTAAATAAAGTTTTAAAATAAAATTGAAAAAAATTAAACCTTAAAAATAGAAAAAAGCCTTATAGAGTAAAGAGATAAAGAAAAAATTTGCCGAGCGTGGTGGCTCACTTCTGTAATCCCAGCACTTTTGGAGGCCGAGGCGGGAGGATCACTTGAGGTCAGGTGTTCGAGACCAGCCTGGCCAACATGGTAAAACCCCATCTCTACTAAAAATACAAAAATTATCCAGACGAGGTGGCGGAGGCCTGTAATCCCAGTTACTAAGGAGGCTGAGGCAGGATAATTGCTTGAACTCGCAAGGTGGAGATTGCAGTGAGCCGAGATTGTGCCATTGCACTCCAGCCTGTGCAACAAGAGCGAAACTCTGTCTCAAGAAAAAAAAAAAAAAATACGGCTGTACAATGTGTTTTAAGCTAAGCGTTATTACAAAACAGTCAAAAAGTTAAAAAAAAGCTAAAAAGTATAAAGTAAAAATGCTACAGTAAGCTAAGATTAATTTCTTATTGAAGAAATAAAATTGTTTTAAATAAATTTAGTGTAACCTAAGTGTAGTGTTTGTAAAGTCTTCAATAGTGTACAGTCATTTTCTAGGTCTTCACATTCACTCACCATCACTCACTGACTCACCACCAGCAACTTTCAGTTCTACAAACTCCATTCATGTTAAGTGCCCTATGTAGGTATACATTTTTTTAAAATCTTTTACACCACATTTTTACTGTACCTTTTCTATGTGTAGATATAAACTTAGTATTGTGTAGATATATACTTAGCATTGTGTTAAAATTGCCAACTATATTCAGTACAGTCACATGCTGTACAAATTTGTAGCCTTGGAGCGATAGGCTCTACTATATAGCATAGCTGTGTAGTAGGCTATACTGTCTACGTTTGTGTAAGTATACTCTGTATGATGTTCACACAATGACAAAATCACCTCATGATGCATTTCTCTGAAGGTATCGCCTTTGTTAAGTGACACATGACTGTATATGACTGTATATGTATTTATTTCAGTTTTAAAATAATCCCATTTCAACATTTCCAAGAATAAGATGCTTTTTTATTTTGAAGAAGCTTTTGTGATTTTGGACGGGATTTTAATTAGGAATTTAATTAAAATTACTAAGATAATGATTGAAATTCTATATTGATTTTCTTTTTTTTTTTTTTTTGAGATGGAGTCTCACGGTCACCCAGGCTGGAGTGCAATGGTGCGGTCTTGGCTCACTGCAATCTCCACCTCTTGGATTCCAGTGATTCTCCCCTCTCAGCCTCCCAAGTAGCTGGGACTACAGGCATATGCCACCACACCCGGCTAATTTTTGTATTTTTAGTAGAGACAGGGTTTTGCCATGTTGGCCAGGCTGGTCTCGAACTCCTGATCTCGTGATCCACCCACCTCAGCCTCCCAAAGTGCTGGGATTACAGGTGTGAGCCACCGCGCCTGGCTGATATTTTTTCTCTTAAGTTAGAACAAAATCCAGCCATGTCATTTATAATGCTGTTTGATTACAGTATGATCTTTCAATTATTAAGTAAAACTACTCCTTTTCTGTACTTAGGTATCCATAATTTTGATTTATTTACAGTGATTCATCAAGTGAATATTCTGATTGGACAGCAGATGCTGGAATAAATTTACAACCCCCAAAAAGACAAACGAGACAGACAACACGGAAAATATGCAGCAGCTCTGATGAGGAAAATTTGAAGTCCCTAGAAGAAAGGCAAAAGAAACCTAAGCAGACTAGAAAGAAGGTTTGTAACTTTATGAGTTATTTTGTTTTTGTTATTTTTTGTTTTTTTGCCTTTGATACTTAAATATTTAATAGTAACATTGACTTTTCTCTAAAAATAACATTTCATCTGAGAAAGTAAGTAAAAGTAGTTTCACTTCAAAATGTAAAGAATTTTTGAAATTTTTCTGTTACCAAAGGTAGAGGCTAGAATGTTTCATTACAATTTGTTATTCAAACATATTCACAATCATTTGTTAAAATGTGGCAATGTCCTAAAATAAACTACTGTCTCACAAAATTATTATTCTTGTCACCTCTATCTGATAACATTTCTTATCTGACAACATTATTATTCTTGTCATGTGGTATTTTGAGTCCTAATTTTTAACATTTTTAACTTGTAACATGGAAGAGTATGATAAATTGTATAGGACTTTTCCTCCATTCCATTGTTTTTTGGTGTTTTTATTAGAGAGATGGGATCTCGTTATGTTGCCCAGAGTGGAGTGCAGTGGCTATTCACAGGCATAATCACAACACACTGCAGACTCGAACTGCTAGGCTCAAGCAATACTCCCACCTCAGCCTCCTGGTTAGCTGGGACTACTGTTGTGTACCACTGTGCCTGGCTTACCTTCATGTTTTTATTTCATCCCAGTGACAGTTTCTTTTCCCTACTATAAATTGATTTAAATGATTTAAAGACTTGGTTTATGTAGTTATTATAATTTTAACTTCAAAATTGATTATAGACACGTTCTGTAGTCTTTTGCTTTAGTAGACATAATTATTTTCTAGATTATCACTATTTTATGGGCAAAAACTTATTCTTACATTTGAATTCATGTGGTAGTCAAGAGACATATGTAAAAGTTATGGTTTTCAGGTAGTATATAGTGTCAAGTTATTACCTGTCAGTTAAAATTTAGTAACGGGATTTTTTTATTGCCAGAAAAGTTGTATGTAATAAAGCAAAATCATTCAAATTTATATACGTTAGGTTTCATTGTATCCTGAAATTTTTAATCTTCTCTGCCTACTATTTTTCATACTATTGTTTATGTATTTTATGTATTGGAGAACTGTGTTTTATACATATACTGTTCATGTTTTTATGTTTTAGAAAGGAGGACTGGTTTCTATGGCAGGTGAGCCTAATGAAGAATGGTTTGCCCCTCAGTGGATCTTGGATACTATACCCCGACGTTCCCCATTTGTTCCACAAATGGGAGATGAGGTAATTGTTACCTGTTATAACCTTTTTCTGTGTAGCCTCAAGAGCACTAACCTTAATCAGTCTGAATATATTTATATTCCTAATTCCATTATAATAATATATACAGTATCTTATCTGCTCTGCTTAATTATATATTTCTTGTGGAAGGTGATTGAACAGTATTAATCTTTGTATCCTTCGTAGGGCCTGGCACAGTAGATTCAGTCTATTAGATGCTCATTGAATATGGAGATAAATTAATCAGCTTATGAAGTCATGAAAATAATTGACTTTATTTTAATCTGAATTGCCACTTAGTAGAATTGAGTGGTATTTTGAGTCCTCATTCATGTTCCAATATTTTTTTTTAAAAGAAAAGTTCAACCTGAAAGAAAGTACATAAGAAGGTATTTACTCCTTTAAATGAGTAGGGGAATGTAATTTTGCAAACAGGTCTTTCTTTCTGAGTCTGTGATTGACAAGTATAGCCATATTTATTATTGGCCAAAAATTAATCAAAATTCTACCTGGTAAAAAAATTTCATTTTATTTTGAAATTTAGTATTATTTTATAAAATAATAAAATAATATTGGAACATTAGAACTCTTTTTGGCTTGGATATTGTCTGATATACTAATTTTTTTTATTGATTCAATGTTTTTACACAGTTTTAAATTTAAGAGTGATAGTAGAAATGTAATATTGTCACTGCAGCAGCAGAAGGAGCAAAACCTTGCAAATTGACTCTAAACATTTTGGGAACAATAAAAATTTTACAAAACTTTTTTGTAATTGCCTCTTATAGAGATCTTATATCAGAGTAGCTATCAAATAGCCTTACAAATAAATTATTACCTGCTGATTATCTTTAGATATTTTTAAATGTTTCTTTTGATGTTTTCTTATAGGTATTGGACTTCTGAGTAATGCTTGTTTGCATAATTATGTTAATAAATATTTTCTGACGAATGCTATACTTAAAAACAGAGAACTTGTAAAATGTTATTGGCATATCTCAAATCACTATTTCTTATAGTTATTGCCTGTTTTTATTTTCTGGAGGCAGAAGAGGAGTCATGTTTAATTACCTTAGAAAACTTTATAGAACAAAACAAGGATCTATACACTCTAGGATCTGATGAGACTCCTGTCTAAGGACCATTTTTCTCCATTCTTTGGTTGAATTCCTTTTCCTCTATGTTGTTAAACTTACTCTATCCTTATATGCTTCAAGACTAATGTATATGAGGTGAAGACAGTTCTTCAGGTAATGAGGAAGATGTATGTAAATCAGACAATGAATATGTAGAGAATGTTTTTAAAGAAATTATAAAGGCAAACATACACTTTTTATATAATTCATTTCTTAATGGCAACATTACTTTTTACTTCATCTTACTATTAAGCCTTTATTGTCTTGCCTAGATATCCCTACCCACAGATCATTGCTTCTTAAAATTATCATTTTCAAGGTCTAATTCAAATACTAACTTTTCCAGGATGTTGTCCTTGTTTTTCATTGACCAGTTCCTCTGTCCTCATAAGCTTTTCTACCTCAATTATCTTTCTCTTCTGATATATAATATATTCTACCTTGCGTTATAGTTATATATCCACATGTGCTTCCATATCCTAGAGGAAATGTTTTTATACCTTATCACAGCATCTAGTGCCTATACATAGATGTTCAATGATCAGTATTTGTTGAGTTCAGGAATGAATATATAATAAAGGATATCTTAATATCATGTGTATTATTGGTTTTTAACCCTTACAATTATTTTATTTACTAATTTTAAACCTTTTTTATTTTCTGCTCAAATTTTTAGCTATTAGAAATTCTAACTTAGTATTGATTGGTAGAGTATGTTAATGTATTTTAGAAATCTCATAATATGGTATTTTTTGTTACTTTCTTCTATTTACTTATCTCTATCACTACTTTTTTTTTTTTTTGACCGACTCTTGCTCTGTTGCCCAGGCTAGAGTGCAGTGGAGCTATCTTGGCTCACTGCAACCTCTGCCTCCTGGGTTCAAAGCGATCCTCCTGCCTCAGCCTCCAGAGTAGCTGGGATTACAGGCGTGCACCACCATGACCAGCGAAGTTTTGTATTTTTAGTAGAGACAGAGTTTCACCATGTTGGCCAGGCTGGTCTCGAACCCCTGACCTCAGGTGATCTGCCCGCCTCGGCCTCCCAAAGTGCTGGGATTACAGGTGTGAGCCACTGTGCCTAGCCTCTATCACTGCTTTTAAACTTAAGGAAAAGAAACTTTTTGTAATAAATACAGAAAACGATAGTAAATGGTGGCTTAAAGAGCTGAAGAATTAAGTAATTGAATTCATTTTCCTTCCATAATATGCCAGTTCTGACATGAACTCCTGTAACAGGCAACTTTTAATTTGCCTTGAAATTACTCCATTTACTAACCTGTGATTTATACTGTTTATATGAAATGTGTAGACTGAATATTAAAATTTTGATAGAGTGTCAGTTATAATTTGAAGTATAGTATAGCTGTCCTTTGGTATCCACACAGAATTGGCTCTAGCACCCCTTGCAAATAACAGAATCTACAAGGACATTATATAAAAGGCCTAGTATTTGCATATAACCTATGTACATCCTCCTATATACTTTAAATTATCTCTATATTATGATACCTAATACAATGTAAATGCTGTATTAATTGTTGTTATACGATACTGGTTTTTTATTTGTATCATCATTTATATATTTATTTATTTATTTATTTATTTATTGTGAGGGAGTTTTGCTCTTGTTGCCCAGGTTGGAGTGCAATGTTGTGATCTCGGCTCACTGCAACTTCCACTTCCCGAGTTCAAGTGATTCTCCTGCCTCAGCCTCCCGAGCAGCTGGGATTACAGGCATGTGTCACCACGCCCAGCTAAATTTTGTATTTTTATTAGAGACGGGGTTTTGCAACGTTGGTCAGGCTGATCTCGAACTCCTGACCTCAGGTGATCCACCTGCCTCAACCTCCCAAAGTTCTGGGATTAAAGGCGTGAGCCTCCATGCCCGGCGTAATTGTGTTGTTTTATATATCTATATCTATAGAAAATATCAAATATTTTCAACCTGCAGTTGATTGGATTTGATGATGCAGAAGCTGTGGATATGGAGGGGCACATATACTTTAAAATATGACCAGTTTTGTGTACATTTTCCGTGATTCTGCTTCTTCAGCACACTTATGAAGCTGATTGAAGGGAAAGGACTGTGTTTACTGTGTTTATATGATGTGGTAATGAGCACAGGGCTACATAGGCGTGAGTACTGAATTAACATAATTTGAAACCTTTATTGTATGAAGTCTTTCAGTATTATAATTATTTCTTTCTGCAAACAGAAGAGGATGTTTGTAGGAATGTATATTGGACATACAGTGTTATATAGGATGCTGCTGTTTAATACCTTATGTTTTCTGTTTTAGCTTATCTATTTTAGGCAAGGACATGAAGCTTATGTTCGGGCTGTAAGGAAATCAAAAATATACAGTGTTAATTTACAAAAACAGCCATGGAACAAAATGGATCTCAGGGTAAGTTTGCCAAATTCATAAGCTATGCAATTGAAGTAGCTTTGGAATTAAATTGCTTACCCATGGTTTTTTTCCTCAGTTTTATGAATATTTCACTGTTGATTGTGTATCCAAGATAAGATGGTGTACTATACTCTTGTAGAACTGAATATTATGGATCACATTTTATATGTTTCTTAAAATTTGTATGCTATTTTCTATTGTCTAGTCTATACTAGTCCATAATTAGAGCAAAGCAGGAGTTCCCTTGTGTGGATATTTTCTCTAATCAGCAACTTTGTATGTTCTGGATGCTTCATAAACTGAGCGTGTAGACTATAAACACTCTCAAGGTTCTGACAGCTTTGGTATATATTAAATATGATAAATCACAATAAGCCCCGAAACTTATGGTGTTTTGTAAAATAGCTGTTTTAATATATTACCCATGTAGCTACATATATAATACCCATGTGGCTCCATACTTTATGGAGAATGATTTTGTCAATATTTCATTCATTTGTATATATATATGTGTGTCTATATATGCACACGTGCACATACAGACAGACATAGGTATACATTCACCACCATTTCTACCTAGGTTTATTTGTGTTTCAGTTTGGTTTTCTGAACAAGAGACTAAAGGGCCATTTTATGATAGTTTTCCAGGTAAATGAAGGGTTGTGTGATGATTCTTGACAGGAAGGATATAAGAGAGAATATGTATATTTATTTATTTATTTTTTATTTCTTTTGAGACAGAGTCTCACTCTGTTGCCCAGGTTGGAGTGCAGTGGCCCTATCTCGCCTCACTGCAACCTCCGCCTCCAGGGTTCAAGTGATTCTTCTGCCTCAGCCTCCTGAGTAGTTGGGATTACAGGCACATGCCACCACGCCTGGCTAATTTTTGTATTTTTATTGGAGACGGGATTTCGCCATGTTGACCAGGCTAGTCTTGAACTCCTGACCTCAGCGTGATCCACCCACCTCAGCTTCCCAAAGTGCTGGGATACAGGCATGAGCCACCATGCCCAGCTGAGAATATGTATATTTATTAAAATAAAGATTTGATTTAGATGTTTGTAAAACTTTTTATTAATGTCATCAGGTGGTAAAGTAGCTTATCATGTGAGCTTTACATAATCATCTTCTGGAAGATAGGGACAGCTTCCATCTATTCTGCATCAAGTAAAAGTTGAGTTCTTCTTTAGATTCACAGGACTGAATAAAACATGTGATTTCTTTTTTTTTTTTTTTTTTTTAAAAAAAAACAGAGTCTTGCTCTGTCACCTAGGCTGGAGTGCAGTAGAGCGATCTCCACTCACTGCAACCTCTGCCTCCCAGGTGCAAGCAATTCTCCTGCCTCAGCCTCTCGAGTAGCTGGGATTACAGGCGCCCACTACCACGCCTGTCTAATTTTTGCCTTTTTAGTAAAGATGGGGTTTCACCATGTTGGCCAGGCCGGTCTCAAACTCCTGACCTCAGGTGATCCACCCTCCTTGGCCTCCAAAAGTGCTGGGATTACAGGAATGAGCTGCCGCATCCAGCCAAGTTCGTTCTTTTTATCCTAACCTTGTTGTTCTAGGAAATTGTAGGAGCAGCTTATATGTGGTAAATGAGCTTAGCCTTTGGAATAAGACCTGGATTTCAATTGTAGCTCTGCTATATGCTAGTATATAACTTTAAGCAGGACCCTTTACCTACAAAGATCAGTTTTGCCATCAGTTAAATGTGACTAATAATTAGTGAATGTGTATGATTATTGTAAGATCATATCCAGAATCTATAAGGAACTTAACAAGCATAAAAACAAACAGTCTCATTAAAAAATGGATAAAGGACATGAACAGACACTTCTTAAAAGAAAATGTATAAGTGGCCAACAAACATGTGAAAAAATGCTAAAACATCACTTATCATTAGGGAAATGCAAATCAAAACCACAAGATACCATCTCACACCAGTCAGAATGGGTATTATTAAAAAGTCAAAACAAACAAACAGATGCTTGTGAGGTTGTGGAGAGGGGAGAATACTTATCCACTACTGGTGGGAATGTGAATTAGTTCAGCCACTGTGGAAAGCAGTCTGGAGATTTCTCAGAAAACTTAAAGTAGAACTACCCAAATTCCATTACTGGATGTATATCCAAAGGAATATAAATTGTTCTACCGTGAAGACACATGCACACGCATGTTCATCATAGCACTATTCACAATAGCAAAGACATGGAATCAATCTAGATGCCCGTCAGTGGTAGACTGGATAAAAAAAAATGTACATATACATCATGGAATACTATGTAGCTATAAAAAAATGAGATCATGGCCTTTACAGCAACATAGATGAAGCTGAAGGCCATTATTGTAAGTAAAACAGCTAAAAAACAAAAAATCAAATACTACATGCCCTCACTTACAAATGGGTACTAAACAGTTGGACAATTGGACATGTAGATGGAAATGATAGACACTGGGGACTCCAAAGGAAGGGAGATTAGGAGAGGGATAGGGTTTAAAAAATTAGCTATTTGGTACAATGGTTACTCTTTGGAGGATGGGTACACTAGAAACTCAAACCCCGCCATTATGCAATATATCCATGTAACAAACCTGCACGTGTACCCCATGAATCTAAAGTAAAACAAAAACAACAAAAAAGATAATGTTGTAGATATTAAAAAGTATAAGTCTTCACCCCAAACATGTACACGTACATATATACCTGTATGCTTACATACTGTGTTTTTGCTAGGGGAGTGATTTTTAACCAGAGCATCATACTGCACTAGGGAGTTTTTCCAAAATAGATATATTACCAAGCTGTACCCCAAACATAGAATTCGATTCTATAGGTATAGGATTTCAGAACATTAAATTTGAAGCATTTCCCCAGGTGATGTGGCTGCTCATTCTTGGTTTAGATCCTTGCACTAAACTACAACCTGCTATTAAGAGTTAAGAGCCATGTCTTATTACCTTTAACACTTAGTGTAGTGCCCGGCATTTAGAGAATCTTCAGATATTAATAAATTATTCAAGTAATAATGAAATACTATGTAAATGTTAAGTAATTATTTATATTGAAAGTAATAATTTATTGGTATTCTCATGAATAGGAGCAAGAGTTTGTTAAGATTGTAGGAATCAAATATGAGGTTGGCCCACCCACACTGTGCTGCTTGAAGCTTGCATTTCTGGACCCAATTTCAGGCAAAATGACTGGAGAATCTTTTTCCATTAAGTGAGTAGTTATCTCTGGGTCTCTGTGTTTGAGTGTGTGTATTTTAATACCTATTGTATATTCTACAGAGTACAGGACTCAATGGGAGAGAAAACACTATAGCATTCTGTACTACAGGGTTTAGAATTATAAAGACCAGAGTTTAATTCCTAGTTTGTTTCTCCATTTTATTTATATTTGTATGTGTGTGTGTGTGTGTGTGTGTGTGTGTGTGTGTGTGTATGTATTTATGTTATGGATAGTTAGATAGATAGGTTCATAAGCAAGTTACTTAACCTCTCTGAATTTGTGTCTTCATTTGTAAAATGGAAATGGTAATCTCTTCCTAAAGATTGTTGTGAGGCATCAAAGATAAACCTTTATAATTCCCTAATCGAATGTTTGAAACATGGTAGTTGCTTTTATTTCTGTTAATAATAACAGGAATAATAAGTCAGAGACTCTTTATGTGAAGCTGAGTTTAAAATGTAAGGAGATTAAAGAACATTAATTCATACTCCTTAATATAAAATACCTCATATTAATGTTTATAAACCTGTATTGGCATCTTTATATTTTTAAAGTAATATGACAGTAGGCAGGGCACTCTCAAACAGATCAGATAAGATGGTGTTTAAGTAAAGGCATTTCTAGGGACTGTGAGGTTTGCACAATTTTCTTAATGGGTCTACAATAAACATATATCCTTGGACATTTAGCAACATATATTGTTATATCTCTATATTGATTCATATGTGCTTTATTTTCTGTATAGGTATCATGACATGCCAGATGTCATTGACTTCCTTGTGCTACATCAGTTTTATAATGAAGCCAAAGAAAGGAACTGGCAGATTGGTAAGTATAGAATTGTTTTTTTAATAACTATTAAGCTTATGTATAGTAAGTAACTTTTTAACTGTGATTGAACAGAAAGAAACTAGCTTATCATTTAGCTGAAAAAAGCTATCAGAGAAACTAGAAAACTTAAGTTAAAATTTCCTTTTAGTTATTTCTCATGCACATTGTATGTGGCATATAATCTCTAAACCTTCTGCAAATATCTACTCTATTAGTATACAAATAGGAATATAAAGAAAATTCGCAAATGTCAGTTGCCCTAAAATAGAGCACTTTACACTTAGGTTCTAAAACAGATGATTACTGATTGTGATTTGTTTCCTTTTTTCCTTCTTCCATCTTTGTTTCCTTCCCTGTCACCTTCCCACCCTCTTTTGCTCCTTTACCTTCCTTCCTTTTCTTTTTTGATTATAAAAAACAGTATAACAATAATGTAAAGGAAAACATTTTAAAAGTTAAAGAAATTTGCTTATAGCTCTATTGTGTAACAATACAATACAGAACATAAGGATTTTTAAACTATTGACTTTTTTGCACACTTAATTACTTTGGCCTGAATTTTAAAAATCTAATTGTAGCCATACGTATTAGTTCATTTTCACACTGCTATAAAGATACTACCTGAGACTGGGTAATTTATAAAGAAAAAATTGTTTATTTCACAGTTCCACATGACTCGGGAGGCCTTAGGAAATTTACAATCATGGCAGAAGGCAAAAGGAAAGCAAGACTTTCTTCATATGGCTGCAGGAGACAGAGAGTTAGAAGGGGAAGTGCCACACTTTCAAACCATCAGATCTTGTGAAAACTCACTTACCATCACGAGAACAGCATGAGGGAAATTGCCCCTATAATCCAATCAGCTCCCACCAAGTCCCTCCCTGGATGCCAGGGGATTAGATTTCAAGATGAGATTATGGTGGGGACACAGAGCCTAGCCATGTCATTCAGCCCCTGGACCCTCCCAAATCTCATGTCCTCATTTCAAAACCAATCAACAGTCCCCCAAAGTCTTAACTCATTCCAGCATTAACTCAAAAGTCCACGTACAAAGTATCATCTGAGACAAGGCAAGTCACTTCTGCCTATGAACAAGTTTGTTACTTGCTAGATATAATGGGGGTACAGGCATTGGATAAATACACCCATTCCAAATGGGAGAAATTGGCCAAAACAAAGGGACTGAAGGCTCCATGCAAATCTGAAATCCAGCGGGACAGTCAAATTTTAAAGCTCCCAAATGATCTCCTCTGACTCCATGTCTCACATCCAGGTCACGCTGATGCAAGAGGTGGGTTCCCATGCTCTTGGGCAGCTCCATCCCTGTGACTTTGCAGGGTATATCCCCTTTCCCAGCTGCTTTCACAGGCTGGCGTTGAGTGTCTGCAGCTTTTCCAGGCACACTGTGCATGCTGTCGGTGAATCTGCCATTCTGGGGTCTGGAGGACGGTGACCCTCTTCTCACAACTCCACTAGGCAGTGCCCCAGTGGGGGCTCTGTATGGGGGCTCCAACCCCACATTTGCCTTCTGCACTGCCCTAGCAGAGATTCTCCATGAGGGCTCTGCCCCGGCAGCAGACTTTTACCTGGATATCCAGGCATTTCCATACATCCTCTGAAATCTAGGTGAAGGTTCCCAAACCTCAATTCTTGACTTCTATGCATCTGCAGGCCCAACACCACGTGGAAGCTACCAAGGTTTGGGGCTTGCAACCTTTGAAACAACAGCCTGAGCAATACCTTGACCCCTTTTATTCATGGCTGGAGCTGGAGCAGCTGGCAAACAGAGCACCAAGTTCCAAGTGTGCACAGAGCAGGGGGGCAGCCCCAAGAAACCATTTTTTCCTTCTAGGCCCCGGGGCTTGTGATGGGAGGGGCTGCCTTGAAGAGCTCTGACATGCTCTGGAGACATTTTACCCATTTTCTTGATGATTAACATTTGACTCCTAGTTACTTATGCAAATTTCTGCAGCTGGCTTGAATTTCTCCTCAGAAAATGGGTTTTTCTTTTACTTTTTCTTTTTCTTTTTTTTTTTTTTTTTTTTTTTTTTTGAGACAGAGTCTCACTCTGTCGCCCAGGCTGGAGTGCAGTGGCCAGATCTCAGCTCACTGCAAGCTCCGCCTCCCGGGTTTATGCCATTCTCCTGCCTCAGCCTCCTGAGTAGCTGGGACTACAGGCACCCGCCACCTCGCCTGGCAAGGTTTTTGTATTTTTTAGTAGAGATGGGGTTTCACCGTGTTAGCCATGATGGTCTTGATCTCCTGACCTCGTGATCCGCCCGTCTCGGCCTCCCAAAGTGCTGGGATTACAGGCTTGAGCCACCATGCCGGGCCAGGTTTTTTTTTTTATAGTATCAGTCATCAGGCTGCAAAATTTCTGAACTTTAATGCTCTGTTTCCCTTTTAAAGATAAATTACAATTCCAAACAATATCTTTGTGAATACATAAAACTGAATACTTTTAACAGCAGCCAAGTCACTCCTTGAATGCTTTACTGCTTAGAAATGTCTTCCACCAGATACCTTAAATCATCTCTCTCAAGTTCAAGGTTCCACAGATCTCTAGGGCATGGGCAAAATGCTGCCTGTGTCTTTACTATAGCATAGCATGTGTGACCTTTACTCTAGTTCCCAATAAGTTCCTGATCTCCATCTGAGACCACCTCAGCCTGGACTTCATTGTTCATATGACTATTAGCATTTTGGTCAAAACCATTCAACAAGTCTCTAGGAAGTTCCAAACTTTCCTACATCTTCCTTGATTTATAGCCTGCCTTGAAGATCTGTAATATACAAACTAGTATGAAGAGATTTTTAAAGAAAGCTAAAAGCAAGATAGAAGAATCAATTGCATTTATGTACATATGTAATACAATAAGAAGTGTGCCTAATGATGATGCTAAGGAATTGAAAAAGTTATCATTTATTTAAGAAGACGTGGTCATATGTAATTTATTTCAGCAAGATTTCTACCACTTGGAAATCAAAATACATGAAGAGGTTAAAACGTAAAATAATCACTTATCTCGAAAACCTAGATGGAAGCTTCTGATAATGCTAGATACAATGTTACTTCTGTAGTCAACAAAAAGCAGTAATTTAGAGTGGGAACAGAGCTAATATTCTCAAGAGCATCCTTTTAAAAATTTTAAAACGTTATAGGTGATAGATTCCGCAGTATAATAGATGACGCCTGGTGGTTTGGAACTGTGGAGAGTCAGCAGCCTTTTCAACCAGAGTATCCTGATAGTTCTTTCCAGTGTTATAGTGTTCAGTAAGTATGTTTATGATCTTTTATGCCTAATATGATATTGTAGTAGTATGTGGACTTTTAAAAACCTCCACCAGGAGTAATGCCCTTTTATCTGACTTATCTAGTCTCACAATACCTGTACCTGTAAAGAAGAAATTTGATGGTAAAGTGCTCAGTTCTTCCCTTGTTTTAGTCAAAGCAAAGTTCTTTGTTTTCTTTGACTAAAACAAAGGAATAACTAAACACTTTATTTCTACCTCTTTTATTGTCTGCATTTTTTATTAACTATTTCTGCTTCAGACAAGAATTGCAACTATTTTTTAATGGGAAATACGGAAACTAATTTACTACTTAAAGTAATTGTTATTGCTGGAATATAGCAATGAATATTAGTACTTAGTCTTTTGTTTAGTCGTATGAATTCTAGGCAGAGGTGGTTGCCTCATGTTTGGAAGTACTATTTGTTTGCAACATTTGCTTTAATTCTTCTTGAAAATCCAGAGTTGTAAGATTGCTAATGAATAAATCCTCTCAAGAATGATAGAAGAAATGTTCATTCTATGAGGACTGACTTTTAGTCTCTGTATTGACTAAAAGTAGGCTTTCTGCCCTCTAAGTTTCATAGAGATGGACCATGTTTTCTCTATTAGAAGTTTATTGTTATCTGTATATAACCAGAGTTGTACTTTCAAGACAACTGTATTGCCCTTTTCAAATCTCACCCCCAAGAAGTCATGTAAAATTGTGGTAGTATATGAAAGGAAGTACTCTATGATTGATTTGCATCTTCTTATTTTTTAATAGCTGGGACAATAATGAGAGAGAAAAGATGAGCCCCTGGGATATGGAGCCAATTCCAGAAGGAAGTAAATATGCTTTTAAAAATGAATTATAGTTCTTTTAAAAGTAAAATGATATTCACGTGATACTGGAAACTAATTTTTTTCTGATTTTTTTTTAATCTTATACCTAGCTGCCTTTCCAGATGAAGTTGGTGCTGGTGTCCCTGTCTCCCAGGAAGAATTGACTGCTTTGCTATACAAACCCCAGGAAGGAGAGTGGGGGGCTCATTCCAGAGATGAAGAATGTGAACGGGTTATTCAGGGCATCAACCACCTTCTTTCCCTGGGTATGATGAATGTGAAAAAATTTTAGGAGCATGCAGAGGAGCTAGGAAAATCAGCAGAAATTTTAAGTTCTACAAAAGGATATACGGTTTCTCACTGTACACTTTAAACTCAAGAAGCACAGTGATTCTAGTTTTAATATTAACAGTTTTATATGCTTGGCCAAAGTAATAACTGATAATTTTCTTTAAGCAATCTGGGGGATAATAGTAAGGTAACCATGTAAGTGTCTATTTCCTTTTTGCATCACTTTGATTCTCTAGCTATTCCCTGAGCCTGACTTTGGATGGGTTTTTTGGTAAGGACAGTGGATGAGTAATGTATTTTACCCACGTGAATAGTTAAATTTTCTACAACATGTCACTTGAGAAGTTTGGCATTTATCTAGGAAAGACAGAAATCTGAAGTTAAACCCAGTGCTCCTCTAATTTTGTTTTACCTGATTTGAACCAGTGTATCATGCATGATTCATAGATATGATATCCAAATATAAAGAATAACATTCTGTTTGTATAATGGAATCCTCATGGTTTTAGACATGTAGTATATCACCCTCCCTTCTTGTTTATATATGAATAAATGTTTGTTACCATGAGATGTTAATGTCCTTTATAGCTACCTTATTTGATTTTGATGATTTTGTAGATTTTGCCAGCCCTTTTGCTGTTCCAGTGGATCTCAGTGCCTACCCCTTGTATTGTACTGTAGTTGCTTATCCAACTGACCTCAATACCATCAGGCGGAGACTTGAAAATCGCTTTTACAGGTCTGTTTTTTTTTAATCACTTATTATAAAATTTATAGCTTTATGACTTTTGCTTTCCTTTTTGAGATCTGTGTTTTCATAGTATAACATGATCATCCAAAAGATCCACAACAAAATTTCCTTTAAAAATTTAGAACATTAATTTCCCTTTATTTAGTAGATTCTCACTCTTGGGGATAGAGAAGAAAGGCTGAGAGGAAAATATGGGTAGTACAAATGGTGTGTAAAACAAAAACTACATTTAACTTTAGTTTATTAAAGGCAATTTAAGTGGTTTGTGTATTCATCATGATTAAGGTGCTACTGATTTGGAGCATGTTTAAATCCTCTGTTGGAGAATTTGGTCACAGTTAATTAGATTTAGTTACCAGCCCTGAAATATATACAGGAAAGGAGCCAAGTAATTTTTTTCTTTGTTTTGGTTGGGATGGGAGATGATTATGGGAAGGCAGTAGAGGGCATTTCTTGGTCCATCTCTCATCCACGTCTCCTACTGACCACAGTATTCCATGACTGGTTAATCTGCCTTTGCAATTGAGAACTGGTTATATTTTCATAACATATTATTTTGATTTGATATTTATATCATAACAGTAATTAGATAAAAATCTGTCATTTTTTAGAATCTGGTTTTTGTTGTTGTTGTTGTTGCTCTTCTTGGTTCTTCCCCTGAAAACTAAAGTAAACATTCTTTTGACCTTGTCTAATGACTCTTTACCCATAATGTCCTAGGTCAGTTTAAGTTTTGTATATACATTCCAGTGGTTCAAAATCCCTGCTTGTGCTTTAAATACTGTAACTATATCATCTCCTTTTAGTGCTCATCAGTCAAATATATTGAGTTATATGCATATTGGAACACCTTTGACATATTATGTTTAAGTACATATTTGTTCCATATTGTATAATCCTAAAATATACTCTAAATATATCAGCCAAGACTAACAGAGTATTTTTTGTTTCACAGGAGAATATCAGCATTAATGTGGGAGGTACGCTATATTGAGCATAATGCCAGGACTTTCAATGAGCCAGACAGTCCTATAGTTAAAGCAGCTAAAATTGTAACTGATGTCTTACTTCGATTTATTGGGTAAGAAGCAGTTTTAGCTTCCAGAGAATCTAACTTAAGGTTTTTAAAAAATGAATTTAAAAAAAATTAATTGAAAACTTGTAAAAATTACTGAAGCTATTGACTTGTTTCTTAGGGATCAGAGCTGTACTGATATACTGGATACTTATAATAAAATTAAAGCAGAAGAACGAAACAGTACTGATGCAGAGGAGGTAAGAATCACAGCATGATTAGTAGGAATGAGTTACTTTTCTCTTATTTGAAGTACAGTATTATGTGTAAATGTTGTAATTGGCCATGAACAGCAAAACAGATTTTTGAAAGCTGGCTGAATACCAGCGTCTTTTAAAGTGTACTTAGATGGCATATATCAAAAATAAAATAGTGCTGCAGGGTTTATTCAGAGACAGGGGGCCAGTCATCATATTTGACACAGTGGGTGTAAATGATGAGAAATCAACACTTTATTTTCAACGTTTAGAAACAAGACAAGTGCTCAATATTTAAAAAAAATGCTTAGTTGATGGAAATTTCAGTAAGGATGTTATTTTCTATATGCTGTATAGAAAATATTAAAGTATTTTAAAGTTTCAGGCTTGAAAGTCTAAATTTTCAGTAGTTTCGTGAAATTGCTACTCGATTTCCTTTCTGAAAATTTATAAAGATAAACCAGTCTCTTCTGAATGAAATGGAAGTAGTACGCAGCAGACCCTCATATTCCTGATTTCCCCCTATGTTTCTAATTTACACAAAGCCATATTTGACTGGAGGTTATGATCGAAACAAAAACCAAAATAGAGGTTTGAACAATATTGGAAAGTGGTAATTCACAAATCTTTACTGGAAAACAATTCATCCCAGGGATGAGTGACTCACATGTGCTAGATTGTGTTGCAGTGGCATGAGATATTTTGCATGTTTATATTATTTATACTGTTAATCTCCAGAATGGTAAATCTCCAATGCTATTTTTTAAATTTTTTCATGAAAGTGTGTCTGACAATGAAATATATTATTACAGTTAAATGTTATTTACATAATAAGGAAAACATGATATACCAATGAGATATTATTATAGTTTCTTGACACGTAAGAAAAATCTATCACTAATATTTTTTATATTTTCTTATATATTCCTTATATTTTCTCTGACCTTTCACATAAATGTATTTTAGCTCGAAATTTGGTGTAGCAGGAATTTCACCTCAGAGTAGCACTGTTTGGGTTAAAATAGAAAACTTAAGTAAAAATATAACTCAACAGCTTTATTTTATTAGAAAGGAGTACCAATATCTCATGAGCTACTTTTGATTTTCTACTACATATTACCCAGTATTTCACCATCACTAGTGGTGCTTGGGTCTTGACTCTTCGTATTAAAAAAATTATGCCTTCGAGAGATACTTAACTGAAATAGATCTCTTTCCTATAGGAAAATATAAATGCATATTATATGAGATCTATTTCTTGAAATGGCAATGGAGTAATCATGAATAATTAATAATTGTATATTAAATGAGCATGTCATATAGAATAAGGTTTTTAAAAATTACTAACACTTAGGTACAATTTTAGCAAATAGCAACCACTATACTGTTCCCCTCCTTTCCGATTCTTATTTAAAGAGAAACCTTGTTTAATTCTTCTTCCAGTATATTTTCCAGCTTGTACACTGCATATTGGGAAAGTTTGGCGTGAGTCTCCCTCTATCTTTTGTTCTACTTGCTGCTTCAGTGGGGGAAGTTAACTGTGATTTTATTTCCCATTTATTTGTAAATGTCCATCTAATTTATATGACTTTGAATGTAACTTACAGTCTTTTCCCACTCTTCCTTTTTAATTTAGGATACAGAAATGGTTGATTTAGATTCAGACGGTCCTGGTACTTCATCTGGAAGAAGGGTGAGTAAATAAGTGAACTGCTGAGGAGATGCGTTTTCAGGTTTCCTGTGTCAGTGATCCCTAAGACCAACCCCATATTTGGAGAATTGCTAGAAGGATTCTTGTAACTAAGTATATTAGGTATGCTCATTGATAAGATTTACTACAGTGATGCAGTAAGGGTACTCAGTTGAGTAATGGGGGAAAAGACACCGGCAGAGTCTGGAGAAATTTATGTACAGGCTTCCTTATGCTATTAATATCTTTCCCCTGTGTGGGGTCACATATCACACTCTTTTTCCAGCATGTGTGTGATTAGAGACTCAGTCCCCAAAGATTTTACTGGGGGCTGGTTATTTGGGTACCCTCTAACTATCACATACTGAGATTCCAGATTCCCAGAAGAAATCAGGTATTCAGCAAAAATCACATTGTTTATACTGTCTAGGGGCAGTAAACTGTCTTAATAATTTAGGAAGCCGTTCAAATGCCAAGTTCCCAAATGCCAGCCAAGGCAACCTTGGAAGCAAGCTCTGGCCTACTTTGTTAACTCTTTTGTGCAGACTTCTGCTCTATAATAATTAGACATGTAGTTATTTTATATAAGGAACAATATATTTTGAAATACTGAAAGAGATCGTAACAAAATCAAATGGTACAGAACAGAATTTATCATGACCTCAAAGGATTTCTGGGAAACAAAAATCATTCAAGTGTTCTTTTGAGAAAAATATGATGCCATTGTCAAGTATACTTAACTACCAGCAAATATTAAGGCATTATAACTTGATCTTGTAGAGGAAGGAAGCATTTGTTCCTCTGTACCTTATTTGAAGTTCAGATTTGAGTACTAGAATGAATATAATGTCTAGGTTTTTTTGCTCATTAATTCTTTTTGCCAGTGAAAATACTGTCTGATTTAAGCTAAGAATCTAAAATAGCAGCTGCGCTATATATATACAGATAGATATATTAACATTAGGGACTCATGAGAAAATCAATTGAGTTAAGGAAAGATCTTTTACATATAACTCTATTAAAATCTGTAGGTCAAATGCCGAGGCAGAAGACAGTCTTTAAAGTGTAATCCTGATGCTTGGAAAAAACAATGCAAAGAACTATTGAGCCTCATTTATGAACGTGAAGACTCAGAGCCATTTCGACAGCCAGCCGATCTTCTTTCTTACCCAGTAAGCATACAGTAGTTTAAATAATCATCAGTATGATAATTTCCCATAAATGTCCATGCTAAAATCTAGATAAGAGCAATGTTCTCACTCCCTGCTTTCCTTTCTTTTTTTCCAATCTTTTGATTGTGAAAGTAGTAGTGTGACTAGTTGATTTTTTTAAAAATGCCATTGTGTCTTCAGTGTGTAAATTATACAGTTGTAAAAGAAAAATTTGAATCAGAGTTCATTTGCTATTCTTTCCCACTTTTATTTCAGATGTTTATTTAATACATTTTACTAAACTCGAATACACCTCTGTACACTGTAGATGTTTGGTGACATGTCAATCCTGTGTAATTTATACTGAACGTGTTATCAATATGGCCACTTAGAGTAGCCAGTATACCAGTATGACTTTTCTTTTCAATGAAGGTAAAAGGATGACAACTTTGATTGTAGGATTTATTTTCTGGGAGTGTATCTATTCACTGAGGTAGTATAGATAGCAAATCTATTTTAACTTTTTCAGAGAAGAGGTACAGCACTATTTTAGAAATACATCAGACCATCCTATGAGCTTACTACACATTGGTATTCTCTGTATACTGTGAGTCTCAGTTGGGAAAAAATATCATTCAAATAAGGAACAAGATTGTGTTCAACAGAATTTGTTTGTTTGCTTGTAGGGAGTTTGGGTAAAATAAATTAGTCTTGTGTTTTTCATAGCAAAGGAGAATGACGAATGTATAATTCCTTCACCTAAAAGTACAGCCAATAAAAACATGATTCCAGTGTATGAATCTTTGAGACTTAAGTCATAATTGTATTACATGTCTTGATATTTTGTTATAGTTGTCTGGAAACCAGTATATACTCTTTACCCTAATAGGGTTATCAGGAGCAAGAGGGAGAATCCTCAGAGTCTGTTGTTCCAGAAAGACAACAAGATTCATCTCTTTCTGAGGTAGGCCTGGTAGTCTCTTAAAAGACGTACTGATTGTTTTTACTTTCTAAACTCTCCATACTGTACATGAACCTTTTATAATTTGTTAAGACTGCCTTCTAACTCTGCACCCTTTTTACCTTTGTTTGATTTTTTGATCATTTATTTTTTGTTCCTCTTTCTGAATCAACATGTGTTCTCAAGATTGTTCTTTGTGTCCTCCTTGTAAATGTTTACTTTTTTTTTCTTTCTTTTTTTTTTTTTTTTTTTTTTTTGAGACGGAGTCTCGCTCTGCCGCCCAGGCTGGAGTGCAGTGGCCGGATCTCAGCTCACTGCAAGCTCCGCCTCCCGGGTTTACGCCATTCTCCTGCCTCAGCCTCCCGAGTAGTTGGGACTACAGGTGCCCGCCACCTCGCCCGGCTAATTTTTTGTATTTTTAGTAGAGACGGGGTTTCACCGTGTTAGCCAGGATGGTCTCGATCTCCTGACCTCGTGATCCGCCCGTCTCGGCCTCCCAAAGTGCTGGGATTACAGGCTTGAGCCACCGCGCCCGGCCAAATGTTTACTTTTTAATGTAGATCTGAAGCTACTGTAGCAGAGTAGAAAACATCAATTACACAATATAATTGTGTCTGTATTGCAGCTGATTATTCCCACTGGAACTTCATTCAGCAAGCAGGCTGAGTCTCTTAAATTTTGTTCATCGTACTACACAAGTTCTAACATAAGCCATACTGTGTGTTAGAATACACTTCTGTTTTTTTATGATTTAAGAAAATAAGATATATTTAGAACATTTGTGATTTCTCATACTTTGAAAAATATTTTCTCTCTGTTTATAATACCTTTTATCTGTCCCCTTCTGGCTTTTTGGCTTTTCCTAGGAGGGAAATGTGGAGATTTTACTTCTTGATGATTCTAAATACAATAAGGAATCTAATACTGAGTATGGTTTTCACTCTGAAACTTGTTTTTGAGGCTTGTAGCATATATAAGAATTAAATTTCAGATGTAACTCCATCTGATAACCCTAGGAAAATCTTTACTGGATTTAGGTTAAAATGGAATCTCTCCTCTTCCCTAATCAAAATCAAATGAATTATGGACCTATAAGATGGAATCCCTTCGATGAAGCAAAGGTATCACATTGATTTAAAATCAAAAAGGAGAAAGGCACAAACATGACCAACTTGACTTTGTCCCTTAACTAATGACACTTAAGTAGAATGTTCTCATAGCAAGGAATCGTGGAAATATGTAGCTAATTTGTAGAGTGGAACAATTTAATGATTTGTGAATAATCCCATCTTTTATCATTAAACAGTGTGCTGGGGTTTTGGAGGTTGTATCAGCCTTTAAGCAAGACATGGAAGCTGTAGAGATGAAGCCAACGGCTATGGATTTTCTATTCTTTCCCTTCGTAGTTATTTATGGTTATTACTGTAGTGTGAGGGCTAAGGCTTTCCCACAGACTTCTGCTGTTTTTATGAGCCACCGAAAGATGTTTTGGGGTTGTGGGGAGGTAGGTGGCACATTGAAAAGCAATGTGTTTATCTCATGGTGGATTGTAGTAGGTGATACCAATTGTAGTCCCATTGTATTCCTTAATATTGCTATGCAGTTTGAGTATTTAATAACACATTCTTCTTTGTAGGATTATCAAGATGTTATAGATACTCCTGTGGACTTCAGCACTGTGAAAGAAACTTTGGAAGCAGGAAACTATGGTAGTCCTCTGGAATTTTATAAGGATGTTCGCCAAATATTCAACAACTCCAAAGCTTATACCTCTAATAAAAAGTCAAGGGTATGATTATTAGTTGGGTTAATTATCAGGCAGTTTTCTTTAACCAGTTACTGAAATTTGATCCTCAGTATCTTTTTTGAAATATGGATTGCTTGTTAGGCATGCATAAAGATATATTTAGCAGTCATTCTGAAATTAACCGCCTTTTCCTTTCTCTTACTTGTCTCTTTACTCTTTAATAATGATTATTTATAGCTACTAGAGAAAGAACAAGGAGAGGAGAGATAGTAATTTGAGTACACTTTAATATGTCTAATAAGTGACTTAATAAATCGAAAGGGGATTGACAGTGTTAATTTATGTGAAATATTTTTATTAGCTCTGAATATGTATGTTCCATTTATTCTAACAGATAATAAACCATCTTGGGAAGTTGTAACTGCTTATTTATATTCACATTTAATATTTTCCCTATATTTTGTCAGAACTTAAAGTATATTCAGAATAGAAAAATAGTCATTATTTTTTTCTTTTGAAATCACTGGTATCTGATTAACTTTTAATCAGTTGCACAGTAAATATATACTTGTGTACTTCCACTTTGTGGAAAATGCATTTCCACTAATTTCTGCAAACATAATTTGTTTACACTTGCTTCCCCTCCCCCTTGATCCTGATTGCTAGAGTGAAATTTTCTATAGAAAGTTTGGGAAACACAGAGAAGTATAAAGAAGGAAACAAAAATCACCTGTGAAACCTATCACCTATTTTTACTTACAGTTACTGTTTACTTCCAGGATTTTCTACATTAACACATACATCTACATATGTTTATATATTCTTTATAATATTAGATTTCGTATTTTGAAGCATTTTTTGTAACTTAAGTATTATGAATGTTTTCCTGTGTCGTCATGACTCTTTGAAAACAAGGTTTTTAATGGTATTCTGTTGTGTGGTTGTTTTATGTTATACTATAACCAGTGTTCTTTGGCTAGAGATTTAGGTTGTTTCCAGTTATTCATTTTACATGAATAATGCTATAGGTAATATCTTTAACATTCTTGAATATAATTTTTTATGTATATAATTCTGTGGTATTTCCTAGGGACAAATTCCCAGAAGTAAAATTATTAGCCAAAGGATGTGTGTATCTTTAAGGTTTTTTAGTACAGACTGTATATTGTCCTTTAGAATGCTGTTTCAATTTATATTCTCTCTTGCATTGTATCAGAGTCTTTTTTTTCTACCCTTTAGAACATTGAATACTATATTTGAAAAACATTTATTTTTAGGTGAAAATGGTATCCTACTTTAGTTATTTGAGAAGAATTTTTCAAGTGAACAAATATTTTGTCCGTAATGATGATGCTTAATGTTGGTCTAGGCATGTTTATACCTTTTTAAAAAATACAAAACTAGTTAAGACTATATAATTTCTGCCTTCTCAGATTTATAGCATGATGCTGCGATTATCTGCCTTATTTGAAAGTCATATCAAAAATATCATCTCTGAGTATAAGTCAGCAATCCAGAGTCAGAAGAGGAGAAGGCCACGGTACAGAAAACGTCTAAGAAGCAGCAGCAGTTCGTTATCTAGTAGTGGAGCACCTAGGTATCATTACATTGATACAACATTTTTTTGTTCTCAAAGCATTTTGTGTGTATTACCTAATTTATGAAAGTTGATGAATAGTTTGAGGAGATCCCAAGAGGTCTTTTTGTTTGTTTCCTAAACTCTTATGCCTATGTAGAGTTAGTAACCAAAAGAACTATTTATGTGGATTTTACTATCCCAGAAACTTTTTTTTTAATTTTAATGATTGAAATTTCACTGTCAAATTATCTATTTCAAGCATTTTACATGAACTTTAGGGCATTTCCTCTTTGGTCAGCTAATACCTGACCTTGATACCTCTTTGTATCATACTGTCTATCATAATATGTTGCTAACAGAAAAAAAAAATGCTCGTTGTTACGTATTTTTACTTCCAGTCCAAAAGGGAAGCAGAAACAAATGAAGCTGCAGCCTAAAAATGACCAGAATACCTCAGTATCTTATGCCAGGACTAGCTCTCCTTTCTCATCTCCTGGTAAATATGTCTTTTGTTTTTGGTGTTCTGTATCTCAGTTTAATTCTGATGTTAGGGATATGGAAGAGGCAGCATGGTTTATAGTGCAAAGAACAATGGATTTAGATTTTTAAACGTTGTGTTTTATTCCCAATTCTACTTGCTAGTTTTGTGTCCCTGAGTATGACATTAGGCCGTATGATTAATTTTCTTTATTAGACTACGTGAAAAGTCTCTTAGTTTTAAAATTTTATGATTAAATGATTAATGTCTATAATATCTCAGAACACTCATCTATAATATATTTACCAACGTAATATTTGAAAATTTGTGATGTGCAATTGGACAAGTTTTTCTGACATTCAACCATTTGCTCTCAAAATATTCATATCATTTTGTTAGAGAAATTTATAATTTTGGTTATAGATTTGGAATAGAGAAACTTATAATGTTGGTGTTGGAATAAAATAAGAGAGATATGGTTTTAAAAAGTAGCCTTTCCTGAAAACATGATAATTATGTTAGTATTAAAATCTTTTAAAATGCAAGTTTCAGATGCTGCTGAAGGGCTTTCACTATATCTACTTGATGATGAGCCAGATGGGCCATTTTCTTCATCGAGCTTTGGTGGATATAGCCGAAGTGGAAACAGCCATGACCCAGGGAAAGCCAAATCATTGCGGAATAGAGTTTTGCCAGTTAAACAAGGTAGGAAATAAATGCGGGACAAGACATTTATTATTTATTTCTTTATGACAGAAGATAAATCATTTAAAAGCTGACATATTGGCATAGTAAAAACTAGTGTATCCTTATAGTTAATGAGAATTTTGTCACATATGAGTCAGATAGCATTTCATATTCATAACTGGGAACAGGCCATTAATAGATTTCCAATAGCTATTTTCAAATGTATTTTAGTCATAAAATAAAATGTAAAATGGGGCCAGGTATGGTGGCTCACACCTGTAATCCCAGCACTTTCAGAAGCCGAGGTAGGAGGATCACTTGAGGCCAGGAAATTGAGATCAGCCTGGACAACAAAGCAAGACCTAATCTCTACCAAAAAAAAAAAAAAAAAAAAAGTAAAAATTATCCACATGTGGTGGCACACAACTCCCAGCTACTTGGGAAACTGAGGTGGGAGAAGCGCTTGAGCCAGGAGTAGGAGACTACGGTGAGCTATGATTGTGCCACTGCACTCCAGCCTGTGTGACAGAGTGAGACTCTATCTCAAAAATAAATAAATAAAATAAAAGGAATTGGGAGAAAAAACTAAATGAAGAGTTCTTTCCCCAAGCACATGAAAACACATTTAGGATTTTTCATTTATTAAACCATATTAATAAGAAAGGAGAGTTTCCAAAGTCATCTTTAAATAGGTCTCATATTTTTGTGGCCCACTGCAGTAAAAATATGAGTCTGGACTGAGAAATGAGCCTTCTTTCAGTCAACAGCCGCTTCTACCACCTTCCTTAAGGTTTTCCAGTTATATAAGTCAGATATCCTCTTCCCTAGGGGCTTGCTGTATCACAAAGTCAGTGGTTTTCAGACTGTGCCCTGCCCGTTTCTGGGGCATCCACAAAAGTACTTCAGGCATTCTCAGAAGAACCTTCTGCATTTAACCAGACAGTTCTGTTTGTTATTTCATATAAGGAAATGCTATTTTACTTTTTATTAGGAGAAAAATGTTCACTGCTTGAAAAGAAATCACTGACCTAATTCATTATGTGCCTCTATTTTGGACCATACAAGGGACATCAATTATCATAAATATTTGAAGTTTATTGTTACCCAAACTTTCTTCTTATACTTAGTCCTATATTAGGGACTTTGAATGTATTCAAAGAAAGTTCTAACATGTTCAGCTATTTGAAGTTTGTGAATAATATTTAATATGCTTTTTCAAATAATTTTATTGGAATATACGTTTAATTTTATATACATTTTAATGCAAGATTAAGTAGCTTATCCATTGTTATTTAACTATCAAATAACTTAAAAATAGGCTTTTCCAAAGATATTTTGTAGTGGCTATGTAAGAAATATTGAAACATATTTGATTACTTGAAAATAATTAGTGCCTTTGTCTTTCCCAATTTATATCTTTAGTGTCTCCTCTGATCTTGCATACTTATGCCATTGCCTTTTTTTCATTTTACTCTTCCTTCCACTGCCAAGATTAATCCATGTTTCCTTCATCTATTTTGCTTTTCCCATCCACAGAGTCGTTTATCCTTTGTAGTATGGTGTCTGTCCCGACCACTCTTCAAAAGCTGTTCTCGAACTCATCAGTACTCTTCAGTGGCCAGCTAGTGTCGTTTTTTAGTTTTTAACTTCTCAATCTCTGTATCATTGCATGTTGTTGATTACCTTCTCTATGAACTCTACTCTTAAGCTTCTATACTCTATTGATTAGCTTATATCTTTTATTTCTGTTTCTTCTCTTTGCAGAGTTTGCCACTGTTTTTTGTTTGCTTGTTTTTGTCTTCCACAAATAAAGGAATCTAATGACTGCATCCGTCATCTTGACGTGATGACTCTCCAAATGTATATGCACCGCTTAGATATCTCTTTATTCTATTAGAATAATTTCCAAGTGCTTCCTTAAAAAATTAAAAAAAAAATCTTCGGTTGCTTATCATCTTTGCATCTCAAACTTGCTTCTTTTTCTTTGCTCACTATTTTAGTTAATGGTATCACCATCTTTCTTGCCACCCAGCTTAAAATTTCAGTGTTTTTTGACTCTTCATTTACCCCTCATACCTAGTCAGTTGCCAAGTTTTGTGAATTCCACAACTCTTTAATACCACTTAAACCTTCTGTGTAGTTTCTACTGCTATCACCCTAGTCTCCAGCCTAGAGTATTAGTCAGCTTGGGTTTCCATAACAAGATACCACAGACTGGGTGGCTTAAACAGCAGACATTCATTTTCTCACAGAGCTGGAGGCTCGATCCAATGTCAAGGTGCCATATAGATGTGTATCTGATAAGGGCTTTTTCCCTGGCTTCTATATGTCCACCTTCTTGCTTTGTCCTCATGTGACCTTGCCTCTACAGAGAGACAGAGGGAAATACCTCTAGTATCTCTTCTTCTTCCTGTAAGAACGTCAGTCCTGTTGAGTTATAGTCCCACCCATATAACCTCATTTAACCTTAATTACCTCCTTAAATGCCCTAATCTCCAAATGTAGTCGCTTCAGGGGTTAGGGCTTCCATGAATTTTGAAGGGATGCAATTCAGTCCATAACACCCAGACTTATTAGATTAATCTTGTAATTATCTTCAGCCCTAATCTTACTTCTTTTCAATTCTTCCAGTCTGCTCTCTTGATTCCTTCCTACCTCACTGGCTGGTCCTCCATTTTATTTGTTGGTTTTTCTTTATCTTTAAATGTTTGAACATCTCAGGTCTCAGTCTTCAGCCACCTTGTCTGTCTTTACTTACTCATTCAGTGAGCTCTCCTAGTTCTCATTACCCTAAATATTATCTCTACTGAAAATTTCCACAATTATATCTCCAGCTCCACCCTCTGCCCTGAGCTCCAGACTGGTGTTTATTTCTTTTTCTTTTTTTTTTTTAAAAAGTCTTTCCTGGGATCTGTGTCAACATCTAAAATGGAATCTTGATTTTTCCAGTGCCCTGCTCAAACCTGTTGCTCCTTCAGTGTTCTCTACCTCAAAATATCTCTACCATTCACCCACTTGCTTAGACCATAAAACCTAGGAGTCAGTCTTCATTCTGTGCTTGACACTTGACATATGGTCTGTCAGCAAGTCCCATCAGTTCAGCCTTTGAAATGTTTCTCTAGAAGGAAATATTCCAAATATAGTCACTTATCATCACATCTATTGACATATCCTTCATCATGTCTTACCTAGAATACTGCACTGGACACCCAAACAGTCTCTCCTTCCACTTTCAGTCTTGCCTCCTCTGTGATCTTTTTTATATACAGCAACCATACCGTTTTAAAAATATAAATCAGATTCTTTCTCCAGCTTAAAATTCTCCACTGGCACTCATCTCCTACAACTCACTGTTTTTCTATTCCACTATGGTTATACTGGCTTGCTTTCTGTTCCCTCCTCTGGAATGTTCTTTCCCTACATCTGACTTCATTCAGTTATTTCTTCTAATACTACCTCTGTAGAGAAGTCTTCCCTATCTAAAATACACTCCCTTCTACACATAAATACTCTTTTTAAAAATCCTCTTTATAACATGTCTGTGTGAAATTTTATTATTAATTTATCACTTTATTATCTTTCAAGGTATTCCCACTAAAATACAGATTCCAAGAGCAAGGACTGTCCCTTTCATTGCCATATTCAAATCTTCTAGCAATGCCTTGCTAATAGTAGACAATGAATAAAAAATTTATTGACCAAATGAATGAAACTAATTCATGTTCTCAGATAATTCTTCCTGAAGTAGGCCCTTAAAACTTCTGCCTAAACCTCATTGCCATCATTCCACCCCCATAATCTCCTCCCCCTCCCAAAAAAGCAGACAAAAATGAACACTTTAATATCTTATATTTTGAAGAAATTTAAATTCTTACTCTGACACCCTCTGTGATTTTATTCCACGTATTTTTGGGAACTGTAGACTGTTTTTGAACCTAAATAACCATTTTGTCAATGTTGAAACTTAACAATTAAAAATTATTTATTTTAATTTAGATCACTCCCTTGATGGACCCCTTACAAATGGTGATGGCAGAGAGCCCCGGACAGGAATCAAGAGAAAACTACTTAGTGCATCAGAAGAAGATGAAAACATGGGAGGAGAAGATAAAGAGAAAAAAGAAACAAAAGAGAAGTCTCATTTATCCACCTCAGAGAGTGGAGAGTTAGGATCCAGTTTAAGTTCTGAAAGTACCTGTGGTTCTGACTCTGACTCTGAATCAACTTCCAGAACAGATCAAGATTACGTAGATGGAGACCATGATTATAGCAAATTCATACAAACCAGACCTAAAAGAAAACTCAGAAAGCAACATGGCAATGGAAAAAGAAATTGGAAGACCAGAGGCACAGGAGGAAGAGGCAGATGGGGAAGATGGGGTAGATGGAGTAGAGGAGGCAGAGGAAGAGGAGGCAGGGGACGAGGGAGTAGAGGAAGAGGTGGAGGTGGCACTAGGGGGAGGGGAAGAGGGAGAGGAGGAAGAGGTGCTTCTAGAGGAGCTACCAGAGCCAAACGAGCACGTATTGCAGATGATGAATTTGATACCATGTTTTCAGGACGTTTCAGTAGACTGCCTCGAATTAAAACAAGAAACCAAGGCAGGAGGACTGTTTTATATAATGATGATTCTGATAATGACAATTTTGTGTCCACTGAGGATCCTCTGAATCTTGGTACATCCAGATCAGGCAGAGTGCGTAAAATGACAGAAAAAGCCAGGGTTAGCCATCTCATGGGATGGAATTATTAACAGTTAATAAATTTAGAATAACTTAAAAAATTCAATGGCCTTCTACTGCAGGGAATTTACCAGGAAATCTACAAAGCAAGTTGTGTGGGGACTTCTGCTTCCTTTCACATTGGTGCTTTTCCATTTATGCCAGTATACATTTGTTTCAAGACTTTTGATCTCCACACTTCATTTGTTCAAATAAGCCTTACTCATTAGGCCTTAAATTAAGAGAAATTCTGCCCACACACACACACACACAAACACACACACACACACGAAACACAACACAGACACACTACAGATTTACTACATTAAAGGAGCATTCAGCTTCTTAAGAGTAGCATGACATTTTTATCTCAATAGAATAGCCCTCTTTTGCTTTTGTATCACAGAAGTATAGCACCTTCTTACAGAGTTTTATATAGTTTGTTTTTGCCATTTTGATTCCTATACCCAGTAATAATAACTTTTGCACAATACACCAATCCTAAAGGCAGCTATTAAATGTTTACAGTTTCTATATTGTAAGAGCGATCTGGATTATTTTACTCTTCCCAGGCCAAACTTTCATGACTTGTACTGAACTGAAGTATATATTTATACTACAGTTTTTTGGGGGGTGGGGGGATCTTGATATGCTTTTCATTGATTTGCATAATTCACGTTAAAGGTGAGAAAGGGTTGGTGCCTTGTAAATATGTAGCAGATCTTCGTGGTGTGTTCTGATGTGTGCATTAACTTTATTAAAAAAGAATACTTGAGGTATCAATCTAGACAAGGTGCCAAATGCAAAAGTTTCCTGCATCAATTTTTTTTCCTATCACATTTTATTGCATTAATAGAATTTGTGTAGCTTAAATAACTTAAACATTTGAAAAATCCTCATCCACAAAGAACAACTTCTTTGAACAGTAGCTCAGCTACCTCTTAACTACAACTACTGGAAACATTAAGGAAAATAGATGCTGTTATTCCTTACTGACTAAGGAGAAATAGAACAAGCTTAGTAGGAATGAATACCCATAAGTTATAAGCTGAGAGGTTGTTAATAATTGTATTGGCTCTCAAATTAATAATTGTAATTAACAAACTTTCATAAGTATAGTATGCTCTACCTTAGACTTTCTTAGAACATGAACATATTTGTGTAAGTAGACTTGGGCTACTGCTCATATATTTCTGCTCCACTTACCATTTAACAGCTGTGAGTTACTGGTTTTCATTTGAATCTTAAAATTTAACAAAGCACCTAGTTTGAGTTGGAATGTTTTGGCTAGCTAGTATTATGAATCAACTTATAGATTCTGCTCATATCATTCCAAAGGGTTCTTCTGTTCTAGTCTTTCAGGAAAGAACCTTATTGCACTGCACACTGATGTTGTGAATCATTATTTTATAGATAAAAAGCATCTTTAAAAACCCTTATTGTCTTGTTTACAGCAGTAGAGTGCACATGGTTCCATAAGTGAGCTTGAGTTTCAAGGTCAATTTTAGTCCCCAAATTTAATATTACAGATTTGTTGATTTGTTAGATACTTACATTTCTGAGGTAAGAGGGATAATATCAATTTATGTTTCTGTAACAGCAAATTTGTTGCACTTAGATCAGGCTCATGGGATAAAACAGACTTCTTAGTGTATACCTAGCTATCCCAGGATTTTTCTTAAGCTAATGTGTTTGTCTCATGCTTTCAATCATTTCATGCATCTGAAAACCCTTAAGTGCAGAGGAAGGTGTACACACATAAAACTTTGCTTTTTTGGTAGGGTCGGCAGTAGGGTTATTCTTGGACTAACATCTTTAAGCAGTTTTCACTTGCAGTAGAAATGATGTTCAGGCTTTAAGAGAAAGTATTGTTGTGAATTGTTAATGGCACTAACTTCTGTTACTAGACAGCAGACCAAGCTATTTTTTTGTTGTAGTCTTTTTTTCACTAAACCAAAACTACTACTGGTTGTAACTCAGCTGCCACTTTTAACCATAGTAGAGATTCAAAACGTTCCTATTTGAAACTACATTTGGTTTTTCCTAAAACGTGCTGTTTCAGTTATTTATCTCTTGGGCATTTAGACTAAATCGTGCCTGTATTCCTGAAATCAATAATACTTTGGCCTATCCTGATCTAAGTAACATAGTTACTTAAATTCCTGGATATACCCAAATATGGATCACATGTATCATTTTAGTGTGAAATTTTTTGTTGACATTCTTCTATGAAGAGCTGACCTCTTGAAATGTAGAAGAATTGACATTTGTGTGATTTTGGCTATCTGGAGCTTTATTTATAATTTATTTTGAAAAATAAAAATGCCACATTTATTTCCCAAATGTCAAGATTTTCTAGAATTAGATAATTAGAATAATAAGGCTGAAGACATTTTAAAGCATATTTTATATGTAGTGAAATACTGTGAAAATATTAGTGAACAGCACTTTGCTGTAATGTTTATTTCAGTTATTAAGATTTAAAGAGTTAGTCATCAGGGTATGTTAGATAAACATAGTTATCATTTATTAAACAAACAGATAATTTTCTGTTTGCATGCAAATTATTTTAATAAGTGTGAAAAATAAAAGTTTGGAAGATAGTATTTTTACTTTTATATCTGGACTTTTCTCCCCCCAATTTACACTTTGCTTTCTTGTAATACCACCTCCTGTGAATGTGTTGTAATTAGTATCACATTGATTACTTTATCATTTTAATTTCTTTGAGGCCCTTTAAACTTACGTGAAATCTGGGTCCAGCCATAGCAAAGCAAGTAGGAAATGAACAAAGAATTTTGAAGAAAAGCCTAAATCTTAAATTGCTAAGAAAAACCACTGTTATATTTAGGCCCATGAGAGCATATACATGTATAAACCTAATCCTATGCTAGATATGAATAGTCAGTGAGCTGTAATATTTCTCATAAATGCTAATAATGTTTAAATTCCCAGCTTTAAGATCTTAGTGTGTGTATATATTTATAAAATCTGAACTGTGTGTTTCTTCTATGGCTTACTGTGTGTTTCTCTTTCAGCAATAGGATGCTCTCTCAAACATTCACTAGCCTACTAGCCCAATTACTAAATTTTTGTATATGTGTGTTTGTGCACTTGTATATGTGTAAAGTTTTTTCCCCAACTTGACACACCTTATCTCCGACATTGCAAAAAAGAGAACATTTTGTATGGAGGACAGTCTACCAACTTTTTGCCTCTGTACAGCTCTTAGCCTGTATATTTACTGCTTGATCATCCATTTCATTATGCCTTCTAGATAACCAGTCCAGATTTTATCATGTATCTGTGTCCCTCTATTCTTTTTGTTTCCCTTTTTAATTTTTTTTCTTTTTTTTCCCCTCCCCAGAAATCAGACTTGTGTTGGAATTCTTCTCTACAACACTTCGTTTCACCCAGATGCAAAGTAACAAAGTAACTGAGTAAAATTATAAATCTCATTCTGCACAACTGTGTGCTCAGCTATTTAACTCAGCCTTCTAATGCTTTGAAGTACATTTCAGTTATTTATGTTTTTGTTGTTTTTGTTTTAATCCCATAGATTGTCATCAGACAATAATAGAGTGATTGAAAGAGAAAGATGTAAATGCCACTTCTAACTTTTTGATAAAACTTTTTTGAGCATTTTTCAAAAATTTGTGTGTTTCTGGTAATGGGGAATTGAAACACCTTTTGCTTGTTTATGTATGTTGGGAATCATTTTATGTACATTTACCAACTGGTACGTATCTTCAAGTTGGAATTTTCACATCCATAAAAGGGAGACTTGCATCATATATAATTTTCAGTATACTTTGCTGTCCAGCCTTTTAAACAATTACAGTCATATTTTGAGTTCTGAGATGAATAGTTCTAGGGGAAGGGATGGAACTTTTGACATGTAAAGTCCATTGTTTTAAATGCTAACCCCATCCCCAATATTTTTGTGGAGCGTGAGGCTTTATGAAAGGTTTATCAGAAATAGAATATTCTAAGGTCACTTTTATGGCTTGTTTCAAAAATTAGTATGAAAGTATTTTCATGCTTTTTTGTTTCTCATCTTTTAGCAAAGCTTCTTTACCAAGTTTTGATTAAATTCCAACATAAAATTAAGTTTTTTCATGGTGCTATATTTTGTGGAATATAGGTAGCACTCAGGTTTCTTTTCTTTTCTCTTTTCTTTTCCCCTTCCTTCCTTCCTCCTTTCCTTCCTTCTTTCTTTCCTTTGTTCCTTCGTTCTTCCCTCCCTCCCTCCCTCCCTTCCTTCCTTCCTTCCTTCCTTCCTTCCTTCCTTCCTTCCTTCCTTCCTTCCTTCCTTCCTTCCTTCCTTCCTCACCTCGGCCTCCCAAAGTGCTGGGATTACAGGCGTGAGCCACCGTGCCCGGCCTATATACCCTTATTATTGATTGTTTCTTTTTTCATCTTTTCAATCCTGCTTACTTTTATCCTCACTTTCCTTTCTGCCATGAAAACTGCACCTAATTTACCACACTTAAGATTGGCAATTTTTGATTCATTGATGGGAGAAGTATAGTAGAAAGGCCCTGCAGTTTAGAATTAAGTTGTGTTTGTTTATTTACATGTATGCCCATTTCTTCTAAATTAAATCTAGAATATGAGACTTTGACATATAAAAGCATGATAAGTATTTTCTTAAAAAATAAAACTATTGATAACATAATGAAACCACCATTGGTAATTGAATTTTAAAATGATATGCAAAAATATTTAGAAATCCAGTTGGGAAATGTGTTTTTGCATATGTCACCAGATACACATTAGGCAGTACTTCAAATGTTAACTCTTAAACAATACTGTGGTGATGGCAATCAGTAATTTATTTCTTTGTCCTGTAACTTATCATTCTTGTCTTTTGTAATCTCTTACACAGTATTAACATAACTGTACCTTTTATTTGTTCTTGGTATCCATACATTTTAAGATGGAAAAATCAGTTCATAGTTGATATGATATTGTATATGGGCAAAATGTCCATTAAACTAAAATTCAGTAAAAAAGGTAATCTAAACTGGCTTGATTTATAAAAGATGTTTTGTTTGGCAGTTGTCAGTCATTAATAAGCAATTATCTTCAAAGACAAAAAACTGGACTAATTTGTTGCCATTCTTTATGGGATGTTTACAATAAAATTCCAAGTTGTTTGGAATCAATTGCACTCTTGCTGCTTTATGCCTTAATTTATGTACCAGAGAAAAGTTAACCAGAAGAAAGAAATATGGAGTTACCTATTCAGCTTTAGAGATTGTAACATGTAACTCTTAGGTCTTGTTTCTTTGTCATAGAATATTTTATTACTATTATTTTTTAATCTGAGAAACTAGGATGCTTCTTCCTATCAAAGAAAAGGTTTTGTTTTTTGTTTTTGTTTTCATCTTAGACATTGCAAATATTCTTTGGGTCACTTTTAGGATAATAAATATGATGTTTACACTTTAAATGGGGGCTGCTTGGTGCATTCAATAACAGCCTACAAAGCATTTGTCAACATTTTGTTTTGCAGAGCTTTTCAAAATGAATAGATCTCTAATATATTTATGACTTATGACTTTTAACAGCTGAGCTATATATCCCTGGCATTTTAAAATATATGGTCAGATTACCTATACTGTAAATGGTGCTTTAATTCAGTATAACTGTAGGAGGGAGAGAAGTGAGGTGAAATGATCTGAATGCTCTAACAGGAACATTCATAACCTATATAGTTACCAGAATTTGTCTCCCAATGGCAAACATTCCACTAGATACAAGATAAATAAGCTGGCCAAAGACTGGACTGTATCTTTGATGTATATACTGTCTATTTTGTGTATTTAGAATAAAAAAAAATGTATTTAGGACAAAAGTAGCCTGATTTTTTACAATATTCAGAGATTGAAGTGGAGATAAGTTGTTTGGTATTTTGTTTAGTTGCTTAATTGGTTAGAGATAGTCCTCTTTAAGGATATAAAAATCTTACATTAAAAATTTTTGGTTAAGGCCAGGCACAGTGACCCACACTTATAATCTCAGCATTTGGGGAGGCCATGTTGGAAGGATTGTTTGAGCCCAGGAGTTCAAGACCAGCCTGGGCAACATAGTGAGACACCATATCTACAAAACAATTTTTTTTTTTTAATTAGCTGGGCGTGGTTGCGTGTGCCTGTAAGTCCCAGGTACTTGGGAGACAGGTGGGAGAATCACTTGAACCTGGGGGGTCAAGGCCGCAGTGAGCTGTGATCATGCCACTGCACTCCAGCCTGAGGATCCGTTTTTTTTTTCCAAGTTGAGAAGGTCAAGGAAAAGGTGCTCTCCATTCTCTCTCAATTATATGTTCTTGACAATTTAAAGCTACTTTACAAAAATGTGCAAAATAAAACCAATATATTGAGCCTGTGAGTTGATCTTTTAAATGGGATTTTTGGTGGGATAGTTAAGCCTATAAGCTTACAGTGGCTTTCTCAGGTCATTTATATAAATACTTAAGGGCTTTTTAATGCTACAAAACATAGGTAGATCAAACAATAATATTAAATGAAGTAAAATTTTTATGGTATCGATTTTTTTCCCCAAAGTTTTAGGGACACGTTTTTCTTTCCTTTCTATGTTGCTTTAATAGATTTTTCTTTGCCAGCTGTGACAATTGCCTTAATGAAGTTCTTATCTACAGATTATAAACATTTAATTATAATTATAAAATCTTATAATTTTATTATAATTCTAGACATCTAATTTTAACAGTTATTAATTAACAAATATTTAATTTGATGTTGGAGACTTAAAAGTCTTTCTGATTCTAGTATTAATTTTGAATTGCCGTGTTGCCTGGTCAGCATCTTTGCAGTTCTCTTCAATTTTATAAGTTTTGTAAGTAAATATATGAAGAAATAAAAACATTTTAAATTCTTTAATTTAGGTGACTAATATTAATTGGTGGAGCTTATTCATTTTTAAGGATTTTTGTGGTTGATTTTTTTGTCATGTTGCAATTATAGTTAGAATTTGTATAACAACATGTTAATTTGTATTGGCAATTTTGTATAGTCTGTTAAGTAATTTAAGTCGAGGAAACTGCTAACATGTTCCGTCCTCCCTTGGCTTTTAAAAAAAGCTTACAATATGTTTAAATGAAATTTGCATACCAAATTGTGTAATCATTTGAAAAGTACTATTTTGTTACCCTTGAGTATTATTCATCTAAAATATTAATAATGAAGTGCTGGTAGTTCTGAATTATTTCCATATGTTAAATTTTAATTTATAAATTAGATTCAGTATTGTTTATAAAACAAGTGTTTTTGTCTAGTCTGACCCTATAGAGCAAAAAATATGCCCATGATATCCTCATAGTCATGAAATTACCAAGTCATCCTTTTACTTTTGTAGATTTGTGTTCATTTTTATTCTAAATGTGGTTTGTCGTTTTCATAAGAAAAAGAAGTTATTAAAACAAAGCAGTAGTTGAAGGTTGTGGTACATACATTTTTGCTTTCCAGTTTTCTCAAAAATTTAAGACTGCTGAATAAAACGACAAGTTTTTAACACTAAAAATACCTTTTATAACTTTGCTTATAAGTATTCAAGCAGAAATTCTCGGAGAATTATCTGAGGTAATGAGCCACATTCTTTCTCTAAACATGTGTTGGCATCTCCTTCAAAAAAGATATTTACCAGCGGGAAGTTGTAGCCTGTTCTCTTCATATTAGTGAGAAGAAACAGCTAAAAAAAAAAAAAAAAAAAAAAAAAGACTGACTGGTGCTACCTAGATTTGTTCACTTTTTTATTCATTCATTCAGCATTTACTGAGTGTCTTCTATGTGCCAAGCACTGGAATTTTATAAAGAGCTTTACTGTTCACAGAGTCCATAATCTCAATCATCAGAATGACATTATCAGTTAATTTGATTTTTCAGATCAGAAAGATGAGTTTTAGTGAAATCAAGTAATTTGCCTAAGCCTACATGGCTACTCACTAGAAAAGCCTTGATTCATCCAGCATATCTGCTTCCAGGTTTCTAGTCTTAACTTTTATTAATAAGATGTTTTGTTCTACTTTCTTCCCAATCTCTATGAAATGGAGACTTCTAAGTCATGCATGTGTATCTTGAAAATAACCTTTGTTTTTGCTTCTGGCTCAAATCTTTTAATAAAGAGGACCTTGAGATATGGATCTTCAAACCTCTCAGTGCTTTGGAATTTTTAATACTACCAGGTTTGGAAGTAGAAAAATGATTGAAGCTCAAATGATTGAATTGTATATCTTACACACTCTTACAAAAAAGTAAATGCCCAAGAAAACTGTAGAGGATTTACTTCTATCTTATTTTGAAGATTGTGCTAATATATACAAATGTGCTTTGCAATGTGTGACTTTAAAAAATGATCTGTTATTGCAGTCTTCCCTACTCTGTGCTTCCTTGCCAGTGCAAAACCTTGAAGTTTGAGTTCAAACGGGTTTCAGGTACAGTTCTCAGAGAATGCAACAGTGTTCCTGACTTAATCCCTGAGTTTAATTTAGGGTTTTTGTTTTGGGGTGTTCTTACTTTACATCCTTTGAACTATCTCTCAGTTTTACTCATTATTTAATGTATCACTCCCCTTCCCTTCCCTTCCCTTCCCTTCCCTTCCCTTCCCTTCCCTTCCCTTCTTCCCTTCCCTTCCCTTCCCTTCTTCCCTTCCCTTTCCTTCTTCCCTTCCCTTCTTCCCTTCCCTTCTCCCTTCCCTTCCCTTCCCTTCTTCTTCCCTTCCCTTCCCCTCTTCCCTTCCCTTCCCTTCCCTTCCCTTCCCTTCTTCCCTTCCCTTCTTCCCTTCCCTTCCCTTCTTCCCTTCCCTTCCCTTCCCCTTCCCTTCCCTTCCCTTCTTCCCTTCCCTTCCCTTCCCTTCCCTTCCCTTCCCTTCCCTTCCCTTCCCTTCCCTCCCCTCCCCTCCCCTTTTTTGAGACGGAGTTTAACTCTTGTCACCCAGGCTGGAGTCACCCAATGACGCAGTCTCGGCTCACTGCAACCTCCACCTCCCATATTCAAGCGATTCTCCTGCCTTCAGCCTCCCAAGTAGCTGGGATTACAAGTGTGCACCACCACACCTGGCTAATTTTTGTATTTTTAGTAGAGACGGGGTTTCACCACGTTGCCCAGGCTGGTCTCAAACTCCTGACTTCAGGTGATCCGCCCTCCTCAGCCTCCCAAAGTGCTGAAATTACAGGCCTGAGCCACTGCAACCGGCCAGTGTCACTCTTTTTTTACACCAATCCATATACCAGTCCTTTGGAATCGTTTTAATTATTTGTGGGGTTTTTTTTTCTAATTAAGACTTTGGGACAGGAGTGTTGGTTGACAAAGGTCGAGTGGCCCTATAAATATAGTAAAGTGAACTTGAACCACTGCTGATTTAAATTTTTTTATAACTCTTCTGTCACAGTATATGTTGTTATTAGGGGCTATTAGGAGGAAATGTTTCAAGTAATTTAACTCAAAGACTTGTGCATTTTCTCTCTTTATTCTCAAGAAATGGGGTTTTGCAGTGGTCCTTGAGAAGACATTAGGCCTACTCAAGTTGCATTTGGTTCATAGCATTTATGTTAATCTCATTCATATTTCACAATGCCATCTTTTCTCCTCTCCTAAACAGCTTCCACTTGTTCTGATCATCATCCAAGGAAAAGTGTTGGCTTTCAGCAGATAGACTATTGAATTATGTCAACAAAGATCTCTGTAAAAATCAAAGAGGGAATAGAAAATAAAATAATTGGGTTTATTTTTCTAGCTAGATAAAGTACAGCAGGTTTGACTAGCTGATTATACCTACACTAATCTTTGCTTGTATTAGGAGAACATAAGCTAGAAATCTAGGTCAGAGCTTTGTTCTGTGGTTAGATACTGTCATACAGCCTTGCTTATATTCCTCACAATGTGTATTTCGATGGAAGTAGCCTGACCTGGAGTCAGGTACTGTAGTTATTATGAGAGTTAAGGGGATAAGGGAAGCCTTTGAGATCTTTCTAAGAACCATGTTAACTAGAGGAGAGAAGAGAATGGGGTTTGAAGGTTTAATGAGGAATGAAATTCCATAGTGTTCAGGGTTTGGATGTCAACGCCTTCAGTGAGCACAGCAGCCTCAGATCACTGGAAACAGGTTTGGGGAAGGCCCCACGTAAGTTTTGGGGTATTTTTTATTGTTGTGTTGTTTTTTGTTTGTTTTGTTTTGCTTTTTGGTAGAGGTGCAGGTGCATGAAGGGAGAATTTGCAGAAGGATTCTTGGTGGGGATAGGGACATTTTAATGTTATAATTATTGCATTATAGTAGTTGTGTTTCTTGAGGTCTCAAACCTATTAGGTATTATTGTTAACACTCTTTTACAGATGAGGAAACTGAGGTTTAGAAAGGCAAAGGAATTGACCAGATATCACATTGCTGTTAAATGGCAGGATTTATCCTCAGATATGTTTCCAAAACCTGTTTGCTTAACTATTATGCATGCCACTTCTCATCGGGCTAGTTTTAATACTAGCTGTTGGAGACTTGCTGAGTGGCTTTAGCCAAGTTCCTTGTTCTCCTTGGTCTCAGTTATCTTTAGTTGTGTAAGGCTGAAGTTGATCACTAAATGATTTCCAAGGTCTTTATGTTTCTATTTTAAAAAAAGCTTATCCTTATGCACCTTCCTAGTGTAACATACTTCCATTGGAGATTCAATTTTCTTATAATCTTTATAAGCTCTGTATCCTACTTGTTAAAGTTATTTATTTGAAATCAAATCCCGTATGAACTGCTTTAGGTTTCTGTTTTCATAAGAAAGCCTTATCAAATTCAATTTAGGAAGTGTAAAAGTCATTGGAAAGATTGACTAACGTCATGACCGTGAAGAACTCCAATAACTCACTCCTCAGTGACACTGACACTTGTGGAAACTATGTTTTAAAAAACACAAGCCTCTGGAGATGGTCCACAGGGCAAGCAACAAGAGAATCTGTGAAAATTTAGTAAGAAAGGTGAGAATCTGTGGTATTCGAACCAAAACTACTCTCTTTATTTTCATCGCATCCCAGACTTCACTTTAAACTGCTTCAGCCAAGAACACAAGGCACACTCTGTCCCCGGAAGCTTGCCATTGTCCCCATAACCAGCTCCAGAACCCTGGCTCAGACATTTTGCCTGGGGGGAGAAGCAGACTATAAAACATACAGCTTATAATCTCTTTCCAAAGGAATTGACTTTAGTTACAACAGGCCTTAAGAGTGCTCTTTAAGAGCAATGGAGATTGTGGAGAAAGGTGAGTGAAGAGATTCAACCTACAGACTAACCTGTAGGCAAGCTAGCTTGCCGGAAAGAACCAAGGAGTAAGACAGTTGGGAGGAGTCCTCCTAGGGTCAGAACAATATCAAACACTAACCAAAAACTATTCCTTCAAAAGAACAAGCATTTAGTTGGATTTGTTTAGAGCAATTTATGCCACAGGGCATTACTGAAAACAATTAAATAATCGGTTTGTGACTAGTGGATTCTAACAGCTGCGTGTGGGCATGGAAAGAGAGGAAGAAAGCCCTACCCAAGCCACTGTCATCCCAGGTGGGCATACCAGAAGATGAGCCTCCCTGAGGAGCAACATAAGATTCTTAACACCTGGGAGGATAAAGAGACTTCAATAAAATAATCCAGCCTTTTACTAAACACATAAGCAAATAAGAATACCAAGCATGGAGGGTTAGGAGTGTCAGTACCAAGAATTACTAAAATACATTATCTAAAAATCCAGTTTCCAACAAAATAGTCATAAGATGTAGAAAGTGAAAAGGGAAAATGGCAGAAGTAAATCCAGCTATATAAATAATGAAATGTGAATGGATTAAATGATCTAATCAAAAGGCAGATTTTAATAAATTTTTTTTAAAAACTCATTTACAGGAGACATTATAGATTTAAATATACAAATAAATGAAAAGTAAACGAATGGCAAAGACACAATGCAAGCAGCAATCACAAGAAAGGTAGAGAGAATACGGTAAATACAAGCAGTGGACTTTAAAACAAAAACTTAGAGTTCCATTTATAATAAAAGGTTCAGTCCCTCAGGGAGAAAAAAACAATTATGAATATATGCACCTAACAGCAGAGCTCCCAAAAAGTAGACAGAATTGAAGGAGAAATAGTTCAGCAGTAAATATTTGGGGACTCACTACCCCACTTTTAATAATGTATGGAATAGGAAGAAAATTAACAAGGATATAAAAGGCTTTAACGACACTATAATCCAACTAGACCTAACAGGCATAGAACACTCCACCTAAGAACAGCAGAATACACATTCTCAAGTGCATGTGGTATATTCTCTGGAATATACTGTAGGCAAGACCGTAAAACAAACTTTGATAGGTTTAAAAGGATCGGAATTATACGAAGTATATTCTTCCACCACAGTGCAATAAAATTAGAAACTAATGACAGGAGGAACTTGGGAAATTTACAAATATGTGGAAGTTAAACAACACACTCCTAAATAACCAACAGACCAAAGAAAAACCATAACAAATCAGAAAATACCGCAGTCCACCCTTATCTGTGATTTTGCTTTCCTCAGTTACCCCATAGTCAACTGTGGTCTGAAAATATTAAATGGAAGATTCCAGAAATAAATAATTCATAAGTTTTACATCGCATGCCCTTCTGAGTAGTGTGATGAAATCTTACACATCCCACTCTGTCCTGTCCAGGATGCGAATCATCTCTTTGTCCAGCATATCCATGTTGTATATGCTACCCACCCACAGTCACTTAGTAGCTCTTATCAGATTTTATATATATATATATATATATATATATATGGTTTGGTACTATCTGGTTTCAGGCATCCACTTGGAGTTCTGGTATGCATCTCCTGTGATTAAGAGAGGATTACTGTACATTGAGAGAAAAATACATATACCAAGACTTATGGGATCAGCAAAAACAGGGCTGAGAGGGAAATTTATGGTAGCAAGTACCTATATATAAAAGGAAGAAAGTTCTCAAATCAATAACCTACCTTTCCAGCTTAGGAAATTAGAAAAAAAAAGGAGAAAACTAAACCCAAAGCAAGCAGAAAGAAGGCAATAAGAAGAGCAGAAATAAAAGAATGAAATAGGGAACAGAAAGCAGTAAGGAATGTTATACAAAGAGACTCAAATTATTAAAATCTGAAATGTAAGACAGAACATCACTACTTACCTCACAGAAATTAAAAGGCTTATTAAAGAATACTGAGAACAATGGTATATTCGTCTGGTAGGGCTGACATAACAAGATACTATAGACTGTGTGGCTTAAACAGCAGTCATTTATTTTGTCACATTCTGGAGGCTTGAAGTCCAAGATCAAAGTGCTGACAGGGTTGGTTTCTCCTGAGGCCTCTCCCCATGACAGGCAGATAGCCACTTTCTTACTATATTCTTCCATAGCATTTTCTCTCTGTGCATGTGCACACACACACACAAGTCTAGTGTCTCTTCCTCTTCTTATAATAAAGACACTAGTCATTGGAGTAGGGCCACAGCCTTATGACCTCATTTAACCTTAAGTACCTCATAAAAGGTTTTGTCTTCAAACAGTCACATTGGTGGTTAGGACTTCAACGTGTGAATTTAGGTAGAACACAATTCAGTCTATAACAGCATGCTAACAAATTCGATAATGGAAAAAAACAGATAAATGCCTAGAAAGACACTATTAAAACTGACTAAAAATAAAATAGAAAGTCTGAATAGACCTATAACAAGTAAAGAGATTGAATTAATGATTTTAAAACTGCCCCCCCCCCCCAAAAAAAAAACCCCAGTCCTAGATGGCTTTACTGGCGAATTCTACCAAGTGTTTTTTTTTTTCTTTTTTAAACACCAATTCTTCACAACTATTGCAGAAAATGTAAGAGAAAGGAATATTTTCCAACTAATTACATGATGCCAGTATTATGCTGATACCAAATCTGACAAAGACATTACAAGAAAATTACAGGCCAATAGTCTTTGAATATAGGCACAAAAGTCATCAAAAATACTAACAAACAAAATCCAGTAACATATAAAAAGTACGTATACCATGACCAAATGCGATTATCCTAGAAAGGTTGATTTAAAATATAAAAGTCAATCAATGCCATACTAAAATAATAAAATCAAAATCACATAATCATAATCATTAGAATAAAAAAAAGCATTTGATAAAGTTCAACAGCGTTTATGATAAAACTTTGCAGCAAACTAGGAATAGAAGGAGACTTCCTCAAAAGATAAAGAGCACCTATGAAAAATTCATAGCAAGTAACACAATAGTAGAATACTGAATACTTTCCTTTTAAGATCAGGGGATCTCCTTAAGACAGGATTTCTGGTCTCACTACTTCTATTCAATAGTGTCTAAGGTTCTAACATCAGCAATTTAAAAAAAAATAGGCGGAATGGAAAGGAAGTGAAACTATTCGCAGGTGATATGATCTTATATAGTGAAAAATCTTAAAGAATGAATGAAAAAAGTTTTAGAACAAATGAACAAGTATGCCAAGCTTGCATGATACATGAGCAAGATAGAAAAATCAGTTATTTATTTACTTTAGCAGTGAAGAATACAAAAATGAAATCAAGAAAGCCATTCCCTTTACAATAGCATCAAAAAGGGTACAATACTTATAAATAAGTTTAGCAAAATAAGTGCAAGACCTGTAGACTGAGAATTACAAAACATCGTTGAAAAGAATACCTAAATAAATGGAAAGTAATTCCATGTTTACGATTTGGAAGACATGATATTGTTAAGATGGTAATATGTCCCACATTGACCTACAGATTCAACACAATCTCTAGCCAAATTCTAGCTGGCTGTTTTTTGCAAAACCTGCAGAAATTGATATGGAAATGCAGGGAACTCAGAATGGCCAAAACAATCCTGAAAAGAAAAAGTTAGAAGACTCACACTCCCCAAATTCAATCCTTACTAAAAGTTACTATAAGGAACACTATGGGGTACTGAAATGAAGATGGGCATACAGATCAATGGAACAAAACTGAGAACACAGAAAATAGCCCTTACATCTATGATTGATTTTTGACAGTGGCGCTGACAATTCAATGGGGGAAATGAATAGTCCTTTCAACAAATGTTGTTGTGACAACTGGATAACCAGATGCAAAAAAAAAAAAAAAAGTTGGACCACTACATCACACCACATATAAAATTAACTCAAAATAGATCAAAGACCTATAGGTAGGAGTTAAAACTATAAAACGCTTTGAAGAAAACCCTGGCATAAATACTTGTTAGATTAGGCAATGGTTTCTTAGGTATGACACCTAAGGCACAAACAACCAAAGGAAAAAAAATATAAATTGGACTGCATCGAAATTAACCACTTTTGTGCATCAAAGAACACTATCAGGAAAGTGAAAACCCAAAAATGGGAGAAAATGTTTTGCAAATCATGTATCGATAAGGGTCTAGTTTCCAGAATATATGTGAAGAACTTAAATCTCGACCACAAAAAGATAACCCAATTTACAAATGGGCAAATAATTTGAATAAACATTTTTCCAAAGAACATAAACAAATGGCCAATAGTTACATGAAAAGTTGCTTAGCATTATTAATCATTAGGAAAATGCAAATCAAAACCAAAATGAGATACCACTTTTCATCCAGCAGGATGGCTATAATAAAAAAGACAATGACAAATATTGATGAGGATGTGGAGTAGTTGGAACCCTCATACCTTGCTGATGAGAAGGTAAAATTGTGCAGCCACTTTGAAAAACATTTTTGCAGCTCCTGAAAAAGTTAAACTGAGTTACCATGTACCCAAGATAACTATAAACATAAGTCCGCACAAAAAGTTGTACACAAGATGGGCATTGTGGCGCATGCCTGTAGTCCCAGTTACTTGGGAGGCTGAGGTGGAAGGATCGCTTAAGCCCGGGAGATAGAGACCGCAGTGAGCCATAATCGCGCCACTACACTCCAGCCCGAGCAACAGAGCAGGACCCTGACACACACACATAAACACACACACACACGCGCGCGCACACACAGGTGTACACAAAAGTTCACAGCAATATTATTCATAAAAACCAAAAAATACAAACAACACAATGTCCATCAACTGGTGAATAAACAAAATGTGGTATACTCATACACGGGAATATTATTTATCCTAAAAAAGATTGAAGTACTGATATATGCTACAACATGGATGAACCTTGAAAATATTATGCTAAGTGAAATAAGCCAGTCACAAAAGGTCATATATTGTGTGGTTTCACCAATCGTCCCTTGCTATACATGGGGGATTGGTTCCAGGATTGCCTGAATATAGCCAAATCCGCACATAATCAAGTCCCAGAGTTGGCCCTCGGGAAGCTGCGTATATGAAAAGTTGACCCTCCATATATGTGGGTTTTGCATCCTGTGAATACTGCATTTTTGATCCATGTTTGGTTGAAAAAAAATCCGCGTATAAGTGGACCAGAGCAGTTCAAACCCATGTTGTTCAAGGGTCAACTGTATATTAAATGTACAGAATAGACAAATCTATAGCGACAGAAAGTAGATTAGTGGTTGCCAAGAGTTAGGGTGGAGGGAGTGGGGATGTGCTAATAGGCTTTGTGTTTCTTTTGGGGGTCATTAAAATGTTCTATAATTAGATTACAGTAATGGTTGTACAACTGTAAATATAATGAAAACCACTGAACTGTACATATTAAAGCAGTTAACTTTATGCTATATAAGTTATATCTCAATAATGATGTTAAAAATGTAAAGAGCCTCGAATAATGACAGACTAATCAGATTTTCTTTAAAATTAAATAAAAAGAGTTTTGATTAAGTTTAAACCATGATTCTGGCATCTTTTAAAATATTTTTCCTCTCCCACATGTAATTGAAATACTCAAAAGTGACAGCTTAGAGGAATGCGCTTTTCTGTTGATAATTTGTCACCATTACCCCTCTTCTACAACTTCCACCTGATGTGAGTCAACCACCAACATAGTGTGAAGAAATATGAATGGTATTCTGAAATAGGTGTGTGGAAAAAAGTAATAGGTATTTGGCTACTGAAAATAATTTAGTGAAAGATACTTACCGCTGCATATTCCAATTATTTAGTTGCAAGATGGAGGCTATCGTAGTCTGTTTTCTGTTGCTCATAACAGAATACCTGAAGCTAAGTAATTTATAAAGAAAAGAAATTTATTTTTCACTCAGACGCTGAGAAATCTAAGGTCGAGGAGTTACATCTGATGAGAGCCTTCTTGCTGATAAGGACTCTGAAGAGTCCCAAGATGGCATAGAACATCACTTGGTGAGGGGGCTGCTAATGTGCTACCTAAAGTTTCTCTTCCTTTTCTTAAAAAGCCATTGGTTCGCCTCCCACGATAACCCATTAATCCATTAACCCGTTAATCCATGAATGGAACCCTCATGACCCAGTCACCTCTTAAAGGCCCTACCTCTGAATACTGCCATATCGAGGATTCAGTTTCAACTTGAGCGTTGGAGCTGACAATAAAACCATAGATAACAGAGGTCTAGTCCCATGACTGGAAGGCTACCCAGAGCTGTGGCAAGAACTGAGCGATTTTCATCTCTAGCTTCCTGGGGAGTACAGCAGGGTAGTCACCAGCAGTAACACCAAAGTCCTTTTAGATGAGTTACTCCCACAGCCCAAACTTCAAAAATATTGGGGAAAAAGGGCGTTCCTTATTCATTATGTAATGTGGCTTTGTGCGATTGTTAATGAGCCTTATCGAAGAGATGAAATGGCAGTATTTCAAGTTCTGCACACCTCCATTATTCCTCTGTTAGATATTAGAAACTAGCCCTTTTCTAAGGTCACGTTCCGCCCTCACAACACTCATTGTTCCTTCCTCCTAAAGCAGAACAGAAAGGAAACTCGGGTAGAGGAGTGAGGACGTGGCCATACAAATGGTGAGACCCCAATAGCTATATAAATTCCTTTCATTGACTCCAGATTTTATCTGTTTCAAAGTATTAGAATCAACTGGAATATGTTAAGGCCTGTAAGCTTTGTATTGCAATTCACAAATGGTTTATCACCTCTGCCTGGCTCAAAGTTTCTAAGGCTTTACCACTAAATCCATAAAACTATGTGGTTTTAATTATTTTTAAATCAAATTCCATTTTCTCCTATTGTAATACACTTCATTTGGAAGGGTTAGAAACCAGTTTCTCTCCGTTTCATCAATAGTGTCTGAGCTTATTATTCCAACCACACGTTTGTACAAAAAAAAAAGATGCAGAGATATGATCACTTAATTGACTGTAATAAGATTTACTTCCAGTAGCTTGTTCTTCATCACAGGAGTGAGGAAATTGTCACTTAATTCCGTAAACTTCTGAACTGAAATGTAGAATCATTCATAGTTTAACTGTATTGATATAAAGTGAACTAAGGATGATCATGTAAACTTTTTTTTTTTTTTTGCCTAGGCTGGAGTGCAATGGCGCCATCTCGGCTCACCGCAACCTCCGCCTCCTGGGTTCAAGCGATTCTCCTGCCTCAGCCTCTCGAGTAGCTGGGATTACAGACATGTGCCACTACGTCCGGCTAATTTTTGTATTTGTAGTAGAGATGGAGTTTCTCCATGTTGGTCAGGCTGGTCTCGAACTCCCGACCTCAGGTGATCTGCCCGCCTCGGCCTTCCAAAGTGCTGAGATTACAGGTGTGAGCCACTGTGCCCAGCCAATAATCTAAACTTTTTACCATAAGTCACAAGACCCTAGATGATTTGGGATCTCCCTGCCTTTGTTGTTTTGCTTCATTGCCTTTGGACTTGCTGTCCTTCTGTCTGAATTATATTTTGCATGGCTGCTTCCTACTTCTTATTTAGGTTTCAGCTCAAATATCATATCTTTAGAAAGGTCTTCTCTGGCAATCCTATCTAATAAAACAGCCCTCCCCACCTTGTGTTCTCATCATTATTTGAAATTATCTTTGCTTGTCTGTCTCAATGCATTAGACTTGCAGCTCCGTGAAGATGAAGACCTTGTTTCTCTTGTTAATCTAAAAGATTACTTGGCACAAAGTAGATTTGCAAAAAAAAATTTTTTTGGTTAATTAATTTCTTGAAATTGTTACTATGTTGGTAGCATTGTCTTTTAGAAACCAGTATATCTAAGGATACTTTCTTCAAGCAAATTTATTTTTGTCATACTCACTGATATCAGCAATAATAGAAGAATTGTAGAAATGTCTTGATATCATATTATGCGTCTGCTTGATGGATCCTTTTCGTATTCTTGCTTGAGGTGACAATAAAGGCAACATTTAATCTGTACCACAGAGGCACATCAGGTAAAAGACACAATGTGATATGATAGTGTAAGTTGGTAATTTGGTTTAATTTATTAATAAATCAAGTGAAAAATTTTAGATGTTGAAAATCATGCTTCAGGGAACTTGAGAACTCAACACTGAGGTGGAGCGTTTAATTTTTCAAAAGTAACTCCAAGAAAATAGTGCGATAAACAAATTTTATTATTTCACCTTTTGGAGGCAAATCTGCTTAAATAAATGCCAGGAGTGCTATTAAATTAAAGTCTTGTCAAAATAAGTTGCAGAAGGTAGACAAAAAGGAAAAGATTCCCAAGAAGTGTGCCTTCATAGTCAAAATGGGACTTCTAGATCTCAGCGTCAACTGTCGCCAAAAACTTCAATGCCTTGTAACTTTATATGTAGAGCAAAATAATCTTCAGTATAAGCAGGAGTAAAACATCATAAGGTGTTCTTGATTAAAGACAACAAAGTTCTGTGAAAAAACATTTTAATGTAGATGGAAAATATTTTTGGTAGTGGTAAATGCATTATATGCAAATACATTGTATAAATTTATAATACAATCATTTTAAAAAGACTTCCTTATTATAGACAGCAGTTTGATAGTTTCTCAAAAAGTTAAATATAAAAATATTATATGATCCAGCCATTCCATTCTGAGGTATAAAAGAATTGAAAGCAGGGACTCAAATGAATATTTGTACACCAACTTTCGTAGCAAAATTATTCATGATAAGCAAAAGGTATAACAACCTAAATGTCCGTGAATGGATAAACAATACACGGTATATGTTCCATACAATGGAATTTTATTAAGCCTTAAAAGGGAAGGAAATTCTGACCCATGTGACAACATGAATGAACCTCAAAAACATTATTTTAGTGAAATAAACCAGTCACAAAAGGCCAAATACTTTATGATTCCACTTACATGAGGTAACTAGAGAATTTAAATTCATAGAGTATTTGGTTTTGTCAGGGCATAGTAGAGGGGAGAATAGGGAATTATTATTATTTTTAATTATTATTTTTCAATAGTTTTGGGGGGTACAGTTTGTTTTTGGTTACATGGATGAGTTATTAAGTGGTGAATTCTGAGATTTTAGTGTGCCCATCACCTAAGCAGTGTACATTGTACCCAATACATAGTCTTTTATCCCTCACTTACCTCCCAACCTTTCCCCTACATGAGTTCCCAAAGTCCATTATATCACTGTATACTTCTTTGTGTCCTCATACTTTAGCTCCCACTTATAAGTGAGAACATACAATATTTGGTTTTCCATTCCTGAGTTACTTTAGTTGGAATAATGGCCTCCAACTCCATCCAAGTTGCTGCAAAAGACATTATTTTGTTCCTTTTTATGGCTGGGTAGTATTCCCTGGTATATACATACCACATTTTGTTTATCCACTCATTGGCACTTAGGTTTGTTTCATATCTTTGCAATTGCAAATTGTGCTGCTATAAACGTGTGTGTGCATGTGTCTTTTTCATATAATGACTTCTTTTCCTCTGAGTGTAGTTGCTGGATCGAAGGGTAAATTTACTTTTAGTTCTTTAAGGAATCTCCATATTGTTTTCCATAGTGGTTGTACTAATTTACATTCCCTCTAGCAGCGTAGAAGTGTTTCCTTTTAACCACATTCTCACCAACATCTATTGTTTTTTGACTTGTATTATGGCCAAAAAGAATTATTGTTTAATGGGTATGTAGTTTCTGTTTAAGATAATGAAAAAGTTCTGGAAATAGATAGTGGTGACGGTTACACAACATTGTAAATATACTTAATGACACTAAGTTGTATACTTTAAATGGTTAAAATGATAAAATTAATGTTATGTATATTTTACCACAATTTTTAAAAAGGCCTTTGTTTTCTTGCCTATTTATTTGTTTTAGCTATCTGGATTTAATTTCTTTTATTATAACCAACTCCATTGTCTGAGACGCCAGCTTGAGCCTTGGTATCAGGCAGACCTGGGTTCCAGTCTTTACTCTGCTACTTGATAACTGTGTGACCTTTTACGCATGACATAACCTTTCTGAACTTCAATTTTCTCAGCTGTAAAATGGATTTTCAATTTTTAAGGAGTGAAATCTTGGCTCTGGACAAAACTATATGCAGAAAAAAAATTACATAGAACCCCAAAAGATAGAACATATAAAAGTAGTAAAACAATGCTCTTAGATATAGGAGGTATGTGTCTATTGTGAGGTGGGGACAGGGGGTGCTGATGAGGAAATATCATCAGCATTATCCCTCCCCACAAGTCACCTCTGTGGAATCCTCCAGGACAGAAAGTAGCATGGTTTAAAGATGAATTCCCATCTAAGTCTACTTGCTAGGAAGGGCAATGAACATTTCTGAAATACTGATACATTTACTTAAATATTTTCAAAATTGTTAACATGTATACTTGAGATGAAGATTGAACAAAAACTTATTGACAAATCAGAGTATTTATTGATGGGAAATGTTTTTATTGACTTAAGGTTTTAATTCATGTTTATCATATGGGATTACTTTACCCAACAACTTTAATAGATATTAGCTATATACACACACACACACACTAAATAAAAAAAGATAAAAACCACTTGGCTAGCTGTGCTCTAGTAGCTTTTCCACCTCTGACATGCTATGATTATTTTCCTTAGAAAATTTGTAGTTGTTGGACCATGGAAAAGCCACTGTCAGGAACAATCTTCTGAGATGATAAGAGTGTAAAAGCACTTTGTAAACTGCAAAGACTTTCACAGCTGGGAGCTACAGTTGTCGTTACTATGGCATATTTGATCCTAAGTGTCATGAAATAGAACATTGAACAGAAAAATCAGAATATGCAGATCCCTTCCTGAAGTAATATTTAGGAATACAGAGAGATACCAGTTGATGCTAAAAAGCAAATGCAGACAGCACAGACAGAACACTAGATGGCAGCAGCAGAAACAGGTTAAAAAGTAGAAACAATAGTGTTAGATGCTTCGGCCCACCCTTCCTCTCCTTCTTTAAGATACAAATTCTCATCTTGTTTTCATTAACAAACAAACAAACAAACAAACAAAAAACTCGTTATCGAAAATTCATTAGGTTAACTTTTAGATCTAAAAATGTTAATATTTAACACTAATCTAAGAACCCATCTTCATTGTGTAATCAGAAGAAACAAATAAAAGTAGAAACTTAAAGACAGGTCCAGAACTCCTTAAGTAAATAGTTACCAAGATTCTCCTACTTCCGTTGCTGATAAAGGCTTAATAAGGTATGGTCCATATCTGATATGGACCGTATCAGTGCTGATAAGGCTTGATAAAGGTATGGTCCATACACCATAACTTTAGTATTCTTGGCACTAGAGTATGAAGTTAATTGAACTCTTTGTAACTAATTGAAGAGCAGAAATGGGCTGAGATCAGCATATACTACACTCATACATGCATTAAGGTTAGATGTGGAATAAATAGTTGGCCAGAGGGCTTAAAGCACTTGCACATTCATTTTGCTCTTTCTCAGTACGGTTTGCCACAGTATGCTACAAATAAAGCTAAAGTAGCAGGCTAGCTTTCTTCCATTTTCTCGTTGCAAACATTTGTTGAATGCCTCGTACGTTTAGGTGCTGTGATAAATGAGGCATAGACCATCCTTAAGACACAGTCTAACGAAGAAGACAGAAAATATTTACAGTGCAATAAGACAAACACAAACTAAAGGTAAATTCAGGATATTAAGAGAACACCTCACCCAACTATGAAAGATAACAAGTAACAGGATTAGAGAGAGAGAGAAGAGTAAGTACAGAGGCACTTCTGTTTGAGAAAGCATATTTGGCAAACTGGAAGTAACTCAATATTCCTTCAAGTATTGTGACAGCAATGGAAGGGGAATGTAGTATGACAGAGACATGAGGCTGGATGACAGACAGAGGCCAGATCGCAAAGGATCTTGGGAAAATAATTTGAATTTTATCCTGTAATCAATCACTAGTTGTTCTTTTAAGTAAAATAGTAACACGATTATATTTTAGAAAAATTATTCACTGTAGTATGGAGGCAGTATTGGGTGGTGGGAAGGAGACGGTTCAAGAGGACAGGCAGAGAAATCAGTTAAGAGGCTGTCACTATACTCCCAAGCAAGAGATGAAAGTGACTTATTTTTACTAGGGGAATTACATTGAAGCTGGAGAAAAGTAGATGGCTCCAGAGATGCAGAACAGTCAGACTTGGTGGTTTATTCAATGTGAAAACTTGAAGAGAAGAAAACATTATGAATGATGGCCTGGTTTCTGGCTTGCGCAGTATGAATAGAGAACACAGGAGAAGGAAGGAGTTGGGAGTATGACAGCAAGATGATAAATTTAGTTTTCAACATGTTGAATATAAAGGAACTATGGAACACTCAAGTACTGCAGGCAGTTGAATAGATAGGTTTGTTCGGGATGAAGACAGTGTTGGGAGTTATCAATATATAGATGGTAGCCAGAACCAGAAGAATAAATCAGATTAATCATGGAAAGTGTGTGGGTTTAAAAGTGTGTGGGTTACGATGAAAATTCCAAAGAACATAAACATTTAAGGGATGGATGATATTACAATTTACAAAGGAAACTGAGATAGACAAGGGTAGATTGAAGGTCAAATGCTGACAAGGACAGAAACTTCTCTTAGATTTAGTACTGTGAAGCTCTTAGGTAATCTTTGTGATGGCAGTTTCTGATAAAAGGTGAGAGAAATCCAGATACCAGTTAATTGAAGCAAGAGTGGGAAGAGAATGTCTAGTTGTATAGTGGACTAGATATGTTGAGGAACTTTCTCACAATGCATCAAGTATATTCTCAATAAAACAGATGTTTAATGTATTGTTGGGCTCAGAAAGTAAGAGAAAGTTTCTAGGCATCTTCTCTGCTAGCCAAAAAGTGGGTAAGCTGAAAAAATGCAGCTAGCAACAAGTAAGCAGAAAGATGGCTTAGATATCAGGGTAAATATTATTATTAGTGCTGACATGGATAAGGACACTAATATTGAACCGGCAGAAATCAAGGGAGCTGAATTTCAGCCTGTGGGCATTAGGCCAAGATCCACCCCTGCAAAAGAGCTACAGTGGTCTCTGGTTTGTAATGTACCCTGGCACATGCAGAGGCAAAAGCAAATCTTCTCTGGAGGAAAACATCTTGAATCTAAATTCCTTGCAGTCTCACAGATAAATATTAATTAACTGTGATCTCACTATAAAATATTACCAAACACACAAGGACAAAACCATTATGAGTGGATGCAAACAAATCAAAAGCAAATGATAGGCTTAGATTCCAACAGACTTCCTTTAGTTACTTGAATAATCACATACAGATTATAAAACAACTGTGCATCATGAACTGCACTATGGTTTGGTCATGGTTTGTTTGTCCGCATGAAAACTCATGTTGAAATTTGATTCCCAAAGGTACAGTGCTGAGAGTTAGAACCTAGAGAGAAGTGTCTGGGTCATGGGAGCATATCCCTCATGAATGGCTTCATGTTGTTCTTGAGTAGTAAGTGTGTTTTAACTCTTGCAAGACTCTATTGGTTCTCATGGGAATGAATTAGTTCTTGCCAAGAGTCGGTTGTTATAAACTCTGGATGCCTCTCAGGTTTTCCCCTTATTGGATGGTTCTGGTTTTCCTTTGATCTTCTCCACCATGTTGTGACATGGCATGGATGTCATTGCCAGAAGCCAGAGCCATGCTCTTCATTTTCCAGCCTATAGGACTGGAAATAATCCAATTTTCTTTACAAATTACCAAGTTTCAGTTATTCATTTATAGCAGCACAAAACAGATTAAGACAAACTATTTTATGAAATGCATGCCAACATCTAAAAATAAGTAGGCAACAAAATTATATACCTACATATATATCTCCAAACGAAACTTGAAACACTGAAAACAATCATTAAAAAATCAACATATGTGCTAAACATCATATTAGACAGTGTTAAGAACATATTAGCAAACTAGAAGATACATCTCAGGAAACTATGCATAATGCAACAGAGAAGGAAAAATGGAAAATATGAAGGAGGAGTTTATGAGACAGAGGATGAGAAATTTTAATATCTGTCACATAAAACAATAAAGAGAATGGAAAAAATGTAATATTTGAAAAGATAATGACTAAGAATTTTCCAAACCTCATAAAAGACATGAATCCACAGATATTGGAAGCAAAAATTATACAAAGCAGGGTAAATAAAAAGAAATTCTTGTGCAGGCGTTTGGTGACATACCCCAAACAAAGAGAAACTTTTAAAAGAAGCTAGAGGAAAAAATAGATGATGTACAATGGAAAGCAATTAAACTAACAGCCAACATCTTAAAGCAAAAATGAAAGACAGAAGATAAATTATGTATTCAAGGTGCTGAAAGAACATAAATTTCAACATAGAATTATGTAGTCAACAAATTATCCTTTAAGAACAAGTGTGAAAGGAAGGAGGAGGAGCGAGATGGCAGAATGGAAACTTCCAGAGAATGTCCCATCCCACAGGAACACCAACTTGGAACAACTATCCACACAAAAAATATACCTTCGTAAGAGCCAAAAACCAGATGAGTGTTTACAGTTCCTGGTTTTAACTTCATATTAACTTCATATTACCGAAAGAGGGCCTGAAGAGAGTAAGAAAGAATGTCTTTAATTGTTGACCCCACCCCACCCCCATACCCCCAGCAGGGGCTGCATGGCATAGAGAGAGAATCTATGCACTTGGGGGAAGGAGAGCTCAGCGAATGTGAGACTTCGCATTGGAACGCAGTGCCGCCCTGTCAGAAAGCAACACTGGACAGAACTCAGATGCTGTCCATGGAGGGAGCATCTAGATCAGCCCTAGCCAGAGGGGAATCGCCCCCATCCCAGTGGTCAGAACCTGAGTTCCAACAAGCCTTGCCACTATGGACTAAAGGTCTCTGGGGTACTAAATAAACTTGAAAGACTGTCAAAGTCACAAGGACTGCAATTCTTGGGAAAGTCCTGGTGCTGTGCTGGGCTCAGAGGCGGTGGACTTGGGATAACATGACTCAGTGAGACATCAGCTGGGTCATTGAAAGCAGGGCTTGTGCCACCCCTTCCCCAACCCCAGGTAGCAACACCCAAGAGAGATTCTTTCTTTCTATTTGAGAAGAGGAGAGGAAAGATTAAAGAGGACTTTGTTTTTTTGTTCTTGTTTTTAATTTTTTTTTTTATTTCAATAGATTTTTGGGAAACAGGTGGTGTTTGGTTACATGAATAAGTTCTTTAGAGGTGATTTCTGAGATTTTGGTACACCCATCATCCAAGCAGTGTACACTGTACCCAATGTGTGGTCTTTTATCCCTTACCACCACCCTCCATTTCCCCTAATTACCCGTAGTCCAATGTATCATTCTTATGCCTTTCCATCCTCATAGCTTAGCTCCCACATACGAATGAGAACATACGATCTTTGGTTTTTCCATTCGTGAGTTACTTCACTTAGAATAATCGTCTCTAATTCCATCCAGGTTACTGCGAATGCCATTATTTCATTCCTTTTTATGGCTGAGTAGTATTCTATTATATATATATATATATATATATATATATATATATATATATATAAAGAAAATGTTATATATATATAAATTATTATATATATTATTATATATATAATATATTATATATATAAAACATTTCTTTAAGAACACGTTATATATATATAAATGTTTTATTTATATATATAAAAATATATATAAATAAAACATTTTCTTTATCCACTTGTTGACTAATGGGCATTTGAGCTGGTTCCGTATTTTTGCAATTGCAAATTGTGTTGCTATAAACACGTGTGTGCAAGTTTGTTTTTCATATAATGAATTCTTTTCCTCTAAGTAGATACCTAGTAATGGGATTGCTGGATTAAGTGGTGTATCTAGTTTTAGTTCTTTAAGGAATTTCCACACTGTTTTCCACAGTGGTTGTATTAGTTTACATTCCCACCAACAGTATAAGTGTTCCCTTTTCACTGCATTCCTGCCAACATCGATTAGGTTTTGATTTTCTGATTATGGCTATACTTGCAGGAGTGAGGTGATATTGCATTTTGGTTTTGATTTTCATTTCCCTGATATTTAGTGATATTTGGCATTTTTACATATGCTTGTTGGCCATTTGTGTATCTTATTTCAAGAATTGTCTATTCACGTCCTTAGCCCACTTTTTGATGGGATTGTTTGTTGTTTTCTTGCTGATTTTTTTGGGTTCTTTGTAGATTCTGGACATTAGGCCTTTGTTAGATGTATAGATTATGAAGATTTTCTCCCACTCTGTGGGTTTTCTGTTAATTCTGCCAATTATTTCTTTTGCTGTGCGGAAGCTTTTTAGTTTAATTAAGTCTCATTTATTTATCTTTTTTTTTTTTTTTTACATTCGCATTTGCTTTTGGGTCCCTGTTAATGAAGTTTTAGCCTAAGCCAATGACTAGAAGTATTTTCCCAATGTTATCTTCTAGAATCTTTATGGTTTCAGGTCTTAGATTTAAGTCTGATTCATCTTGAGATCACTTTTGTTTAAGGCGAGAGATGAAGATCCAGTTTCATTCTTCTACATGTGGCTTGCCAATTATTTCAGCATCATTTGTTGAATAGGGTGTCCTTTCCCCACTTTATGTCTTTATTTGCATTGTCAAAGATCATTGGCTGTAAGTATTTGGCTTTATTTCTGGATTCTCTATTCTGTTCCATTGGTCTACATGCCTGTTTTTATACCAGTACCATGCTGTTTTCATGACTATGGCCTTATAGTATAATTTGAAGTCGGGTAATGCAGTACCACCAGATTTATTTTTACTGCTTAGACTTGCTTTGGCTATGCAAGCTCGTTTTTGGTTCCATATAAATTTTAGGATAATTTTTTCTAGTTCTGTGAAGAATGATGGTGGTATTTTGATGTGAATTGCATTGAATTTATAGATTACTTTTGCTTTTGGGTCCCTGGTAATGAAGTCTTAGCCTAAGCCAATGACTAGAAGTATTCTTCTAGTCATTTTCACAATATTGATTCTATCCATCCATGAATATTGGATTTGTTTCCATTTGTTTGTGTTATCTACTATTTCTTTCAGCATTGTTTTGTCATTTTCCTTGTAGAGGTCTTTCATATTCTTGGTTAGGTATATTCCTAAATATTTTATGTTTTTTGTAGCTATTGTGAAAGAAATTTAGTTCTTGATTTGATTCTCAGCTTGGTTGCTGTTGGTGGATAGCAGAGCTACTGATTTGTGTACATTAATTTTGTATCCTAAGTTTTCTGAATTTATCTACCAGTTCTAGGAGCTTTTTGAATGAGTCTTGGGGTTTTCTAGGTATACAATCATATTATCAGTGAACGTGACAGTTTGACTTCCTCTTTATCTATTAGAATTCCCTTTATTACTTTCTCTTGTCTGATTGCTTTGTCTAGGACTTCCAGTACAATGTTGAATAGAAGTGGTAAAAGTGAACATCCTTGTCTTGTTCCAGTTCTCAGTGGGAATGCTTCCAACTTTTCCCCATTTATTAGAATGTTGGCTGTGTGTTTGTAATAGATGGCTTTTACTACCTTAAGGTATGTCCCTTCTATGCCAATTTTGCTGAAGGTTTTAATCATAAAAAGATGTTGGATTTTGCAAAATGCTTTTTCTGAGTCTATTGAGATGATCACATGATTTTTGTTTTAAATTTTGTTGAAGATTTTTGCATCTATGTTAATCAGGGATATTGGTCTGTAGTTTTTTGTTGTTGCTATGTCGTTCCCCGGTTTTGATATTAGCGTGATACTGGCTTCATAGAATGATTTAAGAAGGACTCCCTTTTCCTCTATCTTTTGGAATAGTGTCAACAGGATTGGTACCAATTCTTCATTGGATATCTGATAGAATTGAGCTGTGACTCTGTCTGGTCTTGAACACTTTTTTGTTGTCAATTTTTAAATTACTATTTCAGTCTCACTGCTTGTTATTGGTCTGTTCAGAGATTCTATATCTTCCTGGTTTAATCTAAAAGGGTTATATTTTTCCAGGAATGTATCTATCTCCTCTAGGTTTTCTTTTTTATGTGCATAAAGGTGTTTATAGTAGCCTTTAAAAATATTTCGTATTTCTGTGGCATTAGCTGTAATATCTCTCGTTTCATTTCTAATTGAACTCATTTAAAACTTCTTTTCTTGGTTAATCTTACTAATCATCTATCAATTTTATTTATTTTTTCAAAGAACCAGCTTTTTGATTTGTCTTTTGTATTGTTTTTGTTTGTGGGTTTCAATTTCATTTAGTTCTTCTCTGATCTTTGTTACTTATTTTTTTCTGCTGTGTGTGGGTTTGGATTGTTCTTGCTTTTTTCAGTTATGTGAGGTGTGACCTTAAATTATCTATTTGTGCTCTTTCAGACTTTTTGATATAGACATTTAATGTAATGAACTTTCTTCTTAGCACCACTTTGCTGTATTCCAGTGGTGCTGTACACCACTATGCTGTATTGCATAATCAGAATATGTATGACCCTGTATGGCACCAGGGACAAATCCTGTGGAGACAAAGATGTGTGACCTTTCAGACAAATAATTCAAAATAGCTGTATTGAGGTAATTCAAATAAATTCAAGATAACACAGAGGAGGAATTCAGAATTCTATCTGATACAGTTAACAAAAAGATTATAATAATTCAAAAGAATCAAGAATAAATTACAGAGCTGAAAATGCAATTGGCATACTGAAGAATGCATCAGAGTCTTTTAATAGCAGACCTGATCAAGCAGAAGAAAGAATTAGTGAGCTTAAAGACAGGCTATTTGAAAATAGACAGAGGATTACATTGATAGGTTTTTTTTTTTGTTTTTTTTTTTTTGTTTGTTTTTTTTTTTTGCTTACCACTTAGTTTTTTTTTAATTTTTTTAAATTTAATTTTATTTTTTTAATTATACTTTAAGTTCTAGGGTACATGTGCATAACGTGCAGAAAAACATTTTAATCTAAAAAAAAAAAGAAAATACACAGAGGAGACAAGAGAAAAAGAATAAAAAGCAATGAAGCATGCCTACTGGATATAAAAAATAGCCTCAAAAAGGCAAATCTAAGAATTATTGGCATTTAAGAGGAGGTAGAGAAAGAGGTAGGTGTAGCAAGTTTATTCAAAGGGATAGTAACAGAGAACTTCTCAAATCTAGAGAAAGATACCAATATCCGAGTACAAGAAGGCTATAAAACACCAAGCGGACTTAACAAAAAGAAGACTACCTCAAGGCATTTAATATTCAAACGTCCAAGGGTCAAAGATAAAGAAAGAATCCTAAAAGCAGTAAGAGAAAAGAAACAGCATCCAAAAAAACTACAATAAGTCTGGCATCACACTTCTCAATGTAAATTTTATAGGCCAGGAAAGAGGGGCATGACATTATATAAGTGCTGAAAGAAAAAAATTTTTGGTCTAGAATAGTAAATCCAACAAAATTATTCCTCAAACATAAAGGAGAAATATTTTCCCAGACAAAAGTTGAGGAATTTCATCAACACCAGACCTGTGCCACAAGCAATGCTAAAGAAAGTTCTTCAATCTAAAAGAAAATAATATTAACGAGCAAAAAGAAATCAGCTGAAATTACAAAACTCACTGTTAATAGTAAATACACGGAAAAACACAGAGTATTATAACACTGTAATGGTGTTATATAAACTATTCATATGTTGAGTAGAAAGACTAAAAAATGAACTTACTAAATATAAAAACTACAATATCATTTAAAGTCATAGTACAATAAGATATAAACAGAAACAACAAAAAGTTAAAAGTGTAAGTACTCAGATAAAGTGTAGAGTTTTTATAAGTTTTCTCTTTGCTTGTTTGTTTATGCAGTCTATGTTAAGTTTTCATCAGTTTAAAATAATCGGTTATATTTGCAAGACTCATGGTAACCTCTGATCAAAAAACATACAACAGATACACAAAATATAAAAAGTAAGAAATTAAAGCATACCATCAGAGAAAACTACCTCCACTAAAAGTAAGTCAAGAAGGAAAAGAAGAAAAAGAAGACCACAAAACAACCACTAAAACAAATAACAAAATGGCAAGAGTAAGTACTTATTAATAATATCATTGAATGTAAATGGGCTAAGTTACCCAATCAAAAGATACAGCATGGCTCAATAAATTTTTAAAAAAAGACCTAATGATCTTTTGCCTGCAAGAAACATATGTCACCTGTAAAGAAACACATGCTGAAAAATAAGGTATGGAAAAAGACATTATATGCAAATGGAAACCAAAAAAGAGCAGGTGTTGGTATACTTATCTCAGACAAAATAGATTTTAAAACTAAAACTATAAAAAGAGACAAAGGAGGTCATTATATAATAATAAGGTGGTCAATCCAGCAAGAAGATATCATAATTGTAAATATATATGCACCCAATATTGGAGCACCCAAATACATAAAGCAAATATTATTTGATCTATAGAGACAGATTCTAAAACAATAATAGCTGGAGACTTCAACACCCCACTTTCAGCGTTAGACAGATCAACCAGACAGAAAGTCAATAAAGAATTATCAGACTTAATTTGCATTATAGACCAAAGAGACTTAATAGATATTTAAATAATATTTCATCCAATGGCTGCAAAATATACATTATTCTCCTCAGCACATGGATTATTCTCAAGGATAGACCACCTTTTAGGCCAGAAAACAAGTCTTAAAATATTCAAGAAAATTGAAATTATATCAATCCTCTTTTCTGACCACAATGAAATACAACTAAAAATCAATAATAAGAGGAATATTGGCAACTATACAAATACATACAAATTAAACAATATGCTCTGAATGGCTAGTGAGTCAATGAAGTAATTAAGAATGAAATTAAAACATTACTTAAAACAAATGATAATAGAAACACAACATACCAAAGGCTATGGAATACACCAAAAGCAGTACTAAGAGGAAAGTGTATAGCTATAAGAACCTACATAAAATATAGGAAAACGTAAAATAAATATAATGATGCATCTTAAAGAACTAGAAAAGTAAGAGCAAAACCAGCCCAGTATTAGAAGAAAAGAAATAATACACATCAGAGCAGAAATGAATGAAATTGAAATGAAGAATACAATATTAAACATCAACAAAATGAAAAGTTGGCTTTTTCAAAACATAAACAAAATTGATGAACGTTTATCCAGACTAAGACGAAAAGAGAAGACCCACATGAAGAAAATCAGAGATGAAAAAGGAGACATGAAAACTGACATTACAGAAAGTCAAAGGATAATTAAAGGCCACGGTGAGCAACTATATGCCAATAAACTGAAAACCCTAGAAAAACTGATAGATCCCTAGACACATACAAACTACCAAGATTTAACCATAAAGAAATCCAAAAGCTGAGTAGACTGATAACAATAAATGATTTCAAAGACATAATACAAAGTCATGAAGAAAACAAAATATGGGGATCTGATGGCTCCAGTGCTGAAGTTTTCAAAATATTTTAAGATAAAAAAAGGTGCCAATCCTACTCAAATTATTCTAAAAAAGCAGAGGAAGAGGGAATACTTCCAAACTCATTCTATGAGGCCAGCATTACCCTGATATCAAAACAAGACAAAAACACCTTAAAAAAAAGAGGAAAACTACAGACCAACACCTTTGATGACAATCTATGCAAAAATCCTCAACAAAATACTAGCCAACTGAATTCCACAATATATTAAAAATATGATTAAATATGACCAAGTGGGATTTATCCCATAGATAAATGGATGGTTCAAGACATGCAAGTCAAGCAGTGTGATACATCATATCGACAGAATGAAGGACAAAAACCATATTACCATTTCAATTAATGCTGAAAAACATGTGATAAAATTCAGCATCCTTTCATAATAAAATAGCTCAAAAAACTTGGTATAGAAGGAACAGCCTCAACGTAATAAAAGTATGACAAACCACAGATAGTATTATAATGAATGGAGAAAATGGAAAGCCTTTCCTCTAAGGTATGCAACACAAAAAGTATGCCCACTTTCACCAGCTATTCAATATAGTACTGAAAGTTATAAACAGAGCAATCAAATGAGAGAAAGAAATAAAGGGCATCCAAATTCAAAAAGAAGCAGCCAAATCATCCTTGGTTGCAGATATAATCTTTTATTTGGAAAAACCTAAAGACTCAAACAAAAAAATATTTAGAACAGATAAACAAGTTTAGTAAATTTGCAGGGCACAATATTAACATACAAAATCAGTAGCATTTCTGTATGCCAACAGCGAACAACCTAAAAAGAAAATCAAGATATTAATCCCATTTACAATAGCTACAAATAAAATATCTAAGAATTAACCAAAGATATGAAAGATCTCTACAATAAAAACTATAAAATATTGATGCAAGAAACTGAAGAGGGTTCAACAAAATGAAAATATATTTCATGTTCATGTATTGGAAGAATCAACACTGTTAAAATGTCCATAATACCCAAAGCAATGTACAGATTCATGCAAGCCCTATCAAAATGCCAATTAAATTATTTACAGAAATAGAAAAAATAATCCAAAAAGTATATGGAACCACAAAAGACCCACAACAGACAAAGCTATCCTGAGCAAAAAGAACAAAACTAGAGAAATCACATTACCTGACTTCATATTATACTACAAATCTATAGTAACCAAAACAGCATGGTACTCGCATAAAAACAGGCACATAGTGAATGAACTAGAATAGAGAACCCAAAAACAAATTTATATATATACAGTGAACTCATTTTTGACAAAAGTGCCAAGAATACATTGGGGAAAGGACAGTCTTTTCAATAAAGAGTGCTGGGAATACTGGTTATTTATATGTAGAAAAGTGAAACTAGACCTCTATATTTTTCCATATACTGGAATCAAATAAAAGAGAACTAAATACTTAAATCTAAGACCCCCAACTATGAAACCACTTAAAGAAAACATTGGGGAAACTTTCCAGGACATTGGACTTGGTTTTTTGAGTAATACTGTACAAGCACAGCCAACCAAAGCAAAAATGGACAAATTGGATCACGTAAAGTTAAAAAGTTTCTTCAAAATAGAAGAAACAATCAATAAAGTGAACATACAACCCAGAGAATGGGAGAAAATACTTGTAAACTATCAATCTGACAACTCTATGGGAAAAAAATATTTAATCAGATCAAAAAATGGACAAAATAACAGAAGATACACAAATGTTAAACAGGCATATGAAAAGGTGCTCAGTATCATTGATCATCCGAAATTCAAATAAAAACTACAATAAAATATTATCTCCCCCTGGTAAAAATGACTTTTTTTTTATAAGACAGGCAAAAACAAATGCTGGCAAGGATATAGGAATAAGGTGGGAATACAAATTAGTACAACCACTATGGAGAACAGTTTGGAGGTTCTGCAAAAAACTAAAAATAGGACTACCACATGATCCAGAAATCCCATTGCTACGTATATGCCCAAAAGGAAGAGAATTAGTATATTGAAGAGATATCTGCCCTCACTTGTTTGTTGCAGCACTATTCACAATAGCCAAGATTTGGAAGCAACCTAAATGTTCATCAACAAAAGTATTGAGAAATAAAATTTGGTAATATACACAATGGAGTACTATTCAGCCATAAAATAATGTGATCTTGTCATTTGTAACAACATGGGTTGTTAAGTGAAATATGCCAGACAGAGAAAGATGAACTTCACATGTTCTCCCTTATTTGTAGAAACTAAAAATTCAAACCATTGAACTCATAGAGATAGAGAATAGAATGATGGTTACCAGAGGCTGGGAAGTGTATTGGGGTGGGAGGGAGTGAGGATGGTTAGTTGGTACAAAATATTATATAGTTAGATAGAATAAATGAGATATAGTAGTTGATAGTACAACAGAATTACTACAGTCAACAATAATGTATTGTATATTAAAAATAACAAAAAGAGTATAATTGCATTGTCTGTAACATAAAAGTTCTTGAGGTGACTGACACCCCATTTACCCTGATATGATTATTACACATTATATGACTATGAAAATATCTCATGTACCCCATAAATATATACACATACTATATACCTACAAAAATAAAAATTAAAAAATGGGAAAAACAAGTGTGAAATAAACACCTCTGAATAATTTACCCCTAATAGACCTTTACTAAAGGAACTTCTAAAGAATATAGTCCAGTATATCCTTCAGAATGAAAGTAATCCCTGAAGGAAAGTCAGTGATGCAAGAAGAAATGATGATCAAGAAATTTGGTAAATAATTAGATAAATATAGATAAGCAGTTTGCAAAATTAAAAATAATGTCTAATTTGTGGCATTTTAAAATGACAGAAAATCAATAATTTAGAAAGCATACAATTAGAGTAAACATATTTTAAAGTTTATTTCTTATTCAAGTAGGAGGTTAAAATATTTTTTTACTGTATTTTCTTTATCTAATTCACCAATAACTGCAATTTTTAGAATGTAATGACTACTTTGGAACATCTGGGTAGTCATTTATGGCTTGATTCTGCTTCCCTACAAGAAGCTGAGTAAATAGAATGTTTGGACCACTGCGTCCTCCTACACAGAGTTAAGCTGCAGGTGGAATAAGATTGCAGAGTTCTGCAGACCACCTTCGCATCAATGCACCTTCGCATCAATGAGCGGTGACTCATGCCTGTAATCCCAGCACTTTGCAAGGCCAAGGCAGACAGATCACTTGAGGCCAAGAGTTAGAGACCAGCCTGGCCCTCCTGACAGAACCCTGTCTCTACTAAAAACACAAAAATAGGCTGGCATGGTGGCGCCTGCCTGTAATCCCAGTTACTCTGGTGGCTGAGAATCGAGAATCGAGAATCGCTTGTTGCAGTAAGCCAAGATCGAGATGGCACCACTGTACTCCAGCCTGGGCCGCAGAGCAAGACTCTGTCAAAAAAAAAAAAAAAAAAAAGTCAATTATTTCCTAGAATTGAGGGAGTAGAATCACAGATAGGTAGGCTTTGATGGGACAGTGACAGGTTCAGATAGAAGCAGCTACGGAAGAAAGGCAGTCACCGCGCCAGGTCCATAACTGACTAATCTGAAGTACCATGTCACAACAAGGTATTAGTGGCTGGAAATGGCTTAGCAGTTACTTTGAAGAGAGAAGAGGAAGCTGTAGTTTAACAGGGGAAATCAATAACAGAAAATTTAAACTCAACGGAGTGAATCTGTAAGAGAGTAATTTTAGGCATTTTGTCAAGAGATGCATGAGAGATAACTGAGTTAGGAACAGTAGCTAGAACATCTTTGCTAGAATGGGGCCCATCAACAACCATTCATTATATTTCACTTTTTTTCATCTTTCCTCTCTCACTCATTCTATTCTGTTAAATAACTACATTTCTATAGTTTCAAGTGAAGAAGGTCATAGTCACAGCTTAAATTATACGCAAGCAGAAAAGGTAACTACCTCCAGGTAAGTGAGGGGCTTTGGTCAATAACAGAAAATTTAAACTCAAAGGAGTGAATCTTTTAAAGGAGTAATTTCAGGCGTTTTGTCAAGAGATGTATAGGAGATGACTGAGTACAAAATTTATGCCAAAACCCCTCAAAATATGATTTTTTTTTCTTATTAAGTAGAGAACTTTCATTTTTTCACTTAAGGGAAACACTTTGAGGCTTCTCTTTGTCATATTCAAATAGCCATCATTACTACTCTTGCAACCTGTGGCCACTATTTAGTAAAACTTGGGTTACTTGAAAATAAGCACAGTGATATTTAGACAGTTAATCCAATAACTGACATGGCCACTAAGTAACTAATAGCTGGGTAGGATATACAGTGTGGATTTTTATCATGTTAACTGGATCCCTACCTATGACTACAGACAAAAGTAAACTCAAAGTGGATTATAGGCTTAAATGTAAGATACAAAACTGTGAAGTTACTAGAAGGAAACATAGGGAAAATACTTCATGACATTGGACTGTACAATGATATTTTGGATAAAACCTCAAAAGCACAGGTAATAGAAGCAAAAATAGACAAATGGGATTATATAAAACTTAAAAGCTTCTACACCACAGAGAAAACAATCAGCAAAGTGAAGACAACCTACCACATGGGGGAAAATATTTGCAAACTATACATCTGGAAAAAAGGTTAATATCCAGAATATATAAGGAACTCAAACAACTCAATAGCAAGCAAACAAAAAATCCCCAAATAATTGGATTTAAAAATAGGCAAAAGGCCTTAATAAACATTTTTCAAATTAAGATATAAAAATGGCCAAGAGGTATGCCTTAGTCCATTTTGTGTTGCTGTAACAGAATGCCTGAGACTGGGTAAATATATATAAGGAAAAGAGGTTTATTCAGCTCACAGTTCCACATGCTGGGAAGTTCAAGGTCATGGCCCAGATTTTTGGTGAGAGCCTTCATGTTGTGTCATAACATGGCAAAGAAGGTCTAAGGGAAAGTGAACACATGCAAAGAATAAAAATTCAAGGAGTGTCCTGGCTTTAAAGCAACTCACTCTTGTGGGAACATTCCTGTAAAAACTAATCCAGTCTCAAGAGAGCAAGAACTCATTACTATGAAAACAGCAGCAAGACATTCATGAGAAATCTACCCTCATGACCCAAACAATTCCTATTAGGCACTGCCTCCAAACACTGCCACACTGGGGATCAAATTTTAATATGAGTTTTGCTGGGGACAAGCTTGAACCACAGTAAAGTATATAAAAAATTCTCAACATCACTAATCATCAGAGAATTACAAATTAAAACCACAATGACGTATCACCTCATTCCAATGAGAACTGCTAATATAAAAAAGACAACAGATAACAAGTATTGGCAAGAATATGAAGAAATGGGAACTATTACACACTTTTTTGGAAATGTAAATTAGTACAGCCATTTGAGGAACACTATGGAAGCTCCTCAAAAAACTAAAAATAGAACTATCGTATGATCCAATAATCTCACTACTGGGTATATATCCAAAGGAAATGCAATCAGTATGTTGAAGAGATATCTGCCCTGCCATATTTACTGCAGCACTATTCACAATAGCCACAATATGGAATCAAGCTAAGTGCTCAACAATGAATGAATGGATAAGAAAATGTGGTATATATAAACAATGGGATACTATTTAGCCATAAAGAAGAATAAAATTCTGTGGCAACATAGATGAGCTTGGAAGACATGACATTAAATAAAATAAGCCAGACACAGAAATACAAATATCACATATTTTCAATCATAGGAATATGTTTAAAAGTTGATTTCATAGAAGTAGTAAATAGAATAGTAGCTACTAGAAACTGGGGAGGAGAAGGGAGATGAGGAGAGAAAGTCCTCTTGGTACAAAGTTACAATTAGAAAGGAAATAGAATTTCTGGTGTCTTACTGCATAGTGGGGTGACTACGGTCAATAATATGATATTGTATACCTCCAAATAGCTAGATGAGAGGGATTTTTATGTTCCACCACAAAGAAATGATAAATGTTTGAGGTGATGGATATACTAATTACTTGAATTTAATAATTACTCAATGTATACACATATTGAAACATCACATTGTGCCTCATAAACATGAAAAATTATTATGTGTCAATTAAAAACATTAAATAAAAAATAAAATTGTAACTTAAAAACTTATGAATTGCTTATTTCTGAAATATTCCATTTAATATTTTCAGACTGCGGTTGGTCTTGGGTAACTGAAACCATGAAAAGTGTAACCATGGATGAAGGGGGACGACTGTACTTGCAAACCACAGTTGATTCACAATTTTTCTCCAACTGAACCTTTGTTTCAGAGTGGTTAAGATTAAAAGGTATCTCACAGCCAATATCATACTGAACGGGCAAAAACTGGGAGCATTCCCTTTGAAAACTGGCACAAGACAGGGATGCCCTCTCTCACCACTCCTATTCAACATAGTGTTGGAAGTTCTGGCTAGGGCAATCAAGCGAGAGAAAGAAATAAAGGTATTCAATTAGGAAAAGAAGAAGTCAGATTGTCCCTGTTTGCAGATGACATGATTGTATATTTAGAAAACCCCATCATCTCAGCCCAAAATCTCCTTAAGCTGATAAGCAACTTCAGCAAAGTCTCAGGATACAAAATCAACGTGCAAAAATCACAAGCATTCTTATACACCAATAACAGACAAACAAAGAGCCAAATCATGAATGAACTCCCATTCACAATTGCTTCAAAGAGAATAAAATACCTAGGAATCCAACTTACAAGGGATGTGAAGGACTTCTTTAAGGAGAAATACACACCACTGCTCAATGAAATAAAAGAGGACACAAACAAATGAAGAACATACCATGCTCATGGATAGGAAGAATCAATATCGTGAAAATGGCCATACTGCCCAAGGTAATTTATAGATTCAATGCCATCTCCATTAAGCTACCAATGAGTTTCTTCACAGAATTGGAAAAAACTGCTTTAAAGTTCATATGGAACCAAAAAAGAGCCCGCATTGCCAAGAAAATCCTAAGCCAAAAGAACAAAGCTGGAAGCATCATGCTACCTGACTTCAAACTATACTACAAGGCTACAGGAACCAAAACAGCATGGTACTGGTACCAAAACAGAGATATAGACCAATGGAACAGAACAGAGTCCTCCGAAATAATACCACACATCTACAGCCATCTGATCTTTGACAAACCTGAGAAAAACAAGAAATGGGGAAAGGATTCCCTATTTAATAAATGGTGCTGGGAAAATTGGCTAGCCATAAGTAGAAAGCTGAAACTGGATTCTTTACTTACTCCTTATATGAAAATTAATTCAAGATGGATTAGAGACTTAAATGTTAGACCTAAAGCCATAAAAACCCTAGAAGAAAACCTAGGTAATACCATTCAGGACATAGGCATGGGCAAGGACTTCATGTCTAAAACACCAAAAGCAACGGCAGCAAAAGCCAAAATTGACAAATGGGATCTCATTAAACTAAAGAGCTTCTGCACAGCAAAAGAAACTACCATCAGAGTGAACAGGCAACCTACAGAATGAGAGAAAATTTTCACAATCTACTCATCTGACAAAGGGCTAATATCCAGAACCTACAAAGAACTCAACCAAATTTACAAGAAAAAAACAAACAATCCCATCAAAAAGTGGGCAAAGGATATGAACAGACACTTCTCAAAAGAAGACGTTTATACAGCCAACAGACACATGAAAAAATGCTCATCATCACTCACCATCAGAGAAATGAAAATGAAAACCACAATGAGATACCATCTCACACCAGTTAGAATGGCAATCATTAAAAAGTCAGGAAACAACAGGTGCTGAAGAGGATGTGGAGAAATACGAACACTTTTACACTGTTGGTGGGACTGTAAACTAGTTCAACCATTGTGGAAGACAGTGTGGTGATTCCTCAAGGATCTAGAACTAGAAATACCATTTGACCCAGCCATCGCATTACTGGGTATATACCCAAAGGATTATAAATCATGCTGCTATAAAGACACATGCACATGTATGTTTATTGCGGCACTATTCACAATAGCAAAGACTTGGAATCAACCCAAATGTCCATCAGTGACAGACTGGATTAGGAAAATGTGCCACATATATACCATGGAATACTATGCAGCCATAAAAAAAGGATGAGTTTGTGTCCTTTTTAGGGACATGGCTGCAGCTGGAAACCATCATTCTCAGCAAACTATCACAAGAACAGAAAACCAAACACCGCATGTTCTCACTCGTAGTTGGGAATTGAACAATGAGATCACTTGGACACAGGAAGGGGAACATCACACATCGGGGCCTATTGTGGGGAGGGGGGAGTGGGGAGGAATAGCATTAGGAGATATACATAATGTAAATGACGAGTTAATGGGTGCAGCACACCAACAGGGCACATGTATACATATGTAACAAACCTGCACGTTGTGCACATGTACCCTAGAACTTAAAGTATAATAATAATAATAATAATAATAATAATAAAGGCATCTTTCCTACTGTTTTGCTTACTCTTACTAACCTGCCAGGTTTTGATAGAGGCTTATCAGGTAGCTGCCCAAAGTTAGGTAACAACAGGCTGAAGAATGACTGGAAGGCTCAAGTCCTTCTGAGATGGACTTCGTAATGAAAACCTTAACTAAAACATCTTTGCTAAAGTTTGAAACCAAAAGAAAGAATAAAGGGCAAATCTATTCCCAAACAATCAAAGTGATTGTTGTCATGCACTGTTTGTGAAGTGTGGAATACCACACCTCTAATTTACTGAAAGAGCTTTTGAGTTGAGTCATGGCTAGTGTCAGCTTGGAAGTTAAGCAAGAGCTGATTGTGAATATGACATACCCTTTATTTTTTGCCCACTGACATGAAGAGAACTCCAAAATTGTTTTTGTGTCACTGACACTTTTGGATGCCTCTCTTATGGGTTCATGAACAAATGCAACCTAGGGCTTCCACTACGCTAGTTTATTTGTCTTATTTCTGAAAGATCTGACTGATTCAACTCACACCTTAAGTGAAAGATTAATGGCTTAGTTTGATAAAATAAGAAGAGTAGTTCTTCGGAATTCCTAGGTTAGAGTCAGTCTTATTTATATATTGTTTTGATTCAATTATATTGCAAGGGTAGGGGGAAGGTGGAGTTTGAAGGAATTTTCTGGATCCATAGATAAGAAAAAATGTTCATAACTTGGTTGAAACACAAGTTTTAAAGATAACAAGAGCTATTAATCTGAGGAGTGTTTTTGGAGTATCTGTGTCTATAACTTGGTTATGTTTTGTTTTGCTTTAATCAGGTGGCAGAAGTTTTTCTTTTTTTGCAAGAGTTGTGAACACAAATTAGCAACGACGTGAACATATGTATGTATTATTAATATTGTGAAAGAATACATAATAAAAATAGTCAAAAGTTGTTTCAGAAAGAATATATTTCAGTAAAATAATAAACATAAACATTAAAAAACATTATAAAAAAGAAGGAAAGACAATGCGAAGAATAAAAAAGGAAGAAATGAGCATAGTGTAAGTTATTTCATTCTAGTGGGACTGCAGAATATAAAATAATGATAGCTATCATTAATTGACTTTTTAAAAATGTTCTGGGTACAGTTCTAAGTAATTTAAATATGCTAGCTCACATAATCCTCACAGAGGTAGGTATGATTATTTTCCTCACTATATAGGTGAGGAATAAGCAAACTGAGACCCAGGACTGTTAGGTAAATTTGCCAAGATAACACAACCAGGATGCTGAAAAGTTTAGAATCTAACATAAGCAATCTGACTGCAGAGCTCAAGTTCTTAATGACTGCAATATAATGTGAGAAACAAACTTCCTACTCATACTACTAAGAGCCTCTTTTAGTACCTACTTTTAAAGTTATGCTAGTGACACTTGAAAAAAAAAGATGAATATTTTTGGCAAACCAATTTTTAAAAACACTGACCAAGTTACTATTTGGCTCAAATACTAGGCAAGTGATCTTACTTGTACCCTTGCATAGAGACATAAATATGAAACGCAAGATAGCAAGGTGCAATGGTTGTTTACTAATGTTATATGTCCAGATGTAGACATTTTGATTTAGCCACTATCATGGTCACTGCTTGGACTTTGTTATCATCTGGATAGTTAAATGTAACATATATAGAAGAAAAGTTGAATTAAAATAGCAGAAGAAAAAAATCAGTAGAAGCCAATGACCTCCTCCTCTGGCTATAATGATGCAATTTGTATCATATTAATTTTCCCACTGAAAACACTTGTAAACACTGGATAAAAACCAACCATTCCAAACCAAACCAAAATTCTTACTCATGGGAAGGCATCAGAGAGCAATCAGGCATCTAGGACCTGGGAGACTGAAATCCCAGAGAGAGGGGAAACACTGAGGTAAGCCAAACCATACCTGATGCTTTTGTTATTTGGGGGCATTTGCTCATACTTATGTGGGACATGTAAGTTAAAAATAAATTCATAATATAAAGTGTTCAGCAGTCTTAACAAAAACCAGACTTCATATCTTAAGATATTAAGAGAGACAAAAACCAGACTTAATATGTTAAGAATAAAAGTGAACTACAGAGAAGTAAGCAGAACTAATAGTACTGTCACAAAACAAAATAAATAACAATTAAAATTTAGGGCTTGCCGAGGAAGAGGAGGCCAGGAAAATCCTTAGGATTTTAGTTGAGATCATTAAAGGGCAAACAAGAAATAGACCAGCTGTCAAAATGCCTGATGACAAGCCTAAAACCATCTCAGTTCCTGATTGAATCAAGGTGTTTTGTCCTTCTTATAACTACAGGAGGGGCAAATTCTACCTGGAATAAGATAGCATCCAGATTATCAACAAGTTTTTATATACACTATCCAGCATGCAATCTAAAATTAGTCATCTTTGAACAATGTAGGACCGAATGAGATAAAACCAAGAGATAAAAATACACAATAGAAGCACACCAAGTGGTTTATATATTGGAATTTCCAGACACTTTAAAATAACTTTGATTATGCCTGTACCATGATCCTATGTATATACTCAAAAGAAATCAGTGTATATATAACAAAATACATAAATAATAATGTTCATTGCAGCTTTATTCATAACTAAAAGTACAAACAAACCATATATCCATAAGCAGTTGGAATTAGTATACTTTGTATATTTAATGTATGAATATTACATTTTAATAAAAAAGAAAGACTAATAAAATAATTATGATTAATGTATTCAAAATACGAAAAGAAAACAAAAAAATTAGTAGAAAACTGGAATCTATATTACAAATTAAGATTAAAGAACCAAACAATAAAATATTTGAAAGGAGGGTGGGGCCAAGATGGCCAACTAGAAGCAGCGGCAGTTGGAGGCTCCCACTGAGAAGAACCAAAACAACATGTAAATCCTGCACCGGCAACTGAAGTATGCAGGTTCTATCATCAGAACTGACTAGATGGTTGGTATGATCATCAAAGATCAAGGAAAACAGGGTGGTGTGTTGGCCCACCCAAGAGCCACATGAGGCAGGGGAACCCCCACTCCCTAGCCAAAACAGGAAGTGAGTGAGCATGCTACTTAGCCTGGGGAACCATGCTTTATCTATGGAACTGTGCAACCCAAAGATCTGAAGATCCTACTTGTGAGCCCATGCCACCAGGACCTTGGGCCCCAACCACAGGGCCATGCAAATTCTCAACAGCCACTCAGCTGAAATCTGCCTAAGATCACCAAGATCAAGGGGGAGAAGCAGCTGCTGCTGCCTGCTGTTTAAGATGTCTGAGCTCCCTGAGGGAGGGGTGACAGTCATCACTGTGGCTGCTACCTAAAATGCTGAACTCCTTGGGGGGAAGAGTGGCAGCCAGCACTGTAGCTCCAGGCTGAATTATTCCCCTGCTGGAGCTGGGGAGACTGGATGGCTTGGTTCCAAGAGGTATTCCCCACAGTGCAGCAAACTGGCTGTGGCAGAGGGTGACCAGACTGCCTCTTTAGGCCAGACTGACCCATCCCTTCTTACTTGCTTGGGCCTCCATGCAGGAACTCCAGCAACTCCAGCCAGCGTCCCAGGGACAGAATTCTGACCTCCCTGGGCCTGAGACCCTAGGGAGAGGGTTGGCCATAGTCTCCACAGACCAGCAGGTTTAGTCTTTCCCCCTGCTAGCTCTGAGGAATCCAGGCAGCTGAGACAAGTGGATTTCCCCTCAGCACAGCACAAACCCTCCATGAAAAAACAGTCAAAGTGCTTTGTTAAATGGGTTCTGGTTCTCCTGCTCCCCAACTAGGTGAGACCCCCCGCACAACAGGGCCACCAGAAACCTTATACAGGAGCATTCTTATTGGCATTAGGTCAGTGCCCCTCAAGATCAGCGATCCCAGAGGAGGTAGCAGGCACAAATCTTTGCTGTTCTCCAGTCTCCTCAGGTGACATCTCTAGGTACAGGAGCACCCCAGATGAATAGGGTCTGAAGTGAACCCCCAGTAAACTGCAGCAGCCCTGTAGAACAGGGACCTGACTATTGAAAGAAAAACAAATAAACAGCAACAACAACAGAATCAACAAAAAAGTCCCCACAAAAGCCTCATCTGAGGGTCAGCAGCCTCAAAGATCAAAACTAGATGAACTCATGAAGATGATGAAGAATCAATAAAAAAAACTCTGAAAACTCAAAAGGCCGGAGTCTGTTTTCTCCTCCAAATGATCACAACACATCTCCAGCAAGGGCACGGAACTGGAAGGAGGATGAGATGGACAAATTGAAAGAAGTAGGCTTTAGAAGGTGCGTAATAACAAACTTCACTGAAGTAAAGAAGCATGTTCTTACCCAATGTAAAGAAGCTAAGAACCATGATAAAAGGTTACAGGAGCTGCTAACTAGAATAACCAGTTTAGAGAAGAACATAAATGACCTGATAGAGCTGAAAAGCACGAGAACTTCGTGATGCATATACAAGTATCAACAGCCAAATCAATCAAACAGAAGAAAGAATATCAGAGGCTGAATACTATCTCACTGAAATAACACAGGCAGACAAGATCAGAGAATAAAAAAATAAAAAGGAATGAACAAAACATCCAACAACTATAGGACTATGTAAAAAGACCAAAACTATGACTGTTTGTAGTACCTGAAAGAGACAGAGAGAATGGAATCAAGTTGGAAAACACACTTCAGAATATCATCCAGGAGAACTTCCCCAACCTAGCAAGACAGGCCAACATTCAAATTCAGGAAATACAGAGAACCCCAGTAGGATACCCCACAAGAAGATCAAATACAAGACACACAATCATCAGATTCTCCAAAGTTGAAATGAAGGAAAAAATGTTGAGGGCAGCCAGCAAGAAAGGCCAGGTCACCTACAAAGGGAAGCCCATCAGACTAATAGCAGACATCTTGGCAGAAACCCTACAGCCAGAAAAGAATAGGGTTCAATATTCAAAATTTTTTAAAACAGAAATTTTCAACCCAGAATTTCATATCTGGCCAAAATAAGCTTCATAAAGCAGAAATAAAATATTTTTTAGACAAGCAAATGCTGAGGGAATTTGTCACCACCAGGCCTGCCTTGCAAGAGCTCCTGAACAAAGCACTAAATGGGGAAACAAAAAACCAGTACAAGCCTTTGCAAAAATGCACTGAAATGCAAAGACTAATGACACAATGAAGAACCTGCATCAACTGGTGTGCAAAATAACCAGTTAGCATCATGATGACAGGATCAAATTCAAACATGACAATATTAACCTTAAATGTAAATGGGCTAAATGCCCCAATTAAAAGACAAAGTGTGTTAGAGTCAAGACCCACCAGTGTGCTGTATTCAAGAGACCTATATCATCTGCAAAGACACACAAATCCACAAAATAAAGGGATGGAAGAAAATTTACCAAGCAAATGGAAAGCAGAAAAAAAAAAGCAAGGGTTGCAATTCTAGTTTCTGGCAAAATAGACTTTAAACCAACAAGAATAAAAAAAGACAAAGAAGGGCATTACATAATGCCCAAAATTCAACAAGAAGAGTTGACTATCCTACATGTAGGATATGCACCCAATACAGGGGCACCAAGATTCATAAAACAAGTTCTTAGAGACCTACAAAGAGACTTAGACTCCCAAGCAATAATAGTGGGAGACTGTAACACCCCACTGTCAATATTAGACAGATCATCAAAACAGAAAATTAACAAGGATATTCAGGACTTTAACTGAGCTCTGGATCAAGTGGATCTGATACCTATCTACAGAACTCTGCACTCCAAAGCAACAGGATATATATTCTTCTCAGTGCCACAGGGCACTTACTCTAGAATCAATCAAATAGTTGGAAGTAAAACACTCCTCAGCAAATGCAAAAAAAATTGAAATAATAACAAATAGTCTTTCAGACCACAGTGCAATTAAATTAGAACTCAAGATTAAGAAACTCACTCAAAACCACACAACTACATGGAAATTGAACAACCTGCTCCTGAATGACTCCTGGGTAAATAATGAAATTAACGAAGAAATCAAAAAGTTATTTGAAACCAATGAGAACAAAGAGACAACACACCAGAATCTATGGGACACAGATAAAGCAGTGTTAAGAGGGAGATTTATAGCCCTAAATGCCCACATCTGAAAGCTAAAAAAATCTCAAATCAACACCTTAGCATCACAACTAAAAGAACTAGAGAGGCAAGAACAAACAAACCCAAAAGCTAGCAGAAGACAAGAAATATCTAAGATTGGAGTGGAACTGAAAGAAATAGAGACACAAGAAAATCATTCAAACAATCAATGACTGCAGGAGCTGGCTTTTTGAAAAAAATAATAAAAGAGACAGACTGGCCAGGGAGGGTGGATCACTTGAGGTTAGGAGTTTGTGACCAGCCTGGCTTGTGAAACCCCATCTCTACTAAAAATATAAAAGTTAACCAGGTCTGGTGATGCGTGGCTGTAATCCCAGCTACTCAGGAGGCTGGAGAATTGCTTGAACGTGGGAGGCGGAGGTCACAGTGAGCTGAGATTGTGCCACTGCACTCCAGTCTGGGCAACAGAGGGAGAGTATATTTCAAAAAAAAAAAAAAAATAGACTGCTAGCTAGACGAATAAAGAAGAAATGAGAGAAGAATCAAATAGACACAATAAAAAGTGATAATGGCTGTTATCACCACTGACCCAACAGAAATACAAACTACCATCAGAGAATACTATAAACACCTCTATGTGAATAAACTAGAAAATCTAGAAGAAATGGATAAATTCCTGAACACATACACCCTCCCAGCAAGAAATCAGGAAAAAGTCAAATCCTTGAATAGACCAATAAAAAGTTCTGAAATTGAGGCACCAGTTAGTAACCTACCAACCAAAAAAGCTCAGGACAAGACTAATTCACAGCCAAATTACACCAGAGGTACAAAGAGGAGCTGGTACCATTCCTTTCGAAACTATTCCAAACACATGAAAAGGAGGAACTTCTCCCTAACTCATTTTATGAGGCCAGCGTCATCCTGATACCAAAACCTGGCAGAGATATAACCAAAAAAGAAACCTTCAGGCCAATACCCCTGATGAGGCTGTCAGTTGTTTCTAGGAACTTCATGTCAGAGAAACACAAAGCTGCTGCCAATGGGAATGTTTAGCTGGAGGTGGGGTGTCTGTACTGCAGGCCCAAGCTGGCAGCCTTGCCTGGTGAAAAGCAGGGGGTCAGAGGCTCACAGGGAAGAGAGACTTGTCTCTTTGCATGGTGACTATGGTGTGCTGGAGTTGTGAGTAAAGTAATCAGGGTCATTGTTTATTCCCCAGCTCAAAGGCAGCAAGGGCAAGTACCACTTCAAGTACCATTTAACAGAGAGCCTGTTGGCTGTCTCTTAGAATTTCACCCCACATAAATACAAAGCTGCCACTGACTGAAGTGTTCAGGTGTGGGTAGTGTGGCTCCCATGGGAGTTCAGGCCAGGAGGCCTTGCCCAGTGAGAAGTAGAAGGGGCAGGGACCCACATGGAAAACAGCCTAGTTGTTTTTCTGTATGGAAGCTTCAGTGTGCTGGAGCCCCATGACAGTTCTTGGGCTCTTTGCTCCCTCCCCAACAAGCGGAGTAGGAGTGGAGGCTGCAGCAGTGGCAGAGGCTGTGGCCTATGTAGTACCTCTGGGGGCTCTGTCCCAGAGAAATGCAGAGCTGTGACTGGCCCAAGTGCTCAAACAGAGGTAGGGTGGTTGCACTGGAGTCCTTGGCCAGTGCACTTTGCCTGGTGAGGTGCAGTGGAGGTGAGACCTGCAGTCCATCCACTCCTTAGCATCATGGATGTATCCCCTATTCTGGCAGTGTGTAAGAGAACCTGGTTTCTTTTGTTGACAGAGCTACAGCAGCTGACACCATGGGGCTCAGAGATCCAAGGCACTTGGGGCTTCACATGGACCCAAGCAGCAGCTCTGTCCACACTTCATGCAGCTTTCTGTTTCAGTCTGGTGATCTCAGAGTGTAGGCATCAAGGAGTATCTCCTGTCCCCCGGATTGCAAAGGTCCATGGCAGAAGTGTGGGTCCCTGGAAGCTGTTGCTCACTCACCCTTTCCCTATGGTGGGGAGCCTCTCAGCTCCATGCCAATCCCGAGTGGGTGACTGTCCTTCCTCCCTCCACTCTGCTCTCTATGGGTCAAAATTGCTTCCTTGTTGAATTTCAACATGGCCTCTGGGATGATTCAGTTGAGAAGCTAGTGCTTATTTACCATTCTGTCTCCTCTCTGTGAGAGCAGTGCACACTAGTTGCTTCTAGTCAGCCATCTTGGCACCTCCCCACCAAGACAAAAATCTTAAAAGCAGCCAGAACAAAAGAAATATTAAGGGAACAAAACAAGAATGGCAACTGTCTTTCATCAGAAACTATGCAAGCCAGAAAACAGTGGAGTTACATGTTTAAAGCACTGAAAATAAAAATCAATCTGGAGTATTATATCTAGTAGAAAATCTTTTTTTGTTCGTTTTCAATCAGAGAATGAAACAGCACATGTATTTTAAAAATGAAAGTGAAATAAAGATATCTTTGACAAACAAAGCCTAAAAGAATTAATTATGAGCAGACTTGTGTTGTGAAAAATATAAAACAAGTTATTCAGGGAGAAGAAAAAGTATTTCAGGTGGAAATTTGGATCTACGCAAAGAAATAAAGAAAGCCAAAAATGGTAAATATGTTAATGAATGATATATTTGTCAGGTGATGAATATGTTAATTAACTTGATTTAATAATTCAACATTGTATACATTCATTAAAACATGATGTTGAACACCAAAAATACAGGAGGGTTTGTCATTTAAAAATAAAATTAAATAAATAAAAAATTATGAATCATTTGAAAATCTTTTAAAAAGATGTTTGAATGGCTAAATGTTTATTCACTGAATAAGCTATGAAAGTATAATTTTCAAAAAGATAAAATCATTACTTTTATAAAAATACAATATGAACACATGTGAAAGATTTTATTCAACTCACCAATTAATGAGGGAACCAGAAATATGGTAAAAACATGTTTGAGAAGCTAATTATGTATAGGCTACTTTATAAAAAGCTTTTAGAATTGCTAGATTAGATAAAAAGCTGGTTAAGTATTACAAAACATAAACTGTAAACTTTGGGATTAACTGTTCTAACAGGCAGAAATTAGTTGTATTGCCTCTACACAAATAATCTATAAATTAGCATGTACCTTCGGTAAGTCTGTGGCTTTTAATCAATAACAAGGAGTTAAACTACATTAGTTATTCTAAATAATCCTTGGATAGTCCTTGACCCTGTATGACATTAAAAGACATGCTGCATACATTTTCCTTGTTTTCAAGTTTTGGATAATATTTCGTAGTAGAATAAATGGATAAATAAAATTCCCTTCTTAGTACAAAAGTCGATTTTTAAATATCACAGTGAAACTTGGATTGGTGGACTGAAAAAGTGGGAAAAAGGAAAACCACTAGACCACTGAACAAAGAACATTAGCTTTACAGGCAACATTCAGCTTCAAATTCTAGTTCTCCTACTTTCTAACCACATGGCCCCCAAAATAATTTGCCCTACTTGAGCTGAGTGACCCAATTTGTGAAATGGGAATGATAATGATCATAACAACAATCTCGTCACATGTCTCATAATGTATTAAATTACATGACATGAAGTTTGGGAAATATACTCTCAATACAAATGGCTCTTCAAATTAACAGAATTGTTAACAAGAATAACATGGCCAATTGAAGCTATAGGTAAATTTAATTACAACCTTAGTTTCCACGTGGATAAATGCCTCTTAAGAAATCTTCAGCTTTAAAAATATAAAGCAGAGAAGTCTTAGATTCAGTTTCCTCTCATAAACTCTCAACAATCTTTCTTAGCATAGTCACCTCCCTCAGGCCATATCAATCTCTCCATTATCTGGACACTTATTACACAAAGAATCCAAAGACTACAGTTACTTCATGTAGTTTTGTGCATAATCATATACAGGATTATCCTGTGTATTTTTTGATCTAGGTGTGCTCTCCTGATTTCTGCAGCTAGATTGTAACCTCCGATAATCTAAACAGAAATATCAAACACTTGGCTTTTTAAATGCCTCCTGTTGCCTCATGCACAGATCTGGGCACAGAGTTGTTCATTAATATTTTCAACAGATAGCAAAATAACTAAGATATGGCCAATCAGTTTTAAAAAGTAAAACTTCTACCCAGGCTATATGGTATATGAAGACATAATGTACTGAGACAGTATTGTGCCGTGGTTAAAGATACAACTTGAGTATTCATCATCTGCAATGTTTGGGACCAGTAGTGTTTTGGATTTCAGAATATTTGCATATACATAATATAATATTTTAGGAGTGGGACCCAAGTCTAAACATGAAATTCATTTATGTTTCATATGTGCCTTATACACCATGCTGAGGTAATTTTATACAATATTTTAAATAATTTTGTGCATGAAAAAATGTTTGTGTACACTGAACCATCAGGAAACTAAGATGCACAGCCAGCCATATGCACAATCTGTGGTTGTTGGCATTACCATTATTCCTGACTCTGAATATATATGCTGCCAATATGTAGTCATTTTCTTATACTTATTCACACATAAGTACCTAACAATAAAAAAATATGACTGTGGCCTCTCACATGAGGTCAGGTGTGGAATTTTCCACTTGTGGCCTTATATTCATACTCAAAAGCTTTCATGTTTTGGAACATTTTAAATTTTGTATTTTTGGATTAGGGCTGTTCAGCTTGTACATGCTTTAGACCCAGAGTACCAAGATTTAAATCCTAGATTTTTTACTTTTTAGCTGTACACTCTTTGGCAAGTGACTCTTTGTGTTTTGATTTCTTCATCAATAGAATAGATAATATAATAAATGTACCTCAAAAGTGTGATGATAAAATTAAATAAAATAATATCTATAAATTAATTTTAGAATTATGTGCCTGGCACATAGTAAATGCTTAAAAATGTAAACTATTATAGTATTCATATCTACTTCCTACCCAATACTTTCAGATATGGAATAAAGTTTATGCTCTAAAGATGGTTTTAAAATAAAATAAAATAAATGGATAGCGTTTGTGACTTAAACTCTTTAGAGTATTCCAAATACATTATTTTGACCTAGGGAGCATGGAAGATGAGGGAATGAAAGTCAGAGGGAATTTGAGAGAAGTTTCAGTATTAGTGGGGTTGGTGGTTGTGAGTGAAAGTTGAAGAATGGAAGTTTCTAGGATTAGAAAATCTTCATAAAAATTTGGTTTTATGTTAAAATTCTAAAGATGACAAGCGATTGTTTCTCACTGCTCTTCTTCTGTCTTTATATTTCCAAACCCTTGTTTCTAAAGTGTTGGCTTTTTCTGTCAACACACACCCATTAAACTCTAGTTAAATTGTTTACATTGTAGCTGATAATTGACATTTTATCAGCATTTCAAGTTTGGTTGCTGTGAACAACAGGTACACAGTGGAACTGAGCTGAATTTAATTTTCAGTAATTTAGAATATACTGGAAAAACCGGTGCCACTTTGTAGCTAGGAATTGACTCATTCGGCATCCTTAGAAGTTGGGGAAGGATATTCTCTAACTTGCAGGGGAGAAAGTAGTTGAATGGTGGGTACTGTTGTTCAATCAGCCTAAGACTACTGGGGACAACCTTGCAGTCTGACAAAATCAGGTTTATTGACCCATTGCAATGAGGGAGACCCATTGCAATGAGGGAGATCCTTACACCAGAAGAATCATGGGGTATTTCACAAAACCAAGGGAAAAAATAAAATTACTATAGGATTTGAGAGAAGGGTGGAGTTTATGTGAAATTTAAATGAAGCATTGTTGTCATAGACAAAACAGGGCTGTTTGTAAAGGGATCAACATCTGGTCTGAACTTCAAAGTGGACTCATAATCCTGTTTTTTTTTTTTTTTTAAAGTAATTGTAATGTAGATGTGGAATATTATATCCAGAAAAGCCTTGTCTGAATCTCTTGTACCTTGGTTGGAACTCAAGGCTGCTTCTCTGGGGCAAAGTGATTTAATTCTCCGGGCAGACTTGGGATATTTTATTCTTTCTGATAGAGTTTCAAACAATGATGTTTTTGGTAGCGTATGATTTTAGAGAAAGCAGTAGTCACTCAAAAAAAGGGATTGTCCCTGTTTGCAGATGACATGATTGCATATTTAGAAAACCCCATTGCCTCAGGCCAAAATCTCCTTAAGCTGATAAGCAACTTCAGCAAAGTCTCAGGATACAAAATCAACGTGCAAAAATCACAAGGATTCTTATACACCAATAACAGACAAACAGAGAGCCAAATCATGAATGAACTCCCATTCACAATTGCTTCAAAGAGAATAAAATACCTAGGAATCCAACTTACAAGGGAGGTGAAGGACCTCTCCAAGGAGAACTACAAATCACTGCTCAGTGAAATAAAAGAGGACACAAACAAATGGAAGAACATACCATGCTCATGGATAGGAAGAATCAATATCGTGAAAATGGCCATACTGCCCAAGGTAATTTATAGATTCAATGCCATCTCCATTAAGCTACCAATGACTTTCTTCACAGAATTGGAAAAAACTGCTTTAAAGTTCATATGGAACCAAAAAAGAACCCGCATTGCCAAGACAATCCTAGCCAAAAGAACAAAGCTGGAGGCATCATGTTACCTGACTTCAAACTATACTACAAGGCTATGGTAACCAAAACAGCATGGTATTGATAACAAAACAGAGATATAGACCAATGGAACAGAGCAGAGTCCTCAGAAATAATACCACACATCTACAGCCATCCGATCTTTGACAAACCTGAAAGAAACAAGAAATGGGGAAAGGATTCCCTATTTAATAAATGGTGCTGGGAAAATTGGCTAGCCATAAGTAGAAAGCTGAAACTGGATCTTTTCCTTACACCTTGTATGAAAATTAATTCAAGATGGATTAGAGACTTAAATGTTAGACCTAAAGCCATAAAAACCCTAGAAGAAAACCTAGGTAATACCATTCAGGACATAGGCATGGGCAAGGACTTCATGTCTAAAACACCAAAAGCAATGACAACAAAAGCCAAAATTGACAAATGGGATCTAATTAAACTAAAGAGCTTCTGCACAGCAAAAGAAACTACCATCAGAGTGAACAGGTAACCTACAGAATGGGAGAAAATTTTGCAATCTACTCATCTGACAAAGGGCTAATATCCAGAACGTATAAAGAACTCAATCAAATTTACAAGAAAAAAACAAACAACCCCATCAAAGAGTGGGCAAAGGATATGAACACACACTTCTTAAAAGAAGACATTTATACAGCCAACAGACACATGAAAAAATGCTCATCATCACTCACCATCAGAGAAATGAAAATGAAAACCACAATGAGATACCATCTCACACCAGTTAGAATGGCAATCATTAAAAAGTCAGGAAATAACAGCTGGAGAGGATGTGGAGAAATAGGAACACTTACACTGTTGATGGGACTGTAAACTAGTTCAACCATTGTGGAAGACAGTGTGGCGATTCCTCAAGGATCTAGAACTAGAAATACCATTTGACCCAGCCATCGCATTACTGGGTATATACCCAAAGGCTTATAAATCATGCTGCTATAAAGACACATGCACACGTATGTTTATTGCGGCACTATTCACAATAGCAAAGACTTGGAATCAACCCAAATGTCCATCAGTGACAGACTGGATTAAGAAAATGTGCCACATATATACCATGGAATGCTATGCAGCCATAAAAAAGGATGAGTTTGTGTCCTTTTTAGGGACATGACTGCAGCTAGAAACCATCATTCTCAGCAAACTATCGCAAGAACAGAAAACCAAATACTGCGTGTTCTCACTCATAGGTGGGAATTGAACAATGAGATCACTTGGACACAGGAAGGGGAACATCACACAGTGGGTCCTATTGTGGAGAGGAGGTAGGGGGGAGGGATAGCATTAGGAGATATACCTAATGTAAATGACGAGTTAATGGGTGCAGCACACCAAGATGCCATACGTATACATATGTAACAAACCTGCACGTTGTGCACGTGTACCCTAGAACTTAAAGTATAATAAAAAAAAAAACAATAATAAAAACAACAACAACAAAAAAAGGGATTGTTATGACATTTTACAGCTGCAGTGTGCCTTTGGGAAATACATTGTTTCCTGTTAACATTAAATGGCATTATCTTTGTCTTTAGTTAGGTGAATAGCACCTGAAGGCTTTTATAGTCCAAACTAATTTTTACTCTCTCAAAACCATTTGGACAGCTTCATTCCACAAGTTGGGTACTTAATGTTCAAAGAGTGCTTGATTTTCTAAGGTTCTTTTAGTCAACTGAATTTTCCAATTTTTACTGTAGTCTCGATCCCTTTACCCTCTACCCAGAATAATAACCTCTTGTAATTTTGTCTGGATTGGTATCTAGAGTTTAGGGTCATCAAACAAATATATACATGCATGACTTTTAAGAGGAGATCAATATGCTGAGGAATAGCAACAGTGAGTCAGACTTGTTTATGAGTTAAGTGGGGCCCCAAGTAGTAACTAGTAATAGCCTTGGTAAGTAAGTGGAAAGGAGACGTTGTACTTACCTATCTGCCCTGAGGTTTGCAATAGATAAGGTTATTCACTCGGAAACTGCTTTTGGGGGCCATGGCTGTGTACACTCTGAGAGGCTGTGCAAATTTATAGCAGAAGACAAATATTTACAACAGTAATTAGGAGAGTACTTGTGCATCAGAATCACCTGGATAACTTTTTTTTACCTGCCTGTCACTGCCCATTTCTCTTATATCTTGTCCTGAGGGCATGCCTCTGATTGAGAAAAACAGATTGAGAGAAAATGATGAATAATTTCAGAACTGCAAATGTGACTAAAATAGTTTAATTTTCTGTGTGCTTGATTTTAAATTTTAGAATACTGCAATATTGAATTTATAAACCCATTGTACTTTCCAAAAAGTTTAGTTTCAAGTAGGATATTTTCTGTCATAGCTAAAGTGTCTCCATTTAGTTTAGTTCTAGGAAGTTCTTAGGTTCCCTGCCTCCAGATCTTATTCTTCTGCCTCATTTCCCCCCTGAGAGATGTAATCCCCATAAATCTTTATGGGAGGTGGAGGGAGTGATGGTCTGTCTTCTGTAACTACTTCACACTGGCTTGGGGCATAGTTCCTACCTATTGGGGAACACAGAACTCTCACCCTGCTCTGTCTAGTGGAGGCAGGGTAGCTCCTTGATAGCCGGGGGTGGTGTCTTTACCTGTAAATTGCTGCAATCTTCATTGCATAATCATCTGAAGCTTGATGGTCTCTAGGCGAGAGGAAATAAATTTGGTTAAAATATTTAATGGGAACTTTATGGGGTGAATGGATACCTATGCTGTCAGGGATGTGTCTTATGGGATTTTTAGGAGAAAAACAAAACCTGGTTTGTGGTCTGTTCTAGGACCTATGTGTTTCTTTAATGTGTTCTAGGACCTATGTGTTTCTTCTTAGCATGAGTGACTCCATTTTGCTTTGATTTGGTCTGTTGGGGCCTAGCACATGAGTTCAGTCCAAAACAATGGCCTCCCATAATTTGTTTAAAAACATTCCCCATTTTTTGGTCAGGTTCTCACTTAGGTGAGAGTTTACCAAAATTTAGGGCCTTAGTGCCACTCTCAGTTACCATCACTATGGGTTTCTGGTCTCAGCACATCATTCATAGGTTACAGTGCCCTCATGGTTGCACATTTCTTTCAACTCTTGTCATTCCAGTTGAAGAGAGACCATTTGTCATTCTACAGATGGCTGCATGCAAACATTTAAAACCTTCGAGACAATACAGTGCACCAAGAAGACTATTATTATGACTGTCAGGAGGATAATACCAACAGTTTGGAGTATGTTCTTTACCCAGGATCCTCATAAACTAAACTTTCTAAAATCAAATAATGAGCTAAAGAGTCTACTAATTTAACTAAGCAGTCTCTTTGTTAATCCACCATGAATGAATATAATACTTGCTGTTTTTTCCACAGGCCACGAGTGCCATCAGCTGCACAGATACTTCTCTGTTCAGCCAATACTTTTTTTTTTTTTTTTTCTGACAGTCTTGCTCTGTCACCCAGGTGGGAGTGCAGTAGCATGATCTAGGCTCACTGCAATCTCCACCTCCTGGGTTCAAGCAGTTCTCCTCCCTCAGCCTCCCGAGTAACTAGAATTACAGGCAAGTGCCACTATGCCCGGCTAATTTTATATTTTCAGTAGAAACAGAATTTCACTATGTTGACCAGGCTGGTCTCAAACTCGTGACCTCAAGTGATCCACCTGCCTCGGCCTCCCAAAGTGCTGGGATTGCAGGCATGAGCCACCACACCTGGGCTGTTCAGTCAATTCTATTATGACCTTCACAAGAGAAGTTAAAGTCTGTTGTGTAACTGTAGCCTTTACAGTAGAATTTGCTATAGAACCTATCAGGAGAGATACATTTCTAATCATTGCTTCTTTTACTCCGAACCATGGAACAAGGACCTAACAAATGATGCCCTTCTAGAAAAGTAAAAGCCTCCTGGCAATGTTCCCTTTAACCCATGATGTGGTTTAAGAGAAGTGAACCAATGTTCTGTCTCTGACTGATAATGGGGTAACATATGTATCACTAGAGTTTTTCACCTACATTGCACCTTAATCTTTTCTCTATCAAAGTATAAGATTATCCATGTTTAAGACTGGCTGCAAACTCCTTTGCAAATAAAATTATACCCCATAAGTGCACATAACAGACCCCTTTTTCACTTCTATTATTCATAGAGGGCTAACCAATAAAAAATATTCAAAGATAGGAGTCTCATGATAGTAGAAGTCTTTTTCTGTGATCTTGGGAAAAGCTATTCACATCAAGGATGTCATCTTCTTCTGGGAAGGAATTTCCCTGGTTAGCTTTACTTTAAGGGTTCTAATAGGTGAACAGTTCCAAGAGCATGGAGGGGCCCTTCTCAGTTGAGAGATTATGAACCCAAAGTTCAAGGTCCTGAAGTTTTGCTGCAGTGTGGAGGGCAAGGACAGTTTTTCTCTGATGTTCTCAGAAGATCGAAACCATAAAAAGTTTTTTTACCCTGTGAAAATACACCTTACCATAATAATCTACTGTTATAACATCAGTCCTCTTGCATGGAAAAGCTTTTATACAACCAGAAAACATGCATTGAAAATAACCATTTGATGAAATCCCTTCATAAAATGTTTAAATGGCCCATCGAGTGACAGATATAGCTGAAGTTTTGATTGTTTCCCAAGAAATATGGGACCAAACATTGGTTATAAACTGTTTTTGCAGTTTGAAGGTCACCACACCAATATATTAAATTTGGATCATTTTATCTTTTCCATGATGAGACATGGAATGCAGGAGTTTTAACAATGAAAACTTTAAGAAAACTCAGGAAAGACAAGGTGAACATCCTGGTTCTCCATGAGTTCATACTTAATTAACATTAGATTTATATCCTCTTGAACACCCAGTTGTTTCTCCAAACTAGAGGCATAGCACTGATAACTGATGAGTTATCCTAAGTAATTTGACTTACACCATGGAGTTCATTCAAATGTACATCTAAATAATTTCAGTATCAGCTTGTTTAACATGAAAATTTGACAAAGTATTGCCTTGGTATTCAGTTAATTTTTTGTTCTACTTGGATTCCTTTATACAAGGATATTTGGTTATTTATTTGATTTACAATAACTTAACATAGTAACCATAATTATGATTGATAGCATGTATTCAGACATGTTAGGATTTTAGAAATCCCATACAATTTTGAACATATATTAATATTTCACACACAGAATTTATTACAAGATTAATTTTTGGCTGGGTGCAGTGGCTCATGCCTGTTATCCCAGCATTTTGGCAGGCCAAGGCTGGTGGATTATCTGAGGTCAGGAGTTCAAGGTCAGCCTGGTCAACCTGGTGAAACCCCGTCTCTACTAAAAATAAAAAAAATTAGCTTGATGTGGTGGTGGGCACCTGTAATCTCAGCTACTTGGGAGGCTGAAGCAGGAGAATCACTTGAACCCAGGATGTGAAGGTTGCAGTGAGTGGAGATTAACCATTGCACTCCAGCCTGGGCAACAAGAGTGAAACTCCAACTCAAAAAAAAAAAAAAGATTAATATTTTATAAACTTTCTACAACTTACTCGAACCTTTAGTTTCATCCTAACTTAAAACAATCATTTAACCCTTTAGGAAAAAAAAATTCACATTCCCATGCCTTCTAATGATCTTTCACAAAAAACTTTTCATTTTTTTTTAACATATCTTGCACGTAAAAGTCTTTCTTTAGCAGTCTCAATTACATGTTACAATGTTAATTCTTAGCAACTTTTAATTTTGGTGAAAACCTTGGTAAGTTCAGAATTTTAATTATGTACTAGGTGTGGAGCCTAGGACCCAGACAAAAGTGTAGATATGGTTTGACTCTCTCCAGCATCTAACTCCATGTGGCCCAGGCTTTACCTACATGCAAAGCAGGCAAGCTGTACAGTTAAGAGTTATAGTGGCATTTTATGAAGCATTTAGGAGTCCTAATTATCTTTAAATTGTACATTTCTTGCATATATTCTCTTTCACAAATCATTTCATGACTTACACAGACCATACATGACATATTTGGATATTCTGACTTTTCCAAAACATCCCTCTTTTAAACAAACAGTTGTTTTACTGTAGGACAAAAATTTACCATACAAGATCCTTTCTTATATAAAATATCTCTCCTTTATAACCTTCTTTGCATAGCTAGAGGACACGGCTAATTTCGCAGGTCCCCAGGCCTTATTTAGAATCTAATGCTCCAAAATAAATTGAACAATTTTTAGAAGCCAAAGAAGCAGTTTATGACCTAAAGCATTTAGCAGACCTAATATCTGACTTGCATAATTTATACCAAATGTTTACATTTTGAAGATATTTTTATTTTAAGTCACATGAACTAAATAAAAGACATTATACTTTTTACTTTTCTGACAAAATATTTAATAAGCTGTTATTATTATTAAAATAAGCTCTTATTATTAAACCAATTAAGTAAGCTTTTAAAAATGTTACACATACAATACATATAAATACACAGACAGAAGATAAAGGATTCATTCCTCAAGCCAGGAATTGAACCCTAAACCTGGGCTGCCATTGTGAAAAGAGAAAGCACAGGCACATGGTTACAAAGTCAAGCTCTCAAGGATATGACTGACCAGTTTGCTGGGCCATCTTAAATAGAGAACATATGCGGGTCCTAGGCATGCATTTTATCCTAATGTACCCCTCTTTATGACCAAACAATACAGATAGACACACAAAGCATACTAGATTCACTACAGCGTAAGACCAGCCTCAGAATTCTTTTTTTGTATTAATCAAAACTTTACAGAAGAGATAAACAGTGACTTTTACCACTCATTTAACCAGTTTGCAGAGAGAAAGAGAGGTCAAAGTCTGACTGGTAAGAAATTGTTACCCTTTTCCTGGTATTCCAGGTTTCTTGTTTGTATTTCCCTGAGTGACCCTAGCAATCCTGTTCAACTGTATGCAAATACATTCCCATGAATTTACAATATTTACAAATAGTTCACAATTTTTTGAAACATTAGGCAGAGAGAGAAATATGACTCAAATTCTGTTTATGAAATTATACTCAACACACTTAAAGTATCAGGAAACCTAAAATCCAGAAAGTTAAAGTTTAAAAAGCTGCTGTGCTCCATTAATTCCTGCAGGTCTGACAAAGGTAGCCTAGGAATTCCTGATTAATGGAACAATTACTTGCTAAAAATGCATAGGAAACAAACTAACTATTCACATAACCAAATAAAAGCCTTCCCCTAAAATCTAAAAAAAAATTCCCACCGCTTTATTTATATGCATACACAAACAAGGCCTAGAGGAAGATACACAGCAAATGAATAAAAATTAGAAGCGAAAACAAACAAACAGAAAACCAACCCTAAATTTTCCTATTCAATCTACCCTGGAGGCTACAGTGTTACTCAGAGCCTCCCAAAACCCACATAATTAATAATTTATTCCTAATACACACTTAAATATCCTTAGGTCCACCAATATCACTATGCATTTTATGCGATCAAGAAATTCACTCTAGGCACATGACCAATAAGTACTCTAGGGCCAGCACTACCCATGCAAAACAGTAAACATAGTGTCAAGCAATGTAAGTATGTATGTGAAATTTAGCTCCACGCTAAATCTGGTTTCATGCCTAACTATATTAAAAAATAATAATTGCCAAACTGCCGATGCATTTCTTTACAATATTTTTCATTCAACTTTAATCAAGACGAAGAGCTTTAACTATGAAAATGTTGAATAGCCAAATGTCTCCAATTCTCTATCAGGTTATAAAGAGTATTTTATTATGGAAACCTTTTTAACTTCTTTCTCCCCTACTTACTGATCCTTACTACATTGTTTCATAAATAACCTTTTCAAATCTGTAATTTGAACTAACTTTTAGGTAACTTCAAAATTAGATGAGATTATTGTTTTTCTCGCAAATAACACAACCCTTTCTGGCACATTTTGTATACAGAATTATGTTTATGTGTTAACTAGAACTCTTATCCTTAGTAACCTAAAACTTTAGCAAAATCCTAAAAAGCAAGAAATCCTGAACCATCAGATATGGGCATTTATAGATAAGTATTTTTCTACAATTTTTAGAAACACATTTCCCCATATCACAAACTTTTAAAATTGGAAATGACCCAGATATTCAATGAGCATCAAAAATAATTTTAATATTTTAATTTACACAAAAAGTTTACTTAAAACATTTATCCCATTCACTGGACTCAATTCTTTCACTTTTTTTTGTTTGTTTGTTTTTTTGAGACGAAGTCTCACTTTGTCACTCAAGCTGAGGTGCAGCGGTGTGATCTCGGCTCACTGCAGCCTCCACCTCCTGGGTTTGAGCAATTCTCTTTCCTCAGCCTCCTGAGTAGCTGGGATTAGAGGCACACACTACCACGCTTGGCTAATTTTTGTCTATTTAGTAGAAATGAGGATTTACCATGTTGGCCAGGCTGGTCAACAACTCCTGACCTCAAGTAATCTTCCCACCTCAGCCTCCCATAGTGCTGGGATTACAGGCGTGAGTCACCATGATAGACCAATTCTTTCGCTTTTAAGAGTTTACTTAGACTACTTCTGTAAACAGATATTAGACGCTATCATTTAAAGTTAGTTATTTCCTTGCTAACCATGTTTTTAATAGCCACTGAACATCAGGTGTTCAACTCAACCTAAGAGCGAGCCTCAAATTTAAATACGTAGGTATTTTTGCCAATAACTCAGAAAATTAAGCTAACATTAAATTATTCTCATTTGTCAAGAGAAAAGGCAGACAAACCAAGATTATTTTGTTTTGTCTGGGTTCATCATTTCTATGTCAAACACTGACATCACAAAGTATCTAGCAAAGACAAACATAAAATCCAGACAAATATATGCTGACAATTCTGAAGGCATTTCTATTTTTATTTTACCAATAATTTTAAAGCCAACTTGTTTAGTAAAGTTATACTTAAGTCACGTGAAGTTGAAAATTGCCTAAACTTATTTACCTAATTTATGAGCGTTCTTTTACTTATGAAAATGTGCACAGAGCCTGGAGGTATGACTGACAATTTACCAAGTGAAAATATCTTCACTTTTCTTGGGGGTGAATCACATTTTTGTCATGCGCGTCCATGTGAAGAGAATCCACCAAACAGGCTTTGTGTGAGCAACAAGGCTACTTAACCTGGGTGCAGGCGGGCTGAGTCCGAAAAAGGAGTCAGCAAAGGGTGGTGGGATTATCATTAGTTCTTATAGGTTTGGGATAGGCATACGAAGTATATTTTAAGGATGGGGGAAAATATTACAAAGTACCTTCTTAAGGGCAGGGGAGAATATATTGTATCAGTTAGGGTGGGGCAGGGACAAATCACAGTGGTGGAATGTCATCAGTTAAGGCTATTTTCACTTCTTTTGTGATCTTCAGTTGCTTCAGGCCATCTGGATGTATACATGCAGGTCACAGGAACTATGATGGCATAGCTTGGGCTCAGAGGCCTGACAGTTATGAGGTATTGGCTATTTCACAGAACATAGTTTAATAGTTTTAATTAAGAGAAATATAATGATAGATTTCATGTGCTTGCTTGGAGGACACAGAATTACTAGTAGATTCCCTAGAAAATGAGGAAGCACTAGTGAGTAAGTAACTGTCAAGTTTCATTTTTGATTTTGTTTACATCTACTTCAAGTTATTAGGTAATTCTGGAAGTTTGTGGACAAAGAAATATTAATAACACATTTGAACAATTGGGCTAGCTCTATTTCTTTCTCTGACACTGCTGGGTGTCTAACGGGTTTGTCTTTGCATCTCTTTTTTTAATGCACCGTTAGATTGAGCTTTCCTTCCCCCCACCCCCACCAACCTGAAAAGGAGAAAGATGGTGTGTCATGTGACAATTTAGAATTTTATTTGAGCCTTGTGCTCCTGGAAAGCAGGGACAGTCGAGAATCCCTCACAAACAAATACCCTTTTGTGTTCTGAGCAGCTAACCACAAAGGATCACTTTGCCATGGTGTATGCTGAGAATTAACTGCCTCTGTCCTTCAGATAAGACTCACTGTGCACTTTTTCTCATGGCAGATAAATGGATAAACAAAATGTGGTATATATGCAATGGACTATTATTCAGAATTAAGAAGGAATGAAATTCTGATATATGCTACAACAGGGATAAGCCTTGAAAACATTATGCTGAGTGAAGTCTTACACAAAAGGATGAATATTATATAATTCTACTTGTATAACGTACCTAGGATAAGCTAATTCTTAGAGATGAAAAAGAAGAATAGAGGTTACTAGGGGCTGAAGGGAATAGAATGGGGAGTTCTTGTTTAATAGGTACAGAGATTCTATTTGGGATGATGAAAATGGATAGTGGTAATGGTTGCACAATGTGGTGAATGTCATTTAATTGTAGGCTTAATATTATTAAAATGGTAGATTTCATGTTATGTATATTTTACCACAATAAAAAAATTAAAAGTTTAATATGAGATTATTTATAAATATTTCCAGCAAAGCAAACTTTTAAAAGGCCTATATGGTAAATTACCGTTCTTTTTGCATCTATCTAAATAGTCAAATTTCATGATACCAGCCTTATTTCATGGTCAAAAATAATGTTTCTTTGAGAGTCACATTGATCAAAAATGGAGCAACTACAGAGATAAATTTTGTGTTTCAATAGAAAACTAAGCATAATCTATAGCACAACATTTGGAGTTATCGATTCTACCGTTGTTATTTTATCTTTGAGTTATTGGCACATTTTTATAATTCAGGGTTACTAATGGGTATGCAAACTCTGACTTACCTGGTAAAGATATAATTGAATTGCTTAAAATCTCCATTTTAGCCACCCCTCGCCCAAATATAGTTTTGGTACCTAACAGTAAATTGGACTAGATTTTAGGTATCCCTTTTTTAAAGATGCCTAGGCTTTAGGACCCTAAAACAACTGACCTTTGCCACATCCTTTCAATAGATGATTCAACCAGTTTTCCAGGAAGATTGCCAACAAAAGTCATTGAGAGACTATTTCATGAACACTGGTAGGGCAGGCTTTAAATTACTTCTGAGTTTTTCAGTGACAAACTTAATTTGTCTCCAACAAAGGGGGAATTGACAATGTTAAACTTTATCTGAGCCCTGTGCTCTGGGAAATCAACTCAAAACTTTTCTCAAGCTTTTTTTTTTTTTTTCCTTTGCTTGTATGTTTTGAGAACTGACTGAGGCAGAAGAATGTGGAGAATGAGGCAGGAGAATAGCAATGGAATTAAAAGTTGGATAAAGGGTGGAATGAGTAAAAGCATTGAGCAGAAGCCAGGTGAAGGGGCGGGTAATCAAGAAGCAAGACAGGAGGTAGAAATTAAGTGGCCAAAACAAAAAATAAGATGAAGAAGCCAGCAAGGACCCCAAAGCCGGCAGGATCTGGACCAAATTACTAAGGGGCAACTCTTCAGGAATAGGCATGCGCATTAAAGAGATGAAATATCCTTAAAATGAATCTGTACGATAATCAGCTCATTAAAGCTCATGCACATGGACGGTATATCTTTCATGTAGTTAAAATTATGGGATAGAGGCCTGTGAAAGTGCACATTGGTCAAAGTAACTAAGCAACACACCTATCAGTCAAAAAGGCAGACACTGGCTAGAGATTAAGCAGCCTTGGGAAGAGAAGGAAAAAAACACATAAAAGATACAAAGTACACCAAAGTAATGCTGATCACATCTTGCAGAGGTCAGTTCGTTCTCTTTCTCTGAGAGTGTAATACTGTGCTTAATAAACTTTTGCTGCTTGCTTTGCTATCTGTGTGTGTCTCACTCCATTCTTTGTTTGGGACACCAAGAGCCTAGAACTGCACGGTGGCATCCAGTAACAACCACCTCCACCCTTTAAATAAGACTTATCTTTCTCAAGATAAGTCTTCCTCAAGACTCCTCTCTCTAACCATCTTTATAAAACTTCAGGCCCCTTTCTTTTTCTTAATTAATAAGTTGATTCTTTGTTGATAAACTTTGTATGTATGGCAATAGCCTGAATAAAATAACCTCCTTCAACTGTCTGCTGCATTTTTGACTTTTATACAAGAGAATAAGAATAACCCCTGGGAAAATGTGCAGGTTGTGAAGTTTGTTTTTGGGTCTCACACCTTCCCTTTCAGAGCTCAATTAAAGTGGACTCAATAATGCTTACTGAAATGTACTAGTATATGTACTGATGAATGTATGAATTTTTCTTCCTCTCCTAAATTTACTCTTCTTTTTTCTAATCCTTAAGCATCCACTTTTTAACTTCAATTTTTGGTAATTCTTGCTACAAATAGAATGACAAGGAATTTCTTCTGCTCTGAGTCACACTTTCATTTTGATAGATTTGGCAAAAGATAAATCTGAGAACCAAAGAATGAAATAGAAGGACTCCGGTGGTAGTAATGGTGAAGAGAGAGGTTTGGGAGCTGGGTATTCTGTTCCTTAAAGCCTCAAATTCCTCCACAGAGGAGGCCTTTTATTCCACTTATCCTTGAAAATATATCTATATGTAGAAATAATGGCTAGAGAAAGAAAGGGAGTTTGAGTGGAAATGTATGATTCCTATTCATCAGGGTGACTCCAGGACAAGTGCCTCTGCAGTCCCAGGACATGTATCTTCATTAGGTGCTCTCCATAATAAAACAGTAAAATTATTTAAAGCCTTAGGACAGTGGTTTTTAAGTTTTGCATGAGACTCTTTTTATTTTATTTTATTTTACTTTAAGTTCTGGGATACATGTGGAGAACGTGCAGGTTTGTTACGTAGGTATATGTGTGCCATGGTGGTTTGCTGTACCTATCAACCAGTCATCTAGGTTTTAAGCCCTGCATGCATTAGGTATTTGTCCTAATGCTCTCCCTCCCCTTGCCTCACACCCCCTGACACGTCCTAGTGTGTGATGTTCCCCACCCTGTGTCCATGTGTTCTCATTGTTCAACTCCCACTTATGAGTGAGAACATGCAGTTTTTGGTTTTCTGAGAATGTTATAAAATAATTTTGATAAACTTTTCTCTCCATTACATATTTTTAGTTTGATATCGAACATTTGTTATAAGTTTAAATAGTTGTAGGGGATGCAATTTTTAGTGTTTTGCAAATATTGAGATTTTTAATAAAAGTTTTACATCATAAATGCAACAAGTGACATCTAACTACCATAGTAATTTGATACACACCATCATCAACTTAGAAAATAAATAAATGAGCTTTTCCTTAACAGTCAGAAAGCTTTTATTGTTTATTTTTCTCTTTGAATTGTATGTTTGTTCTATTTTCCCCACATAACTTTAGGCTAATTTAATATATTTATATGCTTGAAGATCTGTTATTTATAATAGGTATTGATATGCAATAAGTTAAAATATAGCCGTGTTATAAAACTTTTAAAACTTATATTTTAATTTCAGGTGTACATATACAGGTTGGTTATATAGGTAAACTCTCGCTATGGGAGTTCATTGTACAGATTATTACATTGCCCATGTATTAATCCTAGCACCCATTAGTTATTTTTCCTGATCCTCTCCCTCTTCCCACACTCCTCCCTCTGATAGGACCCAGTGTATGTTGTTCCTCTCTATGTAACCATGTGTTCTCATTTAGATTCCACTCTCACTTATAAGTGAGAAAATGCTGTATTTGTTTCACTCTTTCTGTATAAGTTTGCTAAGAATAATGGCCTCCAGCTTCATCCATGTTCCTGCAAAGTACATGGTATCATTCTTTTTTATGGCTATGTAATATTCCATGGTGTATATACACCATATTTAATTTATCCAGTCTACCACTGATGGGTATTTAGGTTGATTCCATGTCTTTGCAATTGTGAATAGTGCTGCAAGGTATATACATGTGCATGTGTCTTTATGATAGAATAATTTATATTCCTTTTAGATAGGACTTGAAAAAAAATGGCAAACAGTAGGCAGGAATAGATTGCAGCTCCCACTCAGACAGACAGAGCAGTGTGTGGAGACTTGCATTGTGAACTTTTGCTTCAGAACTACTACAGGAAGAGATCAGGAAAGCCAAGAGAAGCCACACAGACTCTCTGAAGGAAGCACATTGCTCTCGCAGGACCTGGGAGACAGCCCAGATATGGTCCTGGTATTCATGGCTGACAGATCTGCAGAAAATTCACATCACAAGACTCTGTGCAGACAACCCCCAATACCAGTCTGGAGGCTGGTAGATCTGCTGCGTGGCTGGATCCAGAAGAGAGATAACAGTTACTACAGCTTGACTCTCAGGAAGCCATATCCCTAGGAAAAGGGGGAGAGAACTAAATCAAGGGAGCACACCGTGGTACAAAATAATATAAAAAGCAGTCATGAGCCCTAGTTCTTCCCTCTGACATAGGCTACCCAAATGAGAAGGAACCAGAAAAGCAATTCTGGAAATATGACCAAAGAAAGTTCTATAACACCCCCCAGAAAATCACACTAGCTCACCAGCAATAGATCAAAACCAAGAAGAAATCCCTGATTTACCTGAAGGAGAATTCAGAAGGTCAGTTATTAAACTAATCACAGAGGCAACAGAGAAAGGTGAAGTTCAATTTAAAGAAATCAAATAAATCGTACAAGAAATGAGGGGAGAAATCTTCAGTGAAATAGATAGCATAAATAATAAAACAGTCACAACTTCAGGAAGTAAAGAACAAACTTAGAGAAATGGGAAATGTTCTGGGAGTCTCAGCAATAGAATCAAACAAGCAGAAAAAAACCTTCAAAACTCAAAAACAGGGTTATTGAATTAAACTAATTCAACAAAGACAAAGAAAAAAAAAGAAGAAAAATGAATAAAGCCTCCAATAAGTTTCAAACCCTTTTAAATGATGAAACCTAAGAATAACTGGCATTTCTGAGAAAGAAGAAAAATCTAAAAGTCTGGAAAATATATTTGGGGAAATAATTGAGAAAAACTTTTCCAGCCTTGCTGGAGACCTAGACATTCAAATACAAGAAGCTCAAAGAACACCTGGGAAATTCATCCCCAAAAAGATTATTACCTAGGCCCATTATCATCAGGTTATCTAAAGTCAAGATGAAGAAAGGAATCTTAAGAGCTGTGAGGCAAAAGCACCAGGTAACCTATAAAGGAAATCTTATGAAATTAACAGCAGATTTCTCAGCAGAAACCCCACAAGCTAGAGGGAATAGGAACCCTTTCTTCAGCCTCCTTAAACAAAACAATTATCAGCCAAGTATTTTGTGTTCAGTGAAACTAAGGTTCATAAATGAAGGAAAGATACGGTATTTTTCCGACAAACAACTGCAGGGAGAACTCACAACTACTAAGCCAGCCCTACAAGAACTATTAAAAGGAGCTCTAAATCTTGAAACAAATCCTAGAAGCACATCAAAACAGAATGTCTTTAAAGCATAAATCTCACAGGACCTATAAAATAAAGTACAATTAAGAAAATAAACAAGGTATACAGGCAAAAAACAGCATGATGAATGAAATAGTACCTCACATCTCAATACTAGCATTAAACAAAAATGGCCTAAATGCTCTACTTGAAAAATACAGAATTGCAGAATGGATAAGAAATCACCAACCAACTATCTGCTGCCTTTAACAGACTAACCTAACACATAAGGACTCACAGAAACTTATGGCAAAGGGGTGGAAAAAGACATTCCATGCAAATGGACACCAAAAACAAGCAGAAGTAGCTATTCTTATGTCAGACAAAACACACTTTAAAGCAACAGCAGTTAAAAAAGACAGAGAGGGACATTATATAATTATAACGGGACTAGTCCAACAGGAAAATATCACAATGATAAATATATATGCACCTAACACTGGAGCTCCCAAATTTATAAAAAAATTACTACTAGACCTAAAAAATGAGATAGACAGCAACACAATAATCATGAAGGACTTCAATATTCCACTAACAGGACTAGACAGGTTGTCAAGACAGAAAGTCATCAAAGAAACAATGGATTTAAACTATACCCTGGGACAAATGGACTTAACAGATACTTACATAACATTCTACCCTACAACTGCTCAAAATACATTCTATTCATCAGCACATGGAACTTTCTCCAAAACACACCATATGACAGGCCGCAAAACAAGTTTCAATCTATTTGAAAGAATTAAAATTATATCAAGTACTCTCTCAGACCACAGTGGAATAAAATTAAAAATCAACTCTAAAAGGAACCTTCAAAACCAAGCAAATACATAGAAATTAAATAACCTGCTACTGAATAATCATTGGGTCAACAATGAAATCAAGATGGAAATTAAAATATTATTTAAACTGAACAATAATAGTGACACAGCCTATCAAAACCTCTGAGATAAAGCAAAGGTGACACCAAGAGGAAAGTTCATAGCCTTAAATACCTACACCAAAAAGTCTAAAAGAGCACAAATACACAATTTAAGGTCACACCTCAAAAAACTGGAGAAACAAGAACTAACCAAACTCAGCAGAAGAAGGGAATTAGCCAAGAGCAGAGCAGAACTAAATGAAATTGAAACAAACAAACAAACAAAAAAATACAAATGATAATTGAAAGTAAAAGCTGGTTATTTGAAAATAAAAATAAAATTGATAGACCATTAGCAAGATTAACCAAGAATAAAAGAGAGAAAATACAAATAAGCTCAAATAGAAATGAAACAGGAAATACGACAATTGACACCACAGAAATACAAAGATCATTCAAGGATACTACTAACATCTTTACATTCATAATCTAGAAAACCTAGAAGAGATGGGTAGATTCCTAGAAAGATGCAACCCTCCTAGCTTAAATCAGAAAGAATTAGATACCATGAATAGACCAATAACAACCGTGAGATTGAAATGGCAATAAAAAATTACCAACAAAAAAAAGTCAGGATCAGACAGATTGACAGTTGAATTCTACCAGACATTCAAAAATGAATTTGTACCAATCCTATTGACACTATTCCACAAGATAGAGAAAGAGGGAATTCTCCCTATATCATTCTATGAAGCCAGTATCACCCTAATACCAAAACCAGGAAAGGACATAACAAAAAAGAATACTACAGACCAACATCCTTGATAAGCATAGATGCAAAAATTCTTAACAAAATACTAGCTAACCAAATCCATCAACATATCAAAAAGAATCCACCATGATCAAGTGGGTTTTATACCAAAGATACATGGATGGTTTAATACATGCAAGTCAATAAATGTGATACACCACATAAACAGAATTAAAAACAAAAATCACGTGATCTCAATAGACACAGAAGAAGCACTTGACAAAATCCAGCATCCCCTTATGATCAAAACCCTCAGCAAAATCGGCACACAAGGGACATACCTCAAGGTAACAGAAGCCATCTATGACAAAACCATAGCCAGCATAACACTGAATGGGGAAATGTTGAAAGCATTTCCTCCGATAACTGGAACAAGACAAGGATACCCACTCTCACCACTTCTATTCAACATAGTGCTGGAAATCCTAGCCAAAGCAATCATACGAGAGAAAGAAATAAAGGGCATCCAAGTCAGTAAAGAGGAAGTCAAACTGTTGCTGTTTTCTGATGCTAAGATTGTATACCTAGAAAACCCTAAAGACTCATTCAAAAAGCTCCTAGAACTGATAAATAAATTCACCAAAGTTTCAGGATAAAAAATTAATGTATACAAATTAGTAGCTCTGCTATAAACCAACAGCAACCGAACTGAGAATCAAATCAAGAACTCAACCCCTTTTAGAGTAGCTGCAAAAAAGTAAAATACATAGGAATATACCTAACCAAGGTGATGTAACACCTCCACAAGGAAAAGTACAAAACACTGGTGAAAGGAATCATGGATGACACAAAGAAATGGAAACACATATAATGCTTATGGATGGGTAGAATCAATATTGTAAAAATGACCATACTGCCAAAAGCAATCTACAAAATTAATTCAATTCCCTTCAAAATACCACCATCATTCTTCACAGGACTAGAAAAAAAAATCCTAACATTCATGTGGAACAACAACAACAACAAAGTGTGCATAGCCAAAGCAAGACTAAGTAAAAATAACAAATCTGGAGACAGCACATTACCCAATTTCAAAGTATACTACAAGGCTATAGTCACCAAAACAGTATAGTACTGTTATAAAAATAGAGACATAGACCAATGGAATAGAACAGAGAACCCATAAATAAACCCAAATACGTACAGCCAACTGATCTTTGGCAAAGCAAACAAACACATTAAGTGGGAAAAGGACACTCTAACAAATGGACTTGAGATAACTGGCCAGCCACATGTAGGAGAATGAAACTGGATCATTGTCTCTCAACATATACAAAAATCAACTTAAGATTGATTAAGGACTCACATCTAAGACCTGAAGCTATACAAATTCTAGAAGATAACATTAACAAAAACCCTTCTAGACATTGGTTTAGGCAAGGATTTTATGACTGAAAACCTAAAAGCAAATGCAATACAAAGAAAGATAAATAGGTGGGATTTAATTAAACTAAAGAGCTTTTGTATGGCAAAAAGAACAGTCAGCAGAGTAAACACACAACCCATAGAGTGGGAGAAAATGTTCACAATCTACAAATCTGACAAATGACTAATATCCAGAATCTACGATGAACTCAAATTAGCAAGAAAAAAAAATTCCATCAAAAAGTGGGCTAAGGACATGAATAGAAAATTCTCAAAAGAAGATAAACACATGGCCAACAAACATATGAAGAACTGCTCAACATCATTAATGATCAGGGAAGTGCAAATCAAAAGCACAATGAGATACCACCTTACTTCTGCAATAATGGCCATAATCAAGAAATCAAAAAATAGTAAATGTTGGCATGGATGAGGTGAGAAGTGAACACTTTTACACTGCTGATGGGAGTGTAAACTAGTACAACCACTATGGAAAACCGTGTAGAGATTCCTTAAATAAATAAAAGTAGTATTATCATTTGATCCAGCAATCCCACCACTGGGTATCTACCCAGAGGAAAAGAAGTCACTATATGAAAAAGATACTCATACACACATGTTTGTAACAGTAAAATTCACAGTTGCAAAAATGTGGAACCAATCCAAATGCCCATCAATCAGTGAGTGGATAAAGAAATTGTGATATATATATATATGATGGAATACTACTCAGCCATAAAAAAGTATGAAATAATGGCATTCACAGCAACCTGGATGGGATTGTAGGCTATTATCCTAAGTGAAGTAACTCAGGAATGAAAAACCAAACATTTTATGTTCTCACTCATAAGTGGGAGCTAAGCTATGAGGATTCAAAGGCATAAGAATGACACAATGGACTTTGGGGAATCAGGGGGAAAGGGTGGGAAGTGGGCGAGGGATTAAAAAAATACAAATTGGGTTCAGTGTATACTGCTCAGGTGATGGGTGCACCAAATCTCACAAATCACAGCTAAAGAACTTACTCATGTAACAAAATACCACCTGTTTTCCAAAAACTTATGAAAATAAAAAAATAAAAAAATTGCATTCCTTTGGGTACATACCCAGTAATGAGATTGCTGGGTTGAATGGTAGTTCTGCTTTCAGCTCTTTGAGGAATCACCACACTGCTTTCCACAATGATTGAACTAATTTGCACTCCCATCAACAGTGTATAAGCATTCATTTTTTTCCCCACAACCTCATCAATATCTGTTATTTTTTGACTTTTTGTAATAGCTTCTGGGTCAAAACTTTTTTTTTTTTCTAATAGCCATTCTGACTTGTGTGAGATGTTATCTCGTTGTTTTGATTTGCATTTCTCTAACGATCCACGACGTTGAGCTGTTTTTTCCATGTGCATTTTGCCACATATATGTCTTCTTTTGAAAAGTGTCTGCTCATGTAATTTGCCCACTTTTTAATAAAGTTGTTTGTTTTACTCTTGTAAATTTAAGCTCTTTATACATCCTAGATGTTAGACCTTTGTCAGATGCATAATTTGCAAAAATTTTCTCCCATTTTGTAGGTTGTTGGTTTACTCTGTTGATAGTTTCTTTTGCTGTGCGGAAGCTCTTTTTTATTTTTTATTTTTTGAACTGGGATCTCCCTCTTTCCCCAGGCTGGAGTGAAGTGGGCTCACTCCAACCCCCACCATCTGGGTTCAAGCAATTCTCCTGCCTCAGTCTCCTGAGTAGCTGGGATTACAGACACCCACCACCAAACCTGGCTAACTTTTGTATTTTCAGTAGAAATGTGGTTTTAGCATGTTGACCAAGCTGGTCTCAAACTCCTGTCCTCAAGTGATCCACGCACCTCAGCTTCCCAAACTGCTGGAATTACAGGAATGAACCATCACGCCTGACCGTAAAAGCTCTTAAGTCTAATTAAATCCCATTTGTCAATTTCTTTTCTTTTCTTTCTTTCTTTCTTTTTTTTTTTTTTGAGACGGAGTCTCCCTCTGCCGCCCAGGCTGGAGTGCAGTGGCCGGATCTCAGCTCACTGCAAGCTCTGCCTCCTGGGTTTATGCCATTCTCCTGCCTCAGCCTCCCGAGTAGCTGGGACTACAGGCGCCCGCCACGTCGCCCGGCTAGTTTTTTGTATTTTTTTTTTAGTAGAGACGGGGTTTCACCGTGTTGGCCAGGATGGTCCTGATCTCCTGACCTCGTGATCCGCCCGTCTCGGCCTCCCAAAGTGCTGGGATTACAGGCTTGAGCCACCGCGCCCGGCCAAATTTCTTTTTTTGATAATTTTTTTGGTGTCTTTGTCTTTGCCCATTCCTATGTCCAGGATGGTATTGCTTAGGTTGTCTTCCAGGATTTTTATAGTTTTGGTTTTACATTTAAAATTTTTAATTTAAAAATCATCTTGAATTGATTTTTGTATATGGTTTAAGAAACGGGGCTAGGCGCGGTGGCTCAGGCCTGTAATCCCAGCACTTTGGGAGGCCAAGGCAGGCGGATCATCTGAGATCAGGAGTTCGAGACCAGCCTGGCCAACATGGTGAAACCCTGTTTCTACTAAAAAAAAAAAAAAAAAAAAAAAAAAAAATTAGCTAGGCATGGTGGCAGGCGCCTGTAATCCCAGCTACTCAGGAGGCTGAGGCAGGAGAATCACTTGTACCCGGGAGGCAGAGGTTGCAGTGAGTGGAGACTGCGATATAACACTCCAGCCTGGGCAACTGGAGCAAAACTTCATCTCAAAGAAAAATAAAAATAAAAAAAGAAAAAGAAAAGAAATGGGTCCAGCTTCAATCTTCTGCATGTGGCTAGCCAGTTTTCCCAGCACCATTCATTGAACCGGAAGTCTTTTTCCCATAGCTTGTTTTTGTCAGCTTTGTGAAAGATTAAATGGTTGTAGGTCCGTGGCCTTATTTCTGGACTCTCTATTTTGTTTAATTGGTCTATGGGCCTCTTTCTTGTGCCGGTACCATGCTTTTTTGGTTACTGTAGCCCTGTAGTATACTTTGAAGTCAGGTAATGTGATTCCTCCAGCTTTGTTCTTTTTGCTTAAGATTGCCTTGGTTAATTGAGCTCTTTTTTGGTTCCATTTGAATTTTAAAATAGTTTTTTTTTCCTAGTTCTGTGAAGAATTTCATTGGCAGTTTGATAGGAATAGCATTAAATCTGTAAATTGCCTTGGGCAATATAGCCATTTTAATAATATTGACTCTTCCTTTATGTGTTCATGGGATGTTTTTCCCTCTGTTTTTGTCTTTTCTGATTTCTTTGAGCAGCGTTTTGTAATTCTCATCGTAGACATCTTTTATCACCCTGGTTAGCTGTATTCCTGGGTATTTTATTCCTAGGTGTTCCTAGAATTACCTCTCTGACTTGGTTCTCATTTTGGTTGTTGTTGATGTACAAAATTGCTAGTGATTTTCATACATTGATTTTGTATCCTGAAGCTTTGCTGAAGTTGTTTATGAGCTGAAGAACCTTCTGGGTCAATTTTTTTTTTAAGATATAGAATCATATCATATACAAATTGGAATAGTTTGACTATGCCTCTTTCTATTTGGATAACATTTATTTCTTTCTCTTGCCTGATTGCTCTGGCTAGGACTTCCACTATTATGTTAAATAGGAGAGGTTAGAGAAAGCATCATTGTCTTGTGCTGGATTTCAAGGGGAACGCTTTCAGCTTTTGGCCATTCAGTATTATGTTTACTGTGGATTTGAAATAACTGACTGTGGGTTTGCCACGGTTCATTATATTGAAGTATGTTTCTTCAATACTTAGTTTATTGAGAGTTTTTAACATGAAGAGGTGTTGAATTTTATTGAAAGCCTATTCTGTCTCTGTTGAGACAATCATGTGGTTTTTTTTATTTAGTTGTGTTTATGTCATGAATCACATTTATTGATTTGTGTCTGTTGAACCAACATTGCATCCCAGAGATGAAGCCTACTTGTGGTGATGGATTAGCATTTTGATGTGTTGCTGTATTCGATTTGCAAGTATTTTGTTGAAGATTTTTGCATCTGTGTTAATCAAGGATATTGGCCTGAAGTTTCATTTTCTCACGTCTCTTCTAGGTTTTGGTATCAGGATGATACTGGCCTCACAAAATGAGTTGGAGAGGAGTCCCACCTCTTCAGTTCTTTTGGAATAGTTTCAGTAAGAGTGGTATTACCTCTTTGTACATCTGGTAGAATTCATCCTGAATCTATTGGTTCCTGGGCTTTTTTTTTTTTTTTTTTTTTTTTCTGGCAGGTTATTTATTACTGATTCAATTTTGGAGTTTGTTATTGGTCTGTTCATGGAATTAATTTATTCCTGGTTCAGTCTTGACAAAGTGTATGCTTTCAGGAATTTATCCTTCTCTTCTAGGGTTTCCAGTTTTTGTGCATAGAGGTTTCATAGTAGTTTCTGATGGTTATTTTTGTTTCTGTGGTGTCAGTGGCAACACTCCCTTTGTCATTTCTAATTGTGTTTATTTGGATCTTCTCTCTTTTATTCTTTATTAGCCTAGCTAGTGGGCTATTTGCCTTTTTTTTAAAAAAAAAAAAAAACAAAAACTCCTGAATTTGTGCAATATTTGAATGGTTTTTTCATGTCTTGATTTTCTTTAGTTCAGCACTGAATTAGGTTATCTCTTGTCCTCTGCTATCTTTGGGGTTGATTTCTTCTTGCTTCTCAAATTTCTTCAGTTGTGACATTAGGTAGTTAATTTGAGATCTTTCTAACTTTTTTATGTGGGCATTTAGTGCTATGAAGTTTTCTTTTAACACTCCCTTAACTGTGTCCTAAAGATTCTGAGATGTTATCTTTGTTTTTATTAGTTTCAAAGAATGTCTTAATTTCTGCTTTAATTTCATTATTTACCCAAAGATCATTCAGGAGTATGTTGTTTAATTTCCATACAATTGTACAGATTTGAGAACTTTTCTTAATTTTTTAAAGTGGGCATCATTTATTTTATTTTATTTTATTTTAATTTCAACTATTTTTGGGGAACAGGTCATTTTTGGTTACATGGATACATTCTTTAGTGGTAATTTCTGAGATTTTGGTGCACCCATCACCCAAGCAGTGTACCCTGTACCCAATGTATAATCTTTTATCCTTACCTCCTTTTCACTTTTTTCCCCAAGTACTGAAAGTCCATTATATCATTCTTATACTTTTACATCTTCATAGCTTAGCTGCCACTTATTTGTGAGGACATGCAATATTTGGTTTTTCATTCCTGAGTTACTTCACTTAGAATAATGGTCTCCAACTTTATCCAAGTTGCTATAAATGCCACTATTTTGTTTCCTTTTATGGCTAAATAGTATCCCATGGTGTATATATACCAGATTTTCTGTATCCGTTCATTGATTGATTGACATTTAGGATGGTTCTATATTTTTTGCACTTGCAAATTGTGCTGCTATAAACGTGTGCAAGTGCATTTTTCATATAATGACTTCTTTTCCTCTGGCTAGATACCCAGAAGTGGGATTGCTAGATCAAATGGTAGTTCTACTTTTAGTATTTTAGAAATTTTCATATTCTTTTTCATAGTGATTGTACTAGTTTACATTCCCACCAGCAGCGTACAAGTGTTCCCTTTTCACCACATTCACACCAACATGTATTATGTTTTGATTTTTTATTTATGGCCATTCTTAGAGAAGTAAGATGATATTTCACTGTGGTCTTAATTTGCATTTACCTGATAATTAGTGATGTTAATCATTTGTATATATTTTTCGAGAATCGTTTATTCATGTCCTTTGCCCACTTTATGATAGAATTAATTGTTTTTTTTTTTTTCTTGCTGGTTTGTTTGCATTCCTTGTAGATTCTGGCTATTAGTCTTTTGTAAAATGTATAGTTTGTAAATATTTTCTCCGATTTTATGATTTGTCTGTTTACTCTGCTGATTATTTCTTTTTTAATTAGGTTCCATCTATTTATGTTTGCTCCTATTGCATTTGCTCTTGGGTTCCTGGTCATAAACTCTTGGCTGAAGTCAATGTCTAGAAAAGTTTTTCCAATGCTATCTTCTAAAAGTTTTATAGTTTCAGATCTTAGATGTAAGTCTTTGGTTCTTGAGTTGATTTTTATACAAGATGAAGGATGAGGATTCAGTTTTATTTTTTTACATGTGGCTTGCCAATTATCTAAGCAGCATTTGTTTAAGAGGATATCCTTTCCCCACTTTTTGTTTTTGTTTGCTTTGTTGAACTTGTAAACCCTCAAACTTTGAGACAGGTGTCAAATAATTTTAAAAGTTTGTTTTGCAAAGGTTAAGAATGTGCCCATAACACAGCCTCACGAAGTCCTGATGACATGTGCCCAAGGTGGTCAGGGCATAGGTTGGTTTTATACATTTTAGGGAGACGTGAGACATCCATCAATATGTAAGAAACACATTAGTTTCATCTAGAAACAAGCCTCATACCAATTGGGTACTTTCTGGTCATATGTAGGTGAAAGACAGATGGTTGTATTCTTTTAGTTTATGATAAGTCTTTCCAAAGGAGGCAGTCAGAATCTGCATCTATGTCTGTGAGCAAAGGGATAGCTTGAATAGGAGTCAGACTTGACCTGAGTGGTTCCCAGCTTGAAGGGGCCCAAGATATTTTTCTTTCACAATTCCCCCTTTTTCTTCTTAACAATCTTTTGGAGAAAGCATTTCATAAGAAAATGAGTCTCTGTCTCACGTTTCATCTGATCTGTCATGCATAAGATCGTTTATTTTTAGGTGAATAGGTCCAGAAAGCTCATTTTTAGCAGGTGGTGAAGTCTCATGTCTTATGAAGAGAAAATAGGAGGAAGAAAAGGATATAAAACAACAAAAGAACAGTTTTGGACAAATCAATATAGGCCACATTACTCTGAAAACCATACAATAGTAGGCAGGTATAAAAGTGGCTTATGTATGTAAATAGATTATTGTTATTTTCTTCTGAAGTTTAAGTTGCCTGGCTTCACTTCACAGGGTTTTAAAAAAAACCATAGCTTAGTTTTCAGTGACCCCAAATTAGGAAAAATGAAAAAGATAAGAAAAAATTGGAAACATTATTTTGAAGACTTGTAGCCAAGAAAAATCAGAATTTGGTCCAAACTCTAGAAAATAATAAAAAATGAAAAAAAAAAAAAAAAAGAAAGAAACCCTATTAGGCAAGACTAGAATCTAACAACAGGTGTACAATTGTTTTTAAACATAATTTATTATCTCCAGTTTCTCATTTTACTAAAGACAAATCATGGTAGGACTGGTTTGCTTATTATACTTGGCTTAAATATTTTTATACAGTACACCAAGAATATTTTTTACATAGGCTTTTAAATTGGCTTTGATGGATTCTTGGGCAAGATGGCCAAGTAGGAAAAGCTCTAGTCTGCAGCTCCCAGTGAGACCAACACAGAAGATGAGTTATTTCTGCATTTCAAATTGAGGTACATGGTTCATCTCACTGGGAATGGTTAGACCGTGGGTGCAGCCCATGGAGGGCAAGCAGAAGCAGGGTGGGGTGTTGCCTCATCCAAGAAGTGCAAGGGGCTGGAGAACTCCCTCCCTTAACCAAGGGAAGTAGTGAGAGATGGTGCTGTGAGGGACAGTGCTATCTGACCCAGATAGTATGCTTTTCCTATGGTTTTTGCAACCCGCAGACCAGGAGATTCCCTCGTGCGTCTAGACCACCAGGGCGCTGGGTTTCAAGCACAAAACTGGGTGGTTGTTTGGAGAGACACTGAGCTAGCTGCAGAAATTGTTTTTTTTTTTTTTTCCCCCACACCTCAGTTGGGCCTGGAAACCCAGCAAGATAGAACCATTCACTCCCCTGGAAAGGGGGCTGAAGTCAGGGAGCTAAACGGTCTCATTCAGTGGGTCCCACTCCCATGGAGCCCAGCAAGCTAAGAACCACTGGCTTGAAATTATTGCTGCCAGCACAGCAGTCTGAAGTCGACTTACGACAATCAAGTTTGGTGAGGGGCGTTTAGCATTATTTAGGCTTGAGAAGGTGGTTTTCCTGTCACAGTGTTAAGGGAGACACAAGAAAGTTTGCACTGTGTGGAATTCACTGCAGCACAGCCAAATGGCTGTGGCCAGACTGCCTCTCTAGATCCCTCCTCACTGGTCAGGGCATCTCTGAAAGAAAGGCAGCAGCCCCAGTCAGGGGTTTATATATAAAACTCCCATCTCCCTGGGACAGAGCACCTGGGGGAAGGGGCAGCTGTGGATGCAGCTTCAGTACACTTAAACATTCCTGCCTGCCAATTCTGAAGAGGGCAGCGGATCTCCCAGTACAGCACTCAAGCTCTGCTAAGGGATAGATTTCCTCCTCAAGTGGGTCCCTGACCCCCATGCCTTCTGACTGGGAAACATGTTCCAGCAAAGGTCAACAGACACCTCATACAGGAGAACTCTGGCTGGCATCATTCAGGTGCCCCTCTGGGATGAAGCTTCCAGAGGAAGAAGCAGGCAGCAATCTTTGCTGTTCTGCAGCCTCCACTGGTGATACCCAGGCAAACATGGCCTGGAGTGGACCTCCAGCAAACTCCAGCAGACTTGCAGAAGAGAGCCTGACTGTTAGAAGGAAAACCAACAAACAGAAAGCAATAACATTAACATCAACAAAAAGGATGCCCACACAAAAAACGCATCCAAAAGTAATCAGCATCAAAGATCAAAGGTAGATAAATCCATGAAGATGAGGAAAAACCAGCACAAAATGGCTGAAAATTCCAAAAACCAGAATGCCTCTTCTCCTCCAAATGACCACATCTCCTCTCCAGCAAGGGCACAAGACTGAATGGAGAATGAGTCTGATGCATTGACAGAAGTAAGCTTCAGAAAGTGGGTAATAACAAACTCCTCTCAGCTAAAGGAGCATGTTCTAACCCAATTCAAGGAAGCTAAGAACCTTGATAAAAGGTTACAGGAACTGCTAACTACAATAACCAGTTTAGATAAGAACATAAATGAACTGATTGAGCTGAAAAACACATCACATGAGAACTTTGAAGCATACTCAAGTATCAATAGCCGAATCAATCAAGCAGAAGAAGGGATATTAGAAATTGAAAATCAACTTAATGAAAAAAAAATTTGAAGAGAATATTAGAGAAAAAGAATGAAAAGGAACAAACAAAGCCTCCAGGAAATATGGGACTATGTGAAAAGACCAAACCTACGTTTCATTGGTGTACCTGAAAGTGGTGAGGAGAATGGAACCAAACTGGAAAACACACTTCAGGATATTATCCAGGAGAACTTCCCCAATCTAACAATATGGCCAACGTTCAAATTCAGGAAACACAGAGAACACCACTAAGATACTCATCGAGAAGAGCAACGCAGACACATAGTTGCCAGATTCTCTAAGGTTGAAATTAAGAAGAAAATGTTAAGGGCAGCCAGAGGTAAAAGTCAGGTTACCTACAAAGGGAAGCCCATCAGACTAACAGCAGACCTCTCTGCAGAAACCCTACAAGCCAGAAGAGAGTAGGGGCCAATATTCAACATTCATAAAGAATTTTTAACCCAGAATTCCATATCCAGCTAAACTAAGCTTCGTAAGTGAAGGAGAAATAAAATCTTTTCCAAACAAGCAAATGCTGAGGGATTGTGTCACCACCAGGCCTGCATTACAAGAGTTCCTGCAGAAAGCATGAAATATGAAAAGGAAAAACCGGTACCAGCCACTGGAAAAACACAGCAAAATATAAAGACCAACACCACTATGAAGAAACCGCATCAACTAATGTGCAAAATAACTAGCTAGCATCGTGAAGACAGGATCAAATTCACATATAACAATATTAACCTTAAATGTAAATGGGCTAAATGCCCCAATTAAAAGACACAGACTAGAAAACTGAATAAAGTGTCAAGACCAATTGGTGTGCTGTATTCAGGAGATCCATCTCATGTGGAAAGACACACATAGGCTCAAATTAAAAGGATGGAGGAATATTTACCAAGCAAATGGAAAGCAAAACCAAGCAGGGGTTCCAATCCTAGTCTCTGATAACACACACTTTAAGCCAGCAAAGATCAAAAAAGACAAGAACATTACATAATGGTAAAGGAATCAATGCAACTAGAAGAGCTAACTATCCTAAATATATATGCACCCAATAGAGGAGCACCCAGATTCATAAAACAAGTTTATAGAGGCCTACAAAGAGATTTAAACTCCTACACAATAATAGTGGGTGACTTTAACATCCTACTGTCAATATTAGATAGATCAACAAGACAGAAGATTAACCAGGATATTTAGGACTTGAACTCAGCTCTGGACCAAGAGGACCTACTGAACATCTACAGAACTCTCCACCCCAAATCAACAGAATATACATTCTTCTCAGCACCACATATCACTTACTCTAAAATAGACCACATAGTTAGAAGTGAAACACTCCTCAGCAAATGCAAAAAATGGAAATCATAACAAACAGTCTCTCAGACTGCAGTGCAATCAAATTCAAACTCAGGATTAACAAACTCACTTAAAATCATAAAACTACATAGAAACTGAACAACCTTCTCCTGAATGACTACTGGGTGAATAACCAAATAAAGACAGAAATAAATAAGTTCTTTGAAACCAATGAGAACAAAGAGGCAACGTACCAGAATCTCTGGGACACAGCTAAAGCAGTGTTTAGAGGGCAATTTATAGCACTAAATGCCCACATCAGAAAGTGAGAAAGATCTAAAATCAGCACTCTAACATCACAATTAAAACAACTAGAGAAGCAAGAGCAAACAATTCAAAGGCTAGCAGAAAAGAAGAAATAACTAAAATCAGAGCAGAACTGATGGAGATAGACCCAAAAAACCCATCAAAAATCAATGAATCCAGGGGCTGTTTTTAAAAAAATATTAACAAAGTAGATAGACTGCTAGCCAAACTAATAACGAAGAAAAGAGAGAAGAACCAAATAGACACAATAAAAAATGATAAAGGGGATATCACCACTGATCACACAGAAATAAAAACTACTATCAGAGAGAACTAGTAACACCTCTACACCAATAAACTAGAAAATCAAAAAGAAATGGATAAACTCCTGGACATACACACCCTCCCAAGACTAAACCAGGAGGAAGTCAAAGCCCTGAATAGACGAATAACAAGTTCTGTAATTGAGGCAGTAATTAATAGCCTACCAACCAAAAACAAAACAAACAAACAAACAAATAAAAACAAAGCCCGGGACCAGAAGAATTCACAGCCAAATTCCAACAGAGGTACAAAGAGAAGCTGGTACCATTCCTTCTGAAACTATTCCAAACAATTGAAAAAGAGGGACTCCTCCCCAACTCATTTTATGAGGCCAGCACCATCCAGATACCAAAACCTGGCAGAGACAGAACAAAAAAAGAAAATGTCAAGCCAATATCCCTGATGAACATCAATTCAAAAATCCCCAATAAAATATTGGCAAACTGAATCCAGCAGCACATAAAAAGCTCATCCACCACAATCAAGTTGGCTTCATTCCTTGGATGCAAGGCTGGTTCAACATACACAAATCAATAAATATAATCCATCACATGAACAGAACCAATGACAAAAAACATACGATTATCTCAGTAGATGCCGAAAAGGCCTTCAATAAAATTCAACTCCCTTCATGATAAAAACTCTCAATAAACTAGGTATTGATGGAACATATCTCAAAATAGTAAGAGTTATTTATGACAAACCTGTAGCCAAAATCATACTGAATGGGCAAAAGCTGGAAGCATTCCCTTTGAAAACTGGCACAAGACAAGGATGCCCTCTCTCACCTCTCCAATTCGACATAGCATTGGAAGTTCTGCCTAGAGCAATCAAGCAAGAGCAAGAAATAAAGCATATTCACAATGGAAGAGAGAAAGTCAAATTGTGTCTGTTTTCAGATGACATGATTGTATATTTAGAAAACCTCATTATGTCAGCCCCAAAACTCCTTAAGCTGATAAGCAACTTCAGCTACATCTCAGGATACAAAATCAATGTGGAAAAATCACAAGCATTCCCATACACCAAAAATAGACAAACAGAGGGCCAAATCATGAGTGAACTCTCATTCACAATTGCTACAAAGAAAATAAAATACCTAAGAATACAACTTACAAGGGACTTGAAGGACCTCTCCAAGGAGAACTACGAACCACTGCTCAAGGAAATCAGAGAGAACACAAACAAATAGAAAAACATTCCATGCTCATGAATAGGAAGAATCAATATTATGAAAATGGCCATACGGATGAAAATAATTTATAGATTCAATGTTGTTCCCATAAAACTACCATTGACTTTCTCCACAAAATTAGAAAACACTACTTTAAATTTCATATGGAACCAAAAAACAGCCCGAATAGCCAAGACAATTCTAAGCAAAAAGGAAAAAGCTGGAGGCATCACGCTACCCAACTTCAAACGATACTACACGCCTACAGTAACCAAAACAACATGGTACTGGTACCAAAACGGGTATATAGAACAGTGGAACAGAACAGAGGCTTCAGAAATAACACCTCACATCTACAATGATCTGATCTTTTGCAAACATTACAAAAACAAACAATGAGAAGTGGATTCCCTATTTAATAAATGGTGCTGGAAAAACTGGCTAGCCATATGCAGAAAACAGAAACTGGACCCCTTCCTTACACCTTATACAAAAATTAACTCAAGATGGATTAAAGGCATAAATGTAAAACCTAAAACCACAAAAACCCTAGAAGAAAACCTAGGCAATACCATTCAGGTCATAGGCATAGGCAGAAACTTCATGACTAAGACACCAAAAGCAATCACTACAAAGGCCTAAATTGACAAATGGGATCTAATAAAAGAGCTTCTACTCAGCAAAAGAAATGATCATCACAGTGAATAGGCAACCTACAGAATGGGAGAAAATTTTTGCAATCTATCCATCTGACAAAGTTCTAACATCTAGAATCTACAAGGAACTTTAACAAACGTACAAGAAAAAACAAACAAACCCATCAAAAAGTGGGCGAAGGATATGAACAGACATTTCTCAAAAGAACACATATATGCAGCCAGCAAACATAAAAAAAAAGCTCATCATCACTGGTCACTAGACAAATGCAAGTCAAAACCATAATGAGATGCCATCTTATGCCAGTTAGAGTGGCAATCATTAAAAAGTAAGGAAACAACAGATACTGAAGAGGATATGGAGAAATAGGAATGTTTTTCACTGTTGGTGAGAGTGTAAATTAGTTCAAGCATTGTGGAAGACAGTGTGGTGATTCCTCAAGGATCTAGAACCAAAAATATCATTTGACCCAGCAATTCCATTACTGGGCATATATTCAAAGTATTATATAGTAGGGGACACAATCATATTCCCTACTATAAAGACACATGTACATATATATTTATTGCAGTGATATTTACAACAGCAAAGACTTAGAACCAACCCAAATGCCCATCAATGATAGACTGGATGAAGAAAATGTGGCTTACATACAGCATGTAATACTATGAAGCCATAAAAAAGAATTTCATGTCCTTTGCAGGAACATGTGTGAACCTGGAAGCCATCATCCCCAGCAAACTAACACAGGAACAGAAAACCAAACATCACATGCTGTCACTCATAAGCAGGAGTTGAATGACAACACATGGACACAGGGAGGGAAACATCAGACACTGGGGCCTGTCAGGGTGTGGGGGGAAAGGGGAGGGAGAACATTAGGACAAACACCTAATTCATGTGGGGCTTGAAACCTAGATGATGGGTTAATAGGTGCAGCAAAGCACCATGGCACATGTATACCTATGTAGCAAACATACATGTGCAGCACATGTATCCCAGAACTTAAAGTAAAATAAAAAATTTTTAAAAAAGGTATTCTTATTTTTTTTCTTTCCTTGGTAGCATTAATATTATGAGAGTTTCCATGTCAACAGGAACAGCTCTTAGGGATCAACTATTTCTCTAGGGTGTCTTTTTATAAATGTGTTCTTATTGTTTTCATTAAATTTATGAAACATTTAAAAATGCACATAAACAAAAACAATCCCCTGAAATTCTAACACTCAATATAGTCACAATTATTTCTGTATTTCTTTCCAGTTGTTTCAAAAGAAAGTTTTATATATATATATATATATATATATATCTATATATATATATCTCTCTCTCTCTATATATATATATATCTATATATATCTCTCTCTCTCTATATATATATATATATATTTTTTTTTTTCATACCACCAGAGAAAATCACCTACACTGAAAGGGAGACAGGAAGGAAGAAAAACAAAAAACCAAAAAACAACTAGAAAACAAATAACAAAATGATGGGAATAAGTCATTACTTAATAGTAACCTTAAATGTAAATAGACAACAGTTTCCAATCATAAGACTTAGCATGGATGGATGGATAAAAAGCAAGTCTCAAGTGTCTGTTTTCTACAAGAAACACACCTTACCTACAAAGACACACATATGCTGAAAACAAGAGATGGAAAAGTGTATGCCATGCAAATGGAAATAAAAAAACAGCAGGTATAGCTATGCTTATATCAGACAAAATAGACTTCAAGACTAAATCTATAAAACGAGACAAAGAAAGTCATTTTGTAGTGATAAATGGGTGAATTCATCAAGAGGATATAACAATTGTAAATACATATGCACCCAACACTGGAACATCCAGACATATAAAGCAAGTGTTATTGGAGCTAAAGAAAGGGATAGACTGAAATACAATAATAACTGGAGACATCAACACTGACATTAAGCACTGGACAGATTATCCAGGAAGAAAATCAATAAATATTGGAGCTAATCCGCACCACATACCAACTGGGCCTAATAGATGTTTACAGAACACTTCATGTAATGGCAGGAGAATACACATTCTTCTCCCTAGCACATGGATCTTTCTCAAGGGTAGACTATACATTAGGCCACAAAACATTTATAAAAACATTCAAAAAATGGAAACAATATCAATATCTTCTCTGACCAAAATAGAATTAAACTAGAAATCAATAACAATATAAATTTTGAAATCTATATGACCATATGAAAATTAAACAATATGGTCCTGAATGACCAGTGGTTCAATGAAGAGATTGAGAAGGAAATTGAAAAATTTCTTGAAACAAATGATAATGGAACACAGCGTACCAGAACCTATGGGATATAGCAAAAGCAGTACTTAGAAGGAATTTTATAGCTATAAGTGCCTACATTAAAAAAGAATAAAAACTTCAAATAAAGAAACTAAGGATGCATCTTAAAGAACTAGAAAAGCAGGAGCAAACCAAACTCAAAGTTAGTAGAAGAAAAAAAAAACAATATTAAAGAGCAGAAATAAATACAATTGAAACAGAGAAAACAATACAAAAATCAATGAAACAAAAAGCTTTTAGAAAACATAAAACCGACAATCCTTTAGTAAGGCTAAATTAAAAAAAAGAGAGAACATTCAGATAAATAATGTCAGAGAAGAAAAAGGACACATTTCAACCAATACCACAGAAATTAATAAACTCATTTGAGACTACTATGAGCAACTATATGCCATTAATTTGGAAAACCAAGAAGAAATGGATAAGTTCCTAGACACTTAAAACCTACCAAAATCCAACCATGAAGAAATTGAAAACCTGAACAGATCAATAACGAGCATTGAGATTGAAGCCATAATAAAAGATCTCCCAGCAAAGGTAATACCAGGACTTGATAGCTTCACTGCTGAATTTTGCGAAAAGTTTAAAGAACAAATACCAAGGCTACTCAAAACATTCTGAAAAACAGAGGTGAAGGGCATACTTCCAAACTCCTTCTACTAGGACAGCATTACCCTGATACCAAAACCAGGCCAATATCTCTGATGAACAGCAATGAGAAAGAATTAGATCTTATCATTTACCACAACATGGGTGGAACTGGACATCATTATGTTAAGTAAAATAAGCCAGGGAGAGAAAGACACACTTTACATGTTCTCGCTAATTTTGGGGAGCTACAAATTAAAACAACTTAACTCATGGAGATAGAAAGTAGAATGATGGTTACCAGAGGCTGGGAGGGGTAGTCTTGGGCAGGAGGGGAAGTGGGCATGGTTAATGGGTACATAGTTATAGTTTAAAAGATCGAGTATTTTATAGCACAACAGAGTTACTATAGTCAATAACCATTTAATTGTGCATTTAAAAATAACTAAAAGAGTATAATTGGATTATTTGTGACACAAAGAATAAATGCTTGAGGTGATGGATACCTCATTTACCCTAATGTAATTGTTACACATTGTGTGTCTATATCAAAATATCCTATATACTTCATAAGTATATATGTGTGTACCTAATATGTTCCCATAAAAATTAAAAAATCAAAAATAAAGAAATTGTGCTTTATTTATTTAATGCACACGATTTAATACAAAGGGAATCATTTTTATGTTTCTAGAGCCAGATATTTTCTGTTATATGCATGCACATAATGTTCAACTCAGGGCAGTTACTCAAAGCCAAGTCTCTGATATTCAGCATTATTCCTCATCCTGTCACACAACATCTTTCGTTAATCATACTATATGTAGTTGCTCATATAAATACCATAATTGAAAAAGAGAAGAGAGAAATCTGGCATAAATTTTTTTGCCATATGATGAAAATTGATACCTTGTTTCTTTGCCAACAGAGATCCATGCTGACAAGCTTTACAGGCTATTTTAAAAAGCGTATGTATTTCTCACATATTTTTTCATCGGCTAGGACTACAAAAGGAGGTAATATTCCTTTAATATTTGAAATAATAAAATACCCTGAGCCCTCATCATGACTAGAGAAAAATATTTTATTCCGTTCTATGACAGCAATGAGATCACCAGAAAGGCTTAATTAGTAAAAGCTAAAGGGTTAGTCTTGATTATTAAAGCCTCATAAAGAGAAAATTAGAAAGCCTGTTTTTGTTTGTTTTGACTGTTGTTATGATTTTTACCACAAGGTGTCAGTACAGGAACCAGGCAGGTTGATTGCTCCAGTAATGTCTTCATGAATTCTCTGTTTCCTATCAGGACATATGATGTCCCGAGAACACTACGTCACAAAAATTTAGGAAGTCAGAAGCTTTGTGATGTGAAGGAAAACATTAAAGTTTACATCATCATGTCAGTCATTTGTCAGTAGTTTCTCTAGTTGCAGAGACAGAAGGGGAAGATTTTTTCCTTCATTGTTACATTAAACTTGGCCCTCCTACATCTGATTAATTCTCTAACATGAGTTTTGTGAATAGGACTCTGATTTCTTTACTAGAGGTATAATAGGCAGACGAATACTGACTCTCCTCCCCTGCCCCTTGCTTAAGCCAGATAACTTGGAATTCATTTCTGAGGGTAGACACATTTTACTGCAAAATTAAAAGATCACTAAATTGGAATGCTTGTGGTTATAGGATTTGGGGAGCATGTGGATAGAATGCTGAGCAAGCAAGATGTCTAAAATCAGGATTATTGAGACATAATTTACATAGAATAAAATTCACCTGTTTAAAGTGTTTTAGAATACATCCACAGAGAGCTGGGCGTGGTGGCTCATGCCTGTAATCCCAGCACTTTGGGAGGCCAAGGCGGGTGGATCATGACGTCAGGAGTTCGAGACCAGCCTGGCCAAGATGGTGTAACCCGGTCTCTACTAAAAAATACAAAAATTAGCCAGGCGCGGTGGCGGGCGCCTGTAATCCCAGCTACTCGGGAGGCTGAGGCAGAAGAATCTCTTGAACCTGGGAGGCGGAGTTTGCAGTGAGCCAAGATCGTGCCACTGCACTCTAGCCTGGGTGACAGAGCAAGACTGTCTCAAAAAAAAAAAAAAAAAAAAAAAAAAAACCAAAAAAAACAAAAAAAAAACAAGCAAGCAGGAAACAAAAAAGAACACATCCACAGAGTTGTGTAACCATTACCACAATTTAATTGTATAGCTACTTTATCACCTAAAAGAAACTTTGTACCCATTAGACTTTAGTCTCTATTTCCCCTCAAACTGTCTACCCCTAGGCAATGGCTGGTCTACTTTCTACATCTAGATATATCTCTTTGAAATTTCACGTAAGTGAAATTATGCAATATGTAGTGTTTTGTAATTTATTTCTTTCATTTAGTATGTTTTTAAGATTCATATGTGTTGTAGCATGCAGTAATACTTTACTCCTTTGCATTACTGGATAATACTGCCTTATATGTCTGCAGTTCATTTGTTTATCCATTTATCAGTTGATGGGCATTTGGGTTATTTCTATTTTTTGGCTATTAAGAATGACCCTGTTATAAACATTTGTGTACAATGGTTTATGCGGACATACGTCTTCATTCCTTCTAGAAGTGGAATACCCTGGACATATGGTAGCTCTAAGTTTAACCTTTTGAAGAACTGCCAAACTGTATTCCAATGTGGATGCATCATTTTACATTCTCAACAGCAAAATATGAAGGTTCTATTTTTTTCCACATTTTTATCAACCCATTTCATCTTCTTTCTTTTGGATTATAAATATCTTAGTGGGTGTAAAGTGCCATTTTATTGTGGTTATAATTTGTATTTACCTAATGACTAATGATGTTGACTAGGAACTGATGTGGATCCATAGTACAACACAGCTGTCTCATGGAAAAGGTGACCAGGCTGTTTTCCACGGTTCCTGCTTTCACTTCTTTGTACTGGGCATGGTTTCCTGGCCTGAGACTTCAGCACAACTACGCAGCACACGAACACTGCAGTTGGAGGCAGCTCTACATTTCTCTGAGGAGGAAATCTACGAGACAACTCGCAACCCATCTGCCATTGCAGCTGCAGTGATACTGCCCTAACTGCCCTCAGGCAGGGAAAGGAACAAAGGGTCTAGTCACTATGTTTGAATGTCCAGCACACTGAAGTCATGATATGGAGAGGTACCCAGTTCCTTTTCCTTGTGAGCCCCCAACTTCACTTTTCACCAGGCAGGGCCCTAGCTAAGGACCCAAGATTAGCTGCCTCAGCCACAGCTGATCACACCCACAGGTAGTGGCACTGAGTTTCCCTGGGGAAGGTCTTCTAGAGGCAACCAACAACCCTTCTGCCACTGTCACAGCAGTGGTTCTGTCCCTGCTGTCCTCAGTGTAAGGAAAGAAACAAAGAGCCTAAGGACTTCACACATGCTCCCAGCATGCCACAACAACATAGAGAGAGGGGCTCAGTCTCTTCTGCCTGTGAGTTATTGACCTCTGCTCCTCAAAAAGCAGAGCTCCAAGCTCAGGACAGCAGTGTAGTCACCCTGCCCCCTGAGTGAACATACCCAGTAACAGCATCTCCACATTTCTCTTAGGTGAAGTTCCCAGAGCCATCTGAAAACTCCTCTCCCACTGCCATTGCAATGATACTGCCCTTGCTCCCCTTGGATTGGGAAAGGAGAAAATACTCTGAGTGCTTTAACCACACCTCCAGAAAGCTGCAGAGGGAGAAGAGGCCAATCTGCTTCCCTCGTGATCCACTCACCCGTAGGTGTTACCAAGCAGCACCCCCGCCCCCTAGTTTGAGCCCACAGTATAGCCACTCCAATCACACTAATTGATAGAGGCTCTGCATCTCTGTGAGGTAGAGCTCCATTGGACAAGTGAAAGGCCCTCTATAACACCCACTGCTATGGTCCCTTCCCTTGCTGCCTCCAAGGTGGGGAGGGAACATAAAGCCTGAGCTCACCCCAGAGCTGCAGTGTGCAGCCTGGGAGTGTCAAGCCAAGATCTGCAGCCAGTACTCAAGTAGGAAAGGAGTACAAACTTTCAGAGCACTAAGAAGGACCATGGTTGCAATTGTGAAAAAAACACAGATAAGCCATGTGATTGAGCAAGAGGCTACATACTGGCCATTTTGCTTAAGCGCAGTCTACTAGATTGAAGACCAAAACTTCTACACCAAAATACTTTGCTATTATACTCTATGAAACCAAGGACAAGAATTCACCTACAAATAAAGACCCTGCACAATGCTTCAGCTCTCTGAATACATCCTAAAAAGAAATCTACTGCCTGTACTCAAATTACACCACAGTTAAAAGGACAGTAGCCCACACAGATGAGAAAGAACCAGCACAATAACTCTGACAATTAAAAAAGCCAGAGTGACTTCTTTCCTCCAAATGACTGCACCATTTCCCAAGAAAGACTTCTTACCTGGCTGAAATGGCTAAAATGACAGAACTAGAATTCAGAATATAGATAGTAATGAATATAGATAGTAAATGAAGATAATAAAAATTCAGGAGTGAACACCCAATTCAAGGAATCTAAGAATTGTAATAATATAAAATAAAAAATTAGCTGATAGACAAAGAGGCCATTATAAAAAAGAACCAAATAAATCTGATGGAATTGAAAAACAAACTACAAGAATTTCATAATGTAATCACAAGTATTTGCAGTAGGATAAACCAAGCTGAAGAAAGAATATCAGGGCTCAAAGACTAGCTATCTAAAATAATTCAGTGAGACTAAAAAAAAAAAAAAAAAAAAAAAAAGAATAAAAAAGATGAAATAAAACCTCTGAGAAATATTAGATTATATAAAAAAATCATATCTATAACCCACTTGTGTCCCTGGAAGAGATGAGGAGAAAGTAAGCATCTTGGAAAACATATCTCAGAATATTGTCCACGAAAACTTTTCCAACCTCACTAAAGGGCCAACATTCAAATAACGGAAAGGCAGAAAACCTTGTAAGATACTACATAAGAAGACCATCTCAAAGACACAAAATTATTAGATTCTCCAAAGTCAAAATGAAAGAAAAAAATGTTAAAGGCAGGTAGAGAAAAGAGGCAGGTCACCTACAAAGGGAACCCCATCAGGCTAACAGCAGAACTTTCAGCAGAAACTCTATAAGCCAGAAGAAATTGGGGGCTAATAATCAGCATTATTAAAGAAAAGAATTTCCAATCAAGAATTTCATATCCAGCCAAACTAACCTTCATATGCAAAGAACAAATAAGATCATTTTCAGATAAACAAGTGCTGAGGTAATAAGTTAACACCAGACCTGCCTTACAAGAGGTCCTGAAAGGAGTGCTAAATATGGAAAGAAAAGACTGTTAGATCAGGACCACAAAAACACACAAGTATACAGGCCGGTGACAGTATAAAGCAACCACACAAACAAGTTTGCATAATAACCAGCTAAAAACATGATATCATGATAAAATCCACACATGTCAATACTAACCTTGAATGTAAACAGATTTTAAGTGCCCCAATTAAAAGGCACATAATGCCAAGCTAAAGAAATTAGACCCAAACGCATTCTGTGTTAAAGAGAACCAACTCACATGCAATGACACACATAGACTCAAATTAAAAAATGGAGAAAAATCTACCATGCAAATGGAAAACAGAAAGAAGCATACATTGCTTTCCTAATTTCAGACAAAACAGACTTTAAACTCACAAAGACCAAACAAGACAAAGAGGAGCATTACATAATGGTAAAGGCTTCAGTTCACCAAGAAGACCTACCTGTTCTAAATATGTAAGCACCCAACACAGGAGCAACGAGTTTCATAAGGCAAGTTCTTGGAGACCTGTAAAGAGACTTAGATTCCCACACAATAATAGTGAGAAACCTCATGGAGGAAAAAATAATCAAATATATTCAGGGCCTGTACTCAACACTTGACCAAATGAAATTAATAGACATTTACAGAACACTCCACCCCCAAACAACAGAAAATACATTTTTTTGTCATCACCACATGGTACATACTCTAAAATCAACCACTCAATCTGACCCCACACAACACTCAGAAAATTAAGAAAAAAAGCTTAAATCATAATAACCACACTCTTAGACCATAGTGCAATAAAAATAGAAATCAACAGTAAGAAAATTGCTGAAAACCATGTATTTACATGGAAATTAAACAACCTGCTCCTGAAGGACATTGGGGTAAATAATGAAATTAAGGCAGAAATTGAGACGTTCTTTGAAACTAGTGAGATCAAATATACAACATATCAGAATTTCTGGGACATAGCAAAGGCCACATAAAGAGGGAAGTTCATAGCACCAAATTCCCACAACAGAAAGTTAGAAACATTTCAAATTATCAACATAGCGTCACTACTACAGGAACTAGAAAAGCAAGAGCAAACCAACTTCAAAGCAAGCAGAAACAAAGAAATAACCAAAATCAGACTAGAGCTGAAGGAAATTGAGACATGAAAAGTCATACATAAAATCAACAAATCCAGGAGATGGTATTTTAAAAAATTAATATGATACATAGATCACTAGTTAGACTAATAAAGAAAACAAAAGAGAGAAAATCCAAATAAACACAATTAGAAATGACAAAGGGGACATTATTACCACCTACCCCACATTAAAAAAAAAAAAAACCGGGGGGCGGAGCAAGATGGCCGAATAGGAACAGCTCCAGTCTCCAACTCCCAGCGCCAGCGACACAGAAGACCGGTCATTTCTGCATTTTCAACTGAGGTCCTGGGTTCATCTCACTAGGGAGTGCCGGACAATCAGTGCTGGTCAGCTGCTGCATCCCGACCAGCGAGAGCTGAAGCAGGGCGAGGCATCGCCTCACCTGGGAAGCACAAGGGGAAAGGGAATCTCTTTTCCTAGCCAAGGGAACTGAGACACACAACACCTGGAAAATCGGGTAACTCCTACCCCAATACTGCGCTTTAAGCAAACAGGCACACCTGGAGATAATATCCCACACCTGGCTGGGAGGGTCCCACGCCCAGGGAGCCTCCCTCATTGCTAGCACAGCAGTCTGTGATCTCCCGGCAAGGCAGCAGCGAGGCTGGGGGAGGGGCGCCCGCCATTGCTGAGGATTAAGTAGGTAAACAAAGTGGTTGAGAAGCTCGAACTGGGTGGAGCTCACAGCAGCTCAAGGAAACCTCCCTGTCTCTGTAGACTCTACCTCTGGGAACAGGGCACAGATAACAACAAAAGCAGCAGAAACCTCTGCAGACGCAAACAACTCTGTCTGACAGCTTTGAAGAGAGCAGTGGATCTCCCAACACAGAGGTTGAGATCTGAGAAGGGACAGACTGCCTGCTCAAGTGGGTCCCTGACCCCTGAGTAGCCTAACTGGGAGACATCCCCCACTAGGGGCAGTCTGACACCCCACACCTCACAGGGTGGAGTACACCCCTGAGAGGAAGACTCCAAAGCAAGAATCAGACAGGTACACTCGCTGTTCAGAAATATTCTATCTTCTGCAGCCTCTGCTGCTGACACCCAGGCAAACAGGGTCTGGAGTGGACCTCAAGCAATCTCCAACAGACCTACAGCTGAGGGTCCTGACTGTTAGAAGGAAAACTATCAAACAGGAAGGACACCTACACCAAAACCCCATCACTACGTCACCATCATCAAAGACCAGAGGCAGATAAAACCACAAAGATGGGGAAAAAGCAGGGCAGAAAAGCTGGAAATTCAAAAAATAAGAGGACATCTCCCCCGGCAAAGGAGCGCAGCTCATCGCCAGCAACAGATCAAAACTTGATGGAGAATGACTTTGACGAGATGAGAGAAGAAGGCTTCAGTCCATGAAACTTCTCAGAGCTAAAGGAGGAATTACATACCCAGCGCAAAGAAACTAAAAATCTCGAAAAAAAGTGGAAGAATTGATGGCTAGAGTAATTAATGCAGAGAAGGTCATAAACGAAATGAAAGAGATGAAAACCATGACACGAGAAATACGTGACAAATGCACAAGCTTCAGTAACTGACTCGATCAACTGGAAGAAAGTGTATGAGTGACTGAGGATCAAATGAATGAAATGAAGCGAGAAGAGAAACCAAAAGAAAAAAGAAGAAAAAGAAATGAACAAAGCCTGCAAGAAGTATGGGATTATGTAAAAAGACCAAATCTACGTCTGATTGGGGTGCCAGAAAGTGAGGGGGAAAATGGAACCAAGTTGGAAAACACTCTTCAGGATATCATCCAGGAGAACTTCCCCAACCTAGTAGGACAGGCCAACATTCAAATCCAGGAAATACAGAGAACGCCACAAAGATACTCTTTGAGAAGAGCAACTCCAAGACACATAATTGCCAGATTCACCAAAGTTGAAATGAAGGAAAAAATGTTAAGGGCAGCCAGACAGAAAGGTCGGGTTACCCACAAAGGGAAGCCCATCAGACTAACAGCAGATCTCTCGGCAGAAACTCTCCAAGCCAGAAGAGAGTGGGGGCCAATATTCAACATTCTTAAAGAAAAGAATTTTAAACCCAGAATTTCATATCCAGCCAAACTAAGTTTCATAAATGAAGGAGAAATAAAATCCTTTACAGATAAGCAAATGCTTAGAGATTTTGTCACCACTAGGCCTGCCTTACAAGAGACCCTGAAGGAAGCACTAAACATGGAAAGGAACAACCGGTACCAGCCATTGCAAAAACATGCCAAAATGTAAAGACCATCGAGGCTAGGAAGAAACTGCATCAACTAACGAGCAAAATAACCAGTTAATATCATAATGGCAGGATCAAGTTCATACATAACAATCTTAACCTTAAATGTAAATGGACTAAATGCTCCAATTAAGAGACACAGACTGGCAAACTGGATAAAGAGTCAAGACCCATCAGTCTGCTGTATTCAGGAGACCCATCTCACATGCAGAGACATACATAGGCTCAAAAAAAGGGATGGAGGAAGATTTACCAAGCAAATGGAGAACAAAAGAAAGCAGGGTTTGCAATACTAGTCTCTGATAAAATAGACTTTAAACCATCAAAGATCAAAAGAGACAAAGAAGGCATTACATAATGGTAAAGAGATCAATTCAACAGGAAGAACTAACTATCCTAAATATATATGCACCCAATACAGGAGCACCCAGATTCATAAAGCAAGTCCTTAGAGACTTAAAAAGAGACTTAGACTCCCATACAATAATAATGGGAGACTTCAACACTCCACTGTCAACATTAGACAGATCAATGAGACAGAAAGTTAACAAGGATATCCAGGAATTGAACTCATCTCTGCAGCAAGCAGACCTAATAGACATATATAGAACTCTCCACCCCAAATCAACAGAATATACATTCTTCTCAGCACCACATCGCACTTATTCCAAAATTGACCATGTAATTGGAAGTAAAGCACTCCTCAGCAAATGTACAAGAACAGAAATTATAACTAACTGTCTCTCAGACCACAGTGCAATCAAACTAGAACTCAGGACTAAGAAACTCAATGAAAACTGCTCAACTACATGGAAACTGAACAACCTGCTCCTGAATGACAACTGGGTACATAACGAAATGAAGGCAGAAATAATGATGTTCTTTGAAACCAATGAGAACAAAGATGCAACATACCAGAATCTCTGGGACACATTTAAAGCAGTGTGTAGAGGGAAATTTATAGAACTAAATGCCCACAAGAGAAAGCAGGAAAGATCTAAAATTGACACTCTAACATCACAATTAAAAGAACTAGAGAAGCAAGAGCAAACACGTTCCAAAGCTAGCAGAAGGCAAGAAATAACTAAGATCAGAGCAGAACTGAAGGAGATAGAGACACAAAAAACCCTCCAAAAAATCAATGAATCCAGGAGTTGGTTTTTGGAAAAGATCAACAAAATTGACAGACTGCTAGCAAGACTAATAAAGAAGAAAAGAGAGAAGAATCAAATAGATGCAATATAAAATGATAAAGGGGATATCACCACCGACCCCACAGAAATACAAACTACCATCAGAGAATACTATAAACACCTCTACGCAAATAAACTGGAAAATCTAGAAGAAATGGATAATTTCCTGGACACTTACACTCTTCCAAGACTAAACCAGGAAGAAGTTGAATCCCTGAATAGACCAATAGCAGGCTCTGAAATTGAGGCAATAATTAATAGCCTACCAACCAAAAAAAGTCCAGGACCAGGTGGATTCACAGCTGAATTCTACCAGAGGTACAAGGAGGAGCTGGTACCATTCCTTCTGAAACTATTCCAATCAATAGAAAAAGAGGGAATCCTCCCTAACTCATTTTATGAGGCCAACATCATCCTGATACCAAAGCCTGGCAGAGACACAACAAAAAAAGAGAATTTTAGACCAATATCCCTGATGAACATCGATGCAAAAATCCTCAATAAAATACTGGCAAACCGGATTCAGCAACACATTAAAAAGCTTATCCACCATGATCAAGTGGGCTTCATCCCCGGGATGCAAGGCTGGTTCAACATTCACAAATGAATAAACATAATCCAGCATATAAACAGAACCAAAGACAAGAACCACATGATTATCTCAATAGATGCAGAAAAGGCTTTTGACAAAATTCAACAGCCCTTCATGCTAAAAACGCTCAATAAATTCGGTATTGATGGAACGTACCTCAAAATAATAACAGCTATTTATGACAAACCCACAGCCAATATCATACTGAATGGGCAAAAACTGGAAAAATTCCCTTTGAAAACTGGCACAAGACAGGGATGCCCTCTCTCACCACTCCTATTCAACATAGTGTTGGAAGTTCTGGCTAGGGCAATCAGGCAAGAGAAAGAAATCAAGGGTATTCAGTTAGGAAAAGAAGAAGTCAAACTGTCCCTGTTTGCAGATGACATGATTGTATATTTAGAAAACCCCATTGTCTCAGCCCAAAATCTCCTTAAGCTGATAAGCAACTTCAGCAAAGTCTCAGGATACAAAATTAATGTGCAAAAATCACAAGCATTCTTATACACCAGTAACAGACAAACAGAGAGCCAAATCAGGAATGAACTTCCATTCACAATTGCTTCAAAGAGAATCAAATACCTAGGAATCCAACTTACAAGGGATGTAAAGGACCTCTTCAAGGAGAACTACAAACCACTGCTCAGTGAAATAAAAGAGGACACAAACAAATGGAAGAACATGCCATGCTCATGGATAGGAAGAATCAATATCATGAAAATGGCCATACTGCCCAAGGTTATTTATAGATTCAATGCCATCCCCATCAAGCTGCCAATGACTGTCTTCACAGAATTGGTAAAAACTGCTTTAAAGTTCATATGGAACCAAAAAAGGGCCCGCATCTCCAAGACAATCCTAAGTCAAAAGAACAAAGCTGGAGGCATCACACTACCTGACTTCAAACTATACTACAAGGCTACAGTAACCAAAACAGCATGGTACTGGTACCAAAACAGAGATATAGACCAATGGAACAGAACAGAGTCCTCAGAAATAATACCACACATCTATAGCCATCTGATCTTTGACAAACCTGAGAGAAGCAAGAAATGGGGAAAGGATTCCCTATTTCATAAATGGTGCTGGGAAAATTGGCTAGCCATAAGTAGAAAGCTGAAACTGGATCCTTTCCTTACTCCTTATACGAAAATTAATTGAAGATGGATTAGAGACTTAAATGTTAGACCTAATACCATAAAAACCCTAAAGGAAAACCTAGGTAGTACCATTCAGGACATAGGCATGGGCAAAGACTTCATGTCTAAAACACCAAAAGCAACGGCAGCAAAAGCCAAAATTGACAAATGGGATCTCATTAAACTAAAGAAAAGAATTTTCAACCCAGAATTTCACATCCAACCATACTAAGTTTCATAAGTGACGGAGAAATAAAATCCTTTACAGATAAGCAAATGCTTAGAGATTTTGTCACCACCAGGCCTGCCTTACAAGAGACCCTGAAGGAAGCACTAAACATGGAAAGGAAAAACTGGTACCAGCTATTGCAAAAACATGCCAAAAAGTAAAGACCAACGATGCTAGGAAGAAACAGCATCAACTAACGAGCAAAATAACCAGTTAATGTAATGACAGGATCAAGTTCACACATAACAATATTAACCTTAAATGTAAATGCAGTAAATAGTTCAATTAAAAGACACAGACTGGCAAAGTGGATAAAGAGGTGAGACCCATCAGTTTGCTGTATTCAGGAGACCCATCTCACATGCAGAGACACACATAGGCGCAAAATAAAGGGATGGAGGAAGATCTACGAAGCAAATGGAGAACAAAAAAAAAAGCAGGGATTGCAACCCTAGTCTCTGATAAAACAGACTTTAAACCATCAAAGATCAAAAGAGACAAAGAAGGCCAGTACATAATGGTAAAGGGATCAATTCAACAGGAAGAGCTAACTATCCTAAATATATATGCACCCAATACAGGAGCACCAAGATTCAACTTCATCACCCCACTGTCAACATTAGACAGATCAATGAGACAGAAAGTTAACAAGGATATCCAGGAATTGAACTAATCTCTGCACCAAGTGGATCTAATAGACATTTACAGATCTCTCCACCCCAAATCAACAGAATATACATTCTTCTCAGCACCACATCGCACTTATTCCAAAATTGACCACATAACTGGAAGTAAAACACTCCTCAGCAAATGTACAAGAACAGAAATTATAACAAACTGTCTCTCACACCACAGTGCAATCAAACTAGAACTCAGGACTAAGAAACTCAATGAAAACTGCTCAACTACATGGAAACTGAACAATCTGCTCCTGAATGACTACTGGGTACATAACGAAATGAAGGCAGAAATAAAGATGTTCTTTGAAACCAATAAGAACAAAGATACAACATACCAGAATCTCTGGGACACATTTAAAGCAGTGTGTAGAGGGAATTTTATAGCACTAAATGCTCACAAGAGAAAGCTGGAAAGATCTAAAATGGACACTCTAATATTAAAATTAAAAGAACTAGAGAAGCAAGAGCAAACACATTCAAAAGCTAGCAGAAGTCAAGAAATAATTAAAATCAGAGCAAAACTGAAGGAGATAGAGACACAAAAAACCCTCCAAAAAATCAATGAATCCAGGAGTTGGTTTTTGGAAAAGATCAACAAAATTGATAGACTGCTAGCAAGACTAATAAAGAAGAAAAGAGAGAAGAATCAAATAGACTTAATAAAAAAATGATAAAGGGGATATCACCACTGACCCCACAGAAATACAAACTACCATCAGAGAATACCATAAACACCTCTATGCAAATATACTAGAAAATCTAGAAGAAATGGATAATTTCCTGGACACTTACACTCTCCCAAGACTAAACCAGGAAGAAGTTGAATCCCTGAAGAGACCAATAGCAGGCTCTAAAATTGAGGTAATAATTAATAGCTTATGAACCAAAAAAAGTCTAGGACCAGATGGATTCACAGCCGAATTCTACCAGAGGTAGAAGGAAGAGCTGGTACCATTACTTCTGAAACTATTCCAATCAATAGAAAAAGAGGAAATCCTCCCTAACTCATTTTATGAGGCCAATATCATCCTGATACCAAAGCCTGGCAGAGACACAACAAACAAAGAGGATTTTAGACCAATATCCCTGATGAACATTGATGAAAATATCCTCAATAAAATCCTGGCAAACTGAATCCAGCAGCACATCAAAAAGCTTATCCACCATGATCAAGTGGGCTTCATCCCTGGAATGCAAGGCTGGTTCAACACACACAAATCAATAAATGTAATCCAGCATATAAACAGAACCAAAGACAAAAACCACATGATTGTCTCAATAGATGCAGAAAAGGCTTTTGACAAAATTCAACAGCACTTCATGCTAAAAACTCTCAATAAATTCGGTATTGATGGAACGTATCTCAAAATAATAAGAGCTATTTATGACAAACCCACAGCCAATACCATACTGAATGGGCAAAAACTGGAAAAATTCCCTTTGAAAACTGGCACAAGACAGGGATGCCCTCTCTCACCACTCCTATTCAACATAGTGCTGGAAATTCTGGCTAGGGCAATCAGGCAAGAGAAAGAAATCAAGGGTATTCAGTTAGGAAAAGAAGAAGTCAAACTGTCCCTGTTTGCAGATGACATGATCGTGTATTCAGAAAACCGTATCATCTCAGCCCAAAATCTCCTTAAGCTGATAAGCAACTTCAGCAAAGTCTCAGGATACAAAATTAATGTTGAAAAATCACAAGCATTCTTATACACTAGTAACAGACAAGCAGAGAGCCAAATCATGAATGAACTTCCATTCACCATTGCTTCAAATAGAGTAAAATACCTAGGAATCCAACTTACAACGGATGTAAAGGATCTCTTCAAGCAGAACTACAAACCACTGCTCAGTGAAATAAAAGAGGACACAAACAAATGGAAGAACATACCATGCTCATGGATAGGAAGAATCAATATCATGAAAATGGCCATACTGCCCAAGGTAATTTATAGATTCAATGCCATCCCCTTCAAGCTACCAATGAGTTTCTTCACAGAATTGGAAAAAACTGCTTTCAGGTCATATGGAACCAAAAAAGAGCCCACATTGCCAAGACAATCCTAAGTCAAAAGAACAAAGCTGGAAGCATCATGTTACCTGACCCATGAAAAAGTGGGCAAAGGATATGAACAGACATTTCTCAAAAGAAGACATTCATACAGCCAACAGACACATGAAAAAATGCTCATCATCACTGGCCATCAGAGAAATGCAAATCAAAACCACAATGAGATACCATCTCACACCAGTTAGAATGGCGATCATTAAAAAGTCAGGAAACAACAGGTGCTGGAGAGGATGTGGAGAAATAGGAACACTTTTACACTGTTGGTGGGATTGTAAACTAGTTCAACCATTATGGAAAACAGTATGACGATTCCTCAATGATCTAGAACCAGAAGTACCATATGACCCAGCCATACCATTACTGGGTATATTCCCAAAGGATTATAAATCATGCTGCTATAAAGACACATGCACATGTATGTTCACTGCGGCACTATTCACAATAGCAAAGACTAAGTTTTCTAGTTTATTTGCATAGAGGTGTTTATCGTATTCTCTGATGGTAGTTTGTATTTCTGTGGGATTGGTGGTGATATCCCCTTTACCATTTTTTTATTAAGTCTATTTGATTCTTCTCTCCTTTCTTCTTTGTTAGTCTTGCAAGCAGTCTATCAATTTTGTTGATCTTTTCAAAAAACCAGCTCCTGGATTCATTGATCTTTTGAAGGGTTTTTTGTGTCCCTATCTCCTTCAATTCTGCTCTGGTCTTAGTTATTTCTTGCCTTCTGCTAGCTTTTGAATGTGTTTGCTCTTGCTTCTCTTATTCTTTTAATCGTGATGTTAGGGTGTCAACTTTAGATGTCTCCTACTTTCTCTTGTGAGCATTTAGTGCTATAAATTTCCCTCTACACACTGCTTTAAATGTGTCCCAGAGATTCTGGTATGTTTTATAAAAATCTTTGTTCTCATTGGTTTCAAAGAACATCTTTATTTCTGCCTTCATTTCGTTATGTACCCAGTAGTCATTCAGGAGCAGGTTGTTCAGTTTCCATGTAGTTGAGTGGTTTTGAGTGAGTTTCTTAATCCTGAGTTCTAGTTTGATTGCACTATGATCTGAGAGACAGTTTGTTATAATTTACGTTATTTTACATTTGCTGAGGAGTGTTTTACTTCCAACTTTGTGGTCAATTTTGGAATAAGTGTGATGTGGTGCTCAGAGGATGTATATTCTGTTGTTTCGGGGTTGAGAATTCTGTAGCTGTCTAGTAGGTCTGCTTTGTGCAGAGATGAGTTCAATTCCTGCATATCCTTGTTAACTTTCTGTCTTGTTGTTCTGTGTAATGTTGACAGTGGGGTGCTAAAATCTCCCATTATTATTATTATTGTGTGGGAGTCTAAGTCTCTTTCTAAGTCTCTAAGGACTTGCTTTATGAATCTGAGTGCTCTTGTATTGGGTGCATATATATTTAGGATAGTTAGCTCTTCTTGTTGAATTGATCCCTTTACCATTATGTAATGGCCTTCTTTGTCTCTTTTGATCTTTGTTGGTTGAAAGTGGCATTTTTTTTTGCAGTGATTGGTACCGGTTGTTCCTTTCCATGGTTAATGCTTCCTTCAGGAGTTCTTGTAGGGCAGGCCTGGTGGTGACAAAATCTCTAAGCATTTGCTTGTCTGTAAAGGGTTTTAATTCTCCTTCACTTGTAAAACTTAGTTTGGCTGGATATGACATTCTGGGTTGAAATTTCTTTTCTTTAAGAATGTTGAATATTGGCCCCCACTCTCTTCTGACTTGGAGAGTTTCTGCCGAGAGATCTGCTGTTAGTCTGATGGGCTTCCCTTTGTGGGTAAACCGCCCTTTTTCTCTGGCTGCCCTTAACATTTTTTCCTTCATTTCAACTTTGGTGAATCTGTCAATCATGTGTCTTGGAGTAGCTCTTCTCGAGAAGTATCTTTGTGATGTTCTCTGTATTTCCTGAATTTGAATGTTGGCCTGCCTTACTAGGTTGAGGAAGTTCTCCTGGATGGTATCCTGAAGAGTGTTTTCCAACTTGGCTCCATTCTCCCGGTCACTTTCAGGTACACCAATAAGATGGAGATTTGGTCTTTTCACATAGTCCTGTATTTATTGGAGGTTTTCTTTGTTTCTTTTTACTCTTTTTTCTCTAAGCTTCTCTTCTCACTTCATTTCATTCATTTGATCTTCAGTCACTGATACCATTTCTTCCAGTTGATTGAATTGGTTACTGAAGCTTGTGCATTTGTCATGTAGTTCTCGTGCCATGGTTTTCAGCTCTATCAGGTCATTTAAGGACTTCTCTACATTGGTTATTCTAGTTAATCTTTCATCTAATCTTTTTTCAAAGTTTTTAGCTCCTTTGCAATGGGTTTGAACTTCCTCCTTTAGCTCAGAGAAATTTGGTCATCTGAAGCCTTCTTTTCTCAACTCGTCAAGGTCATTCTCCATCCAACTTTGTTCCGTTGCTGGTGATGAGCTGCACTCCTTTGGAGGGGGAGAGGCACTCTGATTTTTAGAATTTTCAGCTTTTCTGCTCTGTTTTTTCCCCATCTTTGTGCTTTTATCTACCTTTGGTCTTTGATGATGGTGACATACAGGTGGGGTTTTGTGTGGATGTGCTTTCTTTTTGTTAGTTTTCCTTCTAACAGTCAGGGCCCTCAGCTGCAGGTCTGTTGGAGTTTGCTGGAGGTCCACTCCAGACCTTGTTTGCCTGGGTATCAACACCAGAGGCTGCAGAAGAGTGAATATTGCTGAGCAGCAAATGTTGCTTCCTGATCGTCCCTCTGGAAGCTTCGTCTCAGAGGGGTACCCAGCCATGTGAGGTGTCAGTCTGCCCCTACTGGGGGGTGCCTCCCGGTTAGGCTACTCAGGGTTCAGGGACCCACTTGAGGAGGCAGTCTGTTCGTTCTCAGATCTCAAACTCCATGCTGGGAGAAGCACTACTCTCTTCAAAGCTGTCAGACAGGGACATTTAAATCTGCAGAGGTTTCTGCTGCCTTTTGTTTGGCTATGAACTGTCCCCAGAGGTGGAGTCTACAGAGGCAGGCAGGCCTCCTTGAGCTGTGGTGCGTTCCACTCAGTTCGAGCTTCCCAGCCACTTTGTTTACTTACTCAAGCCTCAGCAATGGTGGGTGCCCATCTCTGAGCCTTGTTGCCGCATTGCAGTTAGATCTCAGACTGCTGTGCCAGCAATGAGGGAGGCCCCATGGGTGTGGGACCCTCCAACCCAGGCACGGGATATAATCTCCTGGTGTGCCGTTTTCTAAGATCAATGGAAAAGTGCAGTATTAGGATGGGAGTGACCTGATTTTCCAGGTGCTATGTGTCACGGTTTCCCTTGGCTAGGAAAGGGAATTCCCTTACCCTTTGCACTTTCTGGGTGAGGTGATACCTTGCCCTGCTTTGGCTCTCATTCAGTGGACTGTACCCACTGTCCTGTACCCACTGTCCAACACGCCCCAGTGAGATGAACCCAGTACCTCAGCTGGAAATGCAGAAATCACCTGTCTTCTGAGTCACTCATGCTGGGAGCTGTAGTCTGGAGCTGTTCCTATTTGGCCATCTTGGAACTGCCACCCACTATCTGTTGTTTACATTTTTAAAAAGTCATTATTTATATAATTATTTAATAACCGTATGTTCTTTTGAGCAGAAAACTGCAAATACATTTGTGAGAATTATACTCCATAGTAAATACCTATGTACTTATACTGAATTCTTGTGTCACTAAGAACCTTAACCCTATTCTAAGACGTCTTGAAATAACTCACAACTATAACTTTTTGGAAATATTTTTTCATATTTTGGCCAAGAGCTGAAGGGATTTTACTCCAAAATATAAGGCTAGAATTCAAACTTCCAGCACTCCCATCCCCAGTAAACACAATTATGAATATTCAGTATCTAAAGTACCTCTTAGATTATCAACATTTCAGAGCTATGTTTGATAAATGACAGTTGAACAAGAATAACTAATATAGAAATAATCAGCTGAATTTATACTCCTGAAGCCTCTTCATCTTTAGTCTTTATACTTACTGTGTTTTCCAGGAGAAATTAAAGAAAAAGGTTACACTAATTATTTGTCAAGCTCAGTTCCAGATGTCTGCTTAAGACTTGCAGTTTATGCAGAGGCAAACCATTATCCTCTAAAATTACACCACATTACTTCTTGTAGAACTAATAGTAAAATACACCAATCCAGATCTTATGAAAGCAACACGTTTTTAGGAGTAACTAGTATATAAAAATTTTAATATCAGTGGTTTAAATATAAAAATTATTTTTAATTCAAAGTATGCAACAAATGAAACCTACAGAAACCAGATTTTTCCCATCACAATCCATTGCTTTACCAAATAATATTCTGAAAACACATTCCTTTAGTCATTAAGCCATTATAAAGTCCTTTGTTTCTGAGACAGAGTATCACTTTGTCACCCAAGTTGGAATGCAGTGGCGCCACTTTGACTCACTGCCACCTTGGCCTCATGGGTTCAAGCTATCCTTCTGCTTCAGCCCCCCAAGTAGCTGGAACTCCAGGCATGTGCCACCACACTGGGCTAATTTTCCTACTTTTGGTAGAGAAAGGGTTTTACCATGTTGCCCAGGCTGCTTTTAGATTCCTGAACTCAAATGATCTACCCGCCTCAGCCTCCCAAAGAGCTAGGATTACAGGCGTGAGCCACTATGCCAAGCTTGTTATAAAGTTCTTAAAATACAAAAGAAATTAAATCTGTAAGAAAGTCTAGTAGACTAGATGCTGTTGTCAAGGCTTGTATGTTGGTTGTTATGCTTTCAGTACATTCCACACTATTTACCTCCACTCATGCCACCTTGCCTATAGTAACCTCCACTGCCTTCACCACCACGGCCGTAAATTCCCAAGCCATCAGAAGCACCATATTTTCCATGTAATTGTTCCCCATTTTCATTTTTACAACAGATCCATAACCTCTTTGATTATTCATTCCATCTCTGCTGTGGCCTCCCATTCCAGAACCTCTCATTCCAGAGCAGAATTCAAGAATAGTTTAATTTATCAACGTTGCATTTTTTTTTTCATGTTTAGACACGGAAACTACTGTATCTTTGTGTGTCACAAACTTTATATCTACTTCTGTTGCCCTGTCTTTAGCTTCAATATCAATATGAATTCGTATTGGATTTAGTGGTGAGAAGAAATTAGCAATGTTATCTTCAGTTGCATGAAAAGGCAACCCTCTAATATATAAAAGAAATGACCACCATGAAAACCTGAACTTGCAGCACTAGCTCTGCCATAGTCATGTCTTCCCATACCTCTTCTATCTATCATTCTGTCATCGAAGCCATTATTTCCATAGTCATAATTACTATAGCCACCATAGTTATGAAAACCTTCATAAACAGCATCATTTCCATTATGTCCTCATCACATTCTGTTATACATACTTTCACATCCAACTCTATAATAAACCTTTCTGTCTCCTGTTGCTCTATCATATGGTCCCAATCACTGTTAAAAACAAACAGGCAAAAGATTTCCATGAAAAAGGACTTTGCGCAAAAGAGGGTATCCAAATGTGATGGAGTGCTCCATTTAATTACTTGTTAGGGAAATGTAAATTAAAACAATGAAACTGCATATCCACTAGAATGGCTAAAATAAAAACATAAAAAAGACAAATGACGCTAAATGTTGGAAAGGATGTGGAATTCCTGGAATTTCAAACACTCTTTCTGGAAATACAATTGGTAAAATGACTTTTTTTTTTTTTTTTTTTTTTTTTATACTTTAAGTTCTAGGGTACATGTGCATAACGTGCAGGTTTGTTACATATGTATACTTGTGCCATGTTGGTGTGCTGCACCCATCAACTCGTCAGCACCCATCAACTCGTCATGTACATCAGGTATAACTCCCAATGCAATCCCTCCCCCCTCCCCCCTCTCCGTGATAGGCCCCAGTGTGTGATGTTCCCCTTCCCGAGTCCAAGTGATATTGTTCAGTTCCCACCTGTGAGTGAGAACATGCAGTGTCTGTTCTTGCAATAGTTTGCTGAGAATGATGGTTTCTAGCTGCATCCATGTCCCTACAAAGGACACAAACTCATCCTTTTTTATGGCTGCATAGTATTCCATGGTGTATATGTGCCACATTTTCTTAATCCAGTCTGTCACTGATGGACATTTGGGTTGATTCTAAGTCTTTGCTATTGTGAATAGTGCCGCAATAAACATACGTGTGCATGTGTCTTTAAAGCAGCATGATTTATAATCCTTTGGGTATATACCCAGTAATGGGATGGCTGGGTCATATGGTACTTCTAGTTCTAGATCCTTGAGGAATCGTCATACTGTTTTCCATAATGGATGAACTAGTAAAAGTGTTCCTATTTCTCCACATCCTCTCCAGCACCTGTTGTTTCCTGACTTTTTAATGATTGCCATTCTAACTGGTGTGAGATGGTATCTCATTGTGGTTTTGATTTGCATTTCTCTGATGGCCAGTGATGATGAGCATTTTTTCATGTGTCTGTTGGCTGTATGAATGTCCTCTTTTGAGAAATGTCTATTCATATCCTTTGCCCACTTTTTGATGGGGTTGTTTCTTTTTTTCTTGTAAATTTGTTTGAGTTCTTTGTAGGTTCTGGATATTAGCCCTTTGTCAGATGAGTAGATTACAAAACTTTTCTCCCTTTCTGTAGGTTGCCTGTTCACTCTGATGGTAGTTTCTTTTGCTGTGCAGAAGCTCTTTAGTTTAATGAGATCCCATTTGTCCATTTTGGCTTTTGCTGCCGTTGCTTTTGGTGTTTTCGACATGAAGTCCTTGCCCATGCCTATGTCCTGAATGGTACTACCTAGGTTTTCTCCTAGAGATTTTATGGTATTAGGTCTAACATTTAAGTCTCTAATCCATCTTGAATTAATTTTCGTATAAGGAGTAAGGAAAGGATCCAGTTTCAGCTTTCTACTTATGGCTAGCCAATTTTCCCAGCACCATTTATTAAATAGGGAATCCTTTCCCCATTTCTTGTTTTTCTCAGGTTTATCAAATATCAGATGGCTGTAGATGTGTGGTATTATTTCTGAGGACTCTGTTCTGTTCCATTGGTCTATATCTCTGTTTTAGCACCAGTACCATGCTCTTTTGGTTACTGTAGCCTTGCAGTATAGTTTGAAGTCAGGTAGCATGATGCCTCCGGCTTTGTTCTTTTGACTTAGGATTGTCTTGCAGATGCGGGCTCTTTTTTGGTTCCATATGAACTTTAAAGCAGTTTTTACCAATTCTGTGAAGAAACTCATTGGTAGCTTGATGGGGATGGCATTGAATCTATAAATTACCTTGGGCAGTATGGCCATTTTCATGATATTGATTCTTCCTATCCATGAGCATGGCATGTTCTTCCATTTGTTTGTGTCCTCTTTTATTTCACTGAGCAGGGGTTTGTAGTTCTCCTTGAAGAGGTCCTTTACATCCCTTGTAAGTTGGATTCCTAGGTATTTTATTCTCTTTGAAGCAATTGTGAATGGAAGTTTATTCATGATTTGGCTCTCTGTTTGTCTGTTACTGGTGTATAAGAATGCTTATGATTTTTGCACATTAATTTAGTATCCTGAGACTTTGCTGAAGTTTCTTATCAGTTTAAGAAGATTTTGGGCTGAAACAATGGGGTTTTCTAAATATACAATCATGTCATCTGCAAACAGGGACAATTTGACTTCTTTTCCTAACTGAATACTCTTTATTTCTTTCTCTTGCCTGATTGCCCTAGCCAGAACTTCCAACACTATGTTGAATAGGAGTGGTGAGAGAGGGCATCCCTGTCTTGTGCCAGTTTTCAAAGGGAATTTTTCCAGTTTTTGCCCATTCAGTATCATACTGAATGGGTAAAATGACTTTTTAAAAATATTCCAATGTAAATACTAAAACTGGACATAATCAAACTCTCTTTTCTAGCAATTCCAGTCCTAGACATATACCAACAAAAATGTATGCATATGTGCACCAAAAGGTATGTGCATGAATATTCATAGGAGCACTATTTTTAATAGCCAAAGACTAAAATCAATTCAAATGGCCAAAACAGTAGAATTGATAAATATATTATAGAGTCTTCATGTAAAGCAAATAAATTAGTGCTGTAGGTGAAAAATATCACAAAAAATATCCGGATACAAAAGTGCTAAAACTATATAATTCTAATATTATGAAGTTCAGAAACAGATGAACCTAATTTATAGTGAAATAAGTCATAATGGTAGTTACTTTTGAGGAAGATCATATCAGTGTGATTGTAGATTGGGTTGCTTTGGGCCCAACTCTCTAGTCTGATATTACACTTTTCTACCTTTTGCTTACTATTCTCAAACTCATTGATCCTCTTTGTGTTCCTTTTATAAGTCACGGTTCTCTAGAAGGACAGAACTAATAGGATAGATGTTTATATAAGGGAGAGTTTATTAAGGAGTATGGACTCACACGACCATACAGTGAGGTCCCACAGGAGGCCATCTACAAGTTGAGAACCAAGGAAGCTAATTTGAGACCCAAGGCTGAAAAAGTTGGATTCCGATGTTTGAGGATGGGAAGGATTCAGCATGGGGGAAAGATGTAGGCTGGGAGACTAAGCCAGTCTAGACTTTTCACGTTCTTCTGCCTGCTTTTATTCTGGCTGTGCTAACAGCTGATTAGGTTGTGCCCACCCAGATTGAGTGTGGGTCTTCCTTTCCCACACCACTGACTCAAATGTTAATCTCCTTTGGCAACACCCTTACAGACACACCCAGGAACAATACTTTGCATTCTTCAATATAATCAACTTGACACTCAATATTAACCATCATAATTCCATCCCTTATCAACTTGAACCCATACATATCTCCTAAGAACACACATAATTTTCAAATGAAGACAATAATAAGGTCATAATTACACCTAACATAATACAACCATCCTTCATAAAACTGGAAACGCACCAATCTCCAACCCAAATGCTATTACATAAAGTTAATAACATTTAATTGCTGGTATGAAATGAATAAATCTTTTGTCACATGATAAAGAAAAAAGAAAGTGAAATGAAGATATATTCTTAGTATAACTGTATACATGCACAAACATGTTTCTAATAAAATAAATAAGACATTTCTTCTATGGTTTTTATGGTTTTGGGTTTTACATTTAAGTCTTTAGTCCATCTTGAGTTAATTTTTGTATAAGGTCTAAGGAAGGGGTCCAGCTTCTGTTTTCTGTATATTACTAGCCAGTTTTCTTAGCACCATTTACTGAATAGGAGATCTTTCCCCATTGCTTGTTTGTATCAGGTTTGTCAAAGATCAGATGGTTGTAGATGTGTGGTGTTATTCCTGAGGTCTCTGCTATGCTCCAATAGTCTATATGTCTGGACTGATACCAGTACCATGCTGTTTTGGTTACTGTAGCCTTGTAATATAGTTTGAAGTCAGGTAGCCTGATGCCTCCAGCTTTGCTCTTTTTGCTTAGGATTGTCTTGGCTATAAAAGGTATTCTCTGATTCCATATGAAATTTAAAATAGTTCTAATTTGGTGAAGAATGTCAATGGTAGTTTAATGGGAATAGCACTGAATCTATAAATTACTTTGGTCAGTATGGCCATTTTCATGATATTGATTCTTCCTATCTATAAGCATGGAATGTTTTTCCATTTGTTTGTGTTCTCTCTGATTTCCTTGAGCAGTGGTTTGTAGTTCTCCTGGAAGACGTCCTTCACATCCCTTGTTAGCTGTGTTCCTAGGTATTTTATTCTCTTTGTAGCAATTATGAGTGGGAGTTCATTCGTGATTTGGCTGTCTGCTTGCCTCTTGTTGGTGTAAAGGAATGCTTGTGATTTTTGCACATTGATTTTGCATCCTGAGACTTTGTTGAAATTGCTTATAAGTTCAAGAAATTTTTGGGCAAAGATGATGGGTTTTTCTAAATATAAAATCATGTCGTCAGCAAAGAGAGATAATTTGACTTCCTCTCTTCTTAGCTGAATATGCTTTATTTCTTTCTATTGCCCGATTGCCCTGGCCAGAACTTCCAATACCCTGTTGAATAAGAGTAGTGAGAGAGGACATCTTTGTCAGGTACCTGTTTTCAAAGGGAATGCTTCCAACTTTTCCCCATTCAATATGATATTGGCTATGGGTTTCTCATAAATAGCTCTTATTATTTTGAGATATGTTTCATCAACCTAGGCAATACCATTCAGGACATAGGCATGGGCAAAGACTTCTTGACAAAAATGCCAAAAGCCATTGCAACACAAGCCAAAATTGACAAATGGTATCTAATTAAACTAAAGCACTTCTGAACAGCAAAATAAACTACCATCAGAGTGAATAGGCAACCTACAGAATGGGAGAAAAATTTTGCAATCTACTCACCTGACAATGTCTAATATCCAGAATTTACAAGTAGCTTAAACATATTTACAAAATACACACACACACCCACACACACACACACACACACGCACACACAAAACCCCATCAAAAAGTGGGCAAAGGATATGAACAGACACTTTTCAAAAGAAGACTTTTATGCTGCCAACAAATACATGAAAAAAAACTCAAAATCACTGATAATCAGAGAAATGCAAATCAAAAGCTCAATGAGATACCATCCCATTCCAGTCGGAATGGCAATTACTAAAAGGTCAGGAAACAATAGATGCTGATGAGACTGTGTAGAAATAGGAACACTTTTACCCTGTTGGTGGGAACGTAAATTAGTTCAACCATTGTGGATGACAGTGTGGCGATTCCTCAAGGATTTAGAACCAGAAATACCTTTTGACCCAGCTTTCCCATTTCTGAATATATACCCAAAGGAATAGAAATCATTCTACTGTAAAGACACATGCACCCATATGTTTATTGTAGCACTATTTACAATAGCAAAGACATGGAACCAATCCAAAAACCCATCAGTGATAGGCTGGATAAAGAAAATGTGGTACATATACACCATGGAATACTATGCAACCATAAAAATGAATGAGATTATGTCCTTTGCAGGGACATGAATGAAGCTGGAAGCCATATCTTCAGCAAACTAACAGAGGAACAGAAAACCAAACACCGCATGTTCTCATTCATAAGTGGGAGTTGAACATTGAGAACACATGGACACAGAAAGGGAAACAACAAACCCCAGGGTCTGTTGAGGGGTTTGAGGGGTGAGGGGAGGGAAATTAGAGGATGAGTCAATAGGTACAGCAAATCACCACAGCACATATATACCTATCTAACAAACCTGCACATTCTGCACATGTATCCTATATTTTTTATAGGAAATAAAGAAAAAAAAAGAAAAATAACAAACAAAAGAAAAAAGAGAGAGACTGCAATAACATAAATAACATACTATTTCAATTAAAAAAATAAAGAGGAAATACTCATGACAATTACAGTCCTTATTTCTGCAACTGATCATGTGGTCATAGCTGTTATTGATAACTACCTTCTTCTACTACCCATACTGTATTCCCTTTGCTTTCAGCAAGCACCTCAACAGGTCATGGTTGTTTTCCTGGTGGAGTGACCCAAACCTTTATTTTTGAAGAGTCTGGGCCATTTGTAGTCCTGCCTGGATTGGGCTGTTGTGGTTTTCCATTAACCTTAATCACAGGGCATGATAATACTAAGAGATCTAATATTAAGATAATACTAAGGGATCTTCTGTATTCCATGTACTCTGCCCATTCAATATCATATTGAATGGGAAAAAGCTGGAAGCATTCCCTTTGAAAACAGGTACATGACAAAGATGTTCTCTCTCACCATTCTTATTCAATAGAGGTAGGAGGAATATCCCTACCTCCATCGTGATATAGTAGACTGATTTCATCCACAGCCAACACTGTAACTTCCTTCTTAGTTTGTTGACTTAGAGGTAGGAGGAGCCCAAATTGTCCAGGTGTCAATCTTACCTTCCAGTTTAATGGAATTGTTGTTGTGTCTCTTTGTGGCAGCGTTCCTTCCTCGGAACTAAGCCAGTAGAATGTAGTGTTGCGGAAACAGGAAGCAAAAATATTGCTAATGGATCACTAGGGGTGATGCTGAGTGGTGCCACTTCCACTTCCACCCCTTGATTCCTGGACCTGTGAATCCTGATTATGGGAGAAACAGTGACATATATTGGATGGTAATTCAGAACATACACAGCCTTCTGGAGAACTTTTCCCCAGCTCTGCAAAGTATTGTTATCTAGTTGGTATTGTATTTGTGATTTCAAAAGGCCATTCCACCGTTCTCTCAATCCAGCTGCTTCAGGATGATTTGGAACATGGTAAGACCAGTGAATTCCATGAGCACGAGCCCACTCCGACACTTCTTTAGCTGTAATGTGAGTGCCTTGGTCAGAAGCAATGCTGGGTGGAATATCACGACAGTGGAAAAGGCATTTCATGAGTTCATAGATGGTAGTCTTGGCAGAAGCATTGCATGCAGGATAGGTAAATCCATGTCCAGAGTAAGTGTCTATTTCAGTGAGGACAAACTGCTGTCCTTTCCATGATGGAAAAGGTCCAATACAATCAGCCTGCCACCAGGTAGTTGGCTGATCACCCCAAGAAATTGTGGCATATCAAGGGCCAAGTGTTGATCTCTGCTGCTGGCAAATTGTCCACTCAGCAGTGGCAGTAGCAAGGTCTGCCTTGGTGAGTGGAAGTCCATGTTGTTAGCAACGTATCTCAGGCCCATGTGCAACCTCCATCCATGCTAACATGGCCACTTTGTTCATGGGCACATTGGGTGATGACAGGGGTGACTGGGGAAAGAGGCTGAGTGGTGTCCACATTATGGGTCATCCTATCCACATGATTATTAGAATTATTCTCTGCTGAGGTCACTCATTGGTGAGCACTCACATGGGAATCAAATATCTTCAGTTTTTGGCCACTGAGAGGGGTCTATCCACATACCTCTTCTCCAAATTTCTTTGTCACCAATTTTCAAATCATGCTTCTTCCAGCTTCTTAACCATCCAGCCAATTCATTGGATACAGCCCATAATTCAGTATATAATCACACATTTGGTCATTTCCCCTTCCATGCAAAGTGCATAACCAGGTGTATTGCTCAAAACTCTGCCCACTGGGAAGATTTCCCTTCAACACTGTCTTCCAGGGATGTCCTAAAAAGGAGCTGTAGTGCTGCAGCTGTCCACTTCAGGGTGGTGCCTGCATATTGTGCAGAACCATCTGTGAACCAGGCCTTAGTCTTCTCTTCTTCTGTCAACTGATCATAGGGAACTCTTCATGAGGTCATCAGTGCAGGCTGGGGAAGAGAAGACAGGGTGGCAGGAGTGGAGACCATGGGCATTTGAGCTACTTCCACATGTAACTTACTTGTGCCTTCAGGACCTGCTTGAGCCTGATCACGTATATACCACTTCAATTTGATGATGGAATGCTGCTGTGCATGACTCACTTTATGGCTAGATGGGTCAGAAAGCACCTGGTTCATGATAGGTAGTTCAGGTCACATGGTTACTTGATGGCCTATAGTCAAAAGTTCAGTTTCCACCGAAGCCCAGTAACAGGCCAAGAGCTGTCTCAAAAGGAGTGTAGTTATTTGCAGAAGATGGTAGGGCCTTGCTCCAAAATCCTAGAGGACTCTACTGTGTTTCACCTGTGGGGGCCTGCCAATGGCTCCAAACAGCATATTTATCTGCCATTGACACCTCAAGCACCATTGGATCTGCTGGGTCATATGGCCCATGTGGCAGAGCAGCTTGCACAGCAGCCTGGACCTGTTTCAGAGCGTTCTCCTGTTCTGTACCCCATTCAAAACTGGCAGCTTTTTGGGTCACTTGATAAATGGACCAGAGTATCACACCCAGATGAGGAATGTGTTGCCTCCAAAATCCAAATAGGCTGGTCTCAAACCTCTCGACTCAAGCAATCCACCTGCCTCCACCTCCCAAAAGTGCTGAGATTACAGTTGTGAGCCACTGCAACTTACCTGTTCATTTAGACTTTATCATTGGTTGTTTGTGTGGCTTGGAAGCTATCAGAATTCAGGGGGTTCATATTTTTTGTTCTACATTCAACCAGGGACAACTTGAAGGTTTTCTGTCTAATTGCTGCTAAGGGGATTTGGCCTTCCAGACTGTCAGAAATGAATGCAATTTTATTTTTAGGCTGACTTTCTTGTACTCTGGCCCCTGGGTCACAGTAGCTTATTGTCAAAATTAGTGCTTTTGTTAGAGGTGTGTTTAATTCTTTTGTATCCATGAAATTAAATTCTGTTTGTAATTCTCTGTGTGGCTTGAGAAAAGTTTTCAAGCTTTCCCCACATTCTGCTATGATTCTTCCTGAGTGAGTGCAGTCTAGCACCTGGGCAGTCTTACCATCCTCCAAGATTGGCCAGAAGGGTGCTTCTTGGCTGTTTCTTTTCCTGGACCTATTACACCTCAGCTCTGATGTTGCACTTGTATACTGAAGTTTCGGCTTTCTCTTAATTGTTCTCTACCAAGCTTTCAGTTGTTTCAACAATACCTTTAGATATAAAGTTATTTATCCCTTTTTTCCTATTAAGTCACTCCTCTCAGTCAGAGCTGCAGACCTCCTTTTTTTTAAAGTAAAAATAATTTAAATCATGTCCTTTATAGCAACATGGATGGAGATGGAGGCAATACTCCTAAACAAATTAATGCAGGAACAGAAAGTCAAATACTGCATATTCTCACTTATAAATGGGAGTTAAACATTGAGCATACATGGGCATAAACGTGCTAACAATGGACAATGTGGACTACTAGATGATGGAGGGGGGAGTGGTGGGTTAAAAAACTACCTATTGGGTACTATGCTCACTACTTTGGTGATGGGATCCATACTCCTAATCTTGGCATCACAGTATTTCCATGTAAAATATTTGCACATGTCCCCCAGTATATAAAATAAAAGTTGAAAAAACATAAAATTTATACAAAAGATTTTATAAAAGAACAGTAATAAGTAACAAGATAGAGAGCTTCTTTATTTGAAATTCTATCATACTGATTTTTGGGGGAAATGGTGGCAAAATGACTGAATAGGAACAGCTCCAGTCTGAAGCTTTCCGCAAGATCAACGCAGAAGGCAGGTGATTTCTGCACTTTCAACTGAGGTGCCCAGTTCATCTCATTTGGGACAGTGGGTGCAACCCACGGAGGGTGAGCTGAAGCAGGGTGGGAGTCGCCTCATCCAGGAAGTGCAAGGAGTTGGGGAACTCTCTACCCTAACCAAGGGAAGCCATGAGGGACCTTGCCATGAAAAACAATGCACTCTGGCCCAAATACTGCACTTTTCCCATGGTCTTTGCAGTCTGCAGACCAGGAGATTCCCTCCGGTGCCTATACCACCAGTGCCCTGGGTTTCAAGCACAAAACTGGGCAGCTATTTGGGCAGACATCAAGCTAGCTGCAGGAGTTTTCTTTTTTTTTCATACCCCAGTGGCACTGCCCTGGAAAGGGGACTGAAGCCAGGGAGCCAGGTGGTCTGGCTTGGCAGATCCCATGCCCACAGAGCCCAGCAAGCTAAGATCCACTGCCTTGAAACACTTGCTGCTAGCACAGCAGTCTGAGGTTGACCTGGGACACTCGAGCTTGGTGGGAGGTGGGGCCTCCACCATTACTGAGGCTTGAGTAGGCCGTTTTACCCTCACAATGTAAACAAAGCTGCTGGGAATTTTGAACTGAGTGGAGCCAACCACAGCTCAGCAAGGCCGCTGTGGCCAGACTGCCTCTCTAGATTCCTCCTCTCTGCTAAGGGCATCTCTGAAAAAAAAAAAGGCAGCAGCCCCAGTCAGGGGATTATATATAAAACCACCATCTCCCTGGGACAGAGCACCTGGCGGAAGGGGCAGCTGTGGACTCAGCTTCATCAGACTTAAACGTCCCTGACTGATGGCTCTGAAGAGAGCAGTGGATCTCTCAGCACAGCGTTCGAGCTCTGCTAAGGGTCAGACTGCCTCCTCAAGTGGGGCCCTGATGCCCCTGTATCCTGACTGGGAAACACCTCCCAGTAGGGGCTGACAGACACCTCATACAGGAGAGCTCCAGCTGGCATCTGGCCGCTGCCCCTCTGGGATGAAACTTCAGGAAAAAGCAGCAATCTTTGCTGTTCTGCAGCCTCTGCTGGTGATACCCAGGCAAACAGGGTCTGGAGTGGACCTCCAGCAAACTCCAGCAGACCTGCAGCACAGGGGCCTGACTCTTAGAAGGAAAACTAACAAACAGAAAGGGATAGCATCAACATCAATAAAAATGACGTCCAAAGACCACAGCTGAAGGTCACCAACATCAAATACCAAAGGTAGATAAATCCAGGATGATGGGGAAAAACCAGTGCAAAAGGGCTGAAAATTCCAAAAACCATAGCACCTTGTCTCCTCCAAAGGTTGACAACTCCTCGCCAGCAAGGGAACAAAACTGGATGGAGAATGAGTTTGATGAGTTGACAGAAGTAGGCTTCAGAAGGTGGGTAATAACAAACTCCTCTGAGCTAAAGGAGCATGCTCTAACCCAATGCAAGGAAGTTAAGAACCTTGAAAAAAAGTTTAGAAGAATGGCTACCTAGAAAAACCAGTTTAAAGAAGAACATAAATGACCTGATGGAGCTGAAAAGCAGCACGAGAACTTTTTGAAGCATACACAAGTATCAATAGCCGAATCGATCAAGCAGAAAAAAGGATATCAGGGACTGAAGATCAACTTAATGAAATAAAGCGAGAAGACAAGATTAGAGAAAAAAGAATGAAAAGCAATGAACAAAGTTTCAAAGAAATATGGTACTATGTGAGAAAACCAAACCTACGTTTGATTGGTGTACCTGAAAGTGACAGGGAGAATGGAATCGAGTTGGAAAACACTCTTCAGGATATTATCCAGGAGAACTTCCTCAACTTAGCAAGACAAGCCAACATTCAAATTCAAGAAATACAGAGAACACAACAAAGATTATCCTTGAGAAGAGCCACCCCAAGACACATAATTGTCAGATTCACCAAGGTTGAAATGAAAGAAAAAATGTTAAGGGCAGCCAGAGAACAAGGTAGGGTTACCCAAAAAGGAAAACCCCTCAGACTAACATAGGATCTCTTGGCAAAAACTCTACAAGTCAGAAAAGTGGGGGCCAATATTCAACATTCTTAAAGAAAAGAACTTTCAACCCAGAATTTCATGTCCAGTCAAACTAAGTTTTATAAGTGAAGGAGAAACAAAATCCTTTACAGACAAGCAAATGCTGAGAAATTTTGTCATCACTAGGCCTGCCTTACAGGAGCTCCTAAAGGAAGCACTAAACATGGAAAAGAACAAACAATACCAGCCACTGCAAAAAAATACTATATTGTAAGGACCATCGACACCATGAAGAAACTGCATCAACTAACGGGCAAAATAACCAGCTAGCATCATGATAACAGAATCAAATCCACGCATAACAATATTAACCTTAAATGTTAATGGGCTAAATGCCCCCAAGTAAAAGACACAGACTGGCAAACTGGATAAAGAGTCAACACCCATTGGTGTGCTGTATTTAGAAGACCCATCTCATGTGCAAAGACACACATAAGCTCAAAACGAAGGGATGGAGAAATATTTATCAAGCAGATAAAAAAAAAAGCAGGGGTTACAATCCTAGTCTCTGATAAAACAGACTTTAAAGCAACAGAAATCAAAAGAGACGAAGAAGGGAATTACATAATGGTAAAGGGATCAATGCAACAAGAAGAGTTAACTATCCTAAATATATATGCACCCAATACAGGAGCACATAGATTCATAAAGCAAATTCTTAGAGACCTACAAAGAGATTTAGACTCCCACACAATAATAGTGGGAGACTTTAACACCCCACTGTCACTGATTAGACAGATCAATGAGACAGAAAACTAACAAGGACATTCAGGACTTGAGCTCAGCTCTGGACCAAGCAGACCTAGTAGACATCTACAGAACTCTCCACCCCAAGTCAACAAAATATATATTCTTCTCAGCACCTCAATGCACTTATTCTAAAATTGACCACATAATTGAAAGTAAGACACTCCTCAGTAAATGCAAAAGAATGGAAATAGTAACAAACAGTCTCTCAAATCACAGTGCAATCAAATTAGAACTCAGGATTAAGAAACTCACTCAAAACCACACAACTACATGGAAACTGAACAACCTGCTTCTGAATGACTGCTGGGTAAATAAGGCAGAAATAAAGATGTGCTTTGAACCAATAAGAACAAAGACACAACGTACCAGAATCTCTGGGACACATTTAAGGCAGTGTTTAGAGGGAAATTTATAGCACTAAATGCCCATAAGCAAAAGCAGGAAAGATCTAAAATTGACACCCTAACATCAAAATTAAAAGAACTAGAGAAGCAATAGCAAACAAACTCAAAAGCTAGAAGACAAGAAATAACTAAGATCAGAGCAGAACCGAAGGAGACAGAGACACAAAAAACCCTTTAAAAAAATCAATGAATCCAGGAGCTGGTTTTTTGAAAAGATCAACAAAATATATAGACCACTAACTAGCCAGACAAATAAAGAAGAAAAGAGAGGAGAATCAAATAGATGCAATAAAAAATGATAAAGGGGATATCACCACTGATCCCAAAGAAATACGAACTACCCTCAGAGAATACTATAAACACTTCTATGCAAATCATCAAATCTATGTTCATCATCAAATGTCCCTTATGTCAGAGGGACAAAAACTCCACCCTTGAATTACGTAAATGCTGCCTTTCTTTTTCTTTTTCTTTTTTTTTTGTCTTGGTCAGCCCTATTTAAACTTCAAGGACTAAGAGTGAAAGAATGGTGGTATCCCAAAGTGAAATGAAAATAAGTTGCCAGAAACATTTATGGTTTTCTAGTTTGTTTGTGTCCTCTGATTTCTTTCAGCACTGTTTTGAAATTATCATTGTGGTCATCTTTCACCATCTTGGTTAGCTGTATTTTGGGGTATTTTATTCTTTTTGAGGCTATTGTGAATGGGATCTTGTTCTTGATTGGGCTTTCAGCTTGAATGTTGTTGTTGTAAAGATATATGACTGATTTTTTACATTTATTTTTTATCCTGAAGTTTTACTGAAGTTGTTCATCAGATCTGGGAGTTTTGGGCAGAGACTCTGGGGTTTTCCCAGGTATTGAATCATATCATCTGCACACAGATCTAACTTTTCTTTTCCTATCTGGTTGCCTTTTTTTCTTTCTCATGCTTGATTGCTCACCAAGTACTATGTTGAATAGAACCCATGAGAGTGGACATCTTTGTCCCAGTTTTCAAGGGGAATACATCCAGCTTTGGCCCATTCAGTATGATGTTGATCGTGGGTTTCTCATAGGTGGTGCTTATTATTTTCGGCATGTTCCCTCAATGTCTAGTTTATTGAGGGCATTTTAAGATAAAGGAATGTTGAATTTTATCAAAATCCTTTTCTGCATTTATTGAGATGATCATGTGTTTTTTGTTTTTAGCTCTGTTAATGATGAATCACATTTATTGATTTGCAGTTGTTGAACCAACCTTACATCCCAAGGATAAATCCTACTTGATCATGGATGATTACTGTTTTGATGTGCTGTTGGATTTTGTTTGATAGTATTTTGTTTAGAATTTTGCATCTGTGTACAAGTATATTGTCCTGAAATTTTCTTTTTGTTGTTGCTTCTCTGCCAGGTTTTGGTATCAAGATAATGTTGGCCTCATAGATTAAGTTAAGGAGGAGTCTCTCTTCCTCAATTTTATGGAATAGTTGAAGTAGAATTGGTACCAGCTCTTCTTCATATATGTGGTACAATTTGCTAATCCATCTGGTCGTGGGCTTTTCCTGGTTGGTAAGCTGTTTATTATTGATTCAGTTTTAGAACTCGTTATTGATATTTTCAGGGATTCAATTTCTTCCTGGTTCAATTTTGAGAGCTTGCGTGTCTCCTGAAATTTATTCATTTATTCTAGGTTTTCTAGATTTTGTGCATAGAAGTGTTCATAATAGTCCTGACATTTTTTTTTTTATTTCTTTGGGGTCATTGACAATGTCTCCTTTGTAATTTCTGATTGTGTTTATGTGGTTCATCTTTTTTTTCAAATTTGTCTAACTAGCAGTCTATCAGTCTTACTTATTCTTGCATAGATACAACTCCTGGATTCTTTCATCTTTCACCTGGTAGTTTTACATTTTGCATTTAGTTTTGTTACTTACATTGAATTCATTTTTGTATATGATGAGGGACAAAAATCGAAGTTCATTTTTTTTTGCATATGAATATCCAAGTATTCCAGCACCATTAGTTAAAAAGATGTTTTTCTACTTATTTGTTCTTGAACTTTTGAGAAAACTAATTGCTAACATATGAGTAGTTGTTTTTGTTAACTTTGTCAAAGATTAGTTGGTAGCAAGTCATGGTGGCTCATATATGTAATTATAGCACTTTGGGAGGCCAAGGTGGGATGATTGCATAAGCCCAGGTGTTCAAAACCAACCTGGGCAACATAGCAAGACCTTATGTCTACAATAAATAAACAAACAAACAAACAAACAAAATACAACAAAAAATTAGCTAGGCACAATGGCATGTGCCAGTAGTCCTATCTATTTGGAGACTGAGTTAAGAGGATCACTTAAGTCCAGAAATTCAAGGCTGCAGTGAGCCATGATCATTCCACCGCACTCCAGCTTGGATGAGACAATAAGACCTTGTCCCTTAAAAAAGAAAAGATCAGTTGGTTGTAGTTATGTGGCTTTATTTCTAGGTTATCTATAAAATTCAAATATGACATGTTTTTACTTATAAATGGGAGATAAATAATGTGTACACATGGAAATAGAGTGTGGAGCAATATACATTAGACATAGAATGGTGGGAGGGTGGGAAGGAGGTAAGAAATGAGAAATTACCTAATGGGTACAATGTATACTATATGAGTGATAACTACATTAAAAAAACAGACCTCACCACTATTCGATATATTCATGTAACAAAACTGCACTTGTACCTTCTAAATCTATACAAATGCACATACACACTTATATGCATATACATATGTTATAGGAGGCAGAAAGAAATTAGGTAGATAGGGTAAAGCAAGTCCCTGGCAAAAAAAAAAAAAAAAAAAAAAATTCCTTTTAACAAAAGCAGCTCAAAAATAACTCTAACCTCATGCAGTTCAAAGAAACCACTTCTCTTCTAACAACAAGCAGCCTGAAAGAGCAAACTGTAAAAGAAATTTCTTAAATGAAAACGAATTTTCTTTAAGAGTGCTCGGAATTTTCTTAAAGGGTGTTCACCATCCTGGCCAACATGGTGAAACCCCGTCTCTACTAAAGATACAAAAATTTGCAGGGCGCGGTGGCTCAGGCCTGTAATCCCAGCACTTTGGGAGGCTGAAGTGGGCGGATCACGAGGTCAGGAGATCGAGACCATCCTGGCTAACGCGGTGAAACCCCGTCTCTACTAAAAATACAATAAATTAGCCCGGCGTAGTGGCGGGCTCCTGTAGTCCCAGCTACTCTGGAGGCTGAGGCAGGAGAATGGCGTGAACCCAGGAGCCGGAGTTTGTAGTGAGCCGAGATTGTGCCACTGCACTCCAGCCTGGGCCACAGAGCTAGACTCCACCTCAAAAAAAAAACAAAAGATACAAAAATTAGCCGGACGTGATGACGTGTGCCTGTAGTCCCAGCTGCTCTGGAGGCTGAGGCAGGAGAATCACTTGAACCCAGGAGGTGGAGGTTGCAGTGAGCTGAGATCACACCACTGCACTCCAGCCTGAGCAACAGAGCAAGACTCCATCTCAAAAGAAAAATAAATAAATAAATAAAAGAACGTTCAGATTAATTGAAAGTGGAAATCCAAGCTATGGGTACATTTAAAAGGCCTTCTTGTTTTTCTCTTTATAAATGTTGTTTTCTGGAAGAGTTTTTTTTTTTTTTTCTCAGTCAACTAAATTACTTTTTTCTTTTCACTCTATCTTGCTACTCTTGGTGCATGCATAAAAGACCATAGAATGATTTCTGGTGGCCTGGGACTCCTTAGGAAAACAGAAAAGGTGCCACAAATTCCATTTTGGGAAAAAATATCTGTTTTCCTTATGGAGCCCCTGAAATTAATGGTAAGTAAGTACCTCTCAAAATCTGTCTTTCTCTTCTGGCTATGCTTGTTTATTAGGCCCTGGAAATTGTATTCCTAACCCTGTTCTTAAAGGGCATCACCCAGAGGTCAATAATCCAATTGGGAAATTAGCAAGTATAAATCTCATAAGTACTGTATTTTTTTCTGTTTGTCTGTGTGGTTACATATGTGTGTAATGTTTATTTAACAAGTGTTCTAGTTAATTGGCCTAAAATAATAAGCACTTAAATAAAATATTTTTAAGGGAAAAGTAAAAGCTATGGTACCTTTCAGCTCATGAGATTTTAATCTTTAAAATAAAAAGAGTGTTAGGAACAATTGGTAAGGTAAAAATGTCTTCAAGGTTTAAAGATGTGGTCTAAATTATGCAGGTCAGATACTAGGTTTGCTATATGTTTTAAGGTTGTAAACTGCTTCTTTAGCCTTTAAAAGCTGTCTACTTGCCTGCTTCACAATTGGCAAAAATTATAAGAAGGCATGGAAAGGTACATTTTACTTAGGAATAAAGAATTGTCTTAAAATTAAATAAAATAAAGTAAAAATTTTAAGCAAATTGTAAAAAGATTGTGAACATTAATCTTGCAAAGGAAACTGTGTGTAAACATATTAACTAAATTCAAAATAATATAATATTTTTTTTCTGTAAATTAAACACTAGAACGGACTAATCTAATAGAAAACAAAAAGTTTTTAACTTTTTGCTTGGAACACTGCTAATCTTTGTTTTATTTTTCAGAGTCAAGAAAACTTGTCTTAAGCTAGCTTCAGCCTTTAACAACTAAGTAAAGTATACTCCTGTAAATGAGATTTGATGCATGTTTGTTTCTCTCTGCCTAGTTCTTCTAGAATTTGGAAACTAGTCAAAAGTATTCTTAAATTACAATATAGTTGTCTGCATCAGTGCAACAAAAATCTGTTTTCTTTTGCAGCAAGAAAAAAATAGGAAAACCTGGTTGTTTTACCAAGGCTGTAGCTGGAAGGATATGTTCCCCTTTAAAGAATCAAGCTTGATTTGCAAAGCCAATAAAAGCCCCTGGGATACCGGCCTCATAACTTCTCTGCACAGTCTCCATGGGAGGTTCCTGACCTGTGGTGAGTAAAGAGTGTCACTTTCTAACAGGCCTAGAAACCCCGTGCTCCTGGAACCTCAAAAAGAAAGAAGTTTACCCAACTCACAGACATTTAAAGGCAAAAACCCATGGCTGGGCTGGGATTTAAAAGATCCTATCCGAGATTCCTCGTGGAACAAAGTTCCATCAAAGCCAATCTAAAAGGCCTGTGTAAAAATAGCTATTGTTGCTGCAGTTTATGCAAATAATTAGGCCAAGTATAAGACTAAAGTTTATTTTGCAAACAGCTCAGTCATATCATAAGTTTAACAAAAATGAGGACTCGAGAGAGAGAGAAATTATGTTTTAGAACTTATACACCTGTTATTGACTTCTAGTCTCATTCATTGTTTTTAAGTTCTTGCCTACATTTTAAACTAACCCTGCTTATTCCTGTCAACCAATCTCTGGCTGCAGCTCAGAGAAAACAAAAAAAGAAGGGTAATGTAAAAGTCTGAAACAATGTTCTAGTTCTGGGCAATTACCCTAAAGATCCTGCCAGGTAACCTATAATCTCAAGGTTTCCTTTTTTTTTTTTTTTTTGGAAAGTAAAACCAAGAAAGTTAAACAAAGGTAAGTCCCATACACCTACTTACAACAGAACAACCCATCTAAATGTCTCACGGGCATCTACCGATCTGTTGTCATGGTTATGGCCTATAGTGGCCACCCCATTAATAGTAGTCTTATTACTCATATTTGGACCCTATATTCTAAATCTCCTTGTAAAGTTTATCTCTTCTCACCTAGAAACCATCAAGCTTCAGATGGTGCTCTAAATGGAGCCAAAAATGAAACCGCCCTTTTACCAGGGACCTTTAAATTAACCTGAGGAGGAGCCCTAGCTGCTATTCCCAACACAACACCCCTCTCCAACAGAATGCAGCCAGAGTAAGTCATCACCCAATTCCCCCTAACAGCCGTTAGGGACTCCATTCCAGAGTGGGGAAATACAAGAGGCAAACAGAAATTATTTAGGTAGACAGGTTAAAGCAAGTCCCTGGCAAAAAAAAAAAAAAAAAAAAAAAAAAAAACTTTACTTTTAACAAAAAGCAACTCAAAAGTAGCTCCCTTTCTAACCTCATGCAGTTCAAAGAAATCACTTCTCTAACAACAAGCAGCCTGAAAGAGCAGACTGTAAAACAGAGATAAGACAGCTTGGGTACAGAAGGAGAGGGGGAAGTTTCTTGGGTAATCACCAAACTTCACACTCATACAATGGGGCCCAGTAAAAACAGTGGGCCTTAGTATGCACATTCCTTTCCCTTTAGGTGCAGTAAGATAGGAAAGCTAAAAGTGGACGTGGTGGGGGATGCCTGCAGCTGCAATAAGATGTCTGGGAACAGACACAGAAACCCTCCCTCACAGATAAGCAAGACAAAGCAGCACAGACTAAGATTCTGCCTATGTGGTCAGCAAATGGAATTAGAACTGATTAAAAAACAACAACAACAACAACAACAAAAACTCTGCTCTGTACAGATGGCACACCTGGTTCCAACTAAACTGTTGGGCCCTAGAAAGATAAGACATCCCTTCCTCATGACGTCCCTCCTCACTAGCCCATTTATAAAACCCCTTACATATTTACTACCCCCTATAACGCCGCTCTGGACCCCTGTCTGTGACAGAGAACTGTTCTTTCCTTTTATCTATTCAACTCCTGCTCAAAACTCACTGTGTGTGTGTGTGTGTGTCTGTGTGTGTGTGTGTGTGTGTGTGTGTGTGTGTCTGCGACCTCGATCTCCTTGACTGTGAGACCAAGAACCTTAGTATTTACCCCAGACAACAAGACTGCTTCACATATATGTGTACAAATGCAGCTACTCATATATGTGTATGTGCATGTGTGTGTTTGTGTGTATGCGTGTGTGGTGTGTGTATACTGCATTTCTCTTCTTTTTTTTTTCTTTTTTTTTTCAATTCTATTTTTTTAAAAATTTATTTATTATTATTATACTTTAAGTTGTAGGGTACATGTGCATAACGTGCAGGTTTGTTACATATGTATACTTGTGCCATGTTGGTGTGCTGCACCCATCAACTCGTCATTTACATCAGGTATAACTCCCAATGCAATCCCTCCCCCCTCCCCCCTCCCCATGATAGGCCCTGGTGTGTGATGTTCCCCTTCCTGAGTCCAAGTGATCTCATTGTTCAGTTCCCACCTATGAGTGAGAACATGCGGTGTTTGGTTTTGTGTTCTTGTGATAGTTTGCTAAGAATGATGGTTTCCAGCTGCATCCATGTCCCTACAAAGGACACAAACTCATCCTTTTTTATGGCTGCATAGTATTCCATGGTGTATATGTGCCACATTTTCTTAATCCAGTCTGTCACTGATGGACATTTGGGTTGATTCCAAGTCTTTGCTATTGTGAATAGTGCTGCAATAAACATACATGTGCATGTGTCTTTATAGCAGCATGATTTATAATCCTTTGGGTATATACCCAGTAATGGGATGGCTGGGTCATATGGTACCTGTAATTCTAGATCCTTGAGGAATCGCCATACTGTTTTCCATAATGGTTGAACTAGTTTACAATCCCACCAACAGTGTAAAAGTGTTCCTATGTCTCCACATCCTCTCCAGCACCTGTTGTTTCCTGACTTTTGAATGATTGCCATTCTAACTGGTGTGAGATGGTATCTCATTGTGGTTTTGATTTGCATTTCTTTGATGGCCAGTGATGATGAGCATTTTTTCATGTGTCTGTTGGCTGTATGAATGTCTTCTTTTGAGAAATGTCTGTTCATATCCTTTGCCCACTTTTTAATGGGGTTGTTTGTTTTTTTCTTGTAAATTTGTTTGAGTTCTTTGTAGGTTCTGGATATTAGCCCTTTGTCAGATGAGTAGATTGCAAAAATGTTCTCCCATTCTGTATGTTGCCTGTTCACTCTGATGGTAGTTTCTTTTGCTGTGCAGAAGCTCTTTAGTTTAATGAGATCCCATTTGTCAATTTTGGCTTTTGCTGCTGTTGCTTTTGGTGTTTTAGACATGAAGTCCTTGCCCATGCCTATGTCCTGAATGGTACTACCTAGGTTTTCCTCTAGGATTTTTATGGTATTAGGTCTAACATTTAAGTCTCTAATCCATCTTGAATTAATTTTCGTATAAGGAGTAAGGAAAGGATCCAGTTTCAGCTTTCTACTTATGGCTAGCCAATTTTCCCAGCACCATTTATTAAATAGGGAATCCTTTCCCCATTTCTTGTTTCTCTCAGGTTTGTCAAAGATCAGATGGCTGTAGACGTGTGGTATTATTTCTGAGGACTCTGTTCTGTTCCATTGGTCTATATCTCTGTTTTGGTACCAGTACCATGCTGTTTTGGTTACTGTAGCCTTGTAGTATAGTTTGAAGTCAGGTAGCGTGATGCCTCCAGCTTTGTTCTTTTGGCTAGGATTGTCTTGGCGATGCGGGTTCTTTTTTGGTTCCATATGAACTTTAAAGCAGTTTTTTCCAATTCTGTGAAGAAACTCATTGGTAGCTTGATGGGGATGGCATTGAATCTATAAATTACCTTGGGCAGTATGGCCATTTTCACAATATTGATTCTTCCTATCCATGAGCATGGTATGTTCTTCCATTTGTTTGTGTCCTCTTTTATTTCACTGAGCAGTGGTTTGTAGTTCTCCTTGAAGAGGTCCTTTACATCCCTTGTAAGTTGGATTCGTAGGTATTTTATTCTCTTTGAAGCAATTGTGAATGGAAGTTCATTCCTGATTTGGCTCTCTGTTTGTCTGTTACTGGTGTATAAGAATGGTTGTGATTTTTGCACATTAATTTTGTATCCTGAGACTTTGCTGAAGTTGCTTATCAGCTTAAGGAGATTTTGGGCTGAGACAATGGGGTTTTCTAAATATACAATCATGTCATCTGCAAAGAGGGACAATTTGACTTCTTCTTTTCCGAACTGAATACCCTTGATTTCTTTCTCTTGCCTAATTGCACTAGCCAGAAATTCCAACACTATGTTGAATAGGAGTGGTGAGAGAGGGCATCCCTGTCTTGTGCCAGTTTTCAAAGGGAATTTTTCCAGTTTTTGCCCATTCAGTATGATATTGGCTGTGGGTTTGTCATAAATAGCTCTTATTATTTTGAGGTACGTTCCATCAATACCGAATTTATTGAGCGTTTTTAGCATGAAGGGCTGTTGAATTTTTTCAAAAGCCTTTTCTGCATCTATTGAGATAATCATGTGGTTCTTGTCTTTGGTTCTGTTTATATGCTGGATTATGTTTATTGATTTGCGAATGTTGAACCAGCCTTGCATCCCAGGGATGAAGCCCACTTGATCATGGTGGATAAGCTTTTTGATGTGTTGCTGAATCCGGTTTGCCAGTATTTTATTGAGGATTTTTGCATCGATGTTCATCAGGGATATTGGTCTAAAATTCTCTTTTTTTGTTGTGTCTCTGCCAGGCTTTGGTATCAGGATGATGTTGGCCTCATAAAATGAGTTAGGGAGGATTCCCTCTTTTTCTATTGATTGGAATAGTTTCAGAAGGAATGGTACCAACTCCTCCTTGTACCTCTGGTAGAATTCAGCTGTGAATCCATCTGGTCCTGGACTTTTTTTGGTTGGTAGGCTATTAATTATTGCCTCAATTTCAGAGCCTGCTATTGGTCTCTTCAGGGATTCAACTTCTTCCTGGTTTAGTCTTGGAAGAGTGTAAGTGTCCAGGAAATTATCCATTTCTTCTAGATTTTCCAGTTTATTTGCATAGAGGTGTTTATAGTATTCTCTGATGGTAGTTTGTATTTCTGTGGGGTCGGTGGTGATATCCCCTTTATCATTTTTAATTGCGTCGCTTTGATTCTTCTTTCTTATCTTCTTTATTAGTCTTGCTAGTGGTCTGTCTATTTTGTTGATCTTTTCAAAAAACCAATTCCTGGATTCATTGATTTTTTGGAGAGTTTTTTGTGTCTCTATCTCCTTCAGTTCTGCTCTGATCTTAGTTATTTCTTGCCTTCTGCTAGCTTTTGAATGTGTTTGCTCTTGCTTCTCTAGTTCTTTTAATTGTGATGTTAGAGTGTCAATTTTAGATCTTTCCTGCTTTCTCTTGTGGGCATTTAGTGCTATAAATTTCCCTCTACACACTGCTTTAAATGTGTCCCAGAGATTCTGGTATGTTGTATCTTTGTTCTCATTGGTTTCAAAGAACATCTTTATTTCTGCCTTCATTTCGTTATGTACCCAGTAGTCATTCAGGAGCAGGTTGTTCAGTTTCCATGTAGTTGAGCGGTTTGGATTGAGTTTCTTAGTCCTGAGTTCTAGTTTGATTGCACTGTGGTCTGAGAGACAGTTTGTTATATTTTCTGTTCTTGTACATTTGCTGAGGAGTGCTTTACTTCCAATTACGTGGTCAATTTTGGAGTAAGTATGATGTGGTGCTGAGAAGAATGTATATTCTTTTGATTTGGGGTGGAGAGTTCTATAGATGTCTATTAGGTCTGCTTGCTGCAGAGATGAGTTCAATTCCTGGATATCCTTGTTAACTTTCTGTCTCGTTGATCTGTCTAATGTTGACAGTGGAGTGTTGAAGTCTCCCATTATTATTGCATGGGAGTCTAAGTCTCTTTGTAAGTCTCTAAGGACTTGCTTTATGAATCTGGGTGCTCCTGTATTGGGTGCATATATATTTAGGATAGTTAGCTCTTCCTGTTGAATTGATCCCTTTACCATTATGTAATGGCCTTCTTTGTCTCATTTGATCTTTGATGGTTTAAAGTCTGTTTTATCAGAGACTAGTATTGCAAACCCTGCTTTTTTTTTGTTCTCCATTTGCTTGGTAAATCTTCCTCCATCCCTTTATTTTGAGCCTATGTATGTCTCTGCATGTGAGATGGGTCTCCTGAATACAGCAGACTGATGGGTCTTGACTCTTTATCCAGTTTGCCAGTCTGTGTCTCTTAATTGGAGCATTTAGTCCATTTACATTTAAGGTTAAGATTGTTATGTGTGAACTTGATCCTGCCATTATGATATTAACTGGTTATTTTGCTCGTTAGTTGATGCAGTTTCTTCCTAGCCTCGATGGTCTTTACATTTTGGCATGTTTTTGCAATGGCTAGTACCGGTTGTTCCTTTCCATGTTTAGTGCTTCCTTCAGGGTCTCTTGTAAGGCAGGCCTAGTGGTGACAAAATCTCTAAGCATTTGCTTATCTGTAAAGGATTTTATTTCTCCTTCACTTATGAAACTTAGTTTGGCTGGATATGAAATTCTGGGTTTAAAATTCTTTTCTTTAAGAATGTTGAATATTGGCCCCCACTCTCTTCTGGCTTGTAGAGTTTCTGCCGAGAGATCTGCTGTTAGTCTGATGGGCTTCCCTTTGTGGGTAACCCGACCTTTCTCTCTGGCTGCCCTTAAGATTTTTTCCTTCATTTCAACTTTGGTGAATCTGGCAATTATGTGTCTTGGAGTTGCTCTTCTCGAGGAGTATCTTTGTGGCGTTCTCTGTATTTCCTGGATTTGAATGTTGGCCTGCCCTACTAGGTTGGGGAAGTTCTCCTGGATGATATCCTGAAGAGTGTTTTCCAACTTGGTTCCATTTTCCCCCTCACTTTCAGGCACCCCAATCAGACGTAGATTTGGTCTTTTTACATAATCCCATACTTCTTGCAGGCTTTGTTCATTTCTTTTTCTTCTTTTTTCTTTTGGTTTCTCTTCTCGCTTCATTTCATTCATTTGATCCTCAATCACTGATACACTTTCTTCCAGTTGATCGAGTCGGTTACTGAAGCTTGTGCATTTGTCACGTATTTCTCGTGTCATGGTTTACATCTCTTTCATTTCGTTTATGACCTTCTCTGCATTAATTACTCTAGCCATCAATTCTTATGCTTTTTTTTCAAGATTTTTAGTTTCTTTGCGCTGGGTATGTAATTCCTCCTTTAGCTCTGAGAAGTTTGATGGACTGAAGCCTTCTTCTCTCATCTCGTCAAAGTCATTCTCCGTCCAGCTTTGATCCGTTGCTGGCGATGAGCTGCGCTCCTTTGCCGGGGGAGATGCGCTCTTATTTTTTGAATTTCCAGCTTTTCTGCCCTGCTTTTTCCCCATCTTTGTGGTTTTATCTGCCTCTGGTCTTTGATGATGGTGATGTACTGATGGGGTTTTGGTGGAGGTGTCCTTCCTGTTTGATAGTTTTCCTTCTAACAGTCAGGACCCTCAGCTGTAGGTCTGTTGGAGATTGCTTGAGGTCCACTCCAGACCCTGTTTGCCTGGGTATCAGCAGCAGAGGCTGCAGAAGATACAATATTTCTGAACAGCGAGTGTACCTGTCTGATTCTTGCTTTGGAAGCTTCCTCTCAGGGGTGTACTCCACCCTGTGAGGTGTGGGGTGTCAGACTGCCCCTAGTGGGGGATGTCTCCCAGTTAGGCTACTCAGGGGTCAGGGACCCACTTGAGCAGGGAGTCTGTCCCTTCTCAGATCTCAACCTCCGTGTTGGGAGATCCACTGCTCTCTTCAAAGCTGTCAGACAGAGTCGTTTGCGTTTGCAGAGGTTTTGGGTGGGTTATTGTTTACTGTGCCCTGTCCCCAGAGGTGGAGTCTACAGAGACAGGCAGGTTTCCTTGAGCTGCTGTGAGCTCCACCCAGTTCGAGCTTCCCAGCAGCTTTGTTTACCTACTTAAGCCTCAGCAATGGCGGGCGCCCCTCCCCCAGCCTCGCTGCTGCCTTGCGGGTAGATCTCAGACTGCTGTGCTAGCAATGAGGGAGCCTCCGTGGGTGTGGGACCCTCCCGACAGGGTGTGGGATATGATCTCCTGGTGTGCCTGTTTGCTTAAAGCGCAGTATTGGGCTGGGAGTTACCCGATTTTCCAGGTGTTGTGTGTCTCAGTTCCCCTGGCTAGGAAATGGGATTCCCTTCCCCCTTGCGCTTCCCAGGTGAGGTGATGCCTCGCCCTGCTTCAGCTCTCACTGGTCGGGCTGCAGCAGCTGACCAGCACCGATCGTCCGGCACTCCTTAGTGAGATGAACCCAGTACCTCAGTTGAAAATGCAGAAATCACCGGTCTTCTGTGTCGCTCGTGCTAGGAGTTGGAGACTGGAGCTGTTCCTATTCGGCCATCTTGCTCCGCCCCTATACTGCATTTCTCTACTTGTCTTTCTTGTTATCAATACCATGTGGTCTTCATTGTTATAACTTTATAATAACTTGACAGATGGTATAAGTCCTTTAAATTTATTATTTTCAAAGTCATTTTGGCTATTCTAGGTTGACTGCATTTTCATATGAATGTTATAATTAACATCAATTTCTTCAGGAAAAATCTGCTGGAATTTTTGGGATTGCATTACATATATGAATCAATGAGGGGAAATCAACATCTTAACAATCTAATCCATGATTATGAAATATCTCTGCATTTATTTAGGTCTTTTAAAATCTCTCTCAGAAAGATTTTTTAGTTTTCAGTAGACAGGTTCTGCACATCTTTTGTCTGATTTATCCCTAGGTGTCTCATATGTTATAATACTATTGGGAATTGTATTTTTAAAAAATACAAAATAATTTACCACTGTTCATTGCTAGTACATACTAAGAGAATTATGATTGTTTTGTATATTGAGGTTGTATTACTTAACCATGCTGAACTCACTTATTACCTCCATTGGCTTTTTTTTTTAACTCCAATGAATTTGTATGTACTCCACCATGTAATCAGTGAAACAATAGTTACTTTTCTCTTTCAACTCTGAATGAGTCTTATTTCTTTTTTTTTTTTTTGCCTTGCAATAAGAATATAAAAGTCTTTCATTATGAATAAGTCTTTTTTTGTTAACATTAACAGTTACAGTTTCTACCCAACACTAAATGCTGATAACCATCGACTTATTTTTTATCGCTATAATTCTGTCATTTTGAAAATGCTAAATAGTGTCTGTTTTCATAATATTTAGAGAGTTCATTTTGTATTCTTGATAAAAGTCTGTTGTCAGACATGTGATTTCAATGTATTTTCTTCAAGTTTTTTTATTCTTTCAAAGAAGTTTTTTGCAGAAAAAAATCATAACTTCTATTAATTTCAATGTATTGATTATAGATCATGAGTTTGGCTTAATGTCTTAGAAGTCGTTACTTAAATTTTTTCTCATGTTTCCTTCTGAAATATTTGGGTATATACATTTTACTTTGAATTCCATGATCCATTTTAGGTTAATTTTTAAAAGTGTGAGGTTTAGGTTGAGGTTCGTTTCTTTCATACAATTTGTTGAAAAGACTGTATTTCCACTGATTTGTTTTTGCACTTTTGTCAGAAATTGTCTATTCATACCTGTGAAGGTGTATTTCTGAGCTCCCTCTTTTGTTCCATTGGTCTGTGTGTCTATCCCTCATCCATGGGCAGGCTGTCTTGTTTTCTGTCACTAAATAACAAGTCTTAAAATCTTACAGAGTGATTTTTACACTTTACTCCTTTTTTGCAAGATTATTTTTTAGCTATTTTGTGGCCTTTGCCTTTCCAGATAAATTGGATAATCAGCTTGTTTACATTTACAAAATATTTTGCTAAGGCTTTTATGGGAATGGTGTTAAAGTCATAGGTACATTTGACGATAATTAAGATATTTACCATGTTCAGACTTTTTTGTTTTAGACAGAGTCATGCTCTGTTGCCCAGGCTGGAGTGCAGCAGCACAATCTTGGCTCACTGCAACCTCCACCTCCCATGTTCAAGCAATTCTCCTGCTTCAGCCTCCCAAAGAGTTGGGACTACAGATGTGAGCCACTAAGCCCAGCAAATTTTTGTATTTTTAGTAGAAACAGGGTTTCAACGTGTTGACCAGGCTGGTCTCGAACTCAGACTCCTAACCTCAAGTGATCCACACGTCTCATCCCCCCAAAGTGCTGGGATTACAGGGGTGAGCCACCGTGCCAGGCCTATGTTCAGATTTCTAATCCATGAACATGATATGACTTTCTATTTATTTAAGTCTTGGATTTTTTAAATCAGAATTTTGTAGTTTTTAGCATACAAGTCTTATGCCTGTTTTTTAAAAGTATATAAGTATTTAATTTCCTTTGGTGTGATTATAAATGGTACTATGTTTTTAATTTTGGTTTCAAAATCTTCATTGACAGTAGATAGAAATATGATTGATTTTTGAATGTTAGCCTTGTATTATGCAGCCTTAATAAACTTGTTTATCGGTACTAAAAATCACTTTGAATTTATACATGAACAATCATGTTACCTGCAGGTAGAGACAGATATGTGTTTCTTCACTCCAATGTTTTTTCCTTACATTATTACAAAGGCTAGAAATTCTAAATCTATGCATTATCGAAGTTGGAAGATGGGCAACTGTGTCTTGTTCACTAGCTCAGGGAAAAAGGTTTAGTCTTTCACCGTTAAGTATAAAATTTTCTGTAATATTTTGGAGATGCTCTTATTAGGTGGAGGACTTCTGTTCTATTCCAGGTTTACTGTGTTTTTTTTTCTTTTAAATTTCAAATAGGTGTTCAGTTTTCTCAAATGCTATTTTTTGCGTCATTCCATGTGACCATGCAATTTTTTTAATTTGTCATATTGCAAAAATGGTGGATTACATTAATTTATGTCTTAATATAACACTAAACTTTTATTTCTGGGATAAACCCCATTTTGGCATAGTGTATTATGTGTGTATATTTATGTATTGCTGAATTCAATTTGCTAATATGTTGAGGATTTTTGTGTTTATATTGATACAAATATTGGTGAGTTTAATTTTAATCTTTTAGTATTATTTTTATAACAGAGTAATGCAGGCCTCAAATAATGAGTTTAGAGTGTTCTCACTTATTCTATTATCTTGAAGAGAGATTGCATACAATTGGCAGTGTTTCATTTTTAAATTTTTAGAATTCACTTGAGATATAATCTGTTCTTTTAGTTATCTTTTACAGAAAGACATTAACTTTAAATTCAATTATTCTTTATTTTATAGAGGACTATTTAAAATTGTATCTTTCATCTACAGAGTTTTGGCAATTTGTTGTATATAAGAATTAGTCTATTTCTTCTCAGTTGTCAAATTCATAGGCATAAAATTGTATATTAGTTCTGTATTAATCCCATTAAAAGCACATACAGTAATATCCTTCAATTATGATTTTGGTAATTTGTGCATTTTTTTCCTTTTGCATTTTTATAAATGTATGGTGTACACATGCAATTTTTTTTTCTTTTTAAATTATACTTTAAGTTCTAGGGTACATGTGTGTAATGTACAGTTTTGATACATAGGTATTCATGTGCCTTGTTGGTTTGCTGCACCCATTAACTCATCATTTGCATTAGATATTTCTCCTAATGCTATCCCTCACCCAGCCCCCCACCTCCCAACAGGCCCAGAAGTGTGTGATGTTCCCTGCTCTGTGTCCAAGTGATCTCACTGTTCAGTTACCGCCTATGAGAACGTGCAGTGTTTGATTTTCTGCCCTTGTGATACTTTGCTGAGAATGATGGTTTCCAGCTTCATCCATGTCCCTGCAAAGGACATGAACTCATCCTTTTTATGGCTGCATAGTATTCCATGGTGTATATGTGCCACATTTTCTTTTTTATTATTATTATTATTATACTTTAAGTTCTAGGGTACATGTGCATAACGTGCAGGTTTGTTACATATGTATACTTGTGCCATGTTGCTGTGCTGCACCCATCAACTCGTCAGCACCCATCAACTCGTCATTTACATCAGGTATAACTCCCAATGCAATCCCTCCTCCCTCCCCCCTCCCCATGATAGGCCCCGGTGTGTGATGTTCCCCTTCCTGAGTCCAAGTGATCTCATTGTTCAGATCCCACCTATGAGTGAGAACATGTGGTGTTTGGTTTTCTGTTCTTGTGATAGTTTGCTAAGAATGATGGTTTCCAGCTGCATCCATGTCCTTACAAAGGACACAAACTCATCCTTTTTGATGGCTGCATAGTATTCCATGGTGTATATGTGCCACATTTTCTTAATCCAATCTGTCACTGATGGACATTTGGGTTGATTCCAAGTCTTTGCTATTGTGAATAGTGCCGCAATAAACATACATGTGCATGTGTCTTTATAGCAGCATGATTTATAATCCTTTGGGTATATCCCCAGTAATGGGATGGCTGGGTCATATGGTACATCTAGTTCTAGATCCTTGAGGAATCGCCACACTGTTTTCCATAATGGTTGAACTAGTTTACAATCCCACCAACAGTGTAAAAGTGTTCCTATTTCTCCACATCCTCTCCAGCACCTGTTGTTTCCTGACTTTTTAATGATCGCCATTCTAACTGGTGTGAGATGGTATCTCATTGTGGTTTTGATTTGCCTTTCTCTGATGGCCAGTGATGATGAGCATTTTTTCATGTGTCTGTTGGCTGTATGAATGTCTTCTTTTGAGAAATGTCTGTTCATATCCTTTGCCCACTTTTTGATGGGTTTGTTTGTTTTTTTCTTGTAAATTTGTTTGAGTTCTTTGTAGGTTCTGGATATTAGCCCTTTGTCAGATGAGTAGATTGCAAAAATGTTCTCCCATTCTGTAGGTTGCCTGTTCACTCTGATGGTAGTTTCTTTTGCTGTGCAGAAGCTCTTTAGTTTAATGAGATCCCATTTGTCAATTTTGGCTTTTGCTGCCGTTGCTTTTGGTGTTTTAGACATGAAGTCTTTGCCCATGCCTATGTCCTGAATGGTACTACCTAGGTTTTCCTCTAGGATTTTTATGGTATTAGGTCTAACATTTAAGTCTCTAATCCATCTTGAATTAATTTTCGTATAAGGAGTAAGGAAGCAATTTTGTTACATGCATATTTTGTGTAGTGGTCAATCAGGGCTTTAAAGTATCCATCACTTGAATAATGTGCACTGTTCCCATATATAATTTATTATCATCCACCCTCTCTTACTCTGTCACCCTTCTGAGCTTCCATTGTCTGTCATTCCACTCTCTAGGTTGATGTTCATACATTATTAAGCTCCCACTTTTGAAGGAAAACATGTAATATTTATTTCTGTGACTAACTTGTTTCTCCTAAGATAATGGCCTCCAGTTCCACCTATGTTGCTGCAAAAGACACAATTTTCTTATTTTTTATAGCCGAATAATATTCCAGTGTATGCATATACCAGATTTTTTTTTTTTACTATTAACATCAACTTTATTTTATTTTATCTCATTGTAAATTTAAGTTGCATGTATCTGATTTTGACAGTTAATATTAGGTGTCAATTTGATTGGATTGAAGGATGCAAAGTATTGGTCCTGGGTGTGTCTGTGAGGGTGTTGCCAAAGGAGATTAACATTTGAGATGGTAGACTAGGAGAGGCAGACCCACCCTCAATCTGAGTGGGCCCATCTAATCAGTTGCCTAGGAAAAAAGTAGGCAGAGAAACGTGGAAAGACTAGACTAGCTACGTCTTCTGGTCTCCATCTTTTTCTCATGCTGGATGCTTCCTGCCTCTGAACGTTGGACTCCACATTCTTTAGCTTTTGGACTCTTCGACCTACACCAGGGGTTTACCAGGGGTTCGCCAGGGAATCTCGGGCCTTCAGCCACAGACTGAAGGTTTCACTGTCAGTTTCCCTACTTTTGAGGTTTTGGGACCCGGACTGGCTTCCTTGCTCCTCAGCTTGCAGATGGCCTATTGTGAGAATTCACCTTGTGATCGTGTGAGTCAATACTCCTTAATAAACTCCCTTTCATATATACATCTATTCTATTAGTCCTGTCCCTCTAGAGAACCCTAATACACTGATGATTAGCGATGTTGAGCACTTTTTCCTATGTTTTTTGGTTTATTGTATGGCTTCTTTTGAGAAATGTCTGTTCATGTTCTTTCTGACTTTTTAATGTGTTATTTGATGTTTTCTTCTCATTTGATTAGATTATCTTCCTTATAGATTCTGGATATTAGTCCTTTGTCAGATGAATAGTTTGCAAATATTTTCCACCATTCTGCAGGCTGTCTGTTTACTCTATTGATTGTTTCTTTTTCTGGGAAGAATCTCTTTAATTAAATTCCGTTTGTCGATTTTTATTTTCATTGCATTTACTTTTGAGGTCTCGGTCATAAACTGTTTGCCTAGGCCAATGTTCACAAGATATTTTTTCTAGTTTTTCTTTTAGAATTTTTATATTTTCAGGTGTTACATTTAAGTCTTTAATTTATCTTGAGATAATTTTTTATATGTTGAAAAATAGGGTTCCAGTTTCATCCTTCTGCATATGACTAGCCAGGTTTTCCAGCACCTTTTGTTGAATGAGATGTTCTTTCTCCATTGTTTATTTTTGTCAACTTTGTCAAATATCAGTTGGCTGAAACTATGTGGCTCTATTTCCGAGTTTGTCTATTTTGTTCCATTGATCTATGTGTCTATTTGTGCACCAGTACCATGCTGTTTGGGTTACTATAGCCTTGTAGTATAGTTTGAAATAAAATAATGTGACACCTCCTGGTTTATTTGCTTAGGATTGCTTTAACCATTTGGGCTTTTAATAAGTTCTGCATGTATTTTTATATTTTACAAAGTATTTTTTCTAATTTTGAAAATAATTGCCTTGGTAATTTGACAGGAGTTGCTTGAATCTATACATTACTTTAGGAAATATAGTTATTTTAACAGTATTGATTCTTCCTACCCATACCATGGAGTGTTTTAACATTTGTTAGGGTCATCTACAATTTATTTTATCAGTTGTTTGTAGTTCTCCTTGCAGAAGGCTTTCAGCTTTTCTGTTAAATGTATTTCTAGTTATTATTCTGTGGCTATTATAAATGAAAATGAATTCTTAGTTTAGTTCTCAGCTTGAGAGTTATTAGTGTATAGAAATGAAACTGACTTTTTCACATTAATTTTGTATCATAAACCTTTACTAAAGTCATTTATCAGAACTAGGAATCTTTTGAAAGAATTTTACATTCCTCTATGTATAAGATCATGTTATCAGAGAACAGAGATAATTTGACTTCCCTTTTCCAATTTGGATGGCTCTTCTTTTTCATTTTGCCTAATTGCTTTAGTTCAATATGTTCTATTCTTTTGTTTCTTTTAAATTCTTTTATATTCTTTTTTTTTCTTAAGTCTAGTAGTATTTGTTTTATAAATCTGGATATTCTGCAGTTAGGTGCATTTATTTTTAGAATAGTTAAATCTTCTTGTTGAATTGAAACATCAGCATTACATAATATGCTTCTTTATCATTATTTAATCATGACCGGTTCAATTACATATATATAATTTCTATAGCATTTGGGATACAAGTGGTTTTCTGGTTACGTGGATGAATTACATGAAGGAATTGTACAGTAGTTTAGTCTGAGTTTTTAGGGCCCCTGTCACCCGAGTAGTATACATTGTACCCAATATGTACTTTTTTATCCCTCATCCCCCTAAAACCCTCCCCGCTTCTTAGTCTCCAATGTCCATTATACCACTATATATGCCTTTTCATAAACATAGCCTAGCTCCCACTTATAAGTGAGAACATATGGTAATTGGTTTTCCATTCCTCAGTTACTTCACTTAAAATAATGGCCTTTGGCTCCATCTGAGTTGCTGCAAAAGACATTATTTTATTCTTCTTTGTGTCTGAATAGTATTCCATGGTATGGATATATACTACATTTTCTTTTTCCACTCGTCTCTTGATGGGCCCTTAGGTTGGTTGCATATCTTTGCAATTGTGAATGTTGCTGTGATGAACATGTACATGCAGGTGTCTTTTGATATAATGACATTTTTTTTTTTTTTTTGCTAGGTAGATACCCAGTAGTGGAATTGCTGGACTGTATGATAGATCTATTTTTAGTTCCTTGAGAAATATCTGTACTGTTTTACATAGAGATTGTACTAATTTACATTCCCACCAGCAGTGTATAATTTTTCCCTTTTAACAAGATCCAGGTAAACATGTATTGTTTTTTCACTTTTAGTAATGGGCATTCTGGTTAGGGTAAGGTGGTATCTCATTTTAGTTTTAGTTTGCATTTCCTGATCATTAGTAATGTTGAATATTTAAAAATATATTCATTGGCCATTTGTATATCTTGTTTTGAGAAGTGTCTATTCATGTCATTTGCCCACTTTTTCATGGGAATATTTGCTTTTTTTCTTGCTAATTTGTTTGTGTTTCTTATAGGATCTGGATACTACTACTTTGTCAGATGCATAGTTTGCAAATATTTCTTCTATTCTGTGGACTATCTGTTTATTTTGATGATTTTGTTGTTGTGCACAAGCCTTTTGGTTTAATTAAGTCCTATTTATTTATTTTTATTCTTATTGCATTTGCTTTTGGGGTCTCAGTCATAAGTTTTTTTTGTCCAGGCTAATGTCCATAAGAGTTTCTCCTGGGTTTTATTCCAGAATTTTTATAGTTTCTGGTCATACATTTAAGTCTTTCATCCATCTTGAGTTAATTTTTGTATATGGTGATAGAGATACAATTTTATTCTACATATGACTATCCAATGTTTCCAGCACTATTTATTGAATAGGGTGCCCTTTCCCCAATTTATGTTTTTGCATACTTTGTAAAAAAAAAAAATAGCTGATTTTGGCTTTATTTCTAAGTTCTCTATTTTGCCTCATTTACCTATGCATCTACTTTTATACCATTATTATGCTGTTTCGGCTACTATAGCCTTGTATTATGACTTGAAGATGGGTAATACGATGCTTTCACATTTGTCCTTTTTGCTTAGTATTGCTTAGACTATTTAGGCTATTTTCGATTCCATATAGATTTTTAAATTGTTTTTTTTTCTAATTCTGTGAGAAATGATGTTACTGTTTTGATAGGAATTGCATTAAATCTGCAGGTTGATTTGGGCACCGTGTCATTTTTATGATACTGATTCTTCCAATCCATGAGCATGGAATTTGTTTCCAATTGTTTGTTTCATCTACGATTTATTTAAGCAGTGTTTTGTAGTTCTCATTGTAGAGATCTTTCACCCCCTTCATTACATATATTTCTAGGTATTTTATTTATTTTTTGCAACTATTGTAAAATGAATTTAGTTCTTTATTTGATTCTCAGCTTGGTCATTGTTGGTGTATAGCAGTGACACTTATTTGTGTGCATTGATTTTGTAACGTAGGACTTTACTGAATTGATTTATAAAATCTAGTAGTGTTTTAAAAGAGTCTGTATGGTTTTCTAGGTATATAATTATATCATTGGCAAAAAAAATAGTTTAATTTCCTCTTTTCTAATTTGGATTCCTTTATTTCTTATTTTGCCTGATTGCTACCACTAGGATTTCCAGTATTATGTTGAATAGAAGTGGTGAAAGTGAACATCCTTGTCTTGTTGCAGATCTCAGGAGGAATAATTTCAACTTTTTCCCATTCATTATGATGCTGGATGTGGGTTTGTCATATATGGCTTTTATTATATTGAGGTATGCTTCCTCTATGCCTCATTTGTTGAGGGATTTTATCATGAAGAATGTTGGATTTTATCAACTGATTCTTCTGTGTGTATTGAGATGATCATATGGTTTTTATTTTCAACTCTGTTTATTTGGTGAATCACACTTATTGACTTGTGTGTGTTGAACCATTTCTTCATTTCTGGGATGAAACTTATTTGAGCATAATAAATAACGTTTTTGATGTAATGTTGGATTTTTGCATTTATGTTCTTTAGGAATGTTAGTCTGTAGTTTTCTTTTTTTAATGTCATTTCCTTGCTTTGGTATCAGAGTGATACTGGCTTCACAGACTGAGTTATGGAAGGGGTTCTCTTTTCCAATTTTTTAGAACAGTTTCAGTAGAATTTGCATTAATCTTTCTTGGTAGGTCTTTTGGAATCTGTCTGTGAATCCATATACTCCCGGGCTCATTTTCTTTGTTGGTAATTTTTTTCATTACAGAGTAAATCTTATTGGTTATTATTGGCTTCTTCAGAATTTATGTTTCTTCTGGATTCAAGCTAGGAGGATTGTACATTTCCTGGAACTCATCCATTTTATCTATATGTTCTAATTTTGTGCACAGAGTTGTTCATAGTAGTGTTAAATGATCTTTTGTATTTCTGTGGTGTTGTTTTATTGTTTCCATTTCATTTCTAATTGAGCTTCTGTAAATCTTCTCTTGGTTAATCCACCTAATGGTACATGGATTTTCTTTATCTGTCAAAGAATCAAATTTTTGTTTTATTGATTCTTGTATTTCCTTTATTTCAATTTTATTTAGTTCTGCTCTAAACCTTGTCATTTTTTTATTCTGCTAGCTTTGTGTTTGGCTTGTTCTTGTTTCTCTAGTTCCTTGAGGTATGACATTAGGTTGTCAACCTGTGATCTTTCAGAATTTTTGATGTAGGCATTTAGCACTATAAACTGTCCTGTTAGCACTGTTTTTGCTGTATCCCAGATTTTTTTTTTTTTTTTTTTTTTTTTTTTTAGACGGAGTCTCGCTCTGTCGCCCAGGCTGGAGTGCAGTGGTGGGATCTCAGCTCACTGCAAGCTCCGCCTCCCGGGTTTACGCCATTCTCCTGCCTCAGCCTCCCCAGTAGCTGGGACTACAGGCGCCCGCCACCTCCCCTGGCTAGTTTTTTGTATTTTTTTAGTAGAGACGGGGTTTCACCGTGTTAGCCAGGATGGTCTCGATCTCTTGACCTCGTGATCTGCCCGTCTCGGCCTCCCAAAGTGCTGGGATTACAGGCTTGAGCCACTGCGCCTGGCCATATCCCAGATTTTTTGATAGCTTGTGTCACAATTATTTCTCATTTTGAAGAACTTTTTTTTACTTACCATCTTGGTTTTATTGTTAAACCAAAAATTATTCAAGAACAGATTGTTTAATTTCCATGTATTTGTATCATTTTAAGGATTCCTTTTAGAGTAAATTTCTAGTTTTATTCCACAGTGGTCTGAGAAGATATTTGAGATAATTTCAATTTAAAAAATTTTGATTGAGACTTGTTTTGTGGCCTATCATATGGTCTATTTTGGAGAATCTGCCATGTGCTGATCATAAGAATGTATCTTCTTCAGTTTTGGAGAAGAATGTTCTATAAATATATGTTAGATCCATTTGTTCTAGAGAGCATTTTAAATCCAGCGTTTTTTTGTTGACTTCCTCGATAATCTGCCTAATTCCATAAGTGGAGCATTGAAGTCCCCCACTATTACTGTGTTGCTGTGTATTTATTTTCTTATGTCTAGTAGTAATTGGTTTATAAATCTGGGAGCTCCATAGTTAGGTGCACACATACTTAAGATTGTAATATCTTTTTGTTGGACTGATAGTTTTATATTTATAAAATGACCATTGTCCTTTTTTTTTTTTTTTTTTTACTGTTGTTGCCTCAAAGTCTGTTTTACCAGCTACAAGAATGGCTACTCTGCTAGTTTTTTATTCCATTTGCATGAAATATCTTTTTCCACCCCTTTACCTCGAGTCAATAAGAATGTTTACCTGTTAGTTGAGTTTTTTGAAAATAGAAGATATTTAGTTTGTGATTTTTTAAATCCCGTCTGCCAATCTGTGTTTTATTTTAATTTTTGTAAAGTTTTATTTCAATAGCTTTTTGTGCACAGGTTGTTTTCGTTTACATAAATAGGTTTTTCAGTGATGATTTCTGAGATTTTGGTGTACTCATCAACTGAGCAGTGTACACTGCATCCAGTATATAGTCTTCTATCCCTCTTCCCCTCTCAACCTTTCGCCTGAATCCCCAAAGTTCATTATATCATACTTATGCCTTTGCATCCTTATAGCTTAACTCCCAATTATATGATAGAATATACAATATTTGGTTTTCCATTCCTGAGTTACTTCACTTAGAATAATGGCCTCCACCTCCATTCAAATTGCCTCAAAGACAATTATTTTGTTACATTTTATGTCTGAGTGATATTCCATGGTGTATATATACACCACATTTTCTTTATCCATTCATTGGTTGACGGGCATTTACGTTGGTTCCATAGTTTTACAATTGTGAACTGTGCCGCTATGAACATGTGTGTACATGTGTTTTTTTCATTAATGACTCCTTTTCATTTGGGTAGATACCCAGTAGTGGAATTGATTAATCAAATGGTAGTTGTACTTTTAGCTCCTAAGGAATTTTCATACTGTTTTCCATAGTTGTACTAATTTACATTCCCACTTGTAGTGTAAAGGTGTTTCTTTTTTACCAAATCCATGCCAACATCTTTTATTTTTTGACTTCATAACTTTTGCCATTCTTGTAGGAGTAAGGTGGTGTCTCATTGTGGTTTTAATTTGTATTTCCCTGATAATTAGTGATGTTGGGTTTTTTCATGTTTGTTGGCTGTTCGTATATCTTCTTTTGAAAATTTTCTACTCATGTCCCTTGCACAATTTTTAATGAGATTATTTGCTTTTTCTTTGATGATTTGTTTGAGTTTTTTGTAGATTTTGGATATTAGTCCTTTGTTGGAGGCGCAGTTTGTGAATATCTTTTCCCACTCTGTGGGTTGTCTGTTTATTCAGCTGATAATTTCTTTTGCTGTGAGGAAGCTTTTTAGTTTTATTAAGACTCATTTATTTATTTTTGTTTCACTGCATTTGCTTTTGGAATGTTAGTCATGAATTATTTGCCTAACCCAATGTCTAGAAGGGTTTTTTGATGTTATCTTCCAGAATTTTCATGGTTTCAGGTCTTAGATTTAAGTGTCTGATCCATCTTAAGTTGATTTATGTATAAACTGAGAGATGAGGATCCAGTTTCACTTTTCTATATGTGGCTTTCCTGTTTCCCCAGCAACATTTATTGAGTAGGGTGTCCTTTCCCCAATGTATGTTTTTGTATGCTTTGTTGAAGATCAGTTGGCTTTAAGTATTTGGGTTTATTTCTGGGTTCTCTATAATGTTCCATTGATTTGTGTACATATTTTTATATTGGTACCATGATGTTTTGACAACTATAGCTTTGTAGTATAATTTGAAATCAGCTAATGTAGAAGTCATAGGAATGTCATCTGTCTTATATCTTATATTGGTAATTTGTGTCTTCTCTCTTATTTTGCTGACCAGCTTAGCTAGTCGTTTTAGCTAGAGGTCCTGGAATTTCTTTTTTTGGTTGGTAGACAATTTATTACTGCCTCAATTTCAGAACTTATTATTTGTCTGTTCAGGAATTCAATTTCTTCCTGGTTCAGTCTTGGGAGGGTGTATAGTGGGCAAAGGATATGAACAGACATTTCTCAAAAGAAGACATTCATACAGCCAACAGACACATGAAAAAATGCTCATCATCACTGGCCATCAGAGAAATGCAAATCAAAACCACAATGAGATACCATCTCACACCAATTAGAATGGCAATCATTAAAAAGTCAGGAAACAACAGGTGCTGGAGAGGATGTGGAGAAATAGGAACACTTTTACACTGTTGGTGGGATTGTAAACTAGTTCAACCATTATGGAAAACAGTATGGCGATTCCTATTATGGAAAACAGTATGGCGATTCCTCAAGGATCTAGAACTAGATGTACCATATGACCCAACCATCCCATTACTGGGTATATACCCAAAGGATTATAAATCATGCTGTTACAAAGACACATGCACACGTATGTTTATTGCGGCACTATTCACAATAGCAAAGACTTGGAATCAACCCAAATGTCCATCAGTGACAGATTGGATTAAGAAAATGTGGCACATATACACCATGGAATACTATGCAGCCATCAAAAAGGATGAGTTTGTGTCCTTTGTAGGGACATGGATGCAGCTGGAAACCATCATTCTTAGCAAACTATCACAAGAACAGAAAACCAAACACCGCATGTTCTCACTCATAGGTGGGAACTGAACAATGAGATCACTCGGACTCAGGAAGGGGAACATCACACACCGGGGCCTATCATGGGGAGGGGGGAGGGGGGAGGGATTGCATTGGGAGTTATACCTGATGTAAATGACGAGTTGATGGGTTCTGACGAGTTGATGGGTGCAGCACAGCAACATGGCACAAGTATACATATGTAACAAACCTGCATGTTATGCACATGTACCCTAGAACTTAAAGTATAATAATAAATAAATAAATAAATAAATAAATAAATAAATAAATAAATAGAAATTCCAGGACCAGACAGATGCACAGCTGAATGTACAAAGAAGTGCTGGTACCATTCCTACTGAAACTTTTCCAAAAAATCAAAAAGAAGGGACTCCTCTTTAACTAATTCTATGAGACCAGCGATCTCTTGATATCAAGACTTGGCAGATATGTGACAAAAAATAATTCAGTACAATATCCCTGATGAATATTGATGCAAAAATTCTCAACAGAATACTAGCAAACTGAATCCAACAGTATATCAAAAAGCATATCCAGCAAGATCAAGTAGGCTCTATTTCCAGGATGAAAAGTTGGTTCAGCATATACAAATTAATGTTATTCCTCACATAAACAGAACTAAAGTAAAAAACCACATGATTATCTCAATAAATGTAGAAAAGGCTTTCGATAAAATTCAACATCTGTTCATGTTAAAAACTCTTAATAAACTAGGTATTGAAGGACCATACCTCAAAATAATTAGAGCCATATGTGACAAGCCCATAGCCAAAATCATAGTGAAGCTGATAAGCAACTTCAGCAAAGTCTCAGGATACAAAATCTATGTGCAAAAATCGCTTGTGTTCATATACTCTAATAACCTTTAATCCAAAGGCCAAATCACGAACAAATTCCCATTAATAATTGCCACAAAAAGAGTAAAAAACCTAGGCATACAGCTAACAAGGGAAGTGAAGGACCTTTACAAGAGAGCTATAAACCACTGCTCAAAGAAATCAGAGTTGCCATAAACAAATGGAAAAACATTCCATGCTCATGAATGGGAAGAATTAATATTGTTAAAATTGCCATACTGCCCAAAGGAATTTATAGATTCAATGCTGTTCCCATTAAACTACCTCTAACATTCTTCAAAGAACTAGAGAATATATTTTAGCATTTATGTAGAACTAAAAAAGAGCCCGAATAGCCAAGGCAATTGTAAACAAAAAGAACAAAGCTGGGGGCCAGAATTGTACTGTTACAAGAACAGACATATAGAGCAATGGAACAGAATAGAGAACACAAAAATAAGACTGCACATCTACAACTATCTGATCTTTGACAAACTTGAGAAAAGCAAGAATTGGGAAAATGATTCCCTATTTAATAAATGATGTTGAGAAAACTGGCTAGCCATATGCAGAAAATTGAAACTAGACCTCTTCTTTAAAGCATGTACAAAAATTAAGATGGATTAAAGACTTAAATATAAAACACAAAACTATAAAAACCATAAAAGAAAATCTAGGCAATACCATTCAGGACATAGGCATGGGCAAAGATTTCATGACAAAGATGCTAAAAGCAATTGCAACAAAAACAATAATTGACAAATGGGCTCTAATTAAACTAATTAGAATTTTAATTAATTTAGAATTAATTTAGAATTAATTTAGAATTAATTCCAAATTAATTAAAGTTCTAATTAGCTCAATTATTAATAATTAATTTAATTATTTAAATTTAATTAAATTAATTTAAATTAATTATTTTAAATAAAAGATTATTTTAATAATCTTTTATTATTAAATAAAAGAAATTTAATAATAAAATTTAAAATAAAAATATCTTTTAATAATAAAAGATATTTTATTATCTATTATATTTTTATTATTTATTACCACACAGCAAAAGAAACATCAAAAGAGTAAACAGACAACCTATAGAATGGGTTAAAATTCTTGCAAACTATGCATCTAACAAAGATCTAATATCCATCACTATAAGGAGCTTAAGTTTACAAGAAAAAGCCAACCCCATTAATAAGTAGGCAAAGGATGTGAAAAGACACTTATCAAAAGAAGACATACATGTGGCCAGCAATCATTTGAAAAAAAGTTCAGCATCACTGATCATTAGAGAAATGCAAATCAAACCTGCAAAGAAATGCCATCTAACACCAGTCACAATGGCTGTTATTAAAAATTTTAAAAAATAAAAGATGCTGATGAGGTTGTAGATAAAAAGAAATGCTTATACACTGTTGGTAAATTAGTTCAACCATTGTGGAAGACAGTGTGGTGATTCCTCAGATACCTAAGGACAGAAATACCATCAGACCCAGCAATCCCATTACTGGGTATATACTCAAAGGAATATAAATTGTTCTATCATAAAGACACATGTTTGTATATGTTCATTGCAGCATGCTTCACAATAGAAAAGACATGGAATCAACTTAAATGCCCATCAATGACAGATTGGATAAAGAAAATGTGGTATATATACACCACAAACTTTGGTACGTATCCACAAAGCAATACTATGGAGCCATAAAAAGGAAAGAGATTATGTCCTTTACAGGGACATGGATGGAGTTGGAGGCCATCATCATTAACAAACTAATGCAGGAGCAGAAGTCCAAACACAGCATCCTCTCACTTCTAAGTGGGAGTGAGAACACATGGACACATAGACGCAAACAACACACATGGGTCCATCAGAGGTTGGAGGGTGGGAGGAGGGAACCCTCATGACACATGTTATCTACGTAGTAACCCTGCACATCCTGCACATGTACTTCTGAACATAAAATGAAAGCTAAAAAACTTAAAAACAACAGAAGCAAATAAAAAGAAAGAAATAAAATAGATTTTAGATTGGTTTTACTTTTCTAATACAGGTGTTTTGTGCTATAAATATAAGAAGTGCACTTCTTGTCAGCCACATAGACTTGGATTTTGATCTTTTATTAAATTTGATGATTTCTGCTTTTTAATCAAGGTGATCAGATCATTTACATTTAAAGTGATAGTATGTATGTTTGACGGTTTTTTATGATCCCATTTAATCTCTTTTTGCTATTTAATTCACTGTAACTCCTCCTTGTCTTATTTTAATTATTGTTTTAGTATTTATGTATAGTATTCATTTTCACTTTTATCACCTACCTGAAAGTTACATTTTACCAATGGGCATACAGTATAATAACCTCATAATGCTATAATTCCACTTATGCTCTTGTGTCTTTTGTACTATGATTGTCATATACTTTATTTCTATGGATATTAACCACACAGTAGCAGGCTATTACTGTTTACTTTTAAAAAGTGATTATCATTACAAAGATTTAAGTAATGACTTTAAGAATTCCTTATAGTTATCTACTTAGTTACTGTATATAACATTTTAGTTTTTGAATATTTTTCTTTTTCTTTTCTTTTGCCTCACTCTGTCGCCCCGGCTGGAGTGCAGTGGAATGATCTTGGCTCACTGCAACCTCTGCCTCCCAGGTTCAAGCAATTCTCCTGCCTCAGCCTTCTGAGTAGCTGGAATAACAGGTGCCGGCCACCATGCCTGACTACTTTTTTTATTTTTCGTACAGATGGGGTTTCACCATGTTAGCCAGGCTGGTCTTGAACTCCTGACGTCAAGTGAACCACCCGCCTCAGCCTCCCAAAGTACTGGGATTACAGGTGTGAGTCACCACGCCTGGTCGGATATTTTTCTTTTCAGTATGTTAAACATATTGCTTCGCTATTTTCTTGGTTGCATTATTGTGAAACTTTAAAAAAATCCTTATCTTTGTTTCTTTGTACACATATGTATTTTCCTCTATTGAAAAATTTTTATCTTTATCATTGGTTTTAAACAATTTCAAATTTTTACATGATACATTTTGAGGAGGGAAATTCATATATATTTTATATAGTTTTTTCTACTCTTAAATAAAGTTATTTCAATATGTTCCAAACTTCCTTGAAGGATCATAATTATCAGCTTCAGTAATAATGCTTCACATTAATATAATAATAACAATGTTTACTGGAATTTTATTATGTGCCAAATATTCTTTCATTCTAAGCAATTTACATAGCCAACTCATTTAATTGTCACCACAGCCTTATAAAAATATATAATTATCATTACAATTTTACAAATGGTAACAGTGCACAAAGGGGTTACTAAATTTTCCAAAGGTTATTAGCTAGTAAATAATGGCTCCAAGAATTGAACCCAGGCAGTGCGGTGCCAAATTCCAATTTTTAGGTTTTATTTTTATAGATTTAGAGAGTACAAGGGCAGTTCTGTTATGTGGATATATTGCATATTGATGAAGTCTGGGCTTTTAGTGTACAGCTTGCAGGAAATGCCTGAAGGTTTATTGACATCTTCAAGCCTGTTTTACACTGAGTAAATAATACAGACTTCTGCATTCTTTGTATACCTATAACTACTTTTTAGTTTTTCTGTACCCTCTTGCTTTTTGTTGTAACTTTTCATTCTGATATAGTGTAAAACTTATAGACAAGTTCAGAAAAGTAGTTAGTACCAGCCAAGTGTGGAGGCTCAGGCTTGTAATCCTAGCACTTTGGCAGGCCGAGTAGGGCAGATTACCTGAGGTCAGGAGTTCAACCACCCTGGCCAACATGGAAAAACCCCCATCTCTACTAAAATAACAAAAATCAACCAGGCATGGTTGCACAGGCCTGTAATCTCAGCTAGTCGGGAGGCTGAGGCAGAAGAATCGCTTGAACCGGGGAGGTGGAGGTTTCACTGAGCCGAGATTGCACCACTGCACTCCAGCGTGGGCGATGGAGAGAGACTATGTCTGGGGGGGGGGGGGGAAGTACCAGATTTCTAAATTGATATATGTTGTCCCATCTGCATTTGTGTGTGTGTGTGTGTGTGTGTGTGTGTGTATCCACATGTTTCTAGGCCACGAAGTTACCAATTTCCCTTTGTAATTAATACTTTTTGGAAAAATTCTTGGAAATTTTGTGATATTGCCTTATGTCAAACTTTCACTCACTACTTATGGCTTACATTGATGATTTTTGCATAAATCAATGGTCACTATAATGGCTGCCAAATGATCATTTTCTAACTCCATCAATTGTAGATTTTTAGTTAATGTTCAACTCTAAGGAAGAACTATTTATTTATTTATTTATTTATAGACTCAGGTTTATGTTATCCATTCCCTCATTCCTTTACTATCAGTAATTTTTTAATGCTAATATTTTTTTTCCATATTTTGTCCATGAGAGCACCTTCCAGCTGGTTCCTGCTGTCTCTTTCACATCACTTTATTAATTATTATTATTATTATTATTTAGAAATGCCTTTTTTTTTAACAAGACAGTGTTCTAGGCCTATCTTCTTTCTTTACTCCTGCTGTGTTTTCAGCCACATATTCATGGAATGTTACTTCCTTTTATTGTAGTAATTATATTTAAACCCCAATATATTAATGCTAGGTATCCTTATTTCCTCTAGGAAAGGGGGTTCCTTGCTCCTAGGCCTTGTTCAACTCTGTATTCTGTCTTATAGTGAAGAGTTTAATCTTCCTGCCATTAGGACCCCTCTCCTTTTCTCTTCTCATTCTTTATTATTAAATTAGTTACTTATAATAAACTGTACAGTTGTAAATAAGATCACCATGTTACTTAGAATAGTGAATAAGTAGGGGTAAACATTTTCTGAGTAACAACATAAAGGACTTATAAACAAGTGAAATTCCTTACATTTTAGTACACAGATATACTAAATTTTAATTTCAGTTGCTTTGAAACCAGCAATCCTGTGAATAATCATGACATTTACATGATATGGTAATTTATACCAAATTGATTATAGACATAAAACATACCATAAACAGTAAAATACTCTGTAAATACAAATTATATTACTTTTCCATTAAAATACTAACCTTACACTTTACTCCTATAAACACTTGTCCTTAACACTTGAGCAGTCTGTCTGCCCTATCATCTAGCTTATTCGCTTTCTGGAAATGATGAAATGAACTATTCTACTTTATAATCTAAATGCAAAGTTACTACTGTTTCAACCAAATATTTATTCATTAATTTTTTAGTCTCCCAGTTCAAAACTATATCAAAAATTTTATCTGATAAATGTGTGCTTTTTATCATACCAACCTTTCAATTCTTTTGTATTGTTACTATCCATCTAAAAAAGAAAAACATGAAGGAGGTATGATTTCTTTGCCCCTGGTCTTTAAAGAAGTTCAGTGAATGGAGGATCTGCTGAAGGCATCTTGGCCATAACATAAAACTTCTCTTACCTCTAAACTTGAGTACAAGCTTAAGAGCTGTTTTACATAGCGTTATGACTGAATCCTAGTTCTTTTCCCATGAAGAAACAATGCTTCATGGCTTCAGTCACTCAGAGCATCTTTAACCTGGAATATTTAGTGTTTTCAATAATTGGCCTCTCTTTACAGTGATTTATTTGTAATTGCAGACTCTTAAAAATGTTTAATTGTTCTAAATACTTTGTTATAATTTAATATAATTTATTCATGAAACTTTTTTTAAGGAAAATTCTCACCTCAGCAGTCTTTTGGTGTGGCCAACTCTATCAAGCTAGGATTATCAGCAAGGATAATTTGACCAAAACAGCAACCTGGGACAGGAAAGCTCTCTCCACTCCTATTGCTCCTGATATTCTTTTTTTTTTTTTTTTTTTTTTTTTTTTTTTTTTTTTTTACCACTGAGACACCAGACAGCAAGTTGGCTCCAAAAAGTGCATTCTGCCATAACAATGTCTGGTCTAGAAGTTTTCTGTTTCTTCTGTAAAGAGGGTTCCCACAACAAACTGTCCAAATTAAAGCACTCAGTTCCAGAGGGCTTGCATGGAGAATCTCTTACACCAAGTAGAGAAATAAGGATGTGTCATTTGGGAGACTCTTCATACCCTCAGGCAGAACAAGCAGGAACATTGGGAACCCCAGATGTATAAGATAAACAAAGCAAACCATAATAGCGCCACAAAGACTTTGGAAATTAATCTGTCTTCAGAACCACAGCTAACAAAAATAGGCCAACACTTGAGTGCCACACCTAAACATAGTGACTCTTTGCTAGAGTTAAAGATTTAAATAGAATACAGTCTCCTAACAAAATAGACAAAATGTCTAGAATACAACTGAAAACCAACCATCATACCAGGTACAAAGAAAACCACAACGTGAATAAGAAACACTAGTCAACTGATGCTAACTCTGAGACAAATCAAATGTTGAAATTTTAACAAGAATTTTAAAACAGATGTCATAAATGCCTCAAAAACATGAATTTTTGAGGCAAAATAAGAATTTAAGCAAATAAATACAAGTTATAAAATGAAAATTAAATAGAAATTATAATAACTGAAATATACATTAGCAAGAATACGAATGCTTTCTGGAGGGCCTAAAAATAGAGTGTCATAGAAGATGGAATTAGTAAACTTGAAGAAAAATCAGTAGAATTTATAAAATTTACAAAATATAAGATATATAAAGAAAATAGATTTTAAAATATGAACAGAGACTGAGAGAAGTGTGGGGAAAATGACAAAACATTAAAATTAGCAGGAATAGTAATGGCTGAAACACCCCCCTATTTGGTAAAATATAGAGATTAACAGATTCAAGAAGCTAAGTTAATCTCCCATAACTCCATTGAAGCTTATATTAAGATATAAAATACTTTATTAAGCTAGAAACTAAACACATACAAATAATCTTGAAAGCAGCCAGAGCGAAACAACATACCTGTAAGCAAACACCAATTCAAGCAATACAATGAGCTTAAACAACGTAGGCCAAATAAAACTTACACATTTTTCATGCTTTAAGTGAAAAGAACTTGAGATTTTTATTTCCAGCAAACTATCCTCAAGGAATAAAGGAGAAAGAGAGCTATTTTCAGATGAGGGAAAATTAAAATAATTTGTTGCTATTAGAGCTACCATTGAATAAATGGAAAATCCATCATATGTCTCAGCCCCAAATCTCCTTAAACTGATAAGTAACTTCAGCAAAGTCTCAGGATACAAAATCAATGTGCAAAAGTCACAAGCATTCCTATACACCAAGAACAGACAGAGAGCCAAATCATGAGTGAACTCCCATTCACAACTGCTACAAAGAGAATAAAATACCTAGGAATACAACTTATAAGGGATGTGAAGGACCTTTTCAAGGAGCACTACAAACCACTGCTCAAGTAAATAAGAGAGGACACAAACAAATGGAAAAACATTCCATGTTCATGGATAGGAAGAATCAATATCATGAAAATGGCCATACTGCCCAAAGTAATTTACAGATTCAAGGGTATCCCCAGCACCCACCATTGACTTTCTTCACAGAATTGGAAAAACTACTTTAAATTTCATATGGAACCAAAATAGAGCCCACATAGCCAAGAAAATCCTAAGCAAAAAGAACAAAGCTGGAAGCATCACACTACCTGACTTCAAACTATACTACAAGACTACAGTAATTAAAACAGCATGGGGGCAAGGCACGGTGGCTCATGCCTGTAATCCCAGCACTTTGGGAAGCCGAGGTGGGCAGACCACGAGGTCAGGAGATCGAGACCATCCTGGCTAACACAGTGAAACCCCATCTCTACTAAAAAATTACAAAAAATTAGCTGGGTGTGGTGGTGGGCACCTGTAGTCCCAACCACTCAGGAGGCTGAGGCAGGAGAATGGCATGAACCCTAGAGGTGGAGCTTACAGTGAGCCGAGATCGCACCACTGCACTCCAACCTGGGTGACAGAGCGAGACTCCATCTCAAAAAACAAAAACAAACAAACAAACAAACAAAAACAGCATGGTACTGGTGCCAAAACAGATATATAGAACAATGGAAGAGAACAGAGGCCTTAGAAATAACACCACACATGTACAACCATCCAATCTTTGACAAACCTGACAAAAACAAGCAATGGGGAAAGGATCCCCTATTTAATGAATGTTGTTGGGAAAACTGGCTAGCCATATGCAGAAAGCTGAAACTGGATCCCTTCCTTACACCTTATACAAAAATTAACTCAAGATGGATTAAAGACTTAAATATAAGACCTAAAACCATAAAAACCCTAGAAGAAAACCTAGGCAATACCATTCAGGATATAGGCAGGGGCAAAGACTTCATGAATAAAACAACAAAAGCAATTGCAACAAAAGCCAAAATTGACAAATGGGATCTAATTAAACTAAAGAGCTTCTGCACGGCAAAAGAAACTATCATCAAAGTGAACAGACAACCTACAGAATGGGAGAACCTTTTTGCAATCTATCCATCTGATAAAGTACCCATATCCAGAATCTACAAAGAACTTAAACAAATTTACAAGAAAAAAACAACCCCATCGAAAAGAGGACGAAGGATATGAACAGACACTTCTCAAAAGAAGACATTTATGCAGCCAACAAATGTACGAAAAAATGCTCATCATCACTGGTCATTAGAGAAATGAAAATAAAAACCACAATGAGATAACTTCTCATTCCAGCTAGAATGGCAATCATTAAAAAGTCAGGAAACAACAGATGCTAGAGAGGATGTGGAGAAATAGGAATGCTTTTACACTGTTGGTGGGAGTGTAAATTAGTTCAACCATTGCGGAAGACAGTGTGACGATTTCTCAAGGATCTAGAACTAGAAATACCATTTGACCCAGCAATCCCATTACTGGATATATACCCAAAGGATTATAAATCATTCTACTACAAGGATACATGCACATGTATGTTTATTGTGGCACTGTTTACAATAGCAAAAACTTGGAACCAACCCAAATGCCCATCAATGATAGACTGGATAAAGAAAAGGTGGCACATATACACCATGGAATACTATGCAGCCATAAAAAAGGTTGAGTTCATGTCCTTTGCAGGGACATGGATGAAGCTGGAAACCATCATTCTCAGCAAACTAATGGAAGAACAGAGAACCAAATACGACATGTTCTCACTCATAAGTGGGAGTTGAACAATGAGAACACATGGACACAGGGAGGGGAACATCACACACTGGAGCCTGTCAGGGGATGTGGGGCTAGGGGAGGGATAGCATTAGGAGAAATACCTAATGTAGATGATGGGTTGATGGGTGCAGCAAACCACCATGGCACATGTATGCCTATGTAAAAAACCTGCACATTCCGCACATGTACCCCAGAACTTAAAGTACAATTTGGAAAAAAAAAGTAGATAGTAAAGGGATCTAAATGGATATAGTTTTCCATATTTGACACCATCATAAAACCTTCATATCAATAGGCTGTGATAATGCAACTGGACTTAGGTTTGAATGCTTGCAACTCCAAAACCAGAAAACAACAGGTGAGGGTTGGTGGGAGGAAAAGCAGATTTAATGAGAGAACCAATAAAACAAGAAGTTGGTGAATTAGAGTTCCAAAGTACCATCTCAAAATTTAAAGTTTACTATAGGGCTTTTAAAGGGAAACTTGGTATGAGAGACATGTGGGAGTGGTCCAGGTTGCAGCCACTGTGTATCTTGTTCAGATGGCTCTCTTGGGTAATCACTTATCCAGAGGTCTGGCTTGTGTTAACTTCAGCCCATGGTGGTTGGCTTTGTTTCCAACTCCCCCTAGGCAAGAGGATTTCACAGGGGCCCTTTGTGTAGTTTGTTTCGAGATTAACCTATGGAATTTTTTAAACAAGCATGCACTGCCAGAAGAGAGTGTCTAGAGGGGGAGGGAATGAAGAGGTGAGAGGGAAGGGAAAGAAGAAAAAGAAAGTGGGTGATTTTTAAAATTGAGGTCCCTGATTACAACCCCCAACCCCACTGTCAAGTTTCATTCCATTTCTATGGAAAATGGGTAATGTGGTCATTTTGGCTACTTCCTGCTGAAAAGGAGCATGGTTAGGGGATGGTGGAATGCAACCTATCCACATGGAGTTGAAAGTATTTGCAATTCCCTGGACTTACAAAAGATATCTGCTAGAGCATCATGTTGAGTGTATAACAGCAATACAGTCTACAGCAGTAGAATACACTGATCCCTATAATCCTGACTCAAATTATGAGCAACTTTTTTTTTTTCCACCAGGTGGGGCCTGATCCAAATCATAAAAAGAGTCATTGATTTAAGGGCATTGTGGATAAGACATAGTTCAATTTTCTTGTGCATGTCATATAGGGCTGAGGGTATGTTTCTGGAGTTATCTTGGATGTACACATAGCATTTAGTCTTAATTATAGCACATGTGTGTCACTCTCAATTGTACTTCGAGCTCCTGTGGGGATTGATGACAGGTTAGCTAAATATACATATTTAATAGGTGGTGGGGGAGTTATGAATAGTCATGAAAGTGGTCCCAACAAATGTGTATGAAACAAATATGCATGTAATATATGACTCATGTTCATTTTTGGGTGGAAACTTAACATTTAAAAAGGCTGTATGTGTCAAACAGTCTTTTCAGGACACAAAGGCACTCTCATGTGCAATTTCTGTAAATTGGCCAGAACTAGTCCAGGGTCAGTGGTCTTTTATTGGGAGAAAGTTATTAAAATTAATCTTCTTCTCTAATTAAAGCTGTAGTTATTACTGGTGGAACAGGAGTTGGAAGTCAGTCAACTGATCTCAAGGCCAGTGCTGGTTTGGCTGATAGAGAAAAAAACAAACACTAAAACAAAACCTTGTGGCACTTAGAATACAGTTTACTTTTAAATTATAGGAGTTTGTGAATTAGCCCTTGCCTGGCAAGTCCTATCATGATTTACACAGACCATCTACGATATGCTTTGAATTTCTGACTTTTCCTGTACTACCTCTTTCTTAAATAACCAGTCATTTTATTTCACAAAAAAATTCAATGTATAAGGTATTTTCTCATACAAAATCACTTTCTTTTTTTAAAATAACCTTTTTTACCAAAATACATATTTATATTCATAACTTTTTTCATACTTTTCTATTCTACTTACCAGTTCATTTCTAACATTTAAATAACCTCCAAATAACATAAAATTACTTTTTTCTCAATAAGAACACAACTTATGAAATTGTATGACAACTAGCATTTTTTTCCTATTAACCATTTTTAAAGCCTGTGAACATCAGGTGTTTACATAAGCTATAATCTTAAATTTAAATACATGGTCCTTGTGCCAATAACTCTGAAGATTCAACTCTTATTTATTTATTTATTATTATTATTATTATTATACTTTAAGTTCTAGGGTACATGTGCATAATGTGCAAGTTTGTTACATATGTATACTTGTACCATGTTGGTGTGCTGCACCCATCAACTTGTCAGCACCCATCAACTCGTCATTTACATCAGGTATAACTCCCAATGCAATCCCTCCCCCCTCCGCCCTCCCCATGATAGGTCCCGATGTGTGATGTTCCCCTTCCCGAGTCCAAGTGATCTCATTGTTCAGTTCCCACCTATAAGTGAGAACAGCGGTGTTTGGTTTTCTGTTCTTGTGATAGTTTGCTAAGAATGATGGTTTCCAGCTGCATCCATGTCCCTACAAAGGACACAAACTCATCCTTTTTTATGGCTGCATAGTATTCCATGGTATATATGTGCCACATTTTCTTAATCCAGTCTGTCACTGATGGACATTTGGGTTGATTCCAAGTCTTTGCTATTGTGAATAGTGCCGCAATAAACATACGTGTGCATGTGTCTTTATAGCAGCATAATTTATAATCCTTTGGGTATATACCCAGTAATGGGATGGCTGGGTCATATGGTACATCTAGTTCTAGATCCTTGAGGAATCGCCATACTGTTTTCCATAATGGTTGAACTAGTTTACAATCCCACCAACAGTGTAAAAGTGTTTCTATTTCTCCACATCTTCTCCAGCACCTGTTGTTTCCTGACTTTTTAATGATTTCCATTCTAACTGGTGTGAGATGGTGTCTCATTGTGGTTTTGATTTGCATTTCTCTGATGGCCAGTGATGATGAGCATTTTTTCATGTGTCTGTTGGCTATATGAATGTCTTCTTTTGAGAAATGTCTGTTCATATCCTTTGCCCACTTTTTGATGGGGTTGTTTGTTTTTTTCTTGTAAATTTGTTTGAGTTCTTTGTAGGTTCTGGATATTAGCCATTTGTCAGATGAGTAGATTGCAAAACTTTTCTCCCATTCTGTAGGTTGCCTGTTCACTCTGATGGTAGTTTCTTTTTCTTTTTCTTTTTTTTTTTAAAGATGGTAGTTTCTTTTGCTGTGCAGAAGCTCTTTAATTTAATGAGATACCATTTGTCAATTTTGGCTTTTGCTGCTGTTGCTTTTGGTGTTTTAGACATGAAGTCCTTGCCCATGCCTATGTCCTGAATGGTACTACCTAGGTTTTCTTCTAGGGTTTTTATGGTATTAGGTCTAACATTTAAGTCTCTAATCCATCTTGAATTAATTTTTGTATAAGGAGTAAGGAAAAGATCCAGTTTCAGCTTTCTACTTATGGCTAGCCAATTTTCCCAGCACCATTTATTAAATAGGGAATCCTTTCCCCATTTCTTGTTTCTCTCAGGTTTCTCAAAGATCAGATGGCTGTATATGTGTGGTATTATTTCTGAGTACTCTGTTCTGTTCCATTGGTCTATATCTCTGTTTTGGTACCAGTACCATGCTGTTTTGGTTACTGTAGCCTTGTAGTATAGTTTGAAGTCAGGTAGCGTGATGCCTCCAGCTTTGTTCTTTTGACTTAGGATTGTCTTGGCAATGCGGGCTCTTTTTGGGTTCCATATGAACTTTAAAGCAGTTTTATCCAATTCTGTGAAGCAACTCATTGGTAGCTTGATGGGGATGGCATTGAATCTATAAATTACCTTGGGCAGTATGGCCATTTTCACGATATTGATTCTTCCTATCCATGAGCATGGTATGGTCTTCCATTTGTTTGTGTCCTCTTTGATTTCACTGAGCAGTGGTTTGTAGTTCTCCTTGAAGAGGTCCTTTACATCCCTTGTAAGTTGGATTCCTAGGTATTTTATTCTCTTTGAAGCAATTGTGAATGGAAGTTCATTCATGATTTGGCTCTCTGTTTGTCTGTTACTGGTGTATAAGAATGCTTGTGATTTTTGCACATTACTTTTGTATCCTGAGACTTTTCTGAAGTTGCTTATCAGCCTAAGGAGATTTTGGGCTGAGACAATGGGGTTTTCTAAGTATACAATCATGTCATCTGCAAAGAGGGACAATTTGACTTCTTCTTTTCCTAACTGGATACCCTTGATTTCTTTCTCTAGTCTGATTGCCCTAGCCAGAAATTCCAACACTATGTTGAATAGGAGTGGTGAGAGAGGGCATCCCTGTCTTGTGCCAGTTTTCAAAGGGAATTTTTCCAGTTTTTGCCCACTCAGTACAATATTGGCTGTGGGTTTGTCATAAATAGTTCTTATGATTTTGAGGTACGTTCCATCAATACCAAATTTATTGAGCGTTTTTAGCATGAAGGGCTGTTGAATTTTGTCAAAAGCCTTTTCTGCATCTATTGAGATAATCATGTGGTTCTTGTCTTTGGTTCTGTTTATATGCTAGATTACGTTTATTGATTTGCGAATGTTGAACCAGATTTGCATCCCAGGGATGAAGCCCACTTGATCATGGCGGATAAACTTTTTGATGTGCTGCTGAATCCGATTTGCCAGTATTTTTATTGAGGATTTTTGCATTGATGTTCATCAGGGATATTGGTCTAAAATTCTCTTTTTTTGTTGTGTCTCTGCCAGGCTTTGGTATCAGGATGATGTTGGCCTCATAAAATGAGTTAGGGAGGATTCCCTCTTTTTCTATTGATTGGAATAGTTTCAGAAGGAATGGTACCAGCTCCTCCTTGTACCTCTGGTAGAATTCACCTGTGAATCCATCTGGTCCTGGACTTTTTTTGGTTGGTAGGCTATTAATTATTGCCTCAATTTCAGAGCCTGCTATTGGTCTCTTCAGGGATTCAACTTCTTCCTGGTTTAGTCTTGGAAGAGTGTAAGTGTCCAGGAAATTATCCATTTCTTCTAGATTATCTAGTTTATTTGCGTAGAGGTGTTTATAGTATTCTCTGATGGTAGTTTGTATTTCTGTGGGGTCGGTGGTGATATCCCCTTTATCATTTTTTATAGCGTCAATTTGATTCTTCTCTCTTTTCTTCTTTATTAGTCTTACTAGCGGTCTGTCAATTTTGTTGATCTTTTCAAAAAACCATCTCCCGGATTCATTGATTTTTTGGAGGGTTTTTTGTGTCTCTATCTCCTTCAGTTCTGCTCTGATCTTAGTTATTTCTTGCCTTCTGCTAGCTTTTGTATGCGTTTGCTCTTGCTTCTCTAGTTCTTTTAATTGTGATGTTAGAGTGTCAATTTTAGATCTTTCCTGCTTTCTCTTGTGGGCATTTAGTGCTATAAATTTCCCTCTACACACGGCTTTAAATGTGTCCCAGAGATTCTGGTATGTTGTATCTTTGTTGTCATTGGTTTCAAAGAACATCTTTATTTCTGCCTTCATCTCGTTATGTACCCATTAGTCATTCAGGAGCAGGTTGTTCAGTTTCCGTGTAGTTGAGCGGTTTTGATTGAGTTTCTTAGTCCTGAGTTCTAGTTTGATTGCACTGTGGTTTGAGAGACAGTTTGTTATAATTTCTGTTCTTGTACATTTGCTGAGGAGTGCTTTACTTCCAATTAAGTGGTCAATTTTGGAATAAGTGCGATGTGGTGCTGAGAAGAATGTATATTCTGTTGATTTGGGGTGGAGAGTTCTATAGATGTCTATTAGGTCTGCTTGCTGCAGAGATGAGTTCAATTCCTGGATATCCTTGTTAACTTTCTGTCTCATTGATCTGTCTAATGTTGACAGTGGAGTGTTGAAGTCTCCCATTATTATTGTATGGGACTCTAAGTCTCTTTGTAAGTCTCTAAGGACTTGCTTGATGAATCTGGGTGCTCCTGTATTGGGTGCATATATATTTAGGATAGTTAGTTCTTCCTGTTGAATTGATCCCTTTACCATTATATAATGGCCTTCTTTGTCTCTTTTGATCTTTGATGGTTTAAAGTCTGTTTTTTCAGAGACTAGGATTGCAACCCCTGCTTTTTTTTGTTCTCCATTTGCTTGGTAGATCTTCCTCCATCCCTTTACTTTGAGCCTATGTATGTCTCTGCATGTGAGATGGGTCTCGTGAATACAGCAGACTGATGGGTGTTGACTCTTTATCCAGTTTGCCAGTCTGTGTCTTTTAATTGGAGCATTTAGTCCATTTACATTTAAGGTTAAGATTGTTATGTGTGAACTTGATCCTGCCATTATGATATTAACTGGTTATTTTGCTCGTTAGTTGATGCAGTTTCTTCCTAGCCTCGATGGTCTTTACATTTTGGCATGTTTTTGCAATGGCTGGTACCGGTTGTTCCTTTCCATGTTGAGTGCTTCCTTCAGGGTGTTTTGTAAGGGAGGCCTGGTGGTGACAAAATCTCTAAGCATTTGCTTATCTGTAAAGGATTTTATTTCTCCTTCATTGATGAAACTTAGTTTGGCTGGATATGAAATTCTAGGTTTAAAATTCTTTTCTTTAAGAATGTTGAATATTGGTCCCCACTCTCTTCTGGCTTGTAGAATTTCTGCCGAGAGATCTGCTGTTAGTCTGATGGGCTTCCCTTTGTGGGTAACCCGACCTTTCTCTCTGGCTGCCCTTAAGATTTTTTCCTTCATTTCAACTTTGGTGAATCTGGCAATTATGTGTCTTGGAGTTGCTCTTCTCGAGGAATATCTTTGTGCTGTTCTCTGTATTTCCTGGATTTGAATGTTGGCCTGCCCTACCAGGTTGGGGAAGTTCTCCTGGATGATATCCTGAAGAGTGTTTTCCAACTTGGTTCCATTTTCCCCCTCACTTTCAGGCACCCCAATCACATGTAGATTTGGTCTTTTTACATAATCCCATACTTTTTGCAGGCTTTGTTCATTTCTTTTTCTTCTTTTTTCTTTTGGTTTCTCTTCTCACTTCATTTCATTCATTTGATCCTGAATCGCTGATACTCTTTCTTCCAGTTGATCGAGTCAGTTACTGAAGCTTGTGCAGTTGTCACGTATTTCTCGTGTCATGGTTTTCATCTCTGTCATTCCGTTTATGACCTCCTCTGCATTAATTACTCTAGCTATCAATTCTTCCACTCTTATTTCAAGATTTTTAGTTTCTTTGCGCTGGGTACGTAATTCCTCCTTTAGCTCTGAGAAGTTTGATGGACTGAAGCCTTCTTCTCTCATCTCGTCAAAGTCATTCTCCGTCCAGCTTTGATCCGTTGCTGGTGATGAGCTGCGCTCCTTTGCCTGGGGAGATGTGCTCTTATTTTTTGAATTTCCAGCTTTTCTGCCTTGCTTTTTCCCCATCTTTGTGGTTATATCTGCCTCTGGTGTTTGATGATGGTGACATACTGATGGAGTTTTGGTGTAGGTGTCCTTCCTGTTTGATAGTTTTCCTTCTAACAGTCAGGACCCTCAGCTGTAGGTCTGTTGGAGATTGCTTGAGGTCCACTCCAGACCCTGTATGCCTGGGTGTCAGCAGCAGAGGCTGCAGAAGATAGAATACTGCTGAACAGCGAGTGTACCTGTCTGATTCTTGCTTTGGAAGCTTCCTCTCTGGGGTGTACTCCACCGTGTGAGGTGTGTGGTGTCAGACTGCCCCTAGTGGGGGATGTCTCCCAGTTAGGCTACTCAGGGGTCAGGGACCCACTTAAGCAGGCAGTCTGTCCCTCAAAGCTGTCAGACAGAGTCGTTTGCGTCTGCACAGATTTCTGCTGCTTTTGTTGTTGTTGTTGTTGTTGTTGTTGTTTGTGCTCTGTCCCCAGAGGTGGAGTCTACAGAGACAGGCAGGTTTCCAGTTCGAGCTTCCCAGCGGCTTTGTTTACCTACTTAAGCCTCAGCAATTGCGGGTGCCCCTCCCCCAGCCTCCCTGCTGCCTTGTGGTTAGATCGCAGACTGCTGTGCTAGCAATGAGGGAGGCTCCGTGGGCGTGGGACCCTCCTTGCCAGGTGTGGGATATAATCTCCTGCTGTGCCTGTTTGCTTAAAGTGCAGTATTGGGGTGGGAGTTACCCGATTTTCCAGGTGTTGTGTGTCTCAGTTCCCCTGGCTAGGAAAAGGGATTCCCTTTCCCCTTGCGCTTCCTAGGTGAGGGGCTGCCTCGCCCTGCTTCATCTTTTGCTCGTCAGGCTGCAGCAGCTGACCAGCACTGATTGTCTGGCACTCCCTGTGGAGATGAAACCAGTACCTCAGTTGAAAATGCAGAAATCACTGGTCTTCTGTGTTGCTCGCGCTGGGAGTTGGAGACTGTAGCTGTTCCTATTCGGCCATCTTGCTCCCCCCTATTCAACTCTTTTTTATTAAACCAACAATATTAAATTGGTCTTACTTATCAAAAATCACACAAAGATTATTCTGTTTTTGCCTCTGTTTAAAGTACTATATATTTTGTGCCACACTCTGATGTCTTAACATTTCTAACAGAGACAAATATAAAACTTACCTAATCAGTAAACATAGACAAAAATATATGTTAGGAATTCTTAAAACATTTCTATTTTTATTTTACTGATAATTTTAAAATCCTTTTTATTTTCCAAGGATGATTCAATTCATGTGAACTTGATAGGCATTTTGAATTCAATTTATGAATATTCACTTACTTGTAAATTAATTTTGTTGCATGTTAAACACAACACATGATATAATACATGCACATATATATAAATACATGTAAACATATATATACAAACACAAAGATCCAGTCACTTTGGAATTCTAGCTATGAGACAGCATCACAAACTCACTGTCCTATAAAAGATACTTGAATTCAAATTATTTATCAGATGAAATTGGAACCTATTTACATGGCTAAATTTTGTTTGCCCTGATAGCTAACCCAATGAAGGCTGTTGACCAAAATCCTGAGTAACAGTTTCCATGGTAGTTTAATTTTTGAAAAACTTCTTTTATCCTTTTCATCAGATCCAAATGAGCTATTAATGTCTATATTTTAGTTAGAACTGGCTGAACTATATAAGCAAAACAAAAGCTTCAAGTAACTTTGAATTATAGTTTTATCTCAACACCAGCATCTTAATAACAGCAGATTCAGAAAAGAAAAGATAAACAGAGAGCTTTAGAAGACTCTATTTAACTTTACAGTTGCAAGTTAACTATGTGAGTTCTGAATTTTTATTGTTGTAATTTTCCCATCAGTTTAAAATGTGAACAAAAATGGGCTATATTGTGTAATCAGCTGGAGTCCCAGAAAATCTGCCATGTGTTTGAACTTTTCCATGTTTTGAAATATGTAAGACTGGGATCCACAAAAACAGACAAATATAAATGAGCTAATTCTCAAATTGGGTAAAATTCTGACCACTATTCCCTTTTCTACCAGGTACCCAAACTGAATACAACCATAAAGTGGCTTATTCCAAGGAAAAGTCCAAATGAATGGGAAGGGTATTCCAAGTTGTACACACCAGAGTGACCTACTCAGTCTTGAAGCCCATTAACTACCCCAAACAGCATGTTTGCTTGCATTAGTGAAATGTTACTGGCAGCTGTTGCCATAAGGGAAAAGAAGGTAGAATCCCTGAGACAAAGTGTTCTTGGCAGCTTCTGGGATGTCCCTGGAGTCCCAGCCACAGTGTCAGCTAGCCATGAGCATCTTGTGCTCACAAGCAATTGTTGCTCTGCCCAGTGGCATAAATGGGAAATCCCTGGTGTGCTTCCATGTTCATTTCCTCCATCCATTAGAAACTAGGCAGGCTAGACTACCTGAAGCATGCAGCCTCAAATTTACATATATTATAGTACACAGAGCAACCACAAAGAAAATATAAAAAATTATACAATAAAAAAGAATCAGGGTCGATTCCAAGAATGTTTAAATAATTAACAGGAAAGCAGAAAGGAAGAAAAGAATAAGAAACACAGAAAACAAGTAATTAAATAAAAGATTTAAATACTAACATATCAATAATTACCTTAAGTGTAAATATTAGTAGTTCAATTTAAAGATATAGATTAGATAAGTGACATGAGTAAATTGGTGCATTAAGAAGCTCCAAGTCCTCATGGGGGAAAAAAAAAGCAGAACAACCAAACAAAAACACAAAACAAACTGGTTAACATTATTGTATAAAAGATCCAGAAAAGTGTCAAGGGTCTATAACCGTCAACTGAATGACCATTTTTTTAAATGACATTCAAAACAGTAGGCAATTGTATGACATTTTTACTCACTCTTGCCCTACTCCTTCCCTGGCATGGAGCAGTCTTGGTCCGAAGAAAGTGGTAGCTTACCTTTCAATTCCCTCTATTGAAACTGAAGGGAGCACAGCAGATCTTAACTGTAATATTCTAACCTGTCTGGGGACTGCCTGAATGACTGGTCTCTGTTTTGCCTAACTTGGATCTCAGGCACAGAACAGTGATGCAACTCAGATCTCAGACAGGGAGAAGAAATGAGTGCTGCTGAGAAAGCTGCAGGGAGGCTAAAATCTACAGATGCCTGGGGAAAGTTATTATGGGTGAAGAGACATAACAGACCACCTAAGGCTCTGAGGCGATTCTGGGGTGAGATTCTTTGGGAAATTAAGACACTAAAAAGCAGCTATGTATATAAGAAAATTGAAAAAGCCACAAACCAGCCCAGATATGTGTATGTTGCATGCTCAGAAAAGACCAGAGGCCTTAATATTTCATTTTGAGTTAAAGTCCAAATAATACCCAGCAGCAAAGTACAGAACTGCCTTGATACCAAACCAGCTTGAAAAGAATGAGAAAGTAGGTAGCTGTTTTACAAATGCTCAAGTTTTAACAAAAAGATGACAAGATTTATTACAAAAGTAAAGAATGGTAAAAGACATTACATGAAAACAGTAACCAAAATATAGTTGGGTTGGCTATACAAACATCAGCCAACAGTATTTAACTGTAAGTAAAATACTGTTGCAAGAGACAAAAGAGGAAATTATATACTAAGGAAAGCATCAATTCACTAAAAATATATAACAATAGTAAACATCAAACATCAGAGTCCCAAAATATCTGATGCAGGATTGATGCCAGAAAAATGGCAGAGTGGGAAATTATTCTTCATCCTACCACAAAAACTAACAATTAGACAGCTATCTTTGAATGAAAATAGCATTGAAAGAGCTCAAGATTCCAATTAAGATCCTGCAACAAAAAAATGGAGAATAACTGCACAGAATGTATTGTTGGGTAGGTTGGCATACTTGAGATGTCTGGAGAAAGCTAGTAACAAAGAATAAGGGTGGAACCCATCAGTATCATTAATGCAGTGGGTGCCACCATGGTCTCCAATTGCCTGCTGTGTAGAGGGCACCGGCAGTTTTTGTCACTGAGGTATTCAACCATTGGTGAGGCAAAACTCCTGAAGAAGGAAACACTTCTGAATTCACTCCTTTAAAAAGGAGGTTTTATTGTGCTGGTCTAGGACAAGGGCTACTACCTCTCCAACCCCATGGCCACCCTGGACCTGGAGCCATGGCCACTCCATGTCCACACTGCAGAACCCATCTTCACAGCCATAGCACACATACCACTGCATTTCTGAGACTAGAGCAAGAGCCACTGTAAGATAGAACTGCCCTGGTCCTTAGAACTGTGGTCACTCTGTGCATACTTTCACTCTGGACACCAGCTTTGCCACCACTCCATCAGTACTCATACTTTGTGATACAGCTCCAATGAATGGAGGAAAACCAGGGTCCTTTGCCTCATGCCGATTAGATAAAATTACATGGACACATGTGGAGTAGTTTTAAGGAGTGGAGTGTTTAATAGGCAAGAAAGAAGGTAGAAACTCCCCCGCACAGAGACAGAGGGAGGGGGGCTCCAAGCCAAGTGAGGAAACCCCGAGTGTAGTGGAAAACAGTCGGCTATACTAGGAGGCTGGAGGAAGTGGTGTATGATTTGCGTAGGGCCCAGGGGACTGGTTTGATCAGGTATGCAATTCACATAGCCCATGAAAAAACTGGCCCTCCTAGCCTTTTAATATGCAAATATAGGGCGCCATAATGTCCTGCATACGTTGGGTTATCTGGAGGCAGCCATGATGCTTGGCACAGTGTGACAAGGAGAAGAGGGTGGGAATTGCCATATTGGATGGACTCAGTTTCTAATGACTGGCATTTGTATATCAAAGCTTCCCAGTGGCCTTGCCCTTCAAGCTGATTTTCTGCTAGAGTAGAAACATTTCTGGAGCTTCATTTGGTGTAACCAAATGAGTTATAGAGAAACGCCACACTTTGAGACAAATTAAGGAGTCCTTTAAAATTCTCTCGGCCCTGAAGAAGGGGCTAGATTCTCTTTTATACTATGGTCTAAATAGGGGAGGGGGAGTTTAACTGAAGCAGTTTTACAGAAGCAGAACAGGTAAAAAGTTAAAACAATTAATTGGTTATAGAAGCAGTTACAAAAAAATAAACAGTTCCAGGTGCAGGGGCTTAAACTATCACTAAGAGATAAATGCAGGGGCTTTTAGGTACCTTGCATGGAGCACATTCCCAGGAGCTGCTGGTACAGCCTGCCTCAATATCTTATCAGCAGGTACATTCCTGGATGTGCTTGGAGTCAGCTTGCACTAGTTATTCCCTTAAGGGGGATAAAGGGGGCTGCAAGTGAAGAAACTAAAATGGAGTCTGTGCGGCTCTTTCTGCTAGGAGAGGGTCACTCAGATTAAAACAAGATAGGGTATCACATTCCCCACTCATGTTTTGAGGAATCAAATAGTTGATTCTTCAGTCATAGCAAAGGGGTTATACTGGGTTCTGAGACACATAAGTTTGACAGAAGCTATGTGCTGCTTTACGAAGCTAAGGAGTCAATTTAATATACAAGGCCCAAAGATTAAACTTAACAAGAGAAGGAGAAGGGGTCCTGCCAATCTAGTAATTAGAGTAGTTAGCCTTGGATTTCAGTTGAACATGCTTTGATACCGGGGGTGTTACTTTCTCATTCTTGCTGGCATCTATCTAGATTTTCTCACACTCTTTGGAGAGTATCTTTTATGACTGCAGACTGATTGGCATAGAAACAGCAACTCTCTCCTAGGGTGGCACATAACCCTCCTTGGGAGAGAAATGTTAGATCTAATCCTCGGCGGTTTTGAAGAACTACTTCAGCTAGAGACTCTACGTGGGTATGTAGCATATTTATGGCTGACTGGAGATTGCTTAAATCAGCATCTACTTGCTGAGACACGGACATTAGTCCAGTTTCTCCCTGAACCAGGGCAGTCGTGCTAATGGCTGCTGACCTAGCTATGCTAAGGCAGGCTAGGAGGGGTACTAGGAGTGGGGCAGCTCGGCGTAACTTGGAATGCAATTCAGGGGGAGCAATATGAAGTTGCCTTTCTGGCCCACTGTACACATAGACTTGGGGGAGTACATGAACCAACACACACAGGAAAGGTCTGGGTTCAGCCCATTGATGCAGTGAGTGAGGCCTGAAGTACAAGCCAACCAGGTATTGTTAGGTGCCTGGTAGGAAACTGAGGCGTTTAAGGAAGTAAGTAGAGGTTGATTACAAGTGGCCTGAAAGGGAGAAGCAGATAAGTTATACCCATGGCTAATTAGACAGGAGGCATTCCCTGTCACGTCTCCTAGTGTAAGGGCATGGGATTGTGTATGACAAGGAAGAGAGTTAACCTTGAACATGGTCTCTATTCCTAATCTAACATAATATGGGGGTTTGGCTTTTAGGCACAACCAACAATCTCAGGCTAGTTTAGGCTGGGTGAGATTAAGGAGGTGACACACCCTGTCCAGAATGGACATCAGGCTGGGTTGGAGATGTTGTCGTTGTAGTTGAGATTTAGGAACCAGGAGTGGCCGGAAAGTTAAATCGACCCTATCTTGGTGTTTTTGGAACATAGGGTCGCTTAAATCAGTTACAAGTCTGATTGGCTTAGGAGGGCTCCATGGGACCAGGACATTTTACTGAATGGTGAACATTGTTCCAGCATAAAATCTGAGATATAAAGCCTTAATCCCCATGACATGCCATAATATCATTGAGCTGAATTAGAATTATGGATAGTTATAGTAAGAGGGTTGCAATTTCTTATAGTACACTGTCTAGGACAGGAAGTGTGAGTTATGGAGAGGGTTGAGGACTGGGTTGATCCTCCAGAATAAGTGGCCAGGGTTACACATGACCAGTGAGGGCAGAAAAACTGATAGGAATCTCAACAACAAGAGTCAGGGTGATTTCCAGGACAGAGGTAAAGATCAACACTCTGGAGTCCTTTTTCTGCACCTTTGGAGCTCCCACATCCAGTCCGGTTTCCTGTGTGTCTGAATCCTGCAGCCAGGTCAACGTTTCCTGCTCCTATGACTGGAAGATTGCGTCGCTCTTCATGGGTATGGGTTGGCTCTGGGAATAAAGCACATAAATCGACTGCAAAAGAGACTTCTTTGGAGGTTCTTGCCTTCCAAGTAGTGTTTGCAAATACACATCCTTTAGAGCCGTCGGTCTGGTGACGATGAAGGTATGAGGTCCTTTCCAGGCAGGAATGAGTCCTTCTTTCTGGAACTTTTTAACATACACCAGGTCACCTGGCTGGAAAGAGTGGCAGGGTCCCATCTGGTCAGGAACTGGATTGGGGTGTGCTCCCCGGACAAGCGTCTGGATGATGTCTTGTACCTGCTGGAGAGACTGCAGGTACTGTAACAAACTACCTTGAGAGATTTCTGCTAAATGGGTGTCTCTCAACCTAGGTAAGATAGGCAGAGCCTTTCCATACATCATTTCAAAAGGTGAAAACCCAGCTCGGTAAGGGGTGCATCTTACTCTAAGAAAGGCTAAAGGGAGGAGCCTCACTCAATCTTCACCGGTCTCTAGAATTAATTTTGTAAGAGTATTTTTAGGGTGCAGTTCATGCGTTCTACCTGTCCAGAGCTCTGGGGTAGATAGGCACAATGGAGTTTCCATTTGATGTTTAATGCCTTGCTGACCGACTGAGCTATGGACGAGGTGAAGGCTGGTCCATTATCAGACCCTATGGCAACAGGCAGCCCGTGTCTTGGGATGATTTCATTTAGTAAAAACTTAACGACTGTGGTGACAGTTTTGCTTCTGGTGGCAAATGCCTGAGTCCACCTGGAAAAGGTGTCTACTAGTACCAGGAGGTATTTATACCTTGCCCGGTGCAGTTTTATCTCTGTAAAGTCAATTTCCTACTTTTCTCCTGGTGAGTCTCTGCAGACGGTGGCCTGGGCTGGGTTTGGAACCTTGTTTGGCATTTACTTGAGCACAAGTCTTACAGTGAAGAGCTGCTTCATCAGCTAAGTCCTGAAGGTGGGGGATCTTGAAACGGCTCCTTAGAGGCTGGGCCAGTTTTACTCCTCGTAAATGGGTGGTAGAATGTAGATGGCTGATTAAAGTTTCCCCGAGGGCTCAGGGCATGAGGATTCTGGAATCAGGAAGAATCCACCAACCTTCCCAGTTTTTACTGGCCTGAAGATCTGAAGCTTGTTTTTCTTCTGGGAAATATTTTGGGTTGTCTGGCAAGTCAGGTTGTGGAAAGGACACTGCAGGTAGCAGGGTCAGAGGCACGACTGGAAGCCAAGCTGCCTCCGGAGCTGCAGAGTCTGCTCTTTGGTTACCACGGGCAACAGCCATGCTCTTTCTTTGATGTCCTTTGCAGTGAATTACAGCCACTTGCTGAGGAAGCCAAACAGCTTCAAGCAGGGCTAAAATTTTGTCTTTGTTTTTAATAGTTTTTCCTGCTGAGGTGAGTAGCCCTCTCTCTTGATAGGTGGCTCCGTGTACATGTGCAGTAGCAAAAGCATACCTGCTGTTAGTGTAAATGTTAATACGTTTATTTTTACCCTATCGGAGAGCCTGAGTGAGGGCGATTAATTCAGACTTCTGTGCCAAGGTACCTGCTGGCAACGCATTGGCTCACAGCACATCTGTCTCTGTAGTAACGGCTGCACCAACCTTTCGTACTCCTTGTTTGAGGAAGATGCCACCATCTGTAAACACGGTGGCATCCGCCTTCTTTAGGGGCACATCTTGGAGACCAGGTCGGCCAGTTTCCGTAGTTTCTAACAGTTCCTGGCAGTCATGGACAGGTGTAGTGAAGTCTGGATCAGGGAGTAAAGTAGCTGGGTTTAAACACTTTGTGGGACAGAAAGTCAAACGAGGCTTATCTAACAGTAAACTCTGATACTGCAGGATGCGAGCATTTGACCTCCATTTGCCAGAAGCACTTTGTAGCAAAGTCTGTATGGCATGAGGAGCCGTAAGGGTTAAATTTTGGCCTAGAGTCAATTTGTCAGTCTCCTGGACTAGGCTTGCTGGTGCTGCTATGGCTCGCAGACAACTTGGCCATCCAGACGTCACAGGGTTCAGTCTCTCAGGCAAATAGGCTACTGGGCATCTACAGGGTCCTAAAGTCTGAGTGAGCACACCCTTAGCAACTCCCTGGCTTTCATGAATGAAAAGGTGAAATGGGTTTAAGATATTTGGGAGAGCTAGAGCGGGTACCTCAGTTAATGCCTTTTTCAGGTTTTTGAAAGCCTGTTCTTCGGTGTCAGTCTAAACTAGTGGGCCATTCCCTCCAGTAGCGGTGTACAGGGGCTTGACAATCTCTGCAAACCCTAATATCCACAGGTGACAGTATCCTACCACCTCCAGGAATTCACGGACCTGTCTCTTAGTGGTGGGAGTGGGAATTCGCAGGATGGCCTCCTTACGAGCACTGGTGAGTGCCCTTTTCCCTCTGTTTATCTCATACCTTAGGTAGGAGACTCTGGGAAGACAAAGCTGGGTCTTTTTGGCCGAGACTTGATACCTGAGTTCCTGAAGGAAGTAAAGTAGGTCCTTAGTATGTTGCAGGCAACTGTCAGCAGTTTCAGTAGCTAATAAAAGGTCTTCTATGTACTGAAGAAGAGTACAATTAGGGTGTCTGGCTCAGAATGGTATAAGATCCTGTTGGAGGGCTTCCTTAAAAAGGGTGGGGGAATTTTTAAAACCTTGAGGTAATCGAATCCAGGTCAATTGGGTGATGTCTTCTGAGCCAGGATCTGTCCATTCAAAAGCAAAGATAGGTTGGCTTTTGGGGGCTAGAGGAATAGCAAAGAAAGCATCTTTTAAGTCAAGGACAGTGTACACTGTGCATTCTGGCAGGAGCAGACTGAGTAAAGTATAAGGGTTAGAGACAGTTGGGTGGACAGCGACTGTCCATCTATTAACTTCTTTTAAGTCCTGTACAGGTCAGTAATCATTTGTTCCAGGTTTTTGGAGCAGCAAAAATGGAGTATTCCAGGTGGGGGACTGACTTGGTGTGAGTATGCCAGCTTGTAACAGTCACTGAATATGGGGGTTGATTCCCTCCCTAGCCCACTGACTTACAGGATATTGCTTCACCTGGACTGGCAAGTCAGTGACCAGGAGTTCTACTACCACTGGCGGATGGTGCGTAGCCAGTTCCGGGGGAGTTGACTCAGTCCAGACTCGAGGAAAGAGAGTCTGTAAGTCCAGTAGGGGAGGATTCGTCTTATTTTCCAGCGGTTGTGAAGGTCAAACTAAGAGATATTCTTCTGACAGAGGGTTGGTTAGCAGGAGCTGAGCAGTAGGGGACATTGTGTCCCCTAACATGAGGTGAGCTTGTTCGGCCGAGAAGAAACAGATGCCTGCAGCTTGTGGAGCAGGTCTCACCCTGGGAGGGGAAAAGGACACTCTGGGACCACAAGGAATGAGTGGGTTACTCTTTTCTGTCCCAAACTCACCTCTCGTGAGTGGGTGATAGGATATTTCTGAATAACTCCAGTAGCCCCCTGTACAGCCACTTTCCTATTAGAGACACTGCCTAGGGGCGTCTGCAGTACCGGGTGTTTTGCCCCAGTGTCAATTAGGGAGTGTACAGGCTGGCCCCCCACTGTGGCGGTCATCATGAGCTCCTGGGGACCAAGTGTAAAGGAGCCCTGGACTCGTCAATCATCAGATTCTTCCGCAGTGGGGAGGGTGAGAACTTTTTTCTCTTCTGGTTTTTCCTCTGGTCTTAATGGGCATTCCTTTTTCCAGTGTCTTATCTGCTTGCAAAAAGTGCATTGGTTTTTCTCCAGGTGAGCCCGCTCCCCTTTCTGGTCCTTTTGCGGGGGACCCAGGTTTCCCTGACCATTCTTCTGTGATGGGGGCCTTTCCTTTTTGACTTCCTGAATGGCAGCCACTATGATTTTTACCTGTCTTTTTGATGCTTTGTCAGTGGCTTTTTTCAGCTGCCTGAGCTGCCTGTTTCTGCTTTTCAAACTCTCGGTTGTCAAAAACCTTTTGGGCTATCTCTAAAAGTTGACTGATGTTCATTCCAGCAAGTTCTTCTAGCTTTTGTAATTTTCTTTTAATGTCAGGGACTGCCTGAGCCACAAATGCCAAATTAAGAGCATGGCTATTTTCAAGAGCCGCCAGGTCAAAAGGGGTGTAAGTCCAATAGGCCTCCTGGAGGGGTTCCAAAAATGCTCCTAGTGACTCATCAGGCCTCTGGACAACTTCAATTGTCTTTGACAAATTTATGGGTTTTCGAGCAGCTCCCTTGATACCCGCAAGGAGATACTGGTGAAATCGTCTAAAGCTCTCTTCCTACCAGAGGAGTTTGGGTCCTAATTAGGCCAGGTAGAGGGAAAAACCTCCTCAATTTTGTCTTGGGCTTCCTCTTCTGGCCCACCAGCTGATGTAAGGTAATACTTTCTGGCCTCCTTTCGGATACATTCCCTCTCTTCAGAGGTGAAAAGGGTTAAAAGGAGTTACTGACAGTCATCCCAGGTGGGTCAGTGAGTCCAGAGCACGGACTCCATTAGTGAGGTCAAAACCTGGGGCTTTTCAGAAAAGGGGTGATTATGAGCCTTCCAGTTGTACAGGTCAGAGGTAGAGAAAGGGACATTAACTAAGAAGGGTGCTCATCACCCGGAGGGATTTGCACCTTTCTCAGCGGGAGGATGGGGGCTACCTCCTCCTGCCTCAGTGGCAATTGGGAGACTATAGTGGAGAGCCTACAAGAAATGTAGTCAAGGAGACAAGGGAAGAAATGGAGGGAGCAGGAGGGTTATAGGATGGTGGAACTGGGTGAGGAAAACTTTCCTGTTCTTTAGAAGGAGGCAGTACAGGAGGAGCCGAGGGGCTGAGGGGCGGGGCAAAAATGCAGAAAGGACCTTGGAAGTGGGATCATGAATGGCGCATGAGCGGAGCCAGGGAGGAGGGCTCCAGACCAAATCCAACCATTGATAAATGTAGGGAAACTGATCGGGGTGACCAGGAATTCCAGTAAGGACCCGCCACACAGCCTGAACAGCTGTGGGGTTAAATGACCCTTCTGGGGGGCCACCCGGTTCCAAACTGTGGCCATTCTACTTCACAGAGTGTCTGGAATTTGCCCTTCTTAAGGCAGACTCCGTAATCCTCTTAGAAGCCCAGAGAGAAGTTCTGCAACATACATTGGAGAGGGCTCCAATCTTTACAGGACCAGGAAGAGGAGTTTCCCATTTTGGAGGCAGTTTAACAAGGTTTGAGCAGAGATATTAAACCTAGCAAGGACAGAGAAATTCACGACCTGGGGGGCTGGCGTATTGGAAGAACAGAAATAACATAAGCAGAAGGAGCAGGAAAACAACTATAGCCAACACTTCCTGCCACATGAGGTTTGTTTTCTTAAGCTTTGAGATCTAGGGAGGAGGACTGGAGGCTGACTTGAGGGTTCCTTGGCCAGATGGACCTAGATGGCCTCTCTCTTTCCCTTGACCTATAGACTAAATATTTTTGGTGTCTCCATGACTCAAAGGCAAAAAGTTCAAACTTGGCCCTTTCTTTCAAGGGTTTTAGGAGGGAGAGCACAGCCAAATCCTGGAGGAGCCGGACTTGCTGTGACACAGGAAAACGAGATGTGCAGGGTAAGGAATAAGGATGAGGAGGAAAGGGGCCACTTGGATCTTTCCTAAGGTAGGAGAGCAGCCACAGGGGGACAGAATAAGAGTCCAGATGGAGTAAAGCAGTACGAGAGTAGGTTTCTCTGCACAGTCTTCTATCCAAGGGCACGGGAAAAGTTACAGGATGACAGAAAAGGTGGGCAAGCAGGTCTGCAGGGTGGCTATTTTGAATCCACCACTGATCTAATGTGGAGGCGATCCAGTCACTTGGGCATGGGATGTGGCAATCTAAATGCCAGTAGCCTTTATGGTGTCAGAAATTCCAAATGGGTGAGTGTTTCTCACACTCTTTCCTGTAACAACACCTGATTTGTTTCTGACAGAAAAGGCAAAACTGGGACGACCAGCCCAAATAACTGGTGAGGAATTTGACCTCCTGTGGTAGAAAATCAGTACTGAGGACCTTGAAGACGTCCTTTCCCAGTTGCCTTGGGCAGTATCGGCGACCTGACATATGAAACTTAGACACTAAACAAGAAAATAGACACTAGGGCATATAAACAAGTTTAACATTTTTTTTTTCTTTTTATAGTCAAACAAGGGGTGAGGGATCCCATGATGGAATCAGTCAGATGCCCGCCTGGCTGCTCCCCCTGAGCGGACGTAGGCTCCTCTTAGCATTGGCAGGCCAGTATAAACCCCCGGCTGAGATCGAGCTATGTCCAGTGCTGCCTTAAGCCTTATGAGGTCGCCTCGGAACCTCAGGTGAGGGCCCACTCGAACTCCGTAACTTTCGCGGTGGAGATACAAATTGGAAATTCAAGCACAAGCCCTTGAACTCCCCATTCACGCACTCATTCACGCAGAGTTTATAACGGTTTTCTTATTCTTGTTCCAAAACAGAGGTCTCTAGGAGATTTGAATGAGAGAAGGAAGAGAGAGAGAGAAAGAGGGAGGGGGGAGAGAGGGGGGGAGAGAGAGAGAGAGAGGGGGGGGGGGAGAGAGAGAGAGAGAGAGAGAGAGAGAGAGAGAGAGAGAGAGAGATACTAAACGGAGAGACCAGACCGGCCTGCCAAAAACCAGGACTCAGTCCTCCAGTGTTCTGGAATATGGACAGAGTCAAGGGAGGGCCTTCGTCAGGGCCGCTTCCATCACAGAGAGACACAGTCGCCTAACAGGAAAACCAGGATTCTGTCCTCCAGCGTCCTGGAATGTGGGCAGAGTCAAAAAGGGAGGGTCCTTGTCAGAGCCAGTTCCCTCCCAGAGAAACGGAGTCAGATCTGACTTACCTTCCTGGGACCAGAAACTGAGGACTCAGGAGTTGAATTTTTTGTGGGCACACAAGGGTAGTCAATCCGTTCCTCTCTGGAAGACGGGATCTTATGGGGCCCTGGAACGTCTTCAGGTGGCGCCTCCCCTATAAGTCCTCTGTCTGTCCGGGAAAGCCTGGAATGAGTCTGGCTCTCACCCCATAGCGAAATCTCGCTGGGGCCTCCAAATGTTGTAACCAAGCGAGTTATAGAGAAACGCCACATTTTGAGACAAATTAAGGAGTCCTTTATTAGCCAGCCACTGAGAGACAGCTAGCGCTCAAAATTCTCTCGGCCCTGAAGAAAGGGCTAGATTCTCTTTTATACTATGGTCTAAATAGGGGAGGGGGAGTTTAACTGAAGCAGTTTTACAGAAGCAGAACAGGCAAAAGTTAAAAAAATTAATTGGTTATAGAAGCAGTTACAAAAAAATTAAACAGTTCCAGGTGCAGGGGCTTAAACTATCACTAAGAGATAAATGCAGGGGCTTTTAGGTGCCTTCCACGGAGCACATTCCCAGGAGCTGCTGGTACAGCCTTCCTCAATATCTTATCAGCAGGTGCATTCCTGGATGTGTTTGGAGTCAGCTTGCACTAGTTATTCCCTTAAGGGGGATAAAGGGGGCTGCAAGTGAAGAAACTAAAATGGAGTCTGTGCGGCTCTCTCTGCTAGGAGAGAGTCACTCAGGTTAAAACAAGGTAGGTTATCACACTTCAAAATAAACAAACCTTACCAAGGACCCCTTATCCTCTCTACCTGCCTAAAATATTTTCTTAATAACTCTATAACAATTCCGCATGAGGAGATGTCACCCTAACTGCTGTTAGGGGGTTTTGGGCAACAACTCTTTCTGGCTACTTCCTGCTGAAAAGGGGCATCGAGTGAGGAACAGCAGCTAGGGCTCCTCCTGGGGTTGATCTAAGGGTCCTTGGAAGAATGGCTTATCCATGCATGGTTCACTTTGCTGCACCGTTTGGAGTTTGATTGCCTCCAGATGGATGAGAAGAAAAATTCAAGTTAGTATTGAGTTACAAGGTCCAAATATTAATAAAAGACACATAAGCAAAAGGGGGCTTAATAAAGGAGCTAACCAATTCCATAAGGAATACTGGAATTCCTTAAAGAGGGATTGTAACCACCTGGGGCTGAAGCCTTTAGTTTCTCTTAGCCTGTCGATAATTTTGATTTGATCTTTGAGTACCTGTGGATTTTCCTCTACTTTACTAGAGGTGTTAATCTAGAAGCAGCATGTTGCATTTAAAAGTGCATAGGTACCTCTTACTTCAATTTTAAGGACATCTAAGGCCTATTTTATGCTACTACTGAGACTAAAGAGTCTATAGATTGCTGTTGTGCCTCTATGGCATCTAGAGTTGCCTTACATCTTCAGCGCATACTAATAGAGATATAAAGTACTGATCTTTCAAGGAGAGGGATACCCATAAATGAGAATAGACCTCTGGCTATAGAATTTCCCATCCATGTTTTTTCTAAAATGGGATTGTCATGTGCATGCCCTCCCCAGTCTGCCCTTTCAGTCAAATCTCCATGTGATAGCACAGAAATGATAGATCTCTTTGTCTGTCATATTCGAGATAGTGCAGTTTTCTAGAAAAGAGCCTAAGTTAGGGATGTCCGCAGATGATGCTGAGCAGAATTTAAAAATAACAAGTTGGGAACTACTGATACTAAAGTACAAGTTCCCTTCCAATGCCTTAGGAGGATTAAGTGTATCCAGGAGCCACAGAGAAAATATAGCCCCATTCCTTGAAGAGATGGTTCTACGTTGTGGCTTGTCATTTGGAATTTGACATACCAAGTAAGAAGCATCCACCTGACAAATGGAGTTTCAAAACATTAGAGATATTATATGCCCTGGCCAATATCTTAGATGATCCTTATGACAAGGGCTGGCAGTCCAGTTGTCTCCAGGTGGCCCACATATCTGTAAGCTGCTACTATTAGCAAACATCATACAAGGGTCTGGAATTCCATGAGGTCACATGCTTGGAAAGGCCCATGTGTTATTCTTTAGATTATAATTAAGCTGGTAACATAGAACATGCCACTCCCATCTGAGCCCTTCCAACCAGGAGAGGCTAGATTCTGAAAGCCCCCACTAGGTCTTCTGATCCTTTTAGATCACCCTTTTTGCGGTCTCCTCCCCCAATCTTTGAACTTTCAGCAATTACAAATGTGATGTTAAAATATCTGAGATCTCCCAAGTGTGGTCCTTCCCCGCTGCTTTTGAAGCAGAGGGAGGCATTTGCTTTCACTCAATCAACTTTTCCTAGTCTGAGGGTGTGAAGCTTATCTTTGGGGAGAGTGTTCTTTGGCACTGGGGGCAGAGTGTTCTCCTGAGAGGAGTAAGTTACCCAGATGGGTGCAGCACACCAACATGACACAAGTATACATATGTAACAAACCTGCACATTATGCACATGTACCCTGGAGCTTAAAGTATAATAAATAAATAAATAAATAAATAAATAAATAAATAAAATAAAAAAGAAAGTTCTCCCATACCATGTCCCATTTATGCCTGATAAGTCTTTAAGGGTTAAAGGTAAAGTCAACAAAAGGAATCCTAAGACAGTGAATTCCGCGTCACTGTAAGTTTCCTTAGTGCCATTGAATTGAGCGAACTGCTTAGGACAGACCCAACAATTAGTCTTGTACAAATGGGCCAAGGCGGATATTGTAGGAGCCAAAGGATGTGACATGTTATTAAGTGCGATAAAAAGTCCTAACAGATTTAGTGACAGTAAAACGCTCACAATTACTTCCTGTTTGTAACTGTTATTCATGCTATGGGGATGATAATTAAGCAAAATGCTACATTAATTGAGATTCTCTGTCCAATATTCCACCCTGTGGGTGCTACAGTACATAGCCCTACTGCAAATAGTAGAGTAAGTATTAGCAATTCGTGCAAGGGTGGCATAGTAAATAATTTCCACCAAAAAGAAGTTGTAATATTTGGCGATAAATCTCAAAGGAGAGGTAAAAATGACACAAAAGTATTTAGTGAGATAAGTGCGAGATGAGTAATGAGTAGTTCTTACTCAGTTACTTATTTTTTTTTGTGATTTCCAGCTTAAGATCTCCTATTTTTCATGTTGATATTCAGGACATTCCTCTGGGCTGTCGGGGGTTGCTCCCTCAGCATTCCAGGCTTTGACTGAAGTGTGATGTATCCAGGAGTCAATTCCCCTAACTTTTATTGCTGAGGAGGTTGAAAGAAGAACAATGTAAGGCCCTTCCCAGCTTGGGCTTAGGGAGGGAGAGAGAGAAGAAAGAGTTTTACCAGTACCAAATCTACTGGGTTAAATAGAGGGGGTCCAATTTCCTGGGGTTTGGCTTTCACAAATTGTGCTAATTCCTGATGAAAGTGAGCCAGAGAGGTTACATGCTTAACTAGCTCAGAGGTTTCCTGATCTAATAGAAAATCATTGGTAAGGAAAGGTCCATCCATACAGCATCTCAAAAGGGCTAAGACTTAATTTTGAAGGAGTATTTCTTATTTGTAGTAAGGCCATGGGAAGAAGAGTGACCCAAGGCAGGTGAGTTTCTTGGGATAATTTTCTGAAGTGTCTCTTGATAATACCATTAGTTTTGTCTACCTTTCCTGAGGATTGGGGTCTCCAAGCACAATGGAGATGGTATTATATGCCTAGTGCTTTTGAGATCCATTGTGTCTTTGAGGCCCATTGTCACATTGAAGATACTTATGTAGACCAAAGCAGGGAGTTATTTCATTAACTAATACTTTTACTACCTCAGAGACTTTTCCTGTATGGCAGGGAAATGCTTCTACCCAGTTAGTGAAGGTATCTACCCATACCAGCAGGTATTGAATGCCTTTTGTCTTTGGCATGTGGATAAAATCTATTTGCCAGTCCTCCCCTGGATAACTTTCTATTCTTTGAGTTTGAGAAGGAAGGAGTCACCTGTTCAGGGGATTGTTTTTAAGACAGACTTCAAAAGCATTAACGACTTGCTTGACTGTTTTTAGTAAATTCTTTCCTGAGAACAATCTCTCAGCACATTAATAAGTTTTATCCTTTCCCAAGTGAAAATCTTGGTGAAGGACTTTAAAGAATTTCCATTAGCTGGAGGCTGGCAAACTTCATTTGCCAGCTTCCGACTGTAGCCGTCCTGAGGGCTGAAATGTATACCTGTGAGAAGTGGCTCACCCTATTTCTGTAGGGGAGTACTGAGGTTTAATTTCTATTATGGAGCCTTTCCAGATTAGAGGAGTTTGAAGTGTGTTGATGTCTGGAAGCTTCCTTGCCGCTGACTTGGTCGCCTGATCGGCTAATCTATTTCTTTTGGCTACCTCGTCTGTTCTCTTTTGATGTTCCCTACAGAAATTAATCACTACTATTTTTTCATGGAAGGAAAACCGAGGATAATAACCTGTTAATTTTTTGGTGATATTTTATAGGTGGTCCATTCATTGGCGATAAGAGAATGCCTTTCCTTCCAAACGGCAGCATGAACATGGAGAACCAAGAAAGCATACTTGGAGCCAACATAAATGTTAGCTGCCTTTCCTTTCCTTAATTCAATTGTTCTTGTAAGAGCTATCAGCTCAGCTAATTGAGTGCTTGTGCCTGGAGGGAGAAGAGACACTTTCATTAACATCATATAGAGAGACTACTGTGTATCCTGCCTTATGGATGCCTTGTTCTACAAAAGAACTCCCATCTGTGAAGAGGATCCAATCTGGGTTCTATAGGTGTAGGTTCCCTGAGAACTTCCCAGGCTGCATAGGCCTGTACTCTGACATGTTCACAATTATGCTCATGTTCCCCATTTTCCTCAGGGAAGAAGGTGGCTGGATTTAGGAGAGAACAAGTCTTTAATTAGATGTTGGAACCCTCTAACAGAGAGCTTGATATTTAAGGAGTCGGTATCTGTTAGCCAAAGTCTCCCCGTAGAGTGCAGTAGTCCTGCCATGTTACGTGAGGTGTAAACAGTTAAATCAATTCCCAGGGTTAATTTGGAGGCATCTGGGACCAGCAGAGCCACTGAGGCAATGGCTCGGAGGCAGGCTGGCCATCCTTTAACCACCAAATCAAGTTTCTAACTTAGGTAACTCACTGGCTGTTGAGCTAGTCCTCGGGCCTGTGTTAAAACTCCGAAGACCATTCCCTTACTTTCTGATACATACAGAGTGAAGGCCTTCCCTACAGAAAGTCTGAGAGCTGGTGCCTTAATCAAGGCTTGTTTTAACTGATTGAAGTCCCTTTGAGTTTCAGGTTCCTAGTTAGAAGATGACCTTTAGCTCCCTGAGTATCTTTTATGAGGTTATATAATGGACAAGCTATTTCACGATACCCAGGTATCCATAGTCTACAAAATCCTGTAATGCCCCCAAATCCTCTTAATTGCTTGAGGGTTTTGGAGAGGGGGAAGGAGGAAATAGGCTGAATCCTCTCTTCCCCTAATGCTCTGGTCCCCTCAGACAGCACTAAGTCTAGATAGTTCAATGAGGTTTTGCGGAGCTGGGCCTTGGGTTTTGAAACCTTGTATCTTCTGTTATCTAAGAAGTTGAGAAGAGCTTAAGTTCCTTTCTGAGAAGCTTCCTCAGTTGGAACACAGAGCAGATATCATCAACGTACTGCAAGACCCTAACTTGAGCATGAGAGAGCTCAGAGAGGTCTTTTGAAAGTACCTGTCCAAACAGATGAGAACTATCTCAACATCCCTGAGGCAACACTGTCTATGTTAAATGGGTGGTCTGGCTGGAGGGATCTTTGAAAGCAAACAGGCGTTGATAGTCTGGATGTAATGGTATACAGAAAAGGGCATCGTTTATATCTAGAACTGTAAACCATTAACTCAAATAGAGTTAACACGGTATAGGGATTAGGTACCACTGAATGAATTAGAACTACAGCTTCATTAATGAGGCAAAGGTCCTGAACTAGTCTCCATTCCCCATTGGGTTTCTGCACTCCTAATATTGGGGTGTTGCAGGGGCTATTACAGGGTTTGAGGAGGCCTTGCATCTTTAGGTTATTTGTAATGGCTTCTAGCGCTTTCCTAGCCTCTGGCCTTAGGAGATACTGTCTCTGGTTAGGAAAAGAAGTTGGATCCTTCAGGTAAATCTGGACTGCCTTAGCGGTTATAGCTCAAACTATTCTTCCTTGAGTTGCCCAAACTTTTGGATTAATGTTAGCTTCCATCAGGGGGAGACAAAGAGTTTGCTCTAGGGTTATATGGATGCTGACCCCTAAGCGAGCTAGAATATCTCTACCTAATAAAGGAGTGGGAAATAGTAGGTCCCCCCACCTGCAGCTAAGAGGTTGAGAAAAATATCAGGTTAGAGTTTTTCCTGAGATGTCCCTTATGGTCATGCTGTGGTAAGAGGGGAGACCTAAATTAGAGAGGAGAAGAGAGACTGGCTCCAGTATCCAGAAGGTGAGCTACCTTCTTTCCTTCAATTTCCAGAATCACCTGGGGCTCCTATGCTGTAGTAACAGTCTAAGTTGCTGGAGCCAGTGGTTTGAGCCCCAGGACTCATCAGTCCTGCTGAACCATCTGTGAGACTGGTTCTGAAGCCAGTGACCTCTATCTCTGGGGGCAGACCCTTCTCCAGTGGTCTCTGCCACAGGCTGGACAGGGTCGAGGTGGCTTTGTCTTGCTGCCTGGGCCTTCCTTGTTAAAATGCCATGACTTGTCACATCAATAACAGCTAGTGGATGTACCTCAGGGATCCCGAACTTTGCAAGCTTGCAATGCTGCTACTAGAGCCTCTGTTCATGTATTTACTCTCCTTTTCTTGGTCTTCCTCCTGATCCCTATCGTAAAATACGGAAGTGGCTATTCTCAGGAGGTTCTCTGGGTTGCTATCTGGTCCTACAACTTGCTTCTGTAATTTTCTTCTAATATTGGGAGCAATCTGTGTAATAAACTTGTCCTTCTGAATGAGCTGTCCCTCCACTGAACCAGGGAATAAAGAGGTGTGTTTTATTAGTGCCTCTCTCATCCTTTCCATAAAGGCGGTGGGATTCTCTAAGCCACCACCACAGTGAGGCAACACATGCCCCAAACCCTAGAGACACTATCACTCCTCATGAGCCTGTGCTTCAGACAATAGATCTACAGGTGAACCACATCCACCAACACATCAGAAACTGGAGCAATGACAATTTCCACTGGGCTAACTCCACCCTAGGCCCCAGAGCCACAGTCCCTGTGCATGCACTGCACTCTAGAACATGGGTCTTCCACTACTTTGTGAGCGGCCGTGTCTCCAACATTGGAGTCACCATCACAGTTAGCTAGATCACACCCATGGCTCAAGAGCAACTATTGCTCTAATAATGTCTAAGTTCTAGACTTGAAGTCAGCAGCTGCTCCATAAATACGGGCACATCAGACACTGGAGAAACTCCACTGCTGTGAAGTCACTTCCACACCAGGCATGTCCACACTCTGGTCCCTGGAACAGCAGTAGTTATTCATAAACCTGTGCTACAGAGTCCAGATCTTCAGGTTCTCTGTATGTTCCTTCATCCTGCACATTATTACTGACATAGCAGTGGTGGTGCCAGCACTCCTGGCACTAGTGGCACCAGAACGTTGGCCTACAGAGCTGTGGTTTTTCTACATGTCCATACTTCATACATCTGCGCCATGAACACTATACATCAGACACCAGTACCATCACCACCATAAATACACCAGCAAGAAGAAGCTGGCACCAAGAAAGAACACCTCAGCCAAAACATCCAGGTGGGAGAAAAAGAGATTAAAAAAAAAAAAAACCCCAGCAATTTTCAGCACTGTCGAACACAATAACAACCCTCACCACTACTGCAGATACAGACAGCTGTGGCAACTGAGGTTCTCTGCAGTTTTTTGCCAATGTCAACTTCAATCAACAGCGTTGCATGGAGACTTTGTCTTCACCCAAAGTGGTTGGTACCATTCAATCTGCTGAAGGCCCAAATAGAAGAAAGGTCCAAAGAAAGACAAACTTACTCATTCTTTTTTTTTTTTTTTTTTTCCTGAAGTTGGGGCACCTGTCTTCTCATGCCTTTGGACACCAAAACTCCAAGTTATCTAACCTTTGGACTTAGTGACTTGGGCCAGTAGTCATCCAAGCTCAGAGGTCTTCAACTTCAGACTGAAAGTTACACCATCAGCCCCACTGGCTCTCAAGCCTTCAGACTTGAAATGAACCATGCTTTTCTGTTTTTTCAACTTGCACACAGCATATGGTGGAGCTTCTCAGCCTCCATGATCATGTGAACCAACTCCCCTAATAAATTTGCTCTCATACATCTATCTCTATATCTATCTATATCTAAATGCATCTAGATCTATATACTTGCCTATATAGGCAAATATATAGACACAGTTATCCTATCAGTTCTATTACTCTGGAAAACCATGACTAATAGACAGACTTGTAAAAAACTCTCCATCAAAAAACAACAGAATACACAATGTTCTCTAGCACACATGAAACATTCTCTAGGACAGCCCATATGTTAGGCCAAAAAACAAGTCTTACCAAATTTAAGATTTATAATACAAGTAGTATTTGTGACCACAATGTTATAAAAGCAGAAATCAACAGCAGAAAAGATTCTGGGAAATTTACAAACTATGGACATGGAACAACATGCTCCAGAACAATAAATAATCAAAAAAGAAATAAAATGGGAAATTTAAAAATATCTGGAGACAATAGTGTATATATATATATATATATATATATATATATATATATATATATATATATATATATATGTATATATATGGGATGTGATAAATCAGTTCTAAGAAGGAGGTTCAAAAAATAAATACCTATACTACAGAAGAAAGATCCCAAATAAATCATCTAAAATTACACCTCAAGTAACAACAACAACAAAACTAAGTCCAGTTAATAGAAGAAAGAAAACAAAGAAGATCATTGCAGAAATAAATTAAACTAAAAACTAAAAAAAAAAAAAAAAAAAATAGAAAAGATCAAAACAAAGTAAGAGTTGATATTTTAAAAACATAGGGAACTTGGGCAAGATGGCCAAATAGGAACAGCTTCAGTCTGCAGCTCCCAGTGAGATCAATGCAGAAGATGGGTGATTTCTGCATTTCCAACTGTGGTACCCGCGTCATCTCACTGGGACTGGTTAGACAGTGGATGCAGACCACAGAGGGCAAGCAGAAGGAGAGTGCAGTGTCACCTCACCTGCGAAGTACAAGGGGTCAGAGAACTCCCTCCCCTAGCTGAAGGAAGCCATGAGGGACTGTGTCGTGAGGAATGGTCCATTCCAGCCCAGATACTATGTTTTTCCCATAGTCTTCACAACTCACAGACCAGGAGATTCCTTCAGATGCCTACACCACCAGGGCCCTGGGTTTCAAGCAAATACTGGGAGGTCATTTGGGCAGGCACTGAGCTAGCTGCAGGAGTTTTCTTCATACCTCAGTGGCGTCTGGAACACCAGCAAGACAGAACCATTCACTCCCCTGGAAAGAGGGCTAAAGCCAGGGAGCCAAGTGGTCTAGCTCAGCAAATCTCACCCCCATGAAGCCCAGCAAGCTAAGATCCAAAGGCTTGAAACTCTCACTGCCAGCACGGCAGTCAGTCTGATACAACCTGGGACACTAAAGGTTAGTGGGGAAAGGGGTGTCCACCATTACTGAGGCTTGAGTAGGCAGTTTTCCCCTCACGGTGTAAACAAAGCTGCCAGGAAGTTTTGAACCAGGTGGAGCCCACCACAGCTCTGCAAAGCCGCTATAGCCAGACTGCCTATCTAGAATTCTCCTCTCTGGGCAGGGCATCTCTGAAAGAAAGGCAAGTGCCCCATTCAGGGGCTTATAGATAAAACTCCCATCTCCCTGGGACAGAGCACCTGGGGGAAGGGATGGCTATGGGCGCAGCTTCAGCAGACTTAAACATTCCTGCCTGCCAGCTCTGAAAAGAGGAGCCGAACTCCCAGCACAGTGCTTGGGCTCTGCTAATGGACAGAATGCCTCCTCAAGTGGGATACTGACCCCCATGCCTCCTGACTGGGAGACACCTCCAAACAATGGTTGACAGGCACCTCATACAGCAGAGCTCCAGCTGACATCTGGCGGGTGGCTTTCAGGGACAAAGCTGCCAGAGGAAGTAACAGGCAGCAACCTTTGCTGTTCTGCAGTCTCTGCTGGTGATAAATCCAGATAAACAGGGTCTGGAGTGGACCTCCAGCAAACTCCAGCAAACCTGCAGCAGAGGGACCTGATTGTTAGAAAGAAAACTAATAAACAGAAAAGAATAGCATCAACATCAAAAGGACATCCACGAAATAACCCCATCTGACGGTCACCAACATCAAAAACCAAAGGTAGATAAATTCACGAAGATGAAAAAAAAAAAAAAAATCAGCACAAAAAATGCTGAAAATTCCAAAAACCAGAATGCCTCTTCTCCTCCAAAGGATGACAATTCCTCACCAGCAAAGGAACATAATTGGATGGAGAATGATTTTAATGAATTGACAGAGATAGGCTTCAGAATGTGGGTAGTAATAAACTCCTTTGAGCTAAGGAGCATGTTCTAACCCAATGCAAAAAAGCTAAGAACCTTGAAAAAATGTTAGAAGAATTGGTAACTGGAATAACCAGTTTAGAGAAGAACATAAATGACCTGATGGAGCTGAAAAATGCGGAACAAGAACTTTGTGAAGCATATACAAGTATCAATAGCTGAATCTGTCAAGTGGAAGAAAGGATATTAGAGATAGAATATCAACTTAATGAAATAAAGTGTGAAGACAAGATTAGAGAAAAAGGAATAAAAAGGGACGAACAAAGCCTCAAAGAACTATGATACAATGTGAAAAGACCAAACCTACGTTTGATTGGTGTACCTGAAAGTGATGGGGAGAATGGAACCAAGTTGGAAAACTCACTTCAGGATATTATCCAGGAGAACTTCCCCAACCTAGCAAGACAAGCCAACATGCAAATTTAGGAAATACAAGAACACCACAAAAATATTCCTCGAGAAGAGTAATCTGAAGACGCATAATCATCAGATTCACCAAGTTTGAAATGATAGTTTGTGAAAGTTTGCTAAGAATGATGGTTTCCAGCTACAGCCATGTCCCTACAAAGGACACAAACTCATCCTTTTTGATGGCTGCATAGTATTCCATGGTGTATATGTGCCACATTTTCTTAATCCAATCTGTCACTGATGGACATTTGGGTTGATTCCAAGTCTTTGCTATTGTGAATACTGCTGCAATAAACATACCTGTGCATGTGTCTTTATAGCAGCATGATTTCTAATCCTTTGGGTATATACCCAGTAATGGGATGGCTGGGTCATATGGTACTTCTAGTTCTAGATCCTTGAGGAATCGCCATACTGTTTCCCATAATGGTCGAACTAGTTTACAATCCCACCAACAGTGTAAAAGTGTTTCTATTTCTCCACATCCTCTCCAGCACCTGTTGTTTCCTGACTTTTTAATGATCGCCATTCTAACTGGTGTGAGATGGTATCTCATTGTGGTTTAGATTTGCATTTCTCTGATGGCCAGTGATGATGAGCATTTTTTCATGTGTCTGTTGGCTGTATGGATGTCTTCTTTTGAGAAACGTCTGTTCATATCCTTTGCCCACTTTTTGATGGTTGTTTTTTTTTTTTTCCTGTTAATTTGTTTGAGTTCTTTGTAGGTTCTGGATATTAGCCCTTTGTCAGATGAGTAGATTGCAAAAATTTTCTCTCATTCTGTAGGTTGCCTGTTCACTCTGATGGTAGTTTCTTTTGCTGTGCAGAAGCTCTTTAGTTTAATGAGATCCCATTTGTCAATTTTGGCTTTTGCTGCTGTTGCTTTTGGTGTTTTAGACATGAAGTCTTTGCCCATGCCTATGTCCTGAATGGTACTACCTAGGTTTTCTTCTAGGGTTTTTATGGTATTAGGTCTAACATTTAAGTCTCTAATCCATCTTGAATTAATTTTCGTATAAGGAGTAAGGAAAGGATCCAGTTTCAGCTTTCTACTTATGGCTAGCCAATTTTCCCAGCACCATTTATTAAATACGGAATCCTTTCCCCATTTCTTGTTTTTGTCAGGTTTGTCAAAGATCAGATGGCTGTAGATGTGTGGTATTATTACTGAGGCCTCTGTTCTGTTCCATTGGTCAATATCTCTGTTTTGGTACCAGTACCATGCTGTTTTGGTTACTGTAGCCTTGTAGTATAGTTTGAAGTCAGGTAGTGTGATGCCTCCAGCTTTGTTCTTTTGACTTAGGATTGTCTTGGCAATGCGGGCTCTTTTTTGGTTCCATATGAACTTTAAGGCAGTATTTTCCAATTCTGTGAAGAAACTCATTGGTAGCTTGATGGGGATGGCATTGAATCTATAAATAACCTTGGGCAGTATGGCCATTTTCACGATATTGATTCTTCCTATCCATGAGCATGGTATGTTCTTCCATTTGTTTGTGTCCTCTTTTATTTCACTGAGCAGTGGTTTGTAGTTCTCCTTGAAGAGGTCCTTTACATCCCTTGTCAGTTGAATTCCTAGGTATTTTATTCTCTTTGAAGCAATTGGAAATTGAAGTTCATTCATGATTTGGCTCTCTGTTTGTCTGTTACTGGTGTATAAGAATGCTTGTGATTTTTGCACATTACTTTTGTATCCTGAGACTTTGCTGAATTTGCTTATCAGCTTAAGGAGATTTTGGGCTGAGACAATGGGGTTTTCTAAATATACAATCATGTCATCTGCAAAGAGGGACAATTTGACTTCTTCTTTTCCGAACTGAATACCCTTGATTTCTTTCTCTTGCCTGATAGCCCTAGCCAGAACTTCCAACACTATGTTGAATAGGAGTGGTGAGAGAGAGCATCCCTGTCCTGTGCCAGTTTTCAAAGGGAATTTTTCCAGTTTTTGCCCATTCAGCATGATATTGGCTGTGGGTTTGTCATAAATAGCTCTTATTATTTTGAGGTACGTTCCATCAATACCGAATTTATTGAGGGTTTTTAGCATGAAGGGCTGTTGAATTTTGTCAAAAGCCTTTTCTGCATCTCTTGAGATAATCATGTGGTTCTTGTCTTTGGTTCTGTTTATATGCTGGATTATGTTTATTCATTTGTGAATGTTGAACCAGCCTTGCATCCGGGGGATGAAGCCCACTTGATCATGGTGGATAAGCTTTTTCATGTGCTGCTGAATCCGGTTTGCCAGTATTTTATTGAGGATATTTGCATCGATATTTATCAGGGATATTGGTCTAAAATTCTCTTTTTTTGTTGTGTCTCTGCCAGGCTTTGGTATCAGGATGATGTTGGCCTCATAAAATGAGTTAGGGAGGATTCCCTCTTTTTCTATTGATTGGAGTAGTTTCCGAAGGAATGGTACCAGCTCCTCCTTGTACCTCTGGTAGAATTCAGCTGTGAATCCATGTGGTCCTGGACTTTTTTTGGTTGGTAGGCTATTAATTATTGCCTCAATTTCAGAGCCTGCTATTGGTCTCTTCAGGGATTCAACTTCTTCCTGGTTTAGTCTTGGAAGAGTGTAAGTGTCCAGGAAATTATCCATTTCTTCTAGATTTTCTAGTTTATTTGCGTAGAGATGTTTATAGTATTCTCTGATGGTAGTTTGTATTTCTGTGGGGTCGGTGGTGATATCCCCTTTATCATTTTTTATTGCGTCTATTTGATTCTTCTCTCTTTTCTTCTTTATTAGTCTTACTAGCGGTCTGTCAATTTTGTTGATCTTTTCAAAAAACCAACTCCTGGATTCATTGATTTTTTGGAGGGTTTTTTCTGTCTCTATCTCCTTCAGTTCTGCTCTGATCTTAATTATTTCTTGACTTCTGCTAGCTTTTGAATGTGTTTGCTCTTGCTTCTCTAGTTCTTTTAATTTTAATATTAGAGTGTCCATTTTAGATCTTTCCAGCTTTCTCTTGTGGGCATTTAGTGCTATAAAATTCCCTCTTCACACTGCTTTAAATGTGTCCCAGAGATTCTGGTATGTTGTATCTTTGTTGTCATTGGTTTCAAAGAACATCTTTATTTCTGCCTTCATTTCGTTATATACCAGTAGTCATTCAGGAGCAGGTTGTTCAGTTTCCTTCTAACAGTCAGGACCCTCAGCTGTAGGTCTGTTGGAGATTGCTTGAGGTCCACTCCAGACCCTGTTTGCCTGGGTGTCAGCAGCAGAGGCTGCAGAAGATAGAATATTGCTGAACAGCGAGTGTACCTGTTTGATTCTTACTTTGGAAGCTTCCTCTCAGGAATGTCTTGGCAATGCAGGCTCTTTTTTGGTATCATATGAACTTTAAAGTAATTTTTTCCAATTCTGTGAAGAAAGTCATTGGTAGATTGATAGGGATGGCATTGAATCTCTAAATTACCTTGGGCAGTATGGCCATTTTCACAATGTTGATTCTTCCTACCCATAAGCATAGAATGTTTTTCCATCTGTTTGTGTCCTCTTTTATTTTGCTGAGCAGTGGTTTGTAGTTCTCCTTGAAGAGGTCCCTCACATCCCTTGTAAGTTGGATTCTTAGGTATTTTATTCTATTTGAAGCCATTGTGAATATGTGTTCACTCATGATTTGGCTCTCTGTTTGCCTGTTATTGGTGTATAGCAATGCTTGTGATTTTTTGCACATTGATTTTGTATCCTGAGACTTTGCTGAAGTTTCTTATCAGCTTAAGGAGATTTTGGGCTGAGACGATGGGGTTTTCTAAATATATAATCATGTCATCTTCAAACAGGGACAATTTGACTTCCTCTTTACCTACTTGAATACCCTTTATTTCTTTATCTTGCCTGATTGCCCTGGCCAGAACTTCCAACACTACGTTGAATAGGAGTGGTGAGAGAGGGCATCCCTGTCTTGTGCCAGTTTTCAAAGGGAATGCTTTCAGTTTTTGCCTATTCATTATGATATTGGCTGTGGATTTGTCTTATTTAGCTGTTATTATTTTTAGACACATCCCATCAATACCTAGTTTATTGAAAGTTTTTAGCATGAAGGGCTGTTTAATTGTGTCAAAGGCCTTTTCTGCATCTATTGAGATAATCATGTGGTTTTTGTCTTTGGTTCTGTTTATATGATGGAGTACGTTTATTGATTTGCGTATGTTGAACCAGCCTTGCATCCCAGTGATGAAGCCAACCTGATCGTTGTGGAAAAGTTTTTAGATGTGCTGCATGATTTTGTTGAGGATTTTTACATTGATGTTCATCAGGGATATTGGTCTAAAACTCTCTTTTTTTCTTGTGTCTCTGCCAGGCTTTGGTATCAGCATGATGTTGGCCTCATAAAATGAATTAGGGAGGATTCCCTCTTTTTCTACTGATTGGAATAGTTTCAGAAGGTATGGAACCTGCTCCCCTTTGTACCTCTGGTAGAATTCGACTGTGAATCTGTCTGGTCCTGGACTTTTTTTGTTTGGTAGGCTCTTAATTATTTCCTCAATTTCAGAAACTGTTATTGGCCTATTCAGGGATTCAACTTCTTCCTTTTTTAGTCTTGGGAGGGTGTATGAGTCCAGGAATTTGTCCATTTCTTCTAGATTTTCTAGTTTATTTGCGTGGAGGTGTTTATAGTATTCTCTGATGGTAGTTTGTATATCTGTGTGATCGGTGGTGATATCCCCTTTAATATTTTTTATTGCGTCTATTTGATTCTTCTCTCTTTTCTTCTTTATTAGTCTTACTAGTAGTCTATCAATTTTGTTGATCTTTTCAAAAAACCAGCTCCTGTATTTATTGATTTTTTGAAGGGTTTTTTGTGTCTCTATCTCCTTCAGTTCTGCTCTGGTCTTAGTTACTTCTTGCCTTCTGCTAGCTTTTGAATGTGTTTGCTCTTGCTTCTCTAGTTCTTTTAATTGTGATGTTAGTGTGTCAGTTTTAGGTCTCTACTGCTTTCTCTTGTGGGCATTTAGTGCTATAAATTTCCCTCTACACACTGCTTTAAATGTGTCCCAGAGTTTCTGGTATGTTTTGTCTTTGTTCTCATTGGTTTCAAAGAACATCTTTATTTCTGCCTTCATTTCGTTATGTATCCAGTAGTCATTCAGGAGCAGGTTGTTCAGTTTCCATGTAGTTGGGTGGTTTTGAGTGAGCTTCTTAATCCTGAGTTCTAGTTTGATTGCACTATGATCTGAGAGACAGTTTGTTATAATTTCTGTTCTTTTACATTTGCTGACGAGTGTTTTACTTCCAACTATGTGGTCAATTTTGGAATAAGTGTGATGTGGTGCTGAAAAGAATGTATATTCCATTGTTTTGGGGTTGAGAGTTCTGCAGCTGTCTATTAGGTCCGCTTGGTGCAGAACTGAGGTCAATTCCTGGATATCCTTGTTAACTTTCTGTCTCGTTGATCTGTCTAATGTTGACAGTGGGGTTTTAGTCTTCTATTATTTTTATGTGGGAGTGTAAGTCTCTTTTTAGGTCTCTCACGACTTGCTTCATGAATCAGGGTGCTCCTGTATTGGGTGCATATATATTTAGGATAGTTAGCTCTTCTTGTTGAATTGATCCCTTTACCATTATGTAATGGCCTTCTTTGTCTCTTTTGATCTTTGTTGGTTGAAAGTCTGTTTTTTCAGAGTCTAGGATTACAACCCCTGATATTTTTATTTTCCATTTGTTAGGTAGATCTTCCTCCATCCCTTTATTTTGAGCCTATATGTGTCTCTGCACATGAGATGAGTCTTGACTCTTTATCCAATTTGCCAGTCTGTGTCTTTTAATTGTAGCATTTAGCCCATTTACTTTTAAGGTTAATATTGTTATGTGTGAATTTGATTCTGTCATTATGATGTTAGCTGGTTATTTTGCTCTTTAGTTGATGCAGTTTCTTCCTAGTATCGATGGTCTTTACAATTTGGCATGTTTTTGCAGTAGCTGGTACTGGTTGTTTCTTTCCATGTTTAGTGCTTCCTTCAGGAGCTCTTGTAAGGCAGGCCTGGTGGTGACAAAATCTCTCAGCATTTGCTTGTCTGTAAAGGATTTTGTTTCTCCATCACTTATGAAGCTTAGTTTCGTTGGATATGAAATTCTGGGTTGAAATTTCTTTTCTTTAAGAATGTTGAATATTGGCCCCCCCTCTCTTCTGTCTCGTAGAGTTTCTGAAGAGTGGTCCACTGTTAGTCTGATGGGCTTCCCTTTGTGGGTAACCCCACTTTTCTCTCTGGCTGCCCTTAACATTTTTTCTTTCATTTCAACTTTGGTGAATCTGACAATTATGTGTCTTGGAGTTGCTCTTCTCAAGGAGTATCTTTGTGGAGTTCTCTGTATTTCCTGAATTTGAATGTTGGCCTGTCTCTCTAGGTTGGGGAAGTTCTCCTGGATGAAATACTGAAGAGTGTTTTCCAACTTGGTTCCATTCTCCCCGTCACTTTCAGGTACACCAATCAGACGGCGATTTAGTCTTTTCACATAGTCCCATATTTCTTTTCTTTTTTTTTTTTTTTTTTTTTTTTTGAGACGGAGTCTCGCTCTGTCGCCCAGGCTGGAGTGCAGTGGTGCGATCTCGGCTCACTGCAAGCTCCGCCTCCCGGGTTCACGCCATTCTCCTGCCTCAGCCTCCCAAGTAGCTGGGACTACAGGCGCCCACAACCGCGCCCGGCTAATTTTTTTTTTATTTTTAGTAGAGACGGGGTTTCACCGTGGTCTCGATCTCCTGGCCTTGTGATCCGCCCGCCTCGGCCTCCCAAAGTGCTGGGATTACAGGCGTGAGCCACCGTGCCCGGCCACATAGTCCCATATTTCTTGGAGCCTTTCTTTGTTTCTTTTTACTCGTTTTTCTCTAAACTTCTCTTGTCACTTCATTTCATTAATTTGCTCTTCAATCACTGATACCCTTTCTTCCATTTGATCAAATCAGCTACTGCAGCTTGTACATGCATCCCATAGTTCTCATGCCATGGTTTTCAGCTCCATCAGGTCATTTAAGGACTTCTCTACACTGTTTATTCTAGTTGGCCATTCGTCTACTCTTCTTTCAAGGTTTTTAGCTTCTTTGCAATGGGTTCGAACATCCTCTTTTAGCTTGGAGAAGTTTGTTATTCCCGATTGTCTGAAGCCATTTTTTCTGGACTAGTCAAAGTCATTCTCCGTTCAGCTTTGTTCTTTCCTTACTCCTTATACGAAAATTAATTCAAGATGGATTAGAGACTTAAATGTTAGACCTAATACCATAACAATCCTAGAAGAAAACCTAGGTAGTACCATTCAGGACATAGGCGTGGGCAAAGACTTCATGTCTAAAACACCAAAAGCAACGGCAGCAAAAGCCAAAATTGACAAATGGGATCTCATTAAACTAAAGAGCTTCTGCACAGCAGAAGAAACTACCATCAGAGTGAACAGGCAACCTATAGAATGGGAGAAAATTTTTGCAATCTACTCATCTGACAAAGGGCTAATATCCAGAACCTACAAAGAACTCAAACAGATTTACAAGAAAAAAAACAAACAACCCCATCAAAAAGTGGGCAAAGGATATGAACAGACGTTTCTCAAAAGAAGACATTCATACAGCCAACAGACACATGAAAAAATGCTCATCATCACTGGCCATCAGAGAAATGCAAATCTAAACCACAATGAGATACCATCTCACACCAGTTAGAATGGCGATCATTAAAAAGTCAGGAAACAACAGGTGCTGGAGAGGATGTGGAGAAATAGGAACACTTTTATACTGTTGGTGGGATTGTAAACTAGTTCAACCATTATGGAAAACAGTATAGCGATTCCTCAAGGATCTAGAATTACAGGTACCATATGACCCAGCCATCCCATTACTGGGTATATACCCAAAGGATTATAAATCATGCTGCTATAAAGACACATGCACATGTATGTTTATTGCAGCAGTATTCACAATAGCAAAGACTTGGAATCAACCCAAATGTCCATCAGTGACAGATTGGATTAAGAAAATGTGGCACATATACACCATGGAATACTACGCAGCCATAAAAAAGGATGAGTTCGTGTCCTTTGTAGGGACGTGGCTGCAGCTGGAATCCATCATTCTTAGCAAACTATCACAAGAACAGAAAACCAAACACCGCATGTTCTCACTCATAGGTGGGAACTGAACAATGAGATCACCTGGACTCAGGAAGGGGAACATCACACACCGGGGCCTATCATGGGGAGGGGGGAGGGGGGAGGGATTGCATTGTGAGTTATACCTGATGTAAATGACGAGTTGATGGGTGCTGACGAGTTGATGGATGCAGCACAGCCACATGGTACAAGTATACATATGTAACAAACCTGCACGTTATGCACATGTACCCTAGAACTTAAAGTATAATAATAATAAAAAATAAATAAATATTAAAAAATATGTTTGTAGGAAAATTAGGAAAATTGCTATATGGACTGGATATTAGATTACATAAGAGATTTATTTATTTATTTTTTTTATGAGATAATGTGGTTATGTAGGAGAATATATTTATTCTTAAAAAGTTATGCTGAATTATTTGAAGGTAAATTGTTATAAAGTCTTCAACATAATTTCAAATGTTGGGGCAAACAATATAAGACAGTGTATGGATGTGTATGTAATGATTAATTTTATGTCAATTTGACTGAGCTAAAAGATACCCAGATAGCTGGTAAAACATTATTTCTGGGTGTGTCTGTGAGAGTTATTCAGAAAAAACTTAGTATATGTATAAGTACACTGAATCAAGAAGATCCTTTTTTTTTTTTTTTTTTTTTTTGTTAATGTTGATGGCCATTATACAATCCATTGAAGCCCAATTTGGTTGTTTTGATTTCCTTTTTTTAAACTTCTAGTTCATTGTGTACCAAAAGTTGCTTACAACCTACAAGCTTCAAAAGTGGATGCCACATTAGGATTAGATGTGGACATCGTGAATCCTTCATGTCTCCTGGAATGAGATCAACATCAAGATTGGACGTCCTTTGGATGGCATTGCAGACCTCATTACTTAATAAGCCATTACGGTTTTAATCCTCATCCCACTATCATTTGGATTTTCTGACACTCTTCTTGCATTGAGTCTCACGACATTGAACAGAGCTCTGTGGTGTAGCCTGCTGAGGAATGGAAGGAAGATGTCCAAGGGAGGACATGATGTAATCACCGCATACAGTTGCGAAAAGAGACACCTCTTCTGCAGCACTCAGCTATCTCACTCCTCTACTGTTACCAGTGCCTATAGCTGGACCTACGTTCTCAAAAGTGTAGATTTGCAAACACGCAATTGAGTTGGGCTTTAGGAGGACACATCATAGGAGAGAATCCCGGGTTTCTTAGCTGGTTTTCTTTTCAGGCAAGCATCCGGAGGGCCCTGTATGCAGGGGGTTTCATTTTTCTAGTTTGCCAGTAGAAATGGGAAGGCTTGATATTTCAGTCCTTTACAAGACCTTAGAACAAATCTGTGTAATTACAAAAGCTGAATCTTTATCTTGCCTAACATTCTAGGAATCTTCACCCCTCCAGGGTAAGTTTCCAGATAGCTCATTTTATTCTAGGTCCTTCAAAGTTGTTTTTTTTTTTTTTTTTTTTTTTTTTTTTTTTTTTTTTTTTTTTTTTTTGAGATTGAGTCTGGCTCTGTCGCCCAGGCTAGAGTGCAGTGGCGCGATCTCGGCTCACTGCAAGCTCCGCCTCCCGGGTTCACGCCATTCTCCTGCCTCAGCCTCCTGAGTAGCTGGGACTACAGGCGCCCGCCACCGAGCCCGGCTAGTTTTTTGTATTTTTAGTAGAGACGGGGTTTCACGGTCCTTCAAAGTTTTATGTGACATATTTCTCTTTCCCACTGTTACTGATTTCCAAATAGCTGTCAGCAAGTTGTCCTTCCCATTTCCTATTCTTCACTTGTTTGGCGGCAAAGTTCATAGAAATTAGGAACTTGTAAGATGCTTCGAAAACACTGTCATAAAGGCACTGCTAAAATAATTCACATGAAGAGTGGTCAGTTGGAAGAAAGTCTCTTAAGGATGATACATTGGTTTTAAAAAAACACGCTTAGAGAACACTTGAAATGGATTGGGTGTCAACCCAGTGAACACAATGTTTTGATTTAATTTATTTTTTGAAGTTTATATGGTGATGGTGTGGCTTCTGAAATGGGCAAATATTCAAGTCAAAAGATGTTTTGTGCTTTCTTCTGCCAGGAATGGGGGATGGGTAGTGGGAGTACAATCTAAGAAAGGACATGTGTGCTATTCTTGGCATCTCCATCAAATTCCTGGGAAGGAATTGGCAACAGTGAGTGGGCTTGCTGGGCATCATCTTGTGGTGCTTAAGACGACCTGGGATGTGCAAGGGAAATGTGGGTGGCATCAGGATGCCAGGCCACAGCCCTCTTTACAGTTGTACTAGGTTCCTGCAGCCTGCTGTATTTCCCTTGGCGATGTAAATGAAAAAGGAGGGGTCATTTCACAATTTCCTGCTGCCGAGAATCTTAACAACATATATGAAAACAGTTTATTTACTCTTTGGTGCTATGGATCAATGTCAGGGTGGTTAGCTCTAAACTAAGCCATCACCTCCAATTTGTACAACAGTATTGACACATAAGGTTACACTCATTACTGATCAAGTGTTCTATGTTAAAAATTGCATTTAATTTCTAAGGATTAAAAAAGGCAAAACAAATTGTTGATAATATTTCGCTCTTGAGAATACTCAGTGCGACTGGTTGTGTAAGCATTTACACTGTCATGCTCCTCAAGCCTATTTTTACTTGTAGAAGTGTTGCTCTATTTGTCTTTCCCAATGTATAGTATTTTTAAAAAATTTTATTTTCTTGAGGGTGGGGTAAAATACCTGCCATTTAAGAAAATGTGTAGAAAATTAAAAAACCCAAGAAATAGGGAAAAATCAATGCACAATAATTAGACTGGTTAGTCCCAGTACCACACTGAAGTGGGCTCAGTGATTTTCAGAGTGAAGAAGCCTTACTTGTTGCATAGTCCCTCATGCTCCCACAAAAATCCAGCAATGGAAATGCTTGAGTTATTTTTGCCTGATCAAGGGGACTCAGGAGTCAAACAAGGAAAACCGTTGAGTCCCATGAGGAATGAGCACTGTGAGTATCCGTCCTGAATGGGGCATAGTGAGGAAGTGGTCTGGAAGCGTATGATCATTGTTACCTCATGAAAATATGTGGCAGGTGGCTTTCAGGAAAAATACCAAGTCTGAATTATCCATGTGGCAGCTTTGCATAGGAAGATGAATGCTTCAAACTGGAACTGAATTGCCTTCCACTTGCTTGACACAAGCAATGATGAGGGTGACCCATACATGCAGTGTGAGTGGTAGGCTTAAAGATAAGTAAATGTTTTCTGCTGGGTGTTTCCTTTGTCCCTGGGCTGTAAATTAATACAATAACAAAATATCACTACACACTTATTAGGATGTCAAAAATCCAAATACTTCAATTTCAGGTGAGGATGTGTAGCAACAGGAACTCTCATTTATTGTTAATGGGAATGCAAAATGGTACAGCCACTTTGGAAGACAGTTTGGCAGTTTCTTAAAAATTTAAAAATATTCTTATAATAAGACCCAGGAATCATTCTCCTTAGTATTTACTCAAATGAGGTGAAAATTTATGGCTACATCATAACATGCACACAGATGTTTATAGCAGCTTTACTCATAGCTGCCCAAACTTGGAAGCAACCAATAGGCCCTTCAGTAAGTGAATGGATAAATAAACTGTGGTACATCTAGACATATTATTCTTTACTTAAAAGGAGCTACATGATCATGAAAAGACATGAAGAAAACATAAATACATGATTATTAGTGAAATAAACTAATCTGAAGAGACTACATTCTGTATTATTTCAACTATATGAAATTCTGGAAGGCAAAACTATGGTTACAGTAAGATCAGTGGTTGCCAGGGGTTAGGGGACAGGTAGGGATGAAGAGGCAGAACACACGGGTTAGTTCAGGGCACTGAAGCTGCGTAATATTTTAATGATGGATACATGTAATTATACATTTGTTAAAACCCATAGAATGTACGACACCTAGTGTTAACCCTAATATAATCTTTGGATTTGGGGCAATGCTGTGTCAGTGTAGGCTCATTGATTTTAACAAATATACCACTCTGGTGTGGTATGTTGATAGCAGGGGAGGCTGGATGTGTGAGGGAAAAGGGACATGTGAGAACATACATGTATATCTGTACTTTGTGCTCGATTTTGCTGTGAACCTACAGCTGCTCTGAAAATGCCACAAAGCTTGCTGTTCTAACTGAAATTCAGCCATATTCTCTCTGTGTTGTTGCAAGGCAGGATAATTTTCAAGGTTTTGAAAATATTAATTCTAACATTTTTTCCATTTGTTCTTTTCATAAAAAATTTTTTTGGAAGTCTTTACCAGTTTTACTGACTTCACTCTGGATATTTCACATGATCTAAGAAAAGAAAGCCATTAGCAGAATTCACTGTTAATATTTTCATGGAGGGATTTACTCAGTACAGCCCCTGGAAGAGAATCACATTAGGATATACACATGTATGAGCTGAATAAAATGATGGGGTCGAAGTGGTAGTGGTGCTAGGATGCACAGTCAATGCACAGGGAGCCTGAGTCCTTGGAAAAGTGTAAACAATGCCACACTTAGCAATTTCCCTAAGGGTTTCCCTACTGGGGCTGTTCAAAGTTACTTCATTTAGGCATTGGAGTGGGTGAAGAAAATCACTTCTTCAGAGGTAGTGGTCACTGAATGAGTTTTGAAAAAAAGCATTTTTTTTTTCATAGGCAAAAATTGTTCACATAGGTGAACTAAAGGAGTTTGAGTCTTTTTTAGAATCTACCCAGGCGTTAGAAACCTATAAGAATATGATAATTATCTTCCTAGGACACTACTCTCAGAAGACTCATTTTCTGAAACTTTTCTATAATGTTAGTTGAAAATTCCTCTCAATTCAAATTCAAGTCCTTGTCTTATTACCATCTTATGTGCCTAGAAAACTGAACAGTTTTACTAAATATTTTAGCTATAACCTGACAATTTTCTTGATTATCAATTTTTTTCAGTTTCCCTTTGAAACTGGGAATGTTATTTTCCTTCATTGCATGTATATTAAGTACTTGCCACACCCATGAATGCTTGCATGTGGATGTGGGGGAAAAGAGTCTCTCTCTACTACAGTGTTGAGAAATTGTGGGATTCATTTCCTATGTATATGCATACTCTAAAGATGACTCAATGTGTTGTTTTAATCTTGTTATTTTAATGTTGTAATTCTTTGCATGGCAACTAACTGTTGAGTTTAGAAATTAAAATTCTGTAATAACACAGGATAAAGAGAGGAATATAGCAGCAACTGAGGGGGGCAACATTTTATGTAATAGAACTTAATATGAGGAATGATGGAGAATAGTATGCTTCTCTTCATCTTTTATGTCTTTAAACAAAATTTTATTTTTAAATATGTGTAAAGATTGTTCACTTTTATTTATTATTTATTTTGTTTTGAGACAAAGTCTCGCTCTGTCCCCCAGGCTGGAGTGCAGTGGCGGGATCTCGGCTCACTGCAAGCTCCGCTTCCCGGGTTCACGCCATTCTTCTGCCTCAGCCTCCCGAGTGGTTGGGACTACAGGCGCCCGCCACCACATCCAGCTAATTTTTGTAATTTTTTTAGTAGAGACGGGGTTTCACCGTGTTAGCCAGTATGGTCTCGATCTCCTGACCTCGTGATCCGCCCGTCTCGGCCTCCCAAAGGGCTGGGATTACAGGTGTGAGGCAACGCGCCTGGCCGATTGTTCACATTTTTTAAAAAAGTGTGCCTTTGAAGACATGGTGCAAGTAGATAATTTTAGATAATTCTAATGGAGACCATATCCACTTCGGGCAGAAAAAAGAATATAATTATAGGAATAATGTGCCTCTACTTTGTTTTGACATTGGAAATATGTGCAGGAAGGGAAAAGTGCAGCAATCACCTAGTCCAATCAGAAATTAGGTAATATACAAGTAACTTAGTGGGATCATTGTCATAGTTTTCAAAGTAAACAAATCTCTTATCTACTAATGCTCAATAACAAAATTATGTTACAGTACTTGATAAAATATACTACATAAGTAAACGGTGGTTAAAAAATACTACCCATGATTTCATTGGCATGTTACAAACAAAACATCATTGGACAAACACAGGAATATTTTTGGCTTACATTTGTTATTTTCCACAATTTATTACTAAATTTAAAGTTGGCTATTTTTATGTAAATGTGGACAGTATCTGTACTTTCTGGTAAAGTTTGAAGTGCCAGACAAGGCACAACTTATCCTTGCCTATTAAAGGATAAACCATCTTGATAGTGTTGGTGGATCATTTGGGCTTTCTATTATAATCATATCTTTCACTTCAAGCCTCAGTCATCTGGTAATTTACATTATGTAGAGAAAATGCACCATTTTCAGTGTAAGAGTATTTACACTAAAGACCGGAGCCTGGCAGGGGGAAGGGGGCAAGCTGAGGGAGAGCATTAGGACAAATACCTAATGCATGCAGGGCTTAAAACCTAGATGACAGGTTGATAGGTGCAGCAAACCACCATGGCACACGTATACCCATGTAACAAACCTGCACGTTCTGCACATGTATCCCAGAACTTTTTTTTTAAAAAAAAAGACACATTGCTCCATATTTCACATATGATAATCTTCTGTAGAGTTGCTAGGCTATTGCTGAAGCTGTTTAAATTTCAAGAAAGCTATATTGAACGTTGTGCTATCTTCACAATTTCTTTTTCCATAGTACTTTATTCTTCTAATAAAGCCTCTATTCAAATCTATGTTTTCACTAGAGTGATCACTTATGATAACTGCTTGGATATGTGCTCAGCACATACAGACCTGACTGGATACACTATCTGGCTGTGCTAAATGTGTGATACTAATGTGTGTAGGTGGTGGAGTCGATGCTAAGTAATAACATTTTGACAGATTTCCCTTAATGATGTTATTTATTTCATCACCAATTATGTTTTTATCCAACATATTGTAGGTAACAATTATTTGAGAGGGAGAATAAGTTAACTTTACCAAGGTAAAATCAAATGATGTTTGGGAAATGAATGAATACAAATCATTTGTATGATGAAGCTATAGGTGAAGAAGATCATTTCTTCAGAGATAATCGTCACTGAGTTTTGAAAAAATGTGTGTGTTTTTTTTTTTTTTTAAAGGCAAGGGTTGTTCACATGAGGTGAACTAAAGGAGTTTGGGTCTTTTTTAGAATCTACCTGGGCATTAGAAATCTATAAGAATATGATAATTATCTTAAGCTACGTGGATGGTGTTATTTTTTGGTACATGGTGAAAGTAAATTATATAGAGCCATAATATACTGAAGATCAGTCTCTTCGCATGCTCCATGTTTACAACTACTAATGAAATCACTGGGGATTCTGTGAAAATTCCAGGGTAAATTTTCTTTGTACGTACTATTCTGAAGACACTGTGGGCAATTTGGTGATGTTTGAAATAATAGGCATTTACCCATTTTGGAGGTGGCGCATTGCTGTATGTTTCGCGGTTATTTTATTTTAAAAATCATTTTTATCTAATAACAGAGTTTCTACAGTGTTTTTTCTTATAGTGTACAAAAGCACAAGACAAAACAGGTATAAAAACTATTAGATAAATAATAAAGAGTACAGTTACACTTATTACAGTTATTATAATCTATTTAAAAATAATTTTCACCAAAAAGACCTCATACTGCTCTTATAACAATACTTATTTTGTTAACAGTAAAATACATTTTCCAAAATAGTAGCTACACATCTCAGAACTATGTAATGAATAACAACATGGTAAGAAACCATTCTGATTTAGCAAACATACAGTCAACATGAAAGCAAAGATTGACATTTAACTCACCATTGGAAATTTCAGTCATCTCTTAAGATGCCCCACTAGTGAAATACTGCTCAAAATTTTCATTTACAGAAACACAGTACGTTTTTCAGGACACTTACATATTTTTGCACTAAAAAACTAGAACTGGTGATATAAACTAGAAGGCTAAAAAGGTATCCAAAATTTTTATAAATCTATATTTATATTCACAATTTTCCTAAAAAGTTGAATTACTTAAACTGTACTTCTTCTTAATAGTGTAGGAAATCATCTCAGCAATTTCTCTAGGTTCGGGGTAAATACATTTAGATGTTTGTTTCATTTCCCACTCAGTGACTATAATTCCTTTCACTAACATTTTCTTTAATGCTAAACAATTGAATTAGAATGAACTGAAACTTCAGACACAACTTTAAGATATATACCTATGGACCCAATTTGTGGGTTTAGATTTGAAGTCAGACCTTCTTCTCACTTTATTCTTTATCAGATGAATTGTTTTACACATCGTGAAATAGTATTGTAGGACTTGTGCCATATGTAGTAGTTATTTTTGGTCTGCTTCATATGGGAAAACACAGTTATTCAATGATTTGGATCATAAATAACTTAGGTATTTGTTTCATTGTTTATTACACAGTGACATGTCACTGATGTGAATTATCTGGATAAGTGTCTTAATTCTTTTTAATTTTCTGTTTTGTAGGTTGAGACATTAACTCTATGCCCAGAAGAATTTTTAAAAATGTTGTATTACGGCACACCAAGAGGATGCAAAAATATTCAGAACGGGGGAGCTCTACAGAGCAGACGGTCGGTCTCCTCCCAAAACAAATGGCACAACAGAAATAGCGGAAGCAGGGCAACAAAACTACTGACAAGATTGAAAGAAGCTTGAGAGACACATAAACCGAAGGCAATGTGTGGCCCTTGCTGGATCTTGATTTGTACAAACTCAATGGTGAAATTACATTCCTGAGACCTTTTGGGGAAATCTGAACAATGATTGAGGTATAAGGTGATATAACGGTATTCATAATTTTCTTTGGTGTGATAATGGTAAAGTGCTTATTTTTCTTTTAAACTTTATCAGTTGGAGATACATGGCTGATAAATTTACAGTGAAATTACATAATGTCTGAAATTTACTTTAAAATACTTCAGAGGGGAAAAAAGCATGCAAATGAGCGTGTGTGTAAGAGCTGGGATAAGTAAAACAGAACTGGCAAATATCAACAACCTGAGCTGAGGCATGGGTACAGAAGGCGGCTCATTCTGTAATTTTGTGCATGTTTAAACATATCCACAATAAAAATTTCCTAAAAAAATGTTGTAGTTGCTTATTACTTTCAAACTAGATGGAAAAGTTACTAACACTGATTTCACTCAATCTAAACAGAGACTACGTGAGATTAAACAATTAGCCAAGAGCTGCCAAAGAGAATGTTACTTTTCAATTTAGTCTAGTGGCAGTGTATGGATGTAAAGTGAAAGGGGTTTCCAGAGATATACGGGATTTGTTTTAAAAATACTGGAACTTTTTATTTAAAGATCAAGTCAGAGTTTGCTATGTCAACTTATAGTTTAGTGTCAGCCATCTATAAATCAAACAACTAAACTGTGTCAAAGAACTTAAAAGCAAATTGAAAACATATTCATATAACAGTATCATCCAATTACAATGAGTTGAGATCTGGAAAATGCAGATAATCCATTGGGTTATTTCCAATCTTTATTAAAAAATATTTAAGCTTTTTGAATAAAATACATAGAATATACTGAACTTTATTCAGTAAATAGATATTGCATTATAATTTATGAAAGTGAATCATCTAGGAAAAGTTTTACATCGTAATGCACTATTTAGTCTATAGGAATTTAAAATCTGTAGGAATTTAAAATGTGTAAGTTTGTATGATTTGACATAATTTATGTATGAAATCTAAGTTGTCATGTGGTTTTCATTTCTTAAAAGTTTAAATGTTTTTAATTATAATTTTTATATATTCAAATCTAAACTGAAATGCGACTTATCTTTTAAAAATTCCCAGGAATTACACAGTATCATGTAATGATGCTTAAAATAATTTTAACTACTTCTTACTAAAGAAAGGTATTTTATAATTTATACCAGTCTGAGCTTTAAATGATACAGTAAGCCAATTAAGTAATTTCTTCACATTTAGCTGCCTAGAATTCCTGGGTTCTGCAAGAACTGAGAAGTGAATTTTTACCTCTAGAATCATGGCTTCTGAATTAAAGTGTTGTTAGTGTATGTAGTTAAGGGAAATCTTGAAATATTAGAACTCCTAAAATTGGACTCTCTATAATGCACACATGGAAGCTTTCTCTTCTAGAATGGGACCATCCACAAACACAATTCTACCTGACTAACAATCATGACATTTCCAGACTCTCCCTCACTAGTAATTAAACTTGGCATAGTATCATTTTGTCTTTCAGTAATATAAATAGTAACAAATCGCCCCCAGATGTCATTTTTTTGCATCTTATCATTGTGAGCACTCTTATCATTTCACTAAATGAAGAAAATGAGGAAGCAAAACTGGAGGAATTAAAAACTTGGTCCTCAGGAAAATGGAATACATGCTCCCTTTTTGGAAACTGTCAGGATTACCAGAATTTATATATCTCTTCTATAGAGGTGCTTTCCCTAACTTAGTAAATAGTTGCTGAATTTCATAGAAATCTATTCACAGCATATTGAATATAGTCCTCTACATTTCGAAATCGGATAACTTTCCTGGCATGGTTTCTGTTTTGGTACATATATTATTTATCTAGAAGAATACAATGCCTTTCACTTGAAATATGTATTTAGGTGCTTTTAAAGGAAGTCTATTTTTAACCTTAAAACTGTTAAAATTTACACTTTTTACTTGCTGACATTATTAAATGCATTTTACCTGATAGCAAATCTTGCGATAAGACAATAATTATTTGAAGTTCACTGCCTTAATAACCATTGGTTTTTGAAGGCATTTAATTCCCAATGTCCAAAACTACCTTATAAAACTCTCAAAACCATAAAGAAAATAATTTATGTAGAAGTATTTTGTGTTCAAAAAGGTTACATGTGAAGCTTAGAGAAAATTATTTACAATTCTGTTTGTTCAAATATCTGCAAACATATGTTTGTGTTGAATCTTTAATTTTACTGAGGAGAAGTGAACATTTGTAATAACTTTTAAAACAAATACATAAATGTAATGGCTATCTAATATCAATTTTTATTTTAAAAATATTGGAAGTTACTACTACACATAATAGAAGAATGTCCTTTTTAACTCTGATTTTACAAGTTAAAAATATGACAATGCCTGCATTATTTTTCCTTTTGGGATTAAAGTCACCTGTTATATAGACAAGTTTTATTTATGTTATCCTCCTATAATAAAAGTGGAATTACTGAATAGAATATTAGTGTGAACACTCATACTATTTCTACTGTCATTTTCATGAAGACCAACCTCCCCCACTGATATTGGAGTTATATAAATACTGAAACAATAATTCAATCCCATGTTTCTGGGTTCTTAGTTGAGCCAAAGGACCATGTATGACTGAACCATGTCTATTCATAACATAAGGTGAACTGCTTATTAGCATTTTAAAGAGTGGTTCAAATTCTACCATCTAAAATATGTAACATGTGAATTGTCAAAAAAAAATTACCATGATATTACTTGGGTTGGGTTATTTGACTCATCAATTTTAATTTGGAAATTAAGAAGAAAAATATTTTAAAAGAGGGCCCTCTGAAGACATTTCTTTCTTAGAAAGGTCATTTTATGCATTTACAGGGGCTATTTTGCTCTGAGCTACTAAAATGTATATCTATATGATACTATTTTTCTAGGACAGGGAGGCTTGGTTTATTTGAAGGGTCATAAAAAACACACGCACATAAAATTCAGCTGCTCATCTATTGTCTATCTTCTGCTCTTTCAAGAATTATATATAGACAAAAAGTGTGCTTTTGTTGTTGTTTCAAACAAATACATCCATGTAGTACTGCCTTAAACATGAAAATTTTGAAAAAAATCACCTTACATCCCCCATAAAAAAGCAAAAGAAATTATGTGTTACGCTCAAAGATCACGAGTTACATACTAAATTGGCTTCCAAATAGCATATATTCTAAATACTACGTTGTTTGCTAAAACTTGTAAAATTCAAGAAAAACTATTTCCTTAATGAAGCACTTAAGAGTAAAACACTGAAATCCCAACAGGTTTGCTACTTTCAGTTATATGAGCTGAAGAAATATTCATTAAATGGAGCAGTGGCTCAGCAACACAATTTCCAAATGCTTATTACATAAATTTTAACATTATAACTTACAGAATATAACCACCAAATGGAGAGCACAACTAAAAACAAAACATTAAATGCATTTTATTTTACAAATGGCAAAGGAAATAAATCCCAGATTAGGTTAAAATGTTGGGCTTGATACCTTATCAAAATGGCCTTCATGAAAATATTTACTCAATGGTAGTTCTACATATCTCTCAATCCTGTTTTAATGTTAATTTACAATGTAAATTATATTTTTGAAAATCTTCAATGAGTGAGACAGATGCACTCTTAAATCAATGGAATTTTGAAAAGTATTGGAAACTTTAAAACTTCAACAATGTTCTCAATTATATACTTTAACTTCCCATATTTTTAAAGTTGAACGACTACTTCCAGGTAATAGATGCACTGAATAAAAAGGATTTTTAATTGTATCTGAGGCATTTTTCATCTTTTTATCAATGCATAACCTGTGACTTTAAAGACAAAGTTTAAACTCTTTAACTTGAATGTGTTTTAATAGATCTTTGCTGATGTAAGAAGATGGAATTTGGGCACAGAAGGCTTTCCCAGTTTTGAGGGGAAGTTGACAGTTCTAGCTCTGATATTTTTGTCCTGAATTTAGCTGGGTTTTCTCTAAATTAAATCAACTAGTTAATCCTTCTCTTTCAATTTTGTTCAACTAAACTGGGCATGAGTCACTATTAGAATATATAAAATTTTAAAAGTTATAAATACCCTACTTGTAGAGCTTTGATAATGTGTGGATATTTTTGAAATACAAGAATATTCTGGTTTAAAAAATATGTACCTGCAGCTGACAAAATTTGTCTCACAGATATGAATGTTAGAATTATATTAAAAATTGCTTTCTTTTTTGGTTTTAGTTAGGTTCCTGAAAAAGAAAAACGTCCTAAACCAAGACTCAGTATTGCATTTGTACAAAATAAAATGACTACATATTAAACAGGCAAAGATAATACTGTTTCTCTCTGGTAATGGGATATCACATGCTTTAGAGTAGGGTTTTTGAAAACTAACTTCTATTAACTCCTTTTGGCAAAGCAGCTAGCATTCATTAATTTATAGAAAAACTTTTCCATTTACTACCCTAATGAGGAGAATGAAATAATACTCCTTCTCAAGGGAACTAGCCTAATCCTGGAGAGATATTCATACACTATTGAAAACTGGTATTTTTCTGGTTAGTTGGGAGCAAAGTACTAGCTTGGTAATGGTATCTATAGAAAGAAAGCCATGAAAAATAAAGCTACAGCTTTTTCTTCAGTGATACCATCCCCATTCAAGAAGTTTAAATTCGTTCTCTTGAGAAAGTCATAGATAGCAGTTCTGAGAGCTTTCCTTTCACAAGGGAAATACATGCTTAAAATGTTAGGAGAATGTATCTAGCTTTCAGGCCATTCTTCCATCAGGACTTAAAGCTTCAGGAGAATACCATAAATATTTCGCTTTTTAGGAAAGAAGGAGTTTAAATTCTCAATGGGATCAAAGAAAGTTATGGGAGCACATGGGGTATGAGATATTTCCAAATAGCTTCAGAATTCTGCTACTCAGTATCAAATGCTACTCTGGAAAATATTGAACCCATACCCATGAGATCACAATAATAGTCCTTTCATTTCTAAATATTTTATTGTATTTATAAATTATTTATTTGTCAAGAAAGTGGTAAGTCCATAGTGTTTTAAAGCTTCAGGGTTCTGTGATATATAATTCTTTAAAAATATACTGATGGCCACTCGTGCTGTGGTATAACACATCTCAAAAATATTGGTTATTTGAAAATGCCATATTTGGTGTACTTCTGTCCAATATTGTAGTACAGTGAAGACAGGTTAAGCACAGTCTATAACTGGCAAATTATCAGGATACAACTGTCAGGTCACGTTGTGATAAAAAACATGTGATGGTCAATAAAAACTGAAATGGAAACTCAGAAAAAATCATAACCAAGTGGAAATATTGAAGTTTTCCAATGGCCTGATCCATATTAATTCAAGACAGCTCCCCTTCTGACACTTCAGATAATATTGGTCATAGATTATTTTCATTATGGGAAGAAAATACATTTTTAATCCCACTGGTAGATTTTTCTAGCAGCATACTTGATGTAGTAAGTATATATTTAGATATATTGTAAATATACACAGTTGTTGAATAAATTATAGTGTTATGCAAAAATTCACACAAGGAGGCACTTGAGTGGCATGTTAGAAAATGATCTTTGGTAAAGGCAAAATGAAAAACCTGTTTCATTTAGTTACAATGAAAATATATTAACTTACTGAAATGGAATGTTTCTCAACATAAAAGATGTTTTTCAAATAGGCCACAAAATGGTAAATGCTATGGCTATAAACCTCTGCCTGTTTTTTCCTGTTTGCCATTTACAGTCTCTTTGTAGTAGTAAATGATGATAGAAAGCTTTCACATTCAGAGCTGGTCATTTTCATTTGTTGTAACTTATTTTGAGGGGCAAAAAACCCGGTATCTGATCTCAGTAGTAGTTGCACAGCTGCATGGTATTGTTATTCAAATCCACAAATTAACTAAATGTTTTATTATGTAGATGACAAATTACTAATGTCCAGGGCTTTCCAGAACCATTTTTTTCCAGCATTCCTTTAAACTATAGAAGGATTTTTGTATCCGACCCAATTTAATTGTCAAAAATTGCTTGAAAAGTCCAGGGTTTTAATGTCTTCTGAATCTGTTGCTTTTGAAATTAGGCATTTCTGTTAAGTACTGAAAATGTATTGATGATATTATTCAATAGAAAAAATAACTAAATGTAACAAAGGAACTGACTGAATATAAAAAATTTGGTACGTCACTGTACATCGTAATTTTAAAACACGAATCTGTCCTTTTATATTTTAGTCAAAGATGCAGGCATCTCTGATATGCTTGTCACAGTAAATTTGAAAGTCACAAGTAGTCAAAAGATTTGAAAATCATTTCAAGAGGAATACAACATTTGAAAGTTATTATAGCTAGTCAACATTTGAAAAACATTTAAAGTGGTTGGTTTATAGATATTATATTTAATATGATGGCTTAATTGATAAAAAATTATTGGTAACTGCTATTCCATCAACTGTAATTGAAAATAATTGGTAACTTTACAAAAATAAGAATAGATCTTGAATTTTATATTTGGAAACTTGCTTTTAAGTGGTGTTTAATTAAAGCAAAGTTTCTATTGTTGCATGTGTATTTTTTAACCCATACCATTTGACCCATGAAAGTGCAGTGGGTAGTATGGCTGGAAGATAATGGGGGGTGGCTCAGATGTTACATAAGTAGGGTACCCTGCCTCAGCCACAAAGTACGGAGCAGGCTGATAAAAGCAAGTTACCTTTTCTGTATTAGGTAGAATATTCAGTTCTCCAAGTACTTTCAAAGCCATCATGGTGATCAGGTGGAGAATCTGTCTTCTTTCATGACTCATGAGACAAACGGTGCTTTCATTCACAACTCCACGCAAGGTCATAAGGTAGTCATACTTGGTCATTCCTTCACCTATGAAATGGTTGTGGAGGTATGATTCAATTTTCTTTTGTTGTTCTTCTATATGAGGAAAATCAATAAAGAATCTAGAGCACATGTAACGTTCTAGGTTTTTGATTTCTGACATACAGGCTGGTTTGAAGCCATGAACCAGCAAGTTGCAGTACTTCAGAAGGCCACCACCTCTAATCTCTTCAGGTTTCCTGGTAGATATCAGCTTGTGTTGCAAATGCGTCATTGCTTCCTGGAAGTCTCCATACATGCTTTCAGCTACCACAACAGGATAGGACTCTTTGGTTAGCTTGGCATTTTTGTCACTGTAGAAGTCTAACATGGGATCCAAAACAATTTGAAAGGAATCTACACTAAATTCAAACTGCCGTCTGAGTGAACTCACAAATTTTAGTTCTAAATTCTTTCCAGTGTTATTTGAAAGGGAGATAAGACTCCAACAATCATGCCCATTGCAAACCTTGACGAATTTCTGTACGTAAGCCTCTTTCATGATATCTGGGGAGATCTTTTCCTTCTTTACACCTTTTGGTAAAAAGTCAAGTAGACAACCTAGAACTGCATCCTTAACAACCTGAAATTCTTCGTTACTTGGAAGCTCAACACCAAAAATAATGTCCAGATCCTTATAGCTGATTCCATTATGGCTTGCAAGTATGTAACTTGCTATGGAACCATTCAATCTGGCATCTTTAACAATAATTCCTTGCCCTATGAGTTGATCTTTCACAACATGAATGATGTCTTTTGGTTTTACCTCCATTGTGGGGAAATTCCCCTTTCCATGAATTGGAATTACTTCATCTAACACTTGATCCAGTGTTATAACTTGATCCCAAGTGAGATTGGTGAATCTGATTTCAGACATTGTGAAGTCAGTAGATCACTAGACAGCAAGCAAAATATTGGGAAGAAATATGTTAGCACCTTAAAATCAATGCTAAAGCATATAAAAAAGTTAAAAATAGACTTACCCTCAACATAAATCATGATAATACTAGGAAGGAAACTACCAATATATTTAATCATATTTAAATATAAAAGTGAAATAAAAGCCACAATTATTATGTCAAAGATGTTAGATACATTGATGAATGCAAACAGATTTCTCAGGAATTTGCTGGAGTGACTGTTGATACAAAATGGTGGCCTTTTTCAATCTTTCTTCATGTAAATCCTATGATGATGGTATTTCTTTGGAGATATAAATTTTGTTCATGGGATAACCATGATGTATCATTGAGATTAATTATCATGATTTTAAAGTGAGATCAGATAACATGTCTCTGTGTTAGAACCAATGGACTCAATAGCATAGTGTTTACAAACAATATACATAATCTTCAATCCCATAAGCATCAGATCACTCTCTCATATACTTTTCAGTTTCATACATATAACTACTCTTACTTTAAAGAATATTACTGAAGTTTTCTGTTAGAGTATGAGCTCCTTTAATTCCTTAATAAGGAAAGTACCAAATTTAACACCTCTTCTATGTGCCCAGTAGCCCTTTAAAAAATGTTAGTTGAAGGAATGTCAATTTAAAATGAAAAACAGATGAGATTACTAAATTTGTACCTGAAATGAGAATAAGAATATATAAACCCATAAGATTCCTAAGCTTTAAAAAATGTTCACTGTAGATTTGCAATATAATATGCTCAGATAATTTTATAGTTTAGGGAATTTTAGGAAGTTAACATTTTATAATGTATAGTAACACTATAAATGCAAGTAGATATAATCATGTAATTATGTACAATCACAGTGATTACATGGATCTTCAAGTACATTAATAAGCTGTCTAAACAAATAAATCTAGGAAAGCAAGTAACATTCAGCACGGATATAGTTTTGGGGTTAGGCATTTGTTCCTGACTTCCAGAAATAAAAAACAATATGAAGCTTAAGACAGATTTGTGTAGAAAGTATTCATATTTCACCTATCTAAGGAGCTATCAAAACAGAATATAAATATTTGAAATTTAGTATTATATACTTCCCTAGTAGAACTACAGCAAACGGAATCATCTTATTTGACATCTACATGGACTAGTTTGATAGTACATGCATTTTGCAAAAGGCCAATTAAGCAACAGCATATCTGTGTTAGTGAGAAGGAAAAATTAAACCTATTCTGTTTCTCTGTATGAAATCCTTAGAAATACGAACTACAGACTGAATATTTATTTTTATTATATGATGAAATGACCCATGAAATAGGATGCTTGTTTTAAGCCACTTTAATGACTGTCTATACAGTTTTATCAGCCACGTGAATATCCAAATCAATCCTTAAAGACGGATGGATCAAACTGACTACATATCAGGCTTTCAGAATTTGATAACTTATCTATCCAATGAAATGATCTATATAGCATCTTTAGGACACTGGAAAGAGCAAGATGCTACATGAAGTGATACAACATGCAATGAGAACTGGTAATCTTATTTTCTAATCCCTTCTCCTGAAATTATCACTGAATTATTACAAGCTAACAGTTTGTTATACTCAAATTCTCAATCTAGAAAAAAATAGTTCATAATACTGGATGGCTTCATGTAAAGGTTTTAGGAAGAAAAACAATTTACCTAATACACATTTTTAAAATATCACATATAAACTATAAGATTTTAATTGATCATACAGCAAAAGTTCTAAAATTCCTTCTTCATGTGCAAATTTGTTTTGCAAATATACATTTTCCTTTCCTTAATGGCAAATTTCCATTTTCAATGTCAGTAAAAATTTTAAAAAATTCAATATTCTAATCCTAGGCCTACAGTCTTCATGTAAATCATCTATGATCTGAAAATAAAGGAAAACATTTATGTTGCTATATTGACATTACTGAAATTACCAAATTCTTTCCCAAACAAAAGTTGACAGGACCTTTATATACAAATAAAACCATTCAGAGACATAACTAAAATAAATCATTGCCAAAATGCAGAATTCCTTGATCAAAAGATATCCTTCAAACCAAGAAATACGAAGCCCTACTTAACATCTTGGATCTGTTCCTAGATACCAGAGAAGGGAGAAGATAGGATTTTGTTTCCCAAACAGAATCACAGTAAGATCTTGCAAAGATAAGAAAGTGGCCCAAAATTCAACCTCACTTTACACCAGGAAAGTGGTGTAGAAAAACTGTCCATCAGTGTGCAACTTTCCAATAGCCACTTAGTTATCTATGCTAGTGATTTCCAAACGTTCTAGTCTTTTCAATTATCTACAAGCTTTAGAAGCACACATATAAAATAGTTAAGGTCTAGCATTTCTTAATAATTACAGAAACAGTGAAGACAACTTGCTAGGATGTGGAGAAATGGTGTCCTTGCATGAGCAACACATTTTTCAACTGTCTAAATCAAGGCTTTAATAATCAGTTAGTTTTTTTTAACTTTTCTCTAACCATAAATATGAAAGCTTGTTTTTAAAATCAAGTCTATTTTATTGACATATCATTACTAACTGACAAATTCTGAGTTACCATATCACTAACTACCTTTACTGTTATATAAGAAAATGAAAATTATAAATTTTTTAAATTAGCCCTAGAAAAAAGTATAATTATGATAAAAATTTGTGATACATATACACTCAAACATACATATACATATAGACATATATAAGCACAAAATATAATAAAATACATGTCACAATGGAGTAAATATAAGTGATTTGTACTGATCTGGAATCTATACATGCCTCCAACAAGGCTGACCTCTATTAACATGAATAATCAAGATTTGACAATAATGTTATGCTCCGTTTGGCACAGCTACTGTTCATTTTCACATAATGTACAATATCAATGTGTTATTAGTACAAATTTCAAATATGGCATTAAAGTAATAGGACTTATCTTAATGTGTAGATTATGGCTCCATATTTAATCACATATAGTAGAGTCAATCACCCATGTATCAAAAACAGCACATTAGAAAACTTGTTGGGAAACTTAATTTGAATTTTCTAAATCAAAAGTATGGCTAAATAGAAACTTTGGATGAATGTCATGGTAAAGGTGGAAAAACTGCAACAAAGCCACCCACATTGCTTATAATACTGTCTTGAATACAATCCAACTCTTAGTTACTGAAAGTGTGTTTACTGAGTATGAATTATAAAGCTACATTTTCATGAGTTAAAATTCCAAATTCAAGGTAGAAACTCTTCAATAACTTTCCACATAAACCTCAACAGAAGCACAAAACATGAAATTTCTAATTATCGTTTTCAAAATGTGGAGATCAGCAGTTCACATTGCAGAATATTTAAAACTTCTTTTGGCTCCCTGTCTTCTCCCAATTTACTTATCCTTTAAGCTAACATTTTTCCCATCTAGCCTAACCTATTAGTATGCCTGTAATGTATCTGACTATAGTAAATGCCCAAATCAATACATTGTGGTTTCCATTATTCAACTGGTTTAATTCATCTGGGAATGCAAAGCAAAGCAAGCAATTTGCCAAGATATCACAAAAGACTGTGAATGGATATTTGTATAACAAATAAAATGTAATTGTTCTCCCTATTACAACCCTATGTTCCCTCTGACCATGGGAAAAATAGGAAGTTAGCCACTCTTTACCTGTCTATATTAATCTTAGAACTATATTTTCAAAGAGAATGAGAAAAGATGTCATACTTACATTGAAAGGATTACTTTCAAGAATGCAATATAGTTGAGTTAAAATGATTATTCAGATCCTTCAGTGAAGATAGGAATTTTCGTATTATCACTGAATAAAGTCATAAACCAATCAGAAAAACTGCAAGATAATACAAGCAAAAATAAAGTTAATAGATATTATATACAAAAAATATAATGATGTCCCACAGCCAAGTCCTGCAAATTATATATATACATACATACATGCATACACACACACATACATACACACAGAAGAAATGATAAAATGATTGCTCTAAAATAGTGGTTGTCAAATTTTAACTTGCATTAGGCATGTTAAAATTTGACAACCACTATTTTAGAGCAATCATTTTATCTGTGTGTAAATACACAGATTTCTGGGTCCCACCTCTAGAGTTTCTAATTTAGCAGGTCAGATGTGGGGCCAGAATATCTGCATTTCTAATAACTTCCAAGATGATGCTGATGATGCTGGTCAGGGAATGACACATTAAGAACTGCTACACTAAAGAAAACTGAGAAGAAATGGTAAAGGAAAAGTAGTCTCAATAGCAGTGCCTAGTCCCTCATATTTTGGCTATTTCTACTAAATTTAAAACATTACATTAAATAATACAGAAAATTCTAATCAAAGTGAATGCGCTTTTAAACCATAAACTTTTGAAAACATTTTAACAGTGCAATATTGTTTTGTGAGCTGGACATTAAGGCTAGTAGAAAGTCTTTCTAAAGCTTGTACGTATTGTGGTCCTAAATCTAATTAGTTCTCTTACCTATAATAAATGATTGTATACAAAAATGAATTCTTGTACTTTAGAAACTTTCAAGTTATATATCCATATATACCTACCTATAGACAAACAACAAGATTTTGGTCAGAATGTATTATATTTCACCAGTATAAAGAAGTATTAAACATGAAATTTTCAAATTTCATTCCAAAAAGTGACTCACATTACTATAGATAATGCTAAAACAACTCCAATTTGGGTCAATTCACAAACTTATTTTAGTTGCAATAAGGTTCATATACCAAAACAATACTTGCAAAAATTCACTTGTCCAGGACTCTACTAACGAATGTGTTCATTTCCAAAATTCATAGCCACTCACAAACGTACCTCAGATAATTGTGAAGCTTGAAAAAGAGATGTTTATTTTTAATTCTTAATTAAAAATGTCTTTAATTATATTTAAAATGAAGTTATTTCACACACTTTTAACTACTATATATGGGGTAATGCTCGGAGATGTATGTAGGCAATGTTTTTCAGGGTTGACCCATGCTAGGAGGAGGAGAGCTTCAATTTATCTTGTACCAAAAGATGATGGGAGTGTTAAAGATTTTAGTTTCTATTCAGACCTATGAGAAGGCAGGCATATACTTTCCATGTTAGTGCTATTTATATCCTGCTCTGTCATTTCTTTTTAACTTTATGATCATCTCTTTTAAAATACTATGCTTAGCTCCATTTCCCTTCTTTTGTTTGTTTGTTTGTTTTGTTTTTTGAGACAGAGTCTTACTCCATTGCCCAGGCTGGAGTGCAGTGGCGCGATCTCGGCTCACTGTAACCTCCACCTCCTAGGTTCAAGAGATTCTCCTGCCTCAGCCTCCTGGGTAGCTGGGATTACAGGTGCCTGCCATCATGCCTGGCTAGCTTTTTTATTTTTAGTAAAGATGGGGTTTCACCATGTTGGCCAGGCTGATCTCAAACTCCTGACCTCAAGTGATCCATCTGCCTCAGCCTCCCAAAGTACTGTGATTAGAGGCATGAGCCACCATGCCTGGCCTCCATTTCCCATTTTAAGAGTCAAAGTGTTCTTACTGACAGAGATTTACACAAATTCCAAGTTTCCTGTCATTTGATGTATAGAGAAATAACTTCTTGAAATTCTTACATGTAGGTGGAACCATACTACAAGATCCTTGACTTAAGAGGCTTAGGTGAAAGATTCATTGGAATAATTAAAATAAACATGCTAGGCATCTATAAACATGAAGAGAAAATAGCATACAGGTCCCAAAAAGGAACAGTTCTCAATTTAAGAGCTTGGTGCGCAGAAGCTTTCCCCAGGCTAAACTTCTGCCCCTAATCCCAGAGAAATCTTACCACATTCTTCTCACTCTGCCCTAACCCAGATAAATACAATTCTTGCTGTGTTCACTTGTTTGTATTGCTATGGCTGTTATCTATTGCTTCTAAGGATAAAAGTGTACACTGTTATAAGTAAATGATTGCCTGGTTTCTTCCAAGTTTAGCACCATTCCCCTGTAGTGTGGCAGCAAGAGAGAAAAGTTAGGCAGTTAGGGTGGGTCCTTGGTAAAACTCCTTTAAGCAGAGAAACAGCCTGAAAAATCAGGCTGCAGGCACAGATAAGAAAACTTGCACAAACCTCTGGACCACTCAGATAAACGAACAAGGCCCAACATAGAAATGCCTTTATTCTTTGTGCCTAAGATATGCCCACAGCCACTTTAACAAGGGAACAAGGCTCAGCATAGAAAAGCTTTTGTCCTTTGTATAACCAGCAGGCTTCAAGGAAATAGTCTCTTCTCCTTTTGTGGGCATATACATGGTGTGTTCTGGTGGGTTCTGGTGGTCACTTTCATTTCCTTTTCTGGACAAGCTTTGGACTGTGAGCCCAGTCTCTATGAATCATCACTTCAGCTCCTGATTGGTCCCAGGGCCAAGCTTTCACTTCAGCTCCTGATAGGTCCAGGCTAAGCTAAGTAGCCCCTATGAATCATCACTTCAGCTCCTGATTGGTCCCAGGGCCAAGCTTTCACTTCAGCTCCTGATAGGTCCAGGCTAAGCTAAGTAGCCCCTATGAATCATCACTTCAGCTCCTGATTGGTCCCAGGCCAAACTAAATCACACTTTCTCTAAGCAAGCCTACAGATTAAGCATATTCCTTCCCTTCCCAGTCCATAAAAACCCTGGACCCCAACCTCATGGTGGGCAACCAATTCTGGCACCACTCTCTGCTGCAGAGAGCTTTCTTCTTTCACTTATTAAACTTTCGCTCCAATCTCACCCTTGTTTCTGCGCTCCTTAATTCTCTTGGACATGAGACAAAGAACTCCAGGTACTATCTCAGACAATGAAGTACTGCTACGTATTTTGGTGCACTGGCAAAAATACAACATATTTTACTGCATTGGCTGGGAAGAAAGGGATTCAGCTAAAGGATAAGAGCAGACCATTAACTCTTTACTTTCATTTCCAAGGCTTCTTATCCTAAGTATTTTTTCTCTCAAGAGCAAACAAAAACAGTGGGTCCCTTTCAGCCAGTTAAAAATGAATAGTGTGGCTGCCAGCCTTAAGACTCAGGGGAAAGGCTTGCTGGAGAGAACTTTTTAAATCTCCCTTTGCCCTCACATGTTGAAAATGTTGACTCTGTTCCAATCCAGTTTCCTTTCACAAAGGACCTAATGTCATGTGAGGCCAGAAGGAGGTCCTCGGGGCAACTGAAGGCATCTGGCTGAGGCTACACTTCAGTGTTACCTGGAAGCCCTTGGACTAACTCCTGTCACCAACAGTCCATTAGGGAATTGGCACAGGGACTTCCAGGCTTTTTCTATCACATTTTCCTTCTTTCTTTTTGCAACTATCATGTTTCCTATCCCTGCTTTGTATGCAATGTTGTAGATGTTTCTGCAACCTGGGGATATAGTCTTATTGGGCAAAGTCAGCTGGAGCCTTAGGAATGTAATTCAACAAATTATTGTCTCTGTGGTTTCCTTAAAATGGGGGATTCCGAGACCTGAATCTGAAAACCTATTTATCTCCCAACAATAGCACTCAATGGAGTTAAACAGGAAGCTATTTCTCCCCAAGCAACTATCCCCCCACTTCATTTAAGCTGTTCCTTTTCCCATGTGAGAAGCCAGCACTGCCCAGCAGAACTAAAATACTTTTCTATGAAACAAGTTGATATGGTTTGGCTATGTCTCCACTCAGACTTCATCTTGAATTCCCATGGGTTGTGGGAGGGACATGGTGGGAGGTAATTGATTCATGGGGGAAGTCTTTCCTGTGCTGTCCTCATGATAGTGAGTCTCATGAGATCTGATGGTTTTAAAAAGAGTGTTTCCCTGCACAAGTTCTCTCTCTTTGCCTGCTGCCATCCATGTAAGACGTGACTTGCTCCTCTTTGCCTTCCAACATGATGGTCAGGCATACCCAGACATGTGGAACTGTAAGTCCAATTAAATCTCTTTCTTTTGTAAACTGTCCAGTCTCAGGTATGTCTTTATCAGCAGCATGAAAACGGACTAATACACAAGTTAATTTTCTTCTGCTGGGAGACATACTTTAAGACAGCCTATCAAGCCCTAAAATTCTCTAACTTTTGTCAAAGTTTTTATCTAACAATTCAGACCTTACAGCACCATCTAGTGGGATGGAATTTTTCTCCTTAGGGAGCCTTGTCAGCTCTTTGCCCCAAATTTCTAGTTCCCCAATTTTTCTCTCTCTTACATCCCTCTATCAGTCATCAGGCCCTGTACCCTATTTGTAGTCAGAAAAACTCCACTTTCAATAGCCAGGAGGAAGCCATCCTGGTAAGACAGATTCCAGCCTTGATGCTGCCCCCATCAAAGGCAAAATAGCCATTCAGTCTTTGTGTTCTTTTAAGGCACATGCTGTGCATATAACTACACTGGCATTTAAACAAAAATGGGATTTTATGTTTGGAAGTCAATTGGTGCCATTCTCTGGAATTCTAATGTTTCACTGGGGCCATAGGAAGGGAAACCAGAGCTAGTATTAAAACAATCCCTCCGTTAAAGAGTCTTGCCCAAATCCAACTACTACATAATCTCTCTCAGGCCACTAGGGTACCTTGGGAGCCTCATGGGCCAAGTGGGTCTAGGAAACCAGCAAGATGGAGGGCTAGGGTCACTCTGGGTCACTCAGAAAAGAGAAAGGAGACACCTTCCCCCCTCCTCTTTTCTAGTTGGGTAACAAACCATCTGCAGTCTGTACTCCTCTTGAGTGCATTCTAAAACTCCTTTGACCCTAGGACTCTAGGAAACTCCTTTGACCCTAGGACTTTAAAGAAACAAAAACGGCATATATTCTATTGTACAAGCACGTGGCCGTCTTACCAACTGCAGGAGGGAGAGAAGGCCTGGCCTCCTCAGGGAAGTGTTAATTTCAACACTATCCAACGACTAAATCTTTTCTGCAGACCGTAGGGCAAATGGTCTGAGGTTCCCTACATACAAGCTTTCTTTGCCTTGCAAGATAACCCAGATCTTTGTAAGCACTGTAAAATTAATCCTGCCCTCTTGGCAGTCATATCAGCCAAGCCTACAAAAAATTAACTCCCCAAAGTCAGAAAAACAAACCCCTGGGTAACTCTCAAATGCAACTTTTAAATGCCCTACCTTTCCCCCTTATCCAGGGCCCCCAGCAGTCATATCATCAGCTCCTCTGGCTGTAACACCCAAGAAACCCCCAATTTCGCTGCTGTTTCTGCAGGAAATGACCAATGGACATGGTACTATTGGGGTTCAAGTTCCCTTCTCATTGCAGAACCTTAAACAAACAAAGGGGGTCCTAGGCAAGTTTTCTAATGACCCCAATAAGTATATAAAGGCCTTCCAAAATCTAACCCAAGTGTTTAATCTTGCATGGGGAAATGTTTTGTTACTCCTAGCCAAACCCTAATGGCTGCCAAAAAACAGGCAGCCCTACAGGCAGCAGAGAGATTCAGAGACAAACACCATGTCTCCTATAACCAGTCAACAGAGAAATCCAGTCAAAAGGGAAAAGACGGTGAAGAAGGAAAAAAAAAAAAAAAAAGGCAGGATCCTCATTCCCAATAGAATGCAGAGAACCAGAACCAAACATCTTAATTACTGTAAACTGTCTTTGTTAAATAAAAAACCAGATGGCTGAGAGAAACTTTAGTGAAACACACCTCCCTATCTCATAATTCAATTGAGGGACAGATAATCTTAAAAGACAAATTTATTACCCAGGAAGCCCCTGATATCAAAAGGAAACTACAAAAGCAGGCTATGGGACCAAAGAGTACCTTATAAAAACCTCCTGAAGGCAGCCTCCTCGGTCTTTTACAACAGAAACCAGGAGGAGGCCCAGGAAAAAGAGGGGAAACACAAGAAAAGAACAGAAGCAGTAGTGGCCACTTCACAGGTCTATAAAATCCAGAGTCCTGGCTAGGTGCAGTGGCTCATGCCTGTAATCCCAGCATTTTGGGAGGCCGAGGCGGGAAGATCACTTGAGGTCAGGAGTTCGAGACCAGTCTGACCAACATGGTGAAAAAAAAAAAATACAAAAATTAGCTGGGTGTGGTGGTGGGGACCTGTAATCCCAGCTACTTGGGAGGCTGAGACAGGAGAACTGCTTGAACTCAGGACGTGGAGGTTTCAGTGTGCCACTGCATTTCAGCCTGGGCAACAGAGCAAGATTCTGTCTCAAAAAACAAACAACAACAACAAAAAATCCAGAGTCCCCTGGTGCACCTGCTAATTGCTATCAGTATGGCAAACCAGAACACTTCAAAAGGGAGTGCCCAGGCAATAAAAAGGCTACCTCAACTCTGTCCAGCTTGTGGTAGGGACCACTAGAAGGCAGACTGTCCCCAGAGGTGCAAGTCACCAGGTCCAGGGCCTGTCTCACAAATGATCCAGTAGGACTAATGGGTCCTGAGGCTCAACACCCTGGCTCCATCAACTCAGACTGCCATTATGACCCAGGGACCCTGGGTAATTCTGGAGGTAAAAGGGAGGAAGGTAAACTTCCTTCTAAACACCGAAGCTGGTCTTTCTGTTCTCCTCCCTAATCCAGGCCTCCCTTCCTCCTATTGCACAATCGTGAAGGGCTTTGCACTAAAAGCTCTTCATAATTTCTTAGCTAAAAGGGAATATAGGGCCTCAAAATCTAAAGCTCAGCTCTGTCAGACTTCAATAAAGTACGTGGGTCAGCCTTATCAAAAGGGATGAGAGCACCAGGTGAGAAAAGGATTAAGCCCATTTCCTTTAACAGTTAAAGAGGATTCTTAGGCATTAATGAATTTTGCAGACTGTGGGTACCTGGGTACAGTGGAATAGCTCATATACCACCTCATGAAAGAAACTCGAGCAGATAAAACTCACTCCTTAACTTAAGAATATAAAACTCAAAAGCTTTTAACCAGTTAAAGCAAGCCTTGCTTGAAAGCAGCAGCCTTCTTCAGTCTTCCCATAGGGAAGGCATTTAATCTCTATGTATCAGAAAGGAAGGTGATAACCCTGGAAATTTTAACTAAGGCTCAAGATGCAGCTCAACAATCGGTGGGCTATCTAAGCAAGGAATTTAACTTAATGGCTAAAGGATAGCCAGCCTGCCTCTAAGAAGTTGCAGTGGTGGTTTTGCAGGTGCCAGAAGCCAACAGGTTAACCATGGGGAATAACTTAACTGTTTATACCCCACACAATATAGCAGGACTGCTGTCCTCTAGGGAAAGTCTCTGGCTAACAGACAATTACCTCCTCAAATATCAAGCTTTGCTGCTAGAGTGATCTGCAGTCAACCTAAAACCCCCTCCTTGTCTGAATGCAGTCACTTTCTTCCAGAGAAAACTAGAAAACCTAAACATTACTGTGAACAGATAGTGGTATAAACCGATAAAAGAAATAATAAAAATCACTGTTTATATTCTCTGTAGTTTTAATAAAAATAATTTTCTTAAAAAGTTCTCAGCTTAATTAAAAGTGGATATCTAAGTTATAGGTATATTTTTAAAGGCCTTTATGTTTTTTCCTCTTCATAAATGTTGTTTTTCTGGAAAAAGCTTTTTCTCAGTCAACTGATTTATTTTTCTCCACTCTGTATTGCCACTCTTGGTGCATGCATAAAAGGCCCTAGGATAACTTCTGGTAACCCAGGACTCCTTGAGAAAACAGAAAAGTCACCACAAATCCCATCTTGGGAAAAATATCTGTTTTCCTCATTAAACCCCTGAAATTAGAGGCAAATAAATACCTCTCAAAATCTGTTTTCACCTTCCAGGTATACCTGTTTATCAGGCCGCAGAAACTACATACTTTCTGAGCCCTATTCTTAAATGGTTCCACCCTAAGCTGCTGGATTTTCTTCTGCCTGGCTGTGTAGTTATACATGTGTTGCGCATGTAATGTCTATTTAAAAAGAGCTCTATTTAATTAACTTGAAAAAGGAACATCACACACCGGGGCCTATCACGGGGAGCGGGGGGGGGGGGAGGGATTGCACTGGGAGTTATACCTGATGTAAATGATGAGTTGATGGGTGCTGACAAGTTGATGGGTGCAGCACACCAACATGGCACAAGTATACTATGTAACAAACCTGCACGTTATGCACATGTACCCTAGAACTTAAAGTATAATAATAAAAAAAAAAAAAAAGAAAAAGGATAAGCACTTGGATCAAATATTTTTTAAAGGGAAAAATAAAAGCTCTGGTACCTTTCAGTTCATATGACTTTAATCTTTAAAAACTAAAAACAGCCTTAAAGATTACTGGTAAAATGCAAATATCTTCAAAATATAAATAGGTAGTCTAAATTATGCAAGTCACATACTAGTTTTGCTAAATATTTTAAGGTTTTAAACTGCTTCTTTGGCGTTTAAAAACTGTTCAACTTGCCTGTTTCACAATGGGTAAGGTCTGGGGACATACGAAAGTAACCATGCCCCTAATAATGCTGAAAAAAGTCAAACTTTATCTGCACCTACTATATAATTAAAACAACTTACCAAGTTTTACATTAAAGTTAAAAATTGCTAAGAGTTACCATTATAACATGTAATTAAGTCTACTGTATTAGTCTGTTTTCATGCTTCTGATAAAGGCATACCTGAGACTGAGAAAAAAAAAGAGGTTTAATTGGACTTACAGTTCCACTTGGCTAGGGAGGCCTGAGGATCATGGTGGAAGGTGAAAGGCACTTCTTATATGGTGGCAGCAAGAGAAAATGAGGGAGAAGCAAAAGTGGAAAGCCCTGATAAACCCATCAGATCTCGTGAGACTCATTCACTATCATGAGAATAGCACAGGAAAGACCAATCCCCAGGATTCAGTTCTCTCTCCCTGGGTCACTCTCACAACATGTGGGAATTCTTGGAGATACAATTAAAGTTGAAATTTGGGTGGGGACAAAGCCAAACCATATCAACTACTGCAAATGGATTTACATGCAAAGTGTGTGAAAAAAGTAAAATGTGTTTTTACTAAAAAAATTGTAAGAAGGCATGGAAATGTACATTTTGCCTAGGGATAAAGAATTTTCTCAAATAAAGCAGAAGATTTAAGCAAACTATGGAAAAAAACTGTATGAATTAATCTTACCATGAAAACTCTGTACACACATATTAACTAAATTCAAAAGACTATTACATATATTTTTCTTTAAGTTCAGCATTAAAATAAAAGCACAACAAGGTACTCTTTTCAGCAAAATGTGTAAAGGGTTATAAAATGTTTGTAAAAGTCTCACATCATGATCAAACTGGTTAAAATTAAATATAATTGTCCATAAGGTTTCATTAAAATTGGGGTTAACATTAATAGTTAACTAATGCAAGGGTAAAATTTGGTTCTTTCTCTTGAACAGGATTTTCATGTAATACTAAAGGCTAATAAAAGGTTTTTGAGTTTTCAAATTTTTAAGTCATCATTTTAGAAAAACAAATAACTTATGGTAATCTAAAACTCCATTCATAACATCAAGTGTTTTAGATCAATAACATATTTAACAGGCTTCCCAAAATCAATTGTCTTTCCTGACATCTAGCTTTCGGATGCTACAGAGGGTCTCTGGAATGTCCAGAAAACAGGTAAACAGAATTATTTAACATGTTTAAATACATGGAATTGCCAAAGTAATGTTTAATCTTCTTCAGGTTATATTTCAGTAAATATTATTATTATTAATTAATTAATTTATTTTGAGAAATAGTCTCACTCTGTTGCCAAGGCTGGAGTGCAGTGGCGCAATCTCGGTTCACTGCAACCTCCACCTCCCGGATTCAAGCAATTCTCCTGCCTCAGCCTCCTGAGTAGCTGGAATTACAGGTGCCCGCCACCACACCGAGCTAATTTTTGTATTTTTAGTAGAGATGGGGTTTCATCATATTGGCCAGGCTGTTCTCAGACTCCTGACCTCAAGATCTACCCACCTCAGCTTCCCAAAGTACTGGGATTACAGGCATGAGCCACCACACCCAGCCTTCAGTAAATATTATTAACATATGTTATAAAACCATATGGGATGTCTAAGGTTCTAATGTTTAAATATATGCTATCAATTATAATTGAAATTATCTTAAACTGTTGTAAACCACAAAAATAACCAAATTTCTTTGACAATCGTGTTTCTAATTGTAAACACCCTGATCATTTTGTCATTTAAGACAATTGTCTGCTTTAATCCTCTTCATAAAAGGTTTATACTCAGCTGTAAAACTTTAACAGGTGCTCTCAAATGCAGGTTTCTAATAATGGAAAAGCATACAGGATTAATAAAAAGCTGAAATGTTTATAAATATCAAGCAGAACAAGAGTTAACTGAATGGACTGAACTAATAAAAAGCTAAAATAATCTTTTTAACTTTTGCTCAAGATATTGCTAATCCTTGTTTTGTTTTTCAGTCAATAAAACTTATTTTAAACTAGATACAGCCTTTAACAATTAAGTAAGGTATACTTCTGTAAACAAAATGTAAAACATGCTTGTTTCTCTCTGCCTGGTTCCTCTAAAATTCAGACACTAGTTGTAAGCATTCTTAACTTCTAACAATATATTGTTTGCATCAGTGCAATAAGAATGCATTTTCTTTTGCAACAGAACAATTTAAAAACTGGTGTTTTGCCAAGGGTTTAACTAAAAGAATGTGTTTCCCTGTAAGAAGTCCAGCTTAACTTGAAAAGCCAATAAAAGCCCCTTGGAAAAATTGGCCTCATATTTTGTCTACACAGTCCCTGTACAGGGTTCCTAATCTGTGGTGAGTAAAAAAGTCACTTTCTAACAGGCCCAGAACACCATGCTCTTGAAATCTCAGGAAAAAAGGAGTTTACCCAACTCATAGGCATTTAAGGGTGCAAACCCATGGCTGGGCTCAGCTTTAAAAAGTCCTATCTAAGATTCCTTGTAAAACAAAGTTCCATCAAAGCCCATCTAAAAGGTCTATGTAAAGGTAATTATTCTTGCTGCAGTTTATGAAATAATCAGTCCAAGTATGAGACTGAAGTCAATTTTACAAACAACACAGTCTTATCATAATTTGTTTTTAACAAAAATGAGGACTGGAGAAAAAAATTGTTTCAAAACTTATACAGCTGTCATTAATTTCTAGTCTCAGTAGTTGTTTTCAAGTTTTTGCCTACCTACATTTTAAACTAACCCTATTCCTGTAAATCGACCAGCAATCTCCAGCTACTGCTCAAAGGAAACAAAAGGGAATGGGTAATGTAGAAATCAAAAACAATATTCTAGTTCTGGAGAATTATCCCACAAGTCCTGCCAGGTAATAAAAGTAAATAAAGTGCCTATAAGTCACAAGTTTCTTTGTTTAAAAAGTAAAACCAAGAAAGCTAACCGAAGCCCAGCCCCTTGAATCCAAATCTTAACAGTCATAACTAGCCATCACTTAGCCTTGGAATTTTTAAGCCGTCTTTACCTCCACCCTTGTTTCATTGTAATACATGTACTCTAATAAACCACATTGTTTCTTCTCATCTAAAGGCTATCAAGCTACAAATGGCAATGCAAAAGGAACCATGCATAAACATGCCTTTCTTCCAAGGACCCTTAAGCCAGCCACAAAAGAAACCCTAGTTGCTGTTCCCCACACAACACCCCTCTCCAGCAAAAAGTAGCTAAAAAAATCAGCGCCTAATCTCCCTAACAGCAGTTAGGGTCTCCACTCCTGATGGGGAGAATAAGAGAGAAACGGTAGGCAGTTAGGGTGGGTTCTTGGTAAAACTCCTGAAATCAGAGAAACAGCCTGAAATATCAGGCTGCAGGCACAGATAAGAAAACTTGTACAAACCTCTGGCCCACTCAGATAAAGAAACAAGATCCAACATAGAAACACCTTTGTTCTTTGTGCCTAAGACATGCCTGCAGCCACTGTAATAAGAGAACAAGACTCTGCATAGAAATGTCTTTGTCCTTTGTATAAGCAGCAGCAGGCTTCCAGGAAATAATCTCTTCTCCTTTTGTGGGCATATACATGGGGTGTTCCAGTAGGTTCTGGTGGGCACTTTTTTTTCCCTTTTCTAAACATGCTTTAAACCATAATCTTGGCCTCTATAAATCATTGCTTCAGCTTCTAATTCATCCCAGGGCCAAGATCTTTGGCCAAGCTTTCACTTCAGCTTCTACTAGGTCCTGGACCAAGCTAGGTAGCCCCTATAAATCATCACTTCAGCTGCTGATTGGTCCCAGACCAAGCTAAATCACACTTTCTCCAAAACAGCCTGCAAACTATGCACATTCCTTCCCTTACCAGTCCATAAAAACCCCGAACCCCAGCCTCACAGTGGGGAACCCATTTGGGCCCCACTCTCTGCTGCAGAAAGCTTTCTTCTCTTTTTTATTAAACTTTCACTTGAAACTCACCCTTGTGTCCACGCTCCTTAATTCTCTTAAATATAAAACAAAAAAACTCTGGATACTATCTCAAACAACAAAATACTGTTACATATTTTGCTGCATTGGGAAAACTACAACTGTAGCACTACCTCCCCTTGCTACTGTTCCTCTACCCCTTCCAGTGGCTGTAGCTGGTAGAGATTTATAGCTATGTGAATTCAACAGCCACCAAGTGAGCTTCTCTTGCTTCTGATGTACATGACGCAGAGTTGCTGCCTCTCCAAACTGCCACCAATTTCAGAGAAGCAAGCTGGCCAGAGAAATCTCCAGCCCCTTTTGAAGGGACTGGCTGATAATACTCTAGAGTACAATGGGCTTTCAAGCAAGCTGGGAGCTAAAGCCACCTAGTGAGACCAAAATGCCATTCTCTCTGCACTGGATGCTGTGCAACTCACCATGACACTCACAGTAAACCTAGTAACCTCATAAGCTTTTTCCACATCATTCCAAATCACTAACCCCTCTGTGGATAACCCTGTCAACACTGAAGGGGACTCCAGAATTATAGCCAACACCATATACAACTTTCACATCCCTCTTGAACACTGTCTGAGGAAGGAGGAAAGTAGCAACTCACTGCAATGTTTCTAGAAAAAGCTTTTTTTTTAAAAAAAAAAATTCTGTTCACAGCTCTCTGTCTACTCACCACACCCTCTCAGACATTAAAACTTACCTCACCAATTGCTGCTCTCCTCAAACCCATCCCATCAAGGAGAAACTACAGGGGTGTGGTGCTAGCATGAGGCTCAGGAGGGAGCCTGCTAGTAAGCAAGCAAAAGAAGGGGCCATTAAAGAAAGATAAAATGAAATGCATTTTTTTTTTTTTTTGAGATGGAGTCTAGCTCTGTCACCAGGCTGGAGTGCAGTGGCGCGATCTCAGCTCACTGCAATGTCTGCCTACCAGGTTCAAGCGATTCTCCTGCCTCAGTCTCCTGAGTAGCTGAGATTACAGGCATGCACTGCCATGCCTAGCTAATTTTTGTATTCTTGGTAGAGACGGGGTTTCACCATGTTGACCAGGATGGTCTTGAACTCCTGACCTCGTGATCCACCCACCTTGGCCCCCCAAAGTGCTGGGATTACAGGCATGAGCCACCGCGTCCAGCCATGAAATGCATTTTTTAAAGGGAGAGAAATAAAGAAAGAAGTAAATCATATGGATTCTACCTACCCCAGGTGGGGTGATCTCTTATTACCTTCCATTCTCCTTCATTGCTGAACTTTCTCCTGTGGGATAATACAACCTTTCTCCTTTCCTACACCAAAAACTATTTTCCATTTTTTTCTTATAAATAATGCCTTTCCCTTTTTTCTTATAAATAATGAATTTCCAACTTCCCACTCTGTAACCTCCACTTTTTCTCCCATTCCCCAACACACAAATAACTCCTCCTTCTCCTCACATTTCTTCAAGTATTTCCAACACAAATACAAATTTAAGTTCATGCTCAGAAGGCAGTTTTGCTGAAAGAAGTGGCATTTTTTTTCTACTCAGTTTTTTTGTTAATTCTCCTTATCATGGGGAAGTCCCCTCCCTCATTTCAACACCTTCTGCTCTTGGTTTGGCTACAGATAAAATTTAAGTCCTCATGTTTCCTCTCGCATCTGCAGTTAATTTTCATAGGAGAAAAAGCGTGAATGATAATGACATTCTTTAAAGAAACAATTTCAAAATGCAGTCTTTGATATTTTACAATACAATTGGCTTAATAAAATCCACTAAGTTTATGATTAATTTGATTATTTTTCTAAACTTTACTTGCATTAAATTGTTCTACTAGAGGAAAATAAGGTAACTTCACTCTTAAAGTGCTTAAAAGCTATACAAGTGAGGTCAGGTGCAGTGGCTCATGCCTGTAATGAGGTCAGGAGATAAAGGCCATCCTGACCAACATGGTGAAACCCCGTCTCTACTAAAATACAAAAATATTAGCCAGGCATGGTGGTGCATGCCTATAGTCCCAGTTACTCGGGAGGCCGAGGCAGGAGAATCGCTTGAACCTGGGAGGCAGAGATTGCAATGAGCCAAGATCATGCCACTGCACTCCAGCCTGGCAACAGAGCAAGACTCCATCTAAACAAACAAACAAACAAACAAACAAAAACTATACAAATGAGATAAGTCATGAGTGCTTTAAAGGAAAAAAAATAATCTGAAAAGGAAGTTCAGGACTATATAAAAAAATACACAGATATGTAAACATGCTTGGTTACCTGATAATAACTGGAACTAATTACTGTAGTAATTAAAAACATTTGATATCTAAAAAAGAATTAGGTGTAGTCTTTTACTTTAAATACTTCACTTCAGAAACATATTAAATTTTGAAAATAATCCACCATCAGGCTATTTATTGAGATGTCAATGTGTCAATTAATGTAGGATGTAGGGAGTTTTGTAACTCTCTTACTCTGGAGTTCCAAAAAAACACAGTAATTCTTAATACTATATCAATATATCAGTTATATTATGTCTTTTATCTCTTACTCTTGAGCTAGTTCAGAAAATAAAATATTAAAACAATTATTGATGCCCTTTTAAACATATTAACTGAGTTCAATTTTACCACAGCCATGATTTTAGGCACAGTTATTAATGAAAGAGATAATTTTCAAAGATATTTTAGTTGAATCAAGTAAGTTTCTGGACAAAATATGAACATCAATTTTGATGTGTGCTCAGAGTTAAAACTAAAAGAAAAACTCCCTTTCTACAAGATTTCTCACCGTGTCTTCTGATAGCAGACTTTGCCGAATTTAACAAACAGTCCTACTTTGAAGACTAACGTCCTTTTCCAGAGTTCTGCATCACCTGATCTCCCCACATTCTCTATACCTCACTTGCTGCAATACCAGGGTTACTGTTGCCAAGAGACAAGGAATATTATTATCGCATCATTAATGCTCTTATAGATGGGGGAATTTTCAAAAAAAAATTTAAATGGGGCAATTCTGAGTCCCAAATCTCAAAAAGGACAATGTTATATTGGATATATTAAAGATTAAAAACAAGTTCCTCAAGATACTTGAACTTAAGTTAAAAATAGTGAAGAGGGAGGAAGGAGAAAAAAAATAGTGAAAATAACCAGTTAAACCATGTAGATTCGCATAGATAGGCAAACGTTTTTGTTTTGTAAGTATTGTAACTGCCTACATGTGACTTCAAAATTAAGTTGCAATTTCTGAAATACAGAATTTGGGGAAATATTTTCTATTTAATTCTTACCCCCAAGGGAACGTACTTTTTTTTTTTTAAATCCTTAAACAATTAAAAAGAGGCTAGTCATGGGGGCTCATGCCTGTAATCCCAAGCAATTTGGAAGGCTGAGGCTGGAAGATTACTTTGAGCCCAGGAGTTCAAGACCAGCCTGGGCAATATAGAGAGACTCTGACTCTATAAAAAATTTAAAAAGCAATTAGCTCGGTGTGGGGATGCATATCTGTTGTCCCAGCTACTCAAGAGGCTGAGGTAGGAAGATTGTTTGAGCCCAGAAGGTCAAGGCTGAAGTAAGCCATGATCACGCCACTGCACTCCAGCCTGAGAAACAGAGCAAGGCTTTGTCTCAAAAAGAAACAGTTAAAAAAGTATTATGGTTGATAAGTATTATTGTTTTGAGTGCCAATAACTAATTTCCAAAAAGAACATTTAAAAGACAAGAGTTCTTCCCAACATAATGTTTTGTTAGAGTATGTCCAATTTATAGAAACTATCACATAACTGTTTTAATAAGAATATCAAAATTACAAAGATAGGCAAGTAGGTAGATATAGGAAAAAATTATTTGGCTAAGTCAGTGATCCATGTGATATTTTTATGATAGATAATTTATAGCATTTTCCAGTAAAACATAGAAAAGACTAAATACATTTTGGAGGGGCCAAAGGTAAAACAAGATACCTGCTCAATGTTTTCCTGGCATTATAATATATGACAAATAAATACATAATTTTAGTAACATTTAAAACTATAATCCTTGTATATAAAGAATGTTACATTGGAGTTTAATTTTAAAGAAAAATATATGTGTACAGTTTCTTAAAAACATGAAAATTACATTACATTATATATAATACTGAATATACATTTTTAATTTTACACTTTTGAGTGTAGAATTTTTAAACATAATTAAATGGCAACAATAACTAAAAATTATATGATGCTTATAATGTGTCAGGTATTAAGTGCTTTAATTAACTCAATTCTCATTCAAAAGAATGCAAAGTATAGTGGAAGGGTCTATGATTCTGTTGAAAAAAAATAAATTATGCAAAGAAATTAATGAAAAGAGTAACAGATAAAATGGACATGATGTACAAAGAGCTAGGCAGGGGTTGGAGGAGGGGTTTTAAGTAGAATAAGCAATCAGATATTTTGTAGGGTGCCATTTAATATACAACCAAGGGGTATTGGAAAGAAATCTGAAAATGTCATAAGGCAGTTTCATTAATCAGCAATAATGAATTCTGTAAAGTACTACATGTTTAAAATAAAATACATATATCAGATATAGGTCAAATTCTCAATTATCTTTTTATAAAGATTTAAAAATATGTCTTTTACCAAGATAAAAAGTCAAAACAATATAATAACAAAGATAGTATAAGTATCAGTGAGAAAGAAGATGGGAAGAAGGAGTTTTGGGAGAAGAAAAAGACGAAACAGAAGTCAAAAGACAACTACTGCTAAATAGCTGTTTAGCAATCCAAATATTCTGGTTTCATCCCCATTCATTCCAAAGGCCGTAATTCCCAATTTGACCAATAGTGTCATTCTCTTTTGACTCATTTTGGATATATATACTTTTTAAATCAACCAGAGTTTTGGGAGGCTGAGGCAAGAGGATCTGTTGAGGCCAGGAGTCTGAGACCAGTGTGGGCAACATAGCGAGACCCTGTCTTTGAAAAAAAAATTAAAAATATTAGTTGGGCATGGTGGCATGCACCAGTAATCCTATCTATTTGGGAGGCTGAGGTAGGATTATCGCTTGAGCTCAGGAGTTTGAGGCTGCAGTGAGCCATGACTGCCCCATTGCACTCCAGCCTGGGCAACAGAGCGTGAATCTGACTTAAAAAAAAAAAAATCATTAAAGATCCCTTTTCAAGTAAGAATGATTTTTATGTTACTGAGTGAATTGTGGCATTTTAGGGCAAAAATGCGGAAATACTCTCAGAGCTCAAAGACTGGTTCTCTGAAATAACTCAGTCAGAAAAAAAATTTAAAAAAGATTAAAGAAGAATGAATAAAACCTCCAAGAAATATAGGATTACATAAAGCGACCAAGACTACATCTGATTGGCACCGCTGAAAGCAAACAACTTGGAAAACCTATTTCAGGATATTGTTCGTGAACATTTCCCAACCTCACTAAGAAGACTAACATCTAAATTCAGGAAATGCAGAGAATCCGTGCAAGATAATATACATGATGACCATACCCAAGACACAAAGTCATCAGATTTTCCAAGGTTGAAATGAAAGAAAAAATGTTAAAGGAAGCTAGAGAAAATGGAGCAGGTCACCTACAAAGGGAATTCCATTAGGCTGATAATAGACCTTTCCGCAGAAACCCTAAAAGCCAAAAGACATTAGGGGCTTGTATTCAGCATACTTAAAGTAAAGAAATTCAAAGTAAGAATTTCCTAGCCAGTCAAACTAAGCTTCATAAGCAAAGGAAAAATAAGATTCTTTTCAGAAAAGCTAATGCTAAAGGAATTTATTACCACCACACCTGCCTTATAAGAGGTCCTGAAGATAGGGCTAAAAGTGGAAAAACAACAACAACTACAACAACAACAAACTATTACCAGCCACCACAAATACATACTTAAGCACACAGATGACTGATACAATAAAGCAACCACAAAAACAAATCTGCATAATGAGTAGCTTATAACATGATGACAGAATGAAATCTGCACATATCAATACTCACCTTGAACATAAAGGTTTAAATGCCTCAATTACAAGGTACAAATTGGAAAGTTGGATAAAGAAACAAGATCCAATGGTATGCTGTCCTCAAGAGACCGATTTCACATATAATGACACCCAGACTCAAAGAAAAGGGATGAAGAAAAATCTTTCATACAAATGGAAAATAGAAAAAAAGCAGGGATTGCTATACTAATTACAGACAGAACAGATTTTAAAGCAACAAAAGTCAAAAAGGAGAAATCAGGAAATGATACAGTGGTAAAGGGTTCAATTCAACAAGAAGACCTAACTATTCTAAATATATATGCACCCAACACAGGAGCACCCAGATTCATAAGACAAGTTCTTAAAAACCTATAAAGATACTTAGATGACCACACAATAATAGCAGGAGACTTTAACCCCCCACTCACAGTATAAGAAAAATCACTGAGGCAGAAAACTAACAAAGGTATTCAGGACCTGAATTCAACACCTGACCAAATTGACCTAATAGACATCTACAGAACTCTCCTCTGAAAAACAAGAGGATATAAATTCACAGCTGCACATGGCACATACTTTAAAACTGACCACACAATCAGCCAAAAAACAATCCTCAGCAAATTCCAGAAAGAAAGAAAGAAAAAAAATCATACCAACCACATGTTCAGACCACAGCCCCACTTCCCCACCCCAAACAGACATCAATGCTAAGAAAATTGTTCAAAACCATACAGTTACATGAAATTCAACAACCTGTGCCTGGATGACTTTGGGGTCAACAAGGAAATTAAGGCAGAAATCAAGACATTCTTTGAAATTAATAAGAAAAAGGGACAACATACCAGAATCCCTGGGACACAGCTAAAGCAGTGTTAAAAGGGAAGTTTATAGCACTAAATGATGACATCAAAACATTAGCAAGATCTCAAATTAACAAACTAACATTACAGAGGAAAAATAAGAGCAAATAAGCCTCCAAATCAGCAGAAGATAATACCATAATCACAGCTGAACTGAAGGAAATTCAGATGAAAAAAAACAAAAACAAAAAACACCATTCAAAATATCAATGAAGGCAGGAGTTGGTTCTTTGAAAGAATAAATATACAGAATGGAATACTATGCAGCCATAAAAAAGGATGAGTTCATGTCCTTTGTAGGGACATGGATGCAGCTGGGAACCATCATTCTCAGCAAACTATCGCAAGAACAGAAAACCAAACACTGCATGTTCTCACTCATAGGTGGGAATTGACCAATGAGATCACTTGGACACATGAAGGGGAACATCACACACTGGGGCCTATTGTGGTGAGGAGGGAGGGGGGAGGGGGGAGGGATAGCATTAGGAGATATACGTAATGTAAATGACGAGTTAATGGGTGCAGCATACCAACATGTCACATGTATACATATGTAACAAACCTGCACGTTGTGCACATGTATCCTAGAACTTAAAGTATAATAATAATAAAAAAGACAACTACCTAGATTAGTAAAGAAAAAAGAGAGAATATCCAAATAAACAAAATCAGAAATGACTACAGGGACATTACCACTGACCCAAAAGTAAAAAAACAAAACCTGAGTACCTCTATGCACACAAACTAGAAAACCTAGAATAAGTGGATAAATTCCTGTAAACATACAACCAACCAAGATTGAATCAGGAATAAACTCAATCCCTGAACAAACCAATAATGAGTTCTAAAATCAAATCAGTAATAAAAAGCCTAAAAATCAGAAAGTACCAAGACCAGACAGATTCACACTGAATTTTATCAAATGTATAAGGAAGAGCTGGTGCCATTCCTATTGAAACCAGTCCCAAAAACTGAGAAGGAGGTACTCTTCCCTGACTCATTCTATGAGGCCAGCAACATCTTGATAACCACAAAATGGCAGAGTCAAAACAAAAAAGAAAACTTCAGGCCAATATCCTTAATAAACATGGATGCAAAAATCCTCATGAAAACATCAGCAAACCGTATCAAGCAACACATTACAAAGCGAATCCATCATGATCAAGTAGGCTTTATCCTTGGGATGTAAGGTTGGTTCAACATATGCAAATCATTAAATGTTCACATAAACAGAACTAAAAACAACAACAACATGATCATCTCAATAGATGCAGAAAAGCCTTTTGATAAAATTTAACATCCATTTATGTTAAAAAATCTTAATAAACTAGGTATTGAAGGAACATATCTCAAAATAGTAACAGCCATATATGTCAAACCCAAAGCGAAACATCATACTTAATGGGCAAAAGCTGGAAGCATTTCCCTTGAAAACCATAACAAGACAGGTATGCCCATTCTCAAGACTCCTATTCAACATAGTACTGGCAGTCCTAGCTAGAAAAATCAGGTAAAACAACCAAACAAACAAAAAAATAAATACAGGGTATCCAAATAGGAAGACAGGAAGTCAAACTATCACTGATTGTAGATTATAATATTCTATACCTAGAAAACCCTATAGGCTCTGCCCAAAAGATCCTTTATCTGATAAACAACTTCGTCAAATCAGGATACAAAACTAATGTATGAAAATCAGTAGAATTTCTCTACACCAACAACATCTAAGCTGAGAGCCAAATGAAGAATGCAATACCATTCAAAATAGCCACAAAAGGGATAAAATACCTGGGAATACATCTAAGCAGGGAGGTAAAAGATTGCTACAATGAGAATTACAAAACACTGATAAAAATATCACAGATAATACAAAAAAAGGAAAAGCATTTCATGCTTATATATAGGAAAAATCAATATTGTGAGAAAGGAAAATAAATCTTGGGACCCCCAAATCACTAAGTTAAAGGGAAAAGTCAAGCTGGGAACAGCTTAAGGCAAACCTGCTTCCTATACTATTCAAAGTCATCCCTCTGAGGCTCACTTGAGACAAATCCATATCTCATTGCTTCCTCTCCCCTATTCCTTATGTAAAAATGCAGATTCACTGAGCCAGATTAAATTATGTATTCAGGAGAAGGCTGATCAAGGACTCACAGTAATGCAACCTTTTGTCTCTTACCTACTTCTAATTTGGAAATACCTACTTTGAGTTGTCCCACCTTACAAGACTGAACCAATGTAAGTCTTACACATACTGACTGTAAGACCTGTCTTATGTCTCCATAAAGTGTATAAAAACAAATTGTACCCCTGACCACCTTGGGCAGATGTCTCAGGGCTTCCTGAGGCTGTTGTGGGCAGGTCCTTAACCTTGGCAAAATAAACCTAAATTGACTGAGACCTGTGGCAGGTATTTGGGGTTCACATTCTGGTGGCCATGAAGGGATTCTGAGTGGAGGTGCCCCTGATCTTTGACAAATCTCCTATAGGTACCAGCTTGAGCTATCTTTATGGTTCAAACCAATAGGACAATTTTCTGAGGCCTGGAAGCTCCCCCTCCAGAGAATCCCTGACCTCCCAAGCTTTAGTCAAGATCTAAAGTTTATTTCACTGTACAACTCCTTGTTTTTGATGTTTTACTTGCTTCCAACAACAAAGGCAAGTCTTCCTGCTTTCATGATGGAAGGCAGGTAACTCCTTCCTGGAGTTTGAGTCTGCTTCCAAAAGGGAAGGAGAGTTTGAGCTTTTTCCTATTTCTAGGATGACAGAGAACAGCTTCAGACCCATCCCTAGGTAAATACCTAAATTGGGATTTTGTTTTCACTAAAGTTAAGATTAAGAACCAGCTGGTCTTCATTTCTCCTTACCACTGGAGTGCTCAGTAATCACATAAAGTGTGCAATTGTTTGCGTTGCTTAACTATTTTTTTGTTGTTTGCTTGTTTCTGTTTTTGTTGTTGTTTTGATCTTTTTCCCATTGGGTTTGACCAACTCTATCTGATTTGAATCCAAAGGAAAGCTCCATATTATGTGTGTATTACTTCATTTTCATGCTGCTGACAAAGACATACCTGAAACTGGGAACAAAATGAGGTTTAATTGGCCTTACAGTTTCACATGGCTGAGGAGGTCTCAGAATCATGATGGGGGTGAAAAGCACTTCTGATGTGGTGGAGGCAAGAGAAAAATGAGGAAGAAGCACAAGCAGAAAACCCTGATAAACCCATCGGATCTTGGAAGACTTATTCACGATCACAAGAATAGCATGGGAAAGACCAGCCCCCATGATTCAATTACCTCTCATTGGGTCCCTGCCCCAACATATAGGAATTCTGGGAGACACAATTCAAGTTGAGATTTGGGTGGGGACAAAACCAAACCATATTATTTCGCCCCTGGCCTCTCCAAATCTCATCTCCTCACATTTCAAAACCATGTCTTATGAATCTATAAGGTCTGCTCCTAACTACATGTCGAATACGTCTATGTATTTATGCATCAAGTATATGATGTTTCACTATTAAAAATGCATAAAAGTGCTCTAATCGGCTTTTTAAAAAGGTGCTTAAATCAAATACTTAACCAGAAAAATACAGACTTTAAGACAAATGCTTTTTCAAGTTCACATGGCTTAACTAAATCTTTAATAAATAATCTGGTTTCTAAAATTTGGTGAAAAAGAATTAGAAATGGCTTCAAAATTGTCAACATACATTATTTATGTCTGCTAGATGTCAAAATTTGGTATGAGGGTTACAAATCCGTAAATGCGGCTCAAAAGAATTATCTTTGTTTACATAAAATGTAATAAATAAGGCATTTAATATTGGTTGGTTAATGAAAACAACTAAATCTTGACTTATTGGCAAACAAACAAACAAAACAAATAACATCAAAACAAAAAACTCACATTTATCTAATCATAATGTTCTTACTTAGGAAAACCTGGAATCCATATGTTATAAAAATGTTTAACAAGAAAACTTTAAACTTTAAATAACTATCATAGTTTTCATAAGTAATCTGGGTAAACTATTAAAAAATGATAATTAATTATGACAAAAATGCTGATAGTGACATGAACAATAAGGTCTAGGCTGAGGTGGTCTCAGACGGAGATGAGGAACTTGTTAGGAACTAGAGCAAAGGTGATTCTTATTATGTTTTAGCAAAGTGACTGGCAGCATTTTGCCCCTGCCCCAGAGATTTGTGGAACTTTGAACTTGAGAGAGATGATTTAGCGTATCTGGCAGAAGAAATTGCTAAGCAGCAAAGCATTCAAAAGGTGACTTGTGTGCTGTTAAAAGCATTCCATTTTAAAAGGAAAACAGAGCAAAAAGTTCAGAAAACATGCAGCTTGACAATGCAGTGGAAAAGAAAAACAAATTTTTTGAAGAGAAATTCAAGCCAGCTGCAGAAATTTGCATAAGTAGCAAGGAGCCTAATGTTAATCCCCAAGACCATGGGGAAAATGTCTCCAGGCCATGTCAGAGACCTTCATGGCAGCCTCTCCTGTCACAGGCCCCGGGGCCCAGGAGGAAAATGTGGTTTCGTGGGCCAGGTCCAGGGTCCTCCTGCTGTGTGCAGCTTAGGGACTTGGTGTCCTGTGTCCCAGCCACTCCAACTATGGCTGAAAGGGGCCAACATACAGCTCGAGCTGTGACTCCAGAAGGTGGAAGCCCCAATCCTTGGCAGCTTCCATGTGGCATTGAGCCTGCAGGTGCACAGAAGTCAAGAATTGAGGTTTGGGAACCTCTGCCTAGATTTTAGAATATGTACGGAAATGCCTGGATGCCCAGGCAAAAGTTTGCTGCAGGGCTGGGGCCCCTCTGTTAGGGCAGTGTGGAAGGGAAATGTGGGGTTGGAGCACCCACACAGAGTCCTTACTAGGGCACTGCCTAGTGGAGCTGTGAGAAGATGGCCACCATCCTCCAGATCCCAGAATGGTAGATCCCCTGGCAGTTTGCACTGTGTGCCTCGAAAAGCCATAGACTCTCAAAGTAAATAAATAATTAATTAGGTGAATGTAATGGAATAAATGCTTGTGGATAATCTTGTCATATAATTTAAAATCTAAAGTCATATTAAGCTAAATAATAGATAGTTATTAAATGTCTGGATCATTTCCAATTTTTTTATTACAAGAAAACATTTTTTTCTGAAAAAAATAAACGTGCTCTTATTAAAAAACACTTTTTGTCTAATTCAAAAGTTATTTAAAAGTTATTTTAAAAATGATGTAAATGTAATCAGTAAACAAGAACAATGTAAAGAAAGTTATAAACATAAAGAGGAATTTTTGGCAAGAAAGGTTAAAAGAAAAATAATTTTATATGAGAAAAAATCTTGTACAGTAAATTTTTGTCCCAGAATAAAATGACTGGTTAAGAAAGAGGAATGTCTAGGATAAAACAGGAAGTTCAAGCATGTAGTAAATGATTTGTATCAATTTGTCTATAATTAAAGAGAAATTATAATAGTCTTTCTAGAGATTGGGTTTTGACGTTAAGAAAACCACTTATACACTAAAGACTTGGTTAGAACACTGAAATTTTCTTAACGGATTGATTTACTCTTAATAAATTATAAGAGATTTTAATTCTTTATAAACTCGAAGTTCAACTTTTATTGTGTCTCACTGTTTTCAGTTTTCTCTCCTCTTTTAAAGGGTGCAAAATAATAACGCTCTCCTGCAACTCATTTTCAGTTCATATAATTTTCTTCCCCCTCGGGTTCTGTTTCTTGTGGCCTGATGCTAAAGATGTTTTCTTAAAGGTCTAAAGGAAGTGTTTCCTTCCAACATAATATTCTGTGTACCACAGAAGGTCTTTTCTTTTGCCTTTTCCTGGCCTAACAGATTTATGTTTTATTGAAATAATTCCTATTTCAGTATTATTAAGTTTTAGTTTGCTTAGAAAAAAAACTCGAGATTATAAAAATTCTTTAAATTAAGGTTATTACATCCATGTAACTTTCTTATGTGCTTTAAAAGTCCTTGTGCCATTGAGTTACAGGGCTTTGACTCCTGTGTCTAAAAAGGACACCAGGTCCTGCTAAATTTTAAACACTGACAGCAATTAAAGCCACATCTTCAGGCCTGGTAGAAGATGCCAGTAAAAATAAACTGCATTTGTGAAACACAGGGCTAGAAATTAAAACAATAGTTTTTATTGTTTTTTTTTTTTTTTTTTTTTAACTGTTTTTTATTGTTTTATTTACTCCTTAAGGCCCAGAAAGTATTGTGGAAGAGGTGAGTGCATGAGATTGTAAGGGCTGATTTTAAGAGATAATATTAGTTCAGTTTCTATAGAAATTAACCATTAATATCAAAGGCACACTGATACAAAACCAGTATGTGGGCCCCTGTGTCAGATAAACAAGGTTTTCTCGGAGCATTAACACACTCCTTAATACAAAATTATAAAGGTTACAAGCAAGTTTATGGAAATTATATCTTATGGTCAAGATTCTTAAAATTTTATAGATTGTTTACAAGATTTTGAGAGACAGATTTAACTGGTCTTGTGCTATCTTTATTAAGTCATATTGTTTCAGAAATTAAGTCTCCTCTCTCAAAGAATAAAGGTGTCTTTTTTTTGAAATCTCTGAGTTATCACTTTGGCTAAATGAATGACTTATTTTACAATGACCCGTGATCCTATTCTGATGATATGGTTTTAAACTTTTTATAAATGTTATTAAATGCAGATTAACTGAACCAGACTAAATTGTGTATTCAGTGGAAGGCTGGTCAAGAACTCAAACGAATGCAGTCTTTTTGTCTCTTATCTATTTCTAACCTGCAAGCCCCTACTTCAAGTTGTCCCACCTTACCGGACCAAACCAATGTACATCACACATATATTGATTGATGTCTCATGTCTTGCTAAAATGTATAAAAGCAAACTGTACTCCTGACCACCTTGGGTACATGTCTCAGGACTTCCTCAGGGGTGTGTTCTTAACCTTGGCAAAATAAACTTTCTAAATTGACTGAGACATGTCTCAGATATTTGGGGCTCACAATTGTTACAAGGGTCAAACCGCCCAAAGTAATCTACAAATTCCACCCAAGCAGATATCTGGCAATGTCTGGAGGCATTTGTGGTTGGCACCACTAGGGGCAAGAGGACTGCTACTGGCCATCTAGTGGATAGAAGCTAGGGATACTCTAAACATCTTATAAAGCACAGGGAAGCTTGCCACAAGAAAGAATTATCTAGCCTAAATGTCAACAGTGCTGAGGTTGAGAAACCCAGTGTTATTAGAAAACACTGATATATACTCAGATTCGATGAGATGTATTGCTAGTAAAAGATGCCAAGGTCTCTAAAACCATCAGATATCATTTTGTAAAAACTGCGAGAAAATGCTGGTTTAAGAAGAGAAAATAATAGCATGTTATCAGGTAAATAACAATGTCTTAAGGGTATTTTACCTTGTCATTGGGCTAATTTTTGTGTAAGATTCAATTTTTTAAACCTTAAGAAAAAATCAGACTATTTTTAATTTTTACTTGAAATGCATTTGTTTATGAGTGTATTTTAATATCATTGATACATGTTCACTTGAAAATATTTGAGCAACAGTAAAAAATACAAATATGAGCGAAACAAATTACCTTTAATCCTACCAGCACCAACATTTGAAGAACCACTCTCTGGAGCACTTTGCTCTCACTGTGCATGCATCATATGGACATTAAAAATAAATAATTTTACACCATAGGGAGAGATAGATTGCAATGCAATAATAGTAGGGGGCTTCAGCACCCCACTTTCAATAATGGAAAGATCATCCAGACATAAAATTAATAAGCAAACATGTATGCGAAAATACTTTAGGCCAAATGGACCTAACAGCCATATACTGAACATTCTATCTAATGGCAACAGAATACACATTTTCTTAAGTACACACACAACATTCTACAGAATGGATCATGTTAGCCTATGAGGCAAGTCTTAGAAAGTTTAAGAACACTGATATTATATCAAGTAACTTTTCCAGCCACAATAGTATGAGACCAAAAATGAGTAACAGGAGAAATTATATAAAATTCACAAATACATGAAAATTAAACATGTCTAACAGAATGAAAGACATAAATCATATGATCATCTCATTAAATGCAGAAAAAAATGACAAAATTCACCATCCTTTTATAGTAAATACACTCCTGAAAAAAACAATGGGCCAATTAAGAAAAGGGAGACTTAAATATTTCTGGAGACAAATGGAAACGGAAATACAATATACCAAATTTATGGGCTGCAGCAAAAGCAGTTCTAAAAGGAAAGTCTTTAGCAATAAATACTTATAACAAAAAAGAAGACTGCAGATAAACAAGTTAATGTGCTGTTAATGAAATAGAAAAAATAACAAACTAAGACCAAAGTTAGCAGAAGGAAAAAATAATATCAGAGAAGAAATAAATGGAACCACAACTAGAAAAACAGTACAAGAAATCTACAAAACTGAGTTAGTTTATTGAAAAGACAAACAAAATTGGCAAACCCTTAACTAGTCTAACCAAGAACAAAAGAGAAGGAACTCAAATAAATAAAATCAGAAATAAAATAAGAGACATTACAACTGACACCACAGAAATACAATGGATCCTAGCAGACTACTATCAACAATTATATGCCAAAAATTAGATAACCTAGGAAAAAAACAGATAAATTTCTAGACACGTACAACCCCTACCAAGATTGAATCCTGAAAAATATAGAAAATCTTAACAGATCAATAACAAGTGAGAAGACTGAATCAGTAACAGAAAGTCTCTCATCAAAGAAAAGCCCAAGTGCTGATGGTTTCACTGTTGAATTTTACTAAACATTTAAAGAAGAGCTAATACCAATTCTCCACAAACTTTATCAAAACATTTCAGAGAGAATACTTCCAAACTCGTTATATGAGGCCAGAATTATCCTGATACCAAAGCCAGACCAAGAATGTCACCAGAAAAGAAACCTACAGGCCAGTATTCTTGATTAACATAGTTTAAAAATCCTCAACAAAATACGAGCAAGCTAAATTCAACAACATATTAGAAGGATCATTCACCATGATCAAGTGGATTTATCCCTAGATGCAAAGATAGTTCAACATTCACACATTAATAAATGTGAGATATCACATTAACAGAATGAAAGACATAAACCATATGATCATCTCATTAAATGCAGAAAAAAATGACAAAATTCACCATCCTTTTATAGTAAACACACTAAAAAAGTAGGTATAGGAAGAATGTACTTCAACACAAAAAAGTCACAAATAATAGGCCCACTACTAACATTATACTTAAAGGTAAAAAAGTAGAACCTTTTTCTTTAAGATAATGAACAAGATAAGGAAACCTACTTTACCACATCTATTCAACATAGTAGTGCACATCCTTGCCAGAACAACAAGGCAAAAGAAAGAAATAAAAGGCATCTAAACAGGAAAAGAGGTGAAACTTTTGCTGTTTGCTGATGACACGATCTTATATATAGAATACCCTAAACACCTTAGCAGAAATCTGTTAAAACTGATAAATGAATTCAGTAAAGTTACAGAATGCAAAGTTAATATGCAAAAATTGGTAGCATTTCTCTACATTAACAACATACTTTCCAAAAAAGATATCAAGAATAATCCTGTTTATGATAGCTACAAAAATATATATAGTTAAAAATAAATTTAACCAAAAATGTGAAAGACTTTTATAATGAAAACTATAAAGTGTTATCAAAAGAGACTGAAGAAGACATAAATAAATGGAAAGATAGCCTACATTCGTGGATTTAAAAACATAATATTGTTATAATGTCCATACTATTCAAAGTGATCTACAGATTCAATGCAATCACTATAAAAATTCCAATGTCACTTTTCAAACATATAGAAAAAATAATCCAAAAATTAATATGGAGCACCAAAACATAAAACCCAAATAGCCAAGGCAATCGTGAGCAAAAGGAACAAAGATGGAGACATCATACTACTTGATTTCAAACTATACTACAAGGTGCCTATCATAATTCTGAAAGACACAATTCCGAATGCCATAATCCCGAATGTCGAAATCCTGAACTGAAACCATGAAAAATGATAATCCCTAAAGTCTAAATCCCTAGAGTCTAAAAATCTCTAACATCAAATCCAGAAAATCACAATCACAAAACATTAAAATTCTGAATGCTGAAATCCTGAAAGTCAAATTCGGGAGAACAGATTAGTGCGTTTTCAGTCTCCTATAGGGTATTCGCATCATATTCACTGCATCGTGTTAGGCAGAACTATAACCCGGTTACTGTCATTATTTGGAAATTAAGTATTGTTGAAGGAGATGTGTGTGGATGCCAAGTTGACAAGAGATGAATTTGTGGGCTTCATTTTAGGTGTAAACTTGACTGGATTAAGAAATCCCTGGAAACCCAGTAAAGCGTTATTTTGGGTGTACCCATGAGGGTGTTTCCATAGGAAATTAGGACGTGAGTCTGTCCTTAGTGAAGATCTGTCCTCAGTGTTGGTGGGCACAATTCAATAGGCCAGAGACCCATAAAGAACACATTCAGAAGGCAAATTGGTCTCTCTTTGATAGCTGAGACTTTTCTTCTGCTGCCTTGGACATCAGAACTCCAGCTTCACTGGCCTTTGGAGTACAGGACTTAACAGTAATATCCCTCTGGGTCCTGAGGTTTTTGGCTCTGGACTGAGAGTTACACCAGCAGCTAGCTTCCCTGGTTCTGGAGCCTTCAGACTTGGACTGAGTCATATTACCTGCATCCCAGGATGTCCAGCTTGCAGAAGGCCTGTCATGGGATACCTTGGCCACCTTAATCATCTGAGCCAATTCCCCTAATATATTCCCTCCCAAATATCTATATGCATATCTTATTGCTTCTGTCTCTCTGGAGAGCCCTGACTAATACAGATTTGGTGTTTGGGAAGTCAAATATAATTTCTTCTTACTGTATTCCCTATAACACAATGGAAGAGATCTGTGAAATTGTTTCCTCACAAAAAGGCTGTAATAAGTGTATAAGGCTACTTAATGGTGAAAAAAAAAAAAGTTTAAAAGCTAATCATTATTGGTGCTGTGAAAGCAGAGAATCACTGAATTGCAATTTTATTGTGTAAAATGGCCTATGCAGTGTTCTGTTGTATTTTTGCTTCTCCAATAATTCCCCTTTAAAAATGTTAATACGTGTCTTTTGAATAGTTTTAACATTCTTTTTTACTGAATTATATTTTCAGGATTTTGATTTTTCAGGTTTTCAACATTCAGGGTTATGGCATTCAGATTGTGTCTGCTGGGATTATGTCCAAAACCCACTACAAAGTGATAGTAATTAAAATAGCATGGCACTAGCACAAACATAGACACATCAATGAATGGGAAAGAAAAAAAAGCCTTGAAATAAATTCACATATCTATAGTCAATTTATTTTCTAAAAGGATGCCAAGACTATAAAATGCAAAAAGGATAGCCTCTCCAATAAGTAGTGTTGGGAAAACCAGTATCCACATGCAAAAGAATTAAATTGGACTCTCATTATACACAATATATAAAAATTAATTCAAAATGAATTAAAGACTTAAATATGAGACTTGAAACTATAAGACAATGAGTAGAAAAACACAGCGGAGAAAACTACATGACACTGTTCTGGGTAATGATCTTTCACATTTGATCCCCAAAACTCAGGTAACAAAAGCAAAAATAGACAAGTGAGATTTCATCAAAATAAAAAGATTCTGCACAACAAAGGACACATTAACAAAATGAAGAGACAACCTAGAGATTGGGAAAAAATATCTGCAAACCATACATATGGGAAGGGATTATTGTCCAAAATATATAAGGAACTTAACACTACAGAATGAAAACAATCTAATTTAAAAATGAGTAAGGTCTGGTAGTACGATACATGCAACTTTGTTATTTTTGGTCAGGTTTTCTTTGGCTATTCAGGGTCTTTTGTGGTTCCATAGAAATTTTAGTATTTTGTTTCTGACCCCAAAATGTACCACAAAGCTGTAGTAACCAAAACAGCAAGGCACTGGCATTAAAAAAAAAGACACACAGATCTATGGAACAGAATAGAAAATCCAGAAATTAATCTACATGTCTTCAGCCAATTGATCTTTGACAAAGGTACCAAGAAAATTAATTGGTGAAAGGACAATCTCTTCAATAAATGGTACTGGGAAAACTAGATATCCACATACACGAGGAAGAAACTAGGCTACCACTCCTTACCCTACATAAAAATCAACTCGAAATAGAACAAAAACATAAATGTAAGGCCTGAAATGATAAAACGACTGAAAGAAAACACAGGTGAAATATTTCAAAACATGGGTCTGGGAAAAGATTATATAAATAAAGACCCTAAGATGCAGGTAACAAAAGCAAATACAGACAAACAGGATTATATCAAACCAAAAACTTCTGCACAGCAAAGGAAATGTTCCATATAACAGAGTGGAAAGACAATGTACAGAATAGTAGAAAATATTTGCAAGCTACTCATCTGAGGGGATTAATATCCAGAATATATAATGTAACCTTTGACTATCATTTCCTTATTCCCATCACCTCCCAGCCTCTGATAACCACCATTTTACTCCCTGCTTTTATGAGCTCCATTATTCTAGAGTCCCTGTATAAGTGAAACCATGCAGTATTTGTTTTTTTTTTTGTGTGTGTGTGTGTGTGTGTGTGTGTGTTTGGCTTATTACAACTTAGCATAATATTCTGCAATTCTATCCATGTTTTTGCAAATGACAGAATATCTTCCATTTCAAGGCTGAATAATATTCCATTATTTATATATACCATATTTTTACCCACTCAATTGATGGAATGAACACTTAAGTTATTTCCACGTCTTGGTTATTGTGAATAGTGCTGCAATGAACATTACAATGCAGACATTTCTACAACATATTGATCTGAAATATTTCATGTAAATGCCTAGAAGTGGGATTGCTGGATCATGTGGTAATCCTATCTTTAGTTTTTTGAGGAACCTGCATTGCCAAGACAATTCTAAGCAAAAAAAACAAAGGTGGAGGCATCATGCTACCTTCATTTTGCTTTTGAAAAAAGCAAAGGACCTGAATAGACATTTCTCAAAAGAAAACATACAAATGGCCAATGAATACATGAAAAAAAAAAAACCAAAAAAAAAAAAAAACCAAAAAACCAAAACTGCTCAACATCACTAATCATTAAGGAAATGAAATTCAAAAGTTAATTCACGATGGATTAAAGACTTAAATGTTGGACCTAAACCCATAAAAACCCTAGAAGAAAACCTAGGCAATACCATTCAGGACATAGGCATGGACAAGGACTTCATGTCTAAAATACCAAAAGCAATGTCAACAAAAGCCAAAATTGACAAATGGGATCTAACGAAACTAAAGAGCTTCTGTACAGCAAAAGAAACTGCCATCAGAGTAAAGAGGCAACCTATAGAATGGGAGAACATTTTTGCAATCTACCCATCTGACAAACGGCTAACATCCATAATCTACAAAGAACTTACACGAATTTACAAGACAAAATCAAACAACCCCATCAAAAAGTGGGCAAAGGATATGAACAGACACTTTTCAAAAGAAGACATTTATACAGTCAACAGTCACATGAAAAAATGCTCATCATCACTAGCCATCAGAGAAATGTAAATCAAAACTACAATGAGATACCATTTCACACCAGTTAGAATGGCGATCATTAAAAAAGCCAGGAAACCACAGGTGCTGGAGAGGATGTGGAGAAATAGGAATGTTTTTACACTGTTGTTGGGAGTGTAAACTAGTTCAACCATTGTGGAAGACAGTGTGGTGATTCCTCAAGGATCTAAAACTAGAAATACCATTTGACCCAATGATCCCATTACTGGGTATATACCCAAAGGATTATAAATCATGCTACTATAAAGACACATGCACATGTATGTTTATTGCGGCACTATTCACAATAGCAAAGCCTTGGAACCAACCCAAATGTCCATCAATGATAGACTGGATAAAGGAAACGTGGCACATATACACCATGGAATACTATGCAGCCATAAAAAGGATGAGTTCATGTCCTTTGTAGGGACATAGATGAAGCTAGAAACCATCATTCTGAGGAAACTATTGCAAGGATAGAAAACCAAACACCACATGTTCTCACTCATAGGTGGGAACTGAACAATGAGAACACTTGGACAGAGGGTGGGGAACATCACACACTGGGGCCTGTCGTGGGTTGGGGGGTTGGGGGAGGGATAGCATTAGGAGAAATACCTAATGTAAATGATGAGTTAATGGGTGCAGCAAACCACCATGGCACAGGTATACATATGTAACAAACCTGCACGTTGTGCACTTGTTCCCTAGAACTTAAAGTACAATTTAAAAACAGAACCATTTGCATAATGATTAATGATTATCACTAATCTAGCAACATTATAATCAATTAATATAAAAGTTAAGTTTGGGTAAGTATATGAATTAAAGTCATCGCCAATTATTTGATAGGAAGTTGTAATAATCCTTCCCTTTAAGATTATTATCTGTAAGGATCACTTTCACTTGGAGTGTCTGTTGACCATAAAGACTAAACGTGAAAAAAAAAAAATTGGGGAAATAAGCAGACTGACCCCAGTAGCCCCCTATAATAGTCATTATCCCTACTGATAGTGTCCTCTCCCTGATTCAGGCGCTCACTATATTCTTAACATGTCTTGAATTTCCTATTGTAATTAACTATGTATCATAATCTAGGAAGTAAAGTGTTAAATATTTATTATGAGTGCTAAAATGGAAGCGAAAAGATACAAATAATTCAAAACAATGGATAATACCCCAAACTGCTATGTTTGACCTTAAAATACATTACAGACCTGTGACAGAAAATTCACTTTTCTATGGGATTTCTGATTAGAGAATATAATAAGATTAAATTTTAATTCCTTGAATATACATACATTGGTACTCAGCAAGAAAAACCTACATGGGGAAAGCTAAAATCTAGCAAGGATTTTATGCACAAAATAATCAGCACATGAACAATAGAGACCCAATAACATGATAATATTTAGCCAATTTTAAAATAGTTTTTTTAAAACACATATGCTTATTGCACATTCTGTTAAATTCAAAAAGAATGTTTGAGCAAAGATGGCCTAGACACGAGAAATTAGGAGAGGATGTGAAAATTTACTACAATACATAAAGGAAAGTAACATGCCAAAGGAAAAGGTGAATTTTAGCCATCAGTGTTTAAATAAAAGACATAATTATCTGACTATAGCCATCTAACAGATACATTTTTGATATATATGCTGTTACCTAATTATGATAGAAAACAGCAATACTGTAAAGGTACATAAACTTTTCAGTACTTTATTGATTTTATAAAGGAAGAATAACAAAAAAGAAAAAAAATAAGATTTAAAATTCAGTATTTACTTCTTGTTTTTTAAACAGAGGAAAATTAAAATCAAATGGTAAAAACAATTGGGCCGTAAACGTTAATTACTACAAGTAGTGAAATATACCAAACTGTCTTAGAGATCTATCATATACTCCTCAAAGAAAAATAAACAAAACTCTGAAACTTCTTATGTAGTCCAACAGTGTGAACATTTCAGAAAACTTGTTATTCAATTTACTATCTAGACACATAAAAATATATTTCAATCAAATAAAAACAAAACATCATATGGCACATAGTACTTATGGCCTTACTTATTACAATCAGGTATTCCATTTCGCCAGAACATCAATAAATACAAAGCTAAAATCTTAAGAGAATAAAAATAACAACAGCACTCTACAAAATTTATCAGAACTCTGCACGCTAGATATTTGAGTTTTCAAATTATTTGTCATTAAAGGTTTCTGATTTTTGTTAAGAGATACTATGAAATAATTATCATGTAAGGTTTCACTAAAAATTAACATGAGTTGCATTAACATCATAGAAACAGTGCTTTCCGTGGAGAAGTTTCTTGTCCAGAAATGAGTACATAAAGGAGGTATAAAATAAAGAGAAAAAAAGCAAATGGATGAAAGGTCACCTGAATTAAACTGACTGAAAATATACATGGACAAATTGTACAAAATACAATTAGAAACCTGTAAACAATGAGGACTTTATCAATGCAGCAAAACATATAAAGTTATCATGCCTGCAATATTGCAAACCACATGCTTATTGAGCACCTACTGCAATAAGACACTTTAGGAACCACAAAAAAATTAGGCACTGTCCTTGCCTACTAATTTACAAGCAAGCTAGGAAAATAAGATATATACACCTGAGAAGTCAACTAGCAACACAAGCAGTGCATACACAAGCAGTACATACAATACACAATTAACTGCACAGAAAATGAGTATAACAGCTAAGAGAACAGAGAGAATGAGTATGATCAGAAAAGGTTTCTAAGTATGAAACAAGTTTTATTTTGAAAGATAGGCAGAATTCTGATAAATGGATAACAGGGATAAAGTGAATATTCCAGAAAAGAAAAAAATTTAAACTAGAAGTGGAAACAGAATGCAAGACAATAGCAATGAAAGAACAGAAATGGAATACACAAAGCATGCATGTGGGAGGCAATGAAAAAATCAGACAGGTTTATATAGACAATAGAATAGTTGTAGGAGATCAAGTTGAAAACACAGGTTGATCATCCAAAATCCAAAAATCTGAAAGTTGAAAAGCTCCCGAATCCAAAACTTTCTGAAAGCTGACATGACACCACCCAAAAATGCTCAATAGAGCATTTCTTATTTTCAGATTTAGGATGCTTAACCAGTAAAATGCAAATATTCCAAAGTCCAAAACAATCTGAAATCCGAAACCCATCTGGTCCTAAGTATTTTGGATAAGGGATACTCAACCTCTATATCTATATGCTAGGTTTCATCTAGTAGGTCACAGGGAGACTGAAAATTTCTGAGTATGATAGTGAACTATTAAAAATGATGCTTTTAACTGCAACAAAAGCAAAAATTGACAAATGAGATCTAATTAAACTTTTGCATGTCAAAAGAAACTATCAACATTACTGATCATGACAGAAAGGTAAATCAAAACCACAATAAGATACCATCTCACAACAGTCAGAATGGCTATTATTAAAAAGTCAAAAAAAAAAAAATCACCACACAGGTGTTGGCAAGGTTATGGAGAAAAAGGAATACTTGTATACTGCTGGTGGGAGAGGAAATTAGTTCAACAATTGTTGAAAACAGTGTGGTGAGTCCTCAAAAACTTAAGAACACAACTACCACTTGACCCAGCAACAGTAATCCCATTACTGGGTATATATCCAAAGGAATATAAATCTTCTATCATGCACACGTGTGTTCACTGCAGCACTATTCACAATAGAAAATACATGGAATCAACCTAAATGCCTGCCCATCAATGGTAGACTGGATAAAGAAAATGTGGTGTATACACACCATGGAATACTACACAGCTGAAAAACACATGAGATCATGTCCTTTGCAGGGACATGGTTGGAATTGGAGGTCATTAACCTTAGCAAACTAATGCGGGAACAGAAAACCAAATACTACATGTTCTCACTTGTAAGTGGGAGCTAAATGATGAGAACACATGGACACATAGGGGAAACAACACACAATGAGGACTTTCAGAGGGTGGGGGGTGGAAGGAGGGAGAGCAACAGGAAAATAACTAATCAGTACTAGGCTTAATACCTGGGTGACAAAGTAATCTGTAAAACAAACCCAATGACATATGAGTTTACCTACATAACAAACCTGCACATGTACCCCTGAACTTAAAAGTTTAAAAAATGCTTTTGTGAAGATTAATCTAAAAAATGTACATAAAATATATTAGATGGGTAACAGACAAAAGCCCAGGAGCATGATAACAGCAGAGAAAACAGAAAAATGGGGAGATGCCAAGCATTATAGCTTTAGAATCAATTGCACTTGGTAATGTGACTAAATATATATGGGAGAAAAGGATTAACCAAGAGGAATAGATATATAGCTTTGGTCAAATTATTTAACCTTCCTGTGCCTCATTTTCTTTATCTATTATAAGAAGTTTCTCCGGAGTTCATTCCAAATTCAAATCTAAGTCCAGCCTCATGGCTAAAAGAACAATGGAAATTAGGTTAATTAATAACCCTACAGTGGTCTCTAAATGGTCAAGCAAAAGGAAGAGTCACATGTCTCTCACCTTAAATCACAAGCTAAAAATAATTAAGCTTAGTGAATAAGGCATTTCAAAAGCTACAACGGGTTGAAAATTAGAAGCAGATCATATTCCAAAAAGACAGGATCCTGAATGCCAAGATCCCAAATATTGAAATTCTGAGAAATCAAAATCCCTAAATTATAAAGTCTAGAACATCACAATCCTGAATGATCAAAATCCTGGAAACGTAATTCTGAAAAAAATAATTTTAAAAATTACTTTTAAAAATGTCTATTTACATTTTAAAGGGGGAACTTATTTGAGAAACATATACACATGACAGGATACTTCAGAGGCCATTTTACACAATGAAATAGGTAATAGTAACACACATATTTTTGCAATACTAGCGACAGTCGTGTAGGTATAACAGTTAAGAGCAGACAAATGGTATTCATTAAGATATAGGCAAAAAGGGAAATGCATAAATACATATCACTATGGTTGATAATTATGTGCACCTAGCTTTGGAACTTTGGTAATATGAAATATAGTAACAAGCAACCTAATCCTTTTTTTTTTTTTTTTTTTTTGAGATGGAGTCTCACTCTGTTGCCCAGGCTGGAGTGCAGTGGCATGATCTCGGCTCACTGCAACCTCCACCTCCCGGGTTCAAGCGATTCTCTTGCCTCAGCCTCCTGAGTAGCTGGGATTACAGGTGCGTGCTACCACGCTTGGCTAGTTTTTGTATTTTTAGCACCGACGGAGTTTCACCATGTTGGTCAGGCTGTTCTCGAACTCCTGACCTCAAGTGATCTGCACGCCTCAGCCTTCCAAAGTGCTGGGATTACAGGCGTGAGCCACTGCACCTGGCCCAACCTAATCCTTTTTATGAGATCAATCAAAATCCATGATGGTTCAACATTACATATGCAATCATCCAACAAGACGAGAGCTCTAGAAATTTTATCTTTCACAAATACAGATATACAAAAAAGACTTCTCTTCATTTACTGAAGAAGTTTCAATGTTTTTACATGCACACACAACGCTTACACACAGCCAATATCATGATAATGTGCTTTTGTAAAGTTAAATTTGCAAAAATAAATGCACAAAATGAATTAAAATTCTCTAAAGTCTCTACCCAATTTATACCTATAGTATTGAAAATAATGTGAAGATGAAATACATAGTATAACAAATCGCTTTACCAGGTTTCTAGGTATTCCTGAATCCAGTCAAGTTGACAGCTAAAATTAAATCTACAAGTCCACCCCTTGTCAACTTGACATCCTTACACCATCTCCTTAAACCATACTTAATTTACACATAAAGACAACTAAAAGGTTAGAGTTCTGCCTAACATAATGCAACTATCTTCAGATTGGGATTTTTGGAATTTTAGATGTTAGAAATTGAAGACTTTAGTAATTTAAACTTCAGGGAATTTGCTCTTTCAGGATTTTGATCAACATTTGGTATCATGGCATTCAGGATTGAGTCTTTTGGAATTGTGATGATCCAACTCCTGTAAACTAAGCCTCTTGCCCCAAATAGCCAATTTGTGAATGCAAATAAAAAGCTATTAAAGGACATTAAAAGTGATACTCCAGTGAACACAGCATTGATGAGAAATGTGAATGCAGTGATAAGAAATCGTAAGAGCCTTATTGTTGATATGGAGAAAGTTTTAGTGGTCTGGATAGAAGTTCAAAGGAGCCACAACATTCCCTTGAATGAAAGCCTAATCCAAAGCAAGGCCCCAACTCTTTCCAATTCTATGAAGGCTGAGAGCAGCGAGAATGCTACACAAGAAATGTTTGAAGCTAGCAGGGTTTGGTTCATGAGGTTTAAGGAAAGAAGCTATCTCCAAAACATAAACATGCAAAGTGAAACAAGTGCTGAAGGAGAAGCTACAGGAAGATCTAAGATAAATGATGAAGGTGGCTACATTAAACAAAATATTTTCAGTGTAGATGAAAAAGCCTTCTATTGGAAGAAGATGCAATCTATGAGTTGTATAGCTGTAGAAGAGAAGTCAGTGCCTAGCTTCACAGCTTCAAAGGACAGGCTGACTCCCCATTGTTAGGGGATAATGCAGCTGGTGACTTTGAGTTGAAGCCAATGCTCTTTTACCATCCTGAAAATCCTAGAACTCTTACTAGTTATGATAAATGTACTCTTTCTATGCCCTATAAATAGAAAAACAAAGCCTGGATGATAGCCTATATCTCTACAGCATAGTTTAGAGGATATTTTAAGCCCACTGTAAAGACCTACTGCTCAGAAAAAAAAAAAAAAAAAAAAAAAGATTTCTCTCAAAATAGTACTTCCAAGTTCCCAGGTAATGCTGACACTGCCAGTCTAGGGATCATACTCTGAGAAAGTCTCTCTTAGGAGATGAGAAGAAGCTCAATAAAATGGAATCATTATACACTTCCATTTGGAATGGTTCTCATGATAATTTCCCAAATACTCAAGAAATTATTCTCCTTATTACTGCTGAATAACTAAGTTTTGTGAAATTTTACATGAGCAAGTGAAATCAAAGAATTATATCGTTTCATACAGAGTTATAGTTGTTTCCTCCTCTGATTTCCTTAGCACATTGACATATACATAGTTTTTCATATTGTATTGTTAAAACTTCATATTGTATTGCCATATCATTTGTTTACAAGTCTGTCTCCTTCATTAGACCCTCAAGTCCCAGAAGTAACAACATATCTTATTTATCTTCTATTGCCAATGTCTATTAATTCTGTAAATATACTAAAAAAATACAATGAGATAGCATATTTGCTTAAACTAGGAATTAAAAAATAAATATAAACAAAGATTTATGCACAAAGATATTTACTGAAACTTAAGCCTCTAGTAAAAGAAAAGTCAGACACATTTTAGATAAGAGACTATTAAGCAGCCATTTAAAGTCATTTTAAAATATTACTTAATAGTATTGAAAAACATTCAATATGTTAAAACTGTATGCAAAACTGCATATAATATAATCCAAATTGTGAAACATATGCTATACAGATACACATGAGTAGAAAACTATTGGGAAAAATATAAATTGTGTATCTCGTGGTGATTTTTAAAGACTTTTTCTGTATTTTCAACAATTAACATGTATTTTATAATCAGAAAAGTACTTTAAGTCAAAAAAGTATATAATTTCATCATCCACTCAAGGTTTAATTGTAGCATATCACATCAGAGTTGAATGCAAACAATTTGGCTGTTTTTTTATTTGCCTCCTATAATTAGCAAGATTTATGGGCCAGGCATGGTGGCTCATACAAGTAATCCCATCACTTTGGAGGCCAAGACAGGAAGAATACTTGAGGCCAGTAGTTCGAGGCCAGCATGGTTACACAGTGAGACTCTATCTCTACCAAAAACGAATTTTAAGAAATTAAAAAAAACATAGTTGGGTATGGTGGCACGTGCCTGTCACCCCAGCTACTCAGGAGAATGAGGTGGAAGGATCCTTTGAGCCCAGGAGTTTGAGGCTATAGTGAGCTATGGTCTGATCTTGTCACTCACTCCAGGCTGAGAGACAGCAAGAGATTCTCTCTAAAAAATAAAAATAAAAAATAAATAAATGCTTATGAAGAAACTACAGTCATCCCTTGGTATCCTTTGGGGATTGATTCAAGGACACCACCCCCTCAACACCTACAGATATCAAAATCCATAATACTCATGTCCTACAGGCAGCCCTGCCAAATCTGCATATAAGACAAATGGGACTTACGTATCTACGGTTTCACATCTCACTAATACTGTATTTTCCATCTGTATGTGGCTGTAGATTGGGAACCTGTAAGTATGGAGGATCTAACTACATTTGTTTTTTTAAAAATATAGAAGTGAACAAGAGCAATTCAAACCATGTTGTTAAAGGGTCAACTGTACTCTAGGTAACCATAATATAAGCTGTTGGGGATAAAAAGTATTTTGACCTGTTTTCTTTGGAACTTACCAATTGACATATAAAGTTTTCTTCTAAATGCTAGCTAACTCATTTCAAATGTTAGGGATCTGGCATTTTTTCTGTCTTGATCTTTCGTAGTTGTATTTTACAAAATTTCCTTTATTTTACGCATTCAGAATGGAATGTTTCTTCAGGACAAAGATGAAAATCTAAGTACAATCTAAATATGATTCTCCTTATGTTTGGATTTTTATTTTGAATTCCTATTTGAGAACATTTGCATGTGCTATGAAACATCTCTTTCCTTTAAGTCATGATATAGAATTAATAATGTTCATGTCCATGAAAAACTTCAAGTTTCTTGATTAAAATTTGTCTAACACAAGTGAAATACCATACAAAGAAAACAGACACTAATTGAATAATCCAAGCCCTCAAGACACTTGTACCTGATATCATTGGATAACTGCAGCAAAAATCACCACAATGTGTATACACAAGGGCAAGTCCAGAGATACTTTATATTTCTGGGTTTTCTTGACAGTATCTAGGGAAAGACCTGGCAAAAAAATAAGACCTGAAGAAATACTTATTGAAATAGCATAGACATAATGTTGAACTTTTGCCATTCACAAGTGATAGTAACTGGTGTTTTAAAGAAAAAAAAGTTGATATAAGCAGCAAGTTCCTGATTTACAAGGTCCCCAAGCTTTCTGAGTATGAGGAGCTATTTTAAACACCAAAAAGATTCACACAACCCCACCTGACAGTTGTCATCTTCAGCGTCACTGACTGAACATCTATATAACAATAATACTAATTCAGTAACAGTTCTAAGTAATTGTGTTTTAAAAATATATACATTTGTATAAGGCATTTTATTTAAGCTACGGTCAATTCTTGTTGCCAATAAAAACATGTCAACCTCTTGTAATGACTCAGATCAGTTGGTGGAAGATAATCACTGCTCAAATGTGTACAGCTTTGGCAAAGATATAAAAAAAATTTAAATCAATTGACTGCAATAAATAATTCTCAAACACCTACTAGGTGCCAGGCACTATGAGAGACCAACAAGATAAAAGATGAATAGAGTCTCTGCCTTCAAAAAGTTCAATAGAGTTGAAAACAATAACCCAAAAAGTAGAAATGTAACCTGTCAGTGCAGAGAATAGTATACAAGAAGGCAGTGGGGAATGGCCAAGAAAAGGTTCCTATGATTGACACCTGAGCCAAGTCTTAAATGCATGAATTACTGGGGTTTGAGAAAAGATGGAACTCCAGGCTGAGTGAAAGTCAAGGAGGACCTCACTGTTCTAGGAAATATAATTCCAGAGTTTGCTAACTCAAACCAGGGAATATGTACAGAGAATGGATCCTGCGGATAAGTTTTTCTTCAACTAGTTTCAGAATTGTTTCTTCTGGGTAATTTTAAAATTATTTTTATTTTATGGGTACACAGTAAATGTATATATTTATAGAATACATGAGATATTTTGGTACAGGAATGCAACACATAATAATCACATGAGAAGATGGCTGAACAGGAACAGCTCCAGGCTACAGCTCCCAGCGTGAGCTACACAGAAGACGGGTGATTTCTGCATTTCCAACTGAGGTACTGGGTTCATCTCACTGGGGCATGTCAGACAGTGGGTGCAGGACAGTGGGTGCAGCCCACTGAGCGAGAGCCAAAGCAGAACGAAGCATCACCTTTCCCGGGAAGCACAAGGGGTAAGGGAATATCCTTTCCTAGCCAAGGGAAACCGTGACACACAGCACCTGGAAAATCGGGTCACTCCCACCCTAATACTGCGCTTTTCCAAGGGTCTTAGCAAACGGCACACCAGGAGATTATATCTCACACCTGGCTCGGAGGGTCCCATGCCTGGCTCAGAGGGTCCCACGCCCACAGAGCCTCCCTCATTGCTAGCACAGCAGTCTGAGATCTAACAGCAAGGCAGCAGCGAGGCTGGGGGAGGGGCGCCCCCCACTGCTGAGGCTTGAGTAGGTAAACAAAGGGGCAGGGAAGCTCGAACTGAGTGGAGCCCACCACAGCTCAAGGAGGCCTGCCTGCCTGCCTCTGTAAACTCTACCTCTGGGGACAGGGCATAGCCAAACAAAAGGCAGGAGAAACCTCTGCAGATTTAAATGTCCCTGTCTGACAGCTTTGAAGACAGTAGAGATTCTCCCAGCACGGAGTTTGAGATCTGAGAATGGACAGACTGCCTGCTCAAGTGCGTCCCTGACCCCCGAGTAGCCTAACTGGGAAGCATCCCCCAGTAGGGGCAGACTGATACCTTACACGGCCGGGTACGCCTCTGAGATGAAGCTTCCAGAGGAATGATCAGGCAGCAATATTTGCTGTTCAGCAATATTCACTCTTCTGCAGCCTCTGGTGCCGATGCCCAGGCAAACAGGGTCTGGAGAGGACATCCAGCAAACTCCAACAGACCTGCAGCTGAGGGTCCTGACTGTTAGAAGGAAAACTAACAAACAGAAATCACATCCACAGCAAAACCCCATCTGTACGTCACCATCATCAAAGACCAAAGGTAGACAAAACCTCAAAGATGGGGAAAAAACAGAGCAGAAAAGCTGAAAATTCTAAAAATCAGAGCACCTCTCTCCCTCCCAAGGAACACAGCTCCTCGCCAGCAACAGAACAAAGCTGGACAGAGAATGACATTGACAAGTTGATAGAAGAAGGCTTCAGACGATCAAACTTCTCCGAGCTAAAGGAGGAAGTTTGAGCCCATTGCAAAGAACCTAAAAACCTTGAAAAAAGATTAGACAAATGCCTAACTAGAATAACCAATGTAGAGAAGTCCTTAAATTACTTGATAGAGCTGAAAACCATGGCACAAGAACTACATGACAAATGCACAAGCTTCAATAACCGATTTGATCAACTGGAAGAAAGGGTATCAGTGATTGAAGAGCAAATGAATGAAATGAAGCGAGAAGAGAAATTTAGAGAATAAAAGAGTAAAAAGAGACAAACAAAGTCTCCAAGAAATATGAGGCTGTGTGCAAAGACCACATCTACATCTGACTGGTGTACCTGAAAGTGACAGGGAGAATGGAACCAAGTTGGAAAACACTCTGCAGGATATTACCCAAAAGAACTTCCCCAACCTAGCAAGGCCGGCCAACATTCAAATTCAGGAAGTGCAGAGAACACCACAAAGATATTCCTCGAGAAAAGCAACTCCAAGACACATAATTGTCAGATTCACCAAAGTTGAAATGAAGGAAAAAATGTTAAGGGCAGCCAGAGAGAAAGGTCAGGTTACTGACAAAGAGAAGCCCATCAGAGTAACAGCGGATCTCTCGGCAGAAACTTGACAAGCCAGAAGAGACTGGGGGCCAATATTCAACATTCTTAAAGAAAAGAATTTTCAACACAGAATTCATATCAGCAAAACTAAGTTTCATAAGTGAAGGAGAAATAAAATCCTTTACACACAAGCAAATGCTGAGAGATTCTGTCACCACCAGGCCTGCCTGACAAGAGACCCTGAAGGAAGCACTAAACATGGAAAGGAACAACCGGTACCAGCCACTGCAAAAACATGCCAAAATGTAAAGACCATCGAAGCTAGGAAGAAACTGCATCAACTAACAAGCAAAATAACCAGCTAACATCATAATGACAGGATCGGATGCATACATAACAATATTAACCTTAAATGTAAATGGGCTAAATGCCCCCCAAAAAAAGACACAGACTGGCAAACTGGATAAAGAGTCAAGACCCATCAGTGTGCTGTATTCAGGAGACCTATCTCACGTGAGAGACACACATAGGCTCAAAATAAAGGGATGGAGGAAGATCTACCAAGCAAATGGAAAACAAAAAAAGGCAGGGGTTGCAATCCTAATCTCTGATAAAACAGACTTTAAACCAACAAAGATCAAAAGAGACAAAGAAGGCCATTACATAACGGTAGAGGGATCAATTCAACAAGAAGAGCTAACTATCATAAATATATATGCACCCAATACAGGAGCACCCAGATTCACAAAGCTAGTTCTTAGAGACCTACAAAGAGACTTACACTCCCATACAATAATAATGGGAGACTTTAACACTCCACTGTCAATAATCGACAGATCAACGAGACAGAAGGTTAACAAAGATATCCAGGACTTGAACTCAGCTCTGCACCAAGCAGACCTAACAGACATCTACAGAACTCTCCACCCCAAATCAACAGAATATACATTCATCTCAGCATCACATCATACTTATTCCAAAACTGACCACATAGTTGGAAGTAAAGAACTCCTCAGCAAATGTACAAGAACAGAAATTATAACAAACTGTCTCTCACACCACAGTGCAATCAAACTAGAACTCAGGATTAAGAAACTCACTCAAAACCACTCAACTACATGGAAACTGAACAAGCTGCTCCTGAATGACTACTGGGTACAAAATGAAATGAAGGCAGAAATAAAGATGTTCCTTGAAACCAATGAGAACAAAGGTACAACATACCCGAATCTCTGGGACACATTTAAAGCAGTGTGTAGAGGGAAATTTATAGCACTAAATGCCCACAAGAGAAAGCTGGAAAGATCTAAAATTGACACTCTAACATCACAATTAAAAGAACTAGAGAAGCAAGAGCAAACACATTCAAAAGCTAGCAGAAGGCAAGACATAACTAAGATCAGAGCAGAACTGAAGGAGATAGAGACACAAAAACCCTTCAAAAAATCAATGAATCCAGGAGATGTTTTTTTGAAAAGATCAACAAAATTGATAGACCACTAGCCAGACTAGTAAAGAAGAAGAGAGAGAAGAATCAAACAGATGCAATAAAAAATGATAAAGGGGATATTACTACCAACCCCACAGAAATACAAGCTACCATCAGAGAATACTATAAACACCTCTACGCAAATAAAATAGAAAACCTATAAGAAATGGAGAAATTCCTGGACACATACACTCTCCCAAGACCAAACCAGGAGGAAGTTGAATCCCTGAATAGACCAATAACAGGCTCTGAAATTGAGGCAATAATTAATAGCCTACCAACCAAAAAAAGTCCAGGACCAGATAGATTGACAGCCGAATTCTACCAGAGGTACGAGGAGCTGGTACCATTCCTCCTGAAACTACTTCAATCAATAGAAAAAAAGGGTATCCTCCCTAACTCATTTTATGAGGCCAACATCATCCAGAAACCAAAGCCTGACAGAGACACAACAAACAAAGAGAATTTTAGACTAATATCCCTGATGAACATCGATGCAAAAATCCTCAATAAAATACTGACAAACCAAATCCAACAGCACATCAAAAAGCTTATCCAGCATGATCAAGCGGGCTTCATCCCTGGGACACAAGGCTGGTTCATACGCAAATCAGTAAACGTAATCCAGCGTATACACAGAACCAAAGACAAAAACCACATGATTATCTCAATAGATGCAGAAAAGGCTTTGACAAAATTCAACAGCCCTTCATGCTAAAAACTTTCAATAAATTTGGTATTGATGTAACGTATCTCAAAATAATAAGAGCTATTTATGACAAACCCACAGCCAATATCATACTGAATGGGCAAAATCTGGAAGCGTCCCCTTTGAAAACCGGCTCAAGACAGGGATGCCCTCTCTCACCACTCCTATTCAACATAGTGTTGGAGGTGCTGGCCAGGGCAATCAGGCAAGAGAAAGAAATAAAGAGTATTCAGTTAGGAAAAGAGGAAGTCAAATTGTCCCTCTTCGCAGGTGACATGATTGTATATTTAGAAAACCCCATTGTCTCAGCTCCAAATCTCCTTAAGCTGATAAGCAACTTGAGCAAAGTCTCAGGATACAAAATCAATGTGCAAAAATCACAAGCTTTCCTATACATCGATAACAGACAAACAGAGAGCCAAATCATGAATGAACTTCCATTCACAATTGCTTCAAAGAGAATGAAATTCCTAGGAATCCAACTTACAAGGGATGTGAAGGACCTCTTCAAGAACTAGAAACCACTGCTCAACGAAATAAAAGAGGACACAAACAAATGGAAGAACATTCCATGCTCATGAATCAGTATCGTGAAAATGGTCATACTGCCCAAGGTAATTTATAGATTCAATGCCATCCCCATTAATCTACCAATAACTTTCTTCACAGAATTGGAAAACACTACTTTAAAGTTCATATGGAACCAAAAAAGACCCCACATTGCCAAGACAATCCTAAGCCAAAAGAGCAAAGCTGGAGGTATCACGCTACCTGACTTCAAACTATACTACAAGGCTACAGTAACCAAAACAGCATGGTACTGGTACCAAAACAGAGATATAGACCAATGGAACAGAACAGAGCACTCAGAAGTAATACCACAAATCTACAACCATCTGATCTTTGACAAACCTGAGAGAAACAAGAAATGGGGAAAGGATTCCCTACTTAATAAATGGCGCTGGGAAAACTGGCTAGCCATATGTAGAAAGCTGAAATTGGATCCCTTCCTTATACAAAAATTAATTCAAGATGGATTAGAGACTTAAATGTTAGACCTAAAACCATAAAAATCCTAGAAGAAAACCTAGGCAATACCATTCAGGACATAGGTATGGGCAAGGACTTCATGTCTGAAACACCAAAAGCAATGGCAACAAAAGCCAAAATTGACAAATGGGATCTAATTAAACTAAAGAGCTTCTGCACAGGAAAAGAAACTACCATCAGAGTGAACAGGCAACCTACACAATGGGAGAAAATTTTTGCAATCTACTCACCTCACAAAGGGCTAATATCCAGAATTTACAAAGAACTCAAACAAATTTGCAAGAAAAAAAACAAACAATTCCATCAAAAAGTGGGCAAAGGATATGGACAGACACTTCTCAAAAGAAGACATTTATGTGGCCAACAGACACATCCAAAAATGCTCACATGGTTGTTATGAAAATTAAGATATTATGTAAGTGTACCCAGCATGGTACCTTGAACATTATAGATTCTTCAATAAAGATTTAAAGCAGAATTGTATAGTAGAAAATATGATATTCTTGGAGTCCTAACATACCTGCCCTTTAATCTGAATATCTGTAATTCATAAACTATGTTATTATGAATAAATTACTTAATCTTTGTTACTTTAGTTTTCTCATCAATTAAATGTGGAAAACAATAATATACTTCATATGGCTATTGATGATTAAGTCAGAAAATGTGTAGTGAGTATTTAATAAAGCATTCATTCTCTTATCCCTTTTCTAAAAATCAAGCAGAATACAATACATGACTTTTTCTTTTAAAAACTGCTTATCTGTTATGCTACTTCAAAAACATTTAGCACTTGTGTTTTCTGTGAGAAAGGGATAACTGCAAAATTTCTTTAACAAGTAAAATGATAAGCAATAGGCAAAAACTTGTTTTTACTTGTTTGGGAAAGTATTACTACTTTAAGTGCATGGCAATAAAAAGGTAAAATTCTAAAGGTACTTCATAGAGTAAATGATATTAAGATCTACATTAAACCCAAAGTACTAGGTAAATAAGACATCTTACTATTTTCTCAATAAGAATGTTTACTTCATTAAATAACTTGTATAATTAAGACTTCATAATACATTTGTGGAATAAGTCTGTATGGAAGACACACACACACACACACACACACACACAATCCCTGTCTTCTTTCTTTCTCTCTCTCTCAAGCTCACCACTAGAGCAATCTATTTAATATTATAAGAAATGACACTGTCAATACTTTCAACTTTTCTTAACATACCATGAAATACTAATGAACAGTACAAGTGAGACCTTTGAATTAATCAGTTAGTTAAAAGTCTCCTGGGAGAGAGTCCACATTTGCTATGACACAATAAAATATGGTGACAAGAACAACTACTATTACTATTACAATTATTCTATTACTGCTGCTTTTAATAAAATAATGACTCCTACCTTTCACTGAACATTGTCTGCCTTGTAGTTTGCTAAATACTTTAAGTATATTGTCTCATTTAATCTCTTTTAAGTCATTTATTTATTTATTTATTTGAGGCAGAGTCTTGCTCTATCCCCCAGGCTGGAGTGCAGTGGCATGATCTCGGCTCACTGTAACCTCTGTCTCTTGGGTTCAAGTGATTCTCCTGCCTCAGTCTCCCGAGTAGCTGGGATTGCAGGCGTCTGCCACTGTGCCTGTATATTTTTTGTATTTTTAGTAGAGATGGGGTTTCTCCACGTCAGCCAGGCTGGTCTCGAACTCCTGACCTCAAGTGATCCACCTGCCTTGGCCTCCCAAAGTGCTGGGATTACAGGCATAAGCCACTGAGCTCGGCCTAAAACTACTCTTTATGGACTCCTATATTTCTGTGAGCTTTAGTTTTAGACGGCTCTAAATATATAAAATTTCATAAATTTTATGTTTCACGCATTTAAAAAGTAAACACCAAGCCATGAAAACATATGCAGTGGATGATTCTGATGTTTCTTACATAGAAAATAAGCAGAATACTTACTCTGTATCAGGCAATTTTCCATAAACAATAGGCTTCTTAACATTTGGAACACTACTAACTATATCATTAAAAATTTTTTAAAAAGTACTTTGAAAACTTGGAAATATAATTCCTGACCATTTTTTTCCTGATCTCACAAAATTTTAAGTATAATCTACAATGTGTTGGTAACACCAAAATTTGAATACCAGCATCTAAGTTCCATAACTCCCAATTTCCCATGAAAATGGCCAAAGGAATACGTAAAGAAGAAAAACAACCCTTGTCATTACTAGAGACTCTGGAGTGGTATTTCCATACCAGAAAGAAACTTTGAGATATTTCTGTTCTACATAGGTGAAGCTAGGCTGAAGGAAGGTACCAAGGACTTACTTTATGCTCTCCATCCTGACAAAGAAAAGTGGCATCAACAAATGAGGGAGGACCTTGCTATGGATTTTTAATGCAGGATTTCCCATATGAAAAAAAAGAAAAAACCTCTCTTGGAGATAAAATATCACTATATATTTATATTTGCAAACAGAAACTCTAGAATAATGTTTTTAAAGTAAAAAGTTACCTAATTGTGGGTAGGGTAGATCAGCCAGTGAGAAATACAAATAAAGAGGAAACTTCTCACTAATATATAGTAATATATTTTATATATCTATATGTAATATATAGACATATATTTTAAGTCAAGACTTCAAAGTTACATATTCAAACAAAATATTAATAAAAACAAAGAAAAGTGACCCCTGATCTTTCATCCTCCTCTTCAAAAGAGTCCTTTCACTCACTTTTAACCCTATGCAATCTTACCTTCCCTATCCTAACTGTATTAAAACTCTTGTTTATATATCTATATATAAGATATATAAATTTTGAGAAACCCAGTGAGTAGTTTTCAGTACCATTTCATTTTAAATAGAGATACATTAACAGATCCAGAAATTTTTTTGAGGTAGAGTCCATATGAACTAATGATGGATCAAATGTGAAATGTGAGAAAGAGGAGTAAAGAATTAATCTCTACCTTCTGGTTTGACAAAGTGGGCAAATACCGGTGTAATTTACTGCACGTGGAGTAAATAGAGTAACAAAAAGTGTGTGTGTATGGGTGTGTATGCACCTGTCCTGAAGTAGGGGGAGTCATTAATTCATTTATAGACATGCTAAATTTGAGATGCCTGAGAGACATCAGCTTGTAAAATAGGCAGTGGGTTTTTTGAGGCTAGAGTTCAGGGTTTTGGAGATCTAAATTTGGGAGTAATTTGTATACAGATGCTGCTAAAAGTTATGAAAATAGTCAAATGGCACAAGTTTTCAGCTATAAGATGAGTAAGTTCTAGAGACCTAATAATGTACAGGATGGTGACTACAGTTAATAATACTGTATTGTTTACTTGAAATTTGCTAAGACAGTAGATCTCAAGTGTTCTCATCACACATGCACAAAGGTAATTATGTCAGGTAATGGATATGTTAATTAGCTTGATTGTGGTTAAACATTTCACAATGTCTACATGTATCAAAACATCACACCGTATATCTTAAATAAATACAATTTTTACTTGTCAAAAATATTATGGAAATAGAAGAACCAATCTAGGAAGAAAACATAGAGACAGAAGAGGAAGCAGGACAAATGCTTTATGAACTACAACTTTAGAGAACAGATACAGGAGAAGGCAACAAAGGAGACTGAGAAGACATGGGCAGAGTCAGGAGAAAAATAAGAACAGTATGTTATGGAAACTAAGACAGGAAATGATTTTACAAAGAACAGTGTTTCTAACTTTATGGCACATTGCAATTAATGAACACTGGATTATATAATCAAATAAAATATTAAATAAAGCCATTAAATAGTTTTGTATAAAAAACATAAAAGTATGCACTTTTTAAAGTCACTGTTAGTAGTAGGGTTTAGAACAAAACATTAACTTTGTAAAGTTTACAGGACTAACAGTAAAATTTTAACATTGGTCAAAATATCCTCTAACCTGGATATACTCATAAAATGACTTCTATGCCACATCTTGCATTAAGAAAGTTAATTTAACAGGAAACTTTGGTTTTTATATTCAATGTGTTCTAAGTTAATGCTATACATTAGGAAATGCAGTAATTGGTTTATTATCAATTCAATAATTATATATCAAAATGTCATGGTATTTTAAAATATTCAGTTAACAAAGACCCTATTCTAAGCTTGCCAAAGACACAGAAAAGCAGTGTAATAGCTGGTTAAAATAAATATTGAATGAGAATCTTAAAGACATTTTAAGTACCTTTTAACACCTCCCCAATTCTTCATTATAATTACATGGCTTTTATTAAACTAATAACAGCTTAGACAAAACAAAAATTTTACTGTATGACTAGATTTATTCGTAGAGCAATATACAAATTTTCCACGTTAATTTATCTTAAACAGGTTTGAGATTTTTATTCAGTCTTGTTTATGCTTTTATATTTACCTTAACCTAGAAACACTTTTTTTTCTGACAATGAAAATAATAGGTGAAGGTATTGACACTGATTAATTATATCTAAGAATTGTCTAACGCATTTGGCTGATTTCTGGTTTTATCTCACAATCTTTAACAAGAGCAATGGAAATTTCTGGATTAAATGGAATAGAGTCCCATTAGAAGGAAGAGGCTCTTGGACCACAGTGAGCTGTATTATTATGCTAAGTCTTTAGGGTAAGGATTTTAGGAAAAATTGGATCAGTTGACAGGGAACTAATTAGGTGGAAAAAATGGACACACAGGAGATATAGCAAGGAAAAGGGCAAAACTCCAAGATGCTGGCAGTCAGCTACTACACAGGGAGTAGAAGAGAACTAAAGTATTTACCTTAAAAATTGGGCTGAGATGAAATACTATAAAGTCATAAAAAATGATAAAATTGGCCAGGTGTGGTGGCTCATGCCTGTAATCCCAGCACTTTGCGAGGCCAAGGCGGGCGGATCACGAGGTCAGGAGATCGAGACCATCCTGGTAAAACCCCGTCTCCATTAAAAGTATAAAAAATTAGCCGGGTGTGGTGGCATGCACCTGTAGTCCCAGCTACTCGTGAGGCTGAGGCAGGAGAATGGCGTGAACCCGGGAAGTGGAGCTTCCAGTGAGCTGAGATGGTACCACTGCACTCCAGCCTAGTCAACAGAGCGAGACTCCGTCTCAAAAAAAAAAAAAAAAAAAAAAAAGATAAAATCATGTTTTTTGTAGCAACATGGATGCAGCTGGAGGCCATTATCCTATGTGAATTAATGCAGGAACAGAAAACCGAATAGCACATATTCTCACATTTAAGTGGGAGCTAAACACCTGGTACATATGGATACAAAGATGGGAACAATAGACACTGAGGACTCCAAAAAAGGGGGAATGGAGAAAGAGGAGAAAGGGATAAAAAACTACCTATTGGGTCCTATGCTCACTACCTCAGCGTCACATACCCCAAACCTCAGCATCACATACCCCAAACCTTAGCATCATGCAATATACCAATGTAACCAACCTGCACATGCAGCACCTGAATCTAAAATAAAAGTTGAAATTTAAATGAATAAATAATGACATTTAAAAAATAGTGCTAAGTACATGTTAGCAATGCTGTAGACACATGTCCAAGGATTGTATCTATATTAGGTGGCACTGCAATATTAAAAGCATCTGATGCAACTCAGGTTACTTATAACACTATAAACTGAGGTTTTTTGAGATAATTTGTATTTAATTACAAAATAAAGATATACTAAAGTTATCATCAAAAAATTTCAACATGATAAATAAAATACAAAATGAAGAGAGATAATTCCACATATGTACTTAAGTTTGAGAGCAGCTATACATCATTAACTGGAGTGAAAGAAATGATAAAAACATACCAAAAAAAGACATTTCCTATCAGACTAGGAAGCACTAAAAACACAGTAAGAATATATGTACAGTTGATTCTCATTATTTGCAGTAATTATGTTTTATAAAGTCACCATAAACACTGAATTAGCAAATACTGAATCATTGCTCCTAGGGGAAATATGGGGTTAAGTCTCCTTGAACCTCTGGTCATAACATTTTCTAGACCTTTCCTTTTCTCTTTCTGTATCAAAACTTACCCGAGCCCCATCTTCTCTAGATTTTGAAATTTTAAACTACTGATAAACTAATGCATGCTGAAATGTTGCTGGCCATATTGTGTTATCTCCTTTGGGAATATCAAAACAGGATAACATAAGAATCATGAATACTGAGGTGTATGAGAGGACAGTGATGAAGTATATTTGGGTTAGTACCTTTTAAACAACAAACTTTAAATCACATAGGAAATACAGTAAAAACAAAGACTAGATTGGAAGGAAGGAGATCTTGATGCTAAGATTGACTCTAATATTGTATATGGCACTTGGCAAGTCACCTGACCACTATGAACCTCAGTTTGCTTCTCTGCAAAATGGAAGTGCTAAACTAGATCTTTAAGAGTTACCATATCCAGCTTTTTAAGATTCTCATCTAAAAAACCTTAAGGCCAACTATACTGAGAATAAAACTAATTTGCTTGACTTGGAACTATATTTTTAATACTTTTCAAGTTTACTTCAATATGTACAGTTATCAGTAAAGAGTTTCCTTGGTTCTTCCAATATATGTGCCTTTATCCCAAATATCCAGAGAATCTGAGCTACTGTTCTGTAACCTCTCTGAACACAGACTATCATAAACCACATTCTCTCATATCACGTGTAGCCAACAATAATCTGCAACCCTCCTAGTAACTTCTTAAGACCAAAAACTTTAAGAAAAATAATTATCATAATTTAATGAAAACTATTTCATAGTTCTAGTTTAGACTAAATGCAAAATTATTTTATTCCAAAATTCTGACTTAAATAACATTTAGCCAATTTGAATAGGGCTAGCACTAACAATTTCTAAAATAAATGACTCAAACTATCAAAATATTAACCAATTTATACTTGAACCAAAATGTCACTTATTTTGGTTGAAATGCCTAAATTGGGTTCTATGTTATTCCTCTATTAAAACTGTAAACATCTCATTAAAAAAAAATGGTAGTTATTTAAAATTTCTTCAAAGGAGAAAAAAGAACATGGTTTTCAATATCAACAACCTAAATTTTATTCACAAATTATAAATTGCCTAGTTCTCTGGCCATTAAGTTAGTTCTAATGAGATCTTATTGTGGCATCATTACTTTTGTATTATATTAAGTGCAATGGGGAAAGATGATGTTGTAATTAGGTAGTATAGGAAAAGCTATAAACTGATTTCTCAATCTCACTCATCTGATTCAGAAACGTATAAAACTCTTAATATCACATAGCCCTGAACCAACTGCGATCTTTAATATGGATTTACTACTTAGGAGAAAGTTGATTAAGATTATCTTTAATATGCTTATTTGATTTATAGTGGTTTTGCTAGTGAACATATGCTATAAAATAAACAAAAAATACCTCATTTAATTATATAAAAACCAGAATTCTATAATCTCCCAGTTAGGATTTAACATAGAGTTCCTGACTCAACCAACACAGCCATATCTCTAGAGTGGGAAACAGGTATTAATTTTTAAAAATATACTTTAAGTTCTGGAATACATGTGCAGAATGTGCAGGTTTGTTACATAGGTATACATGTGCCATGGTGGTTTGCTTCACCCATCAACCTGCCATCTACATTAGGTATTTCTCCAAATGCTATCCCTCCCCTAGCCCCCTACTCCCTGACAGGTCCTGGTGTGTGATGTTCCTCTCCCTGTGTCCATGTGTTCTCATTGTACAACTCCCACTTACGAGTGAGAACATGCGGTGTTTGGTTTTCTGTTGTTGTGTTAGTGTGCTGAGAATTATGGTTTCTAGCTTCATCCATGATGAATTCATCCTTTTTTATGGTTGCATTGTATTTCATGGTGTATATGTGCCACATTTTCTTCTTTTTTTTTTTATACTTTCAGTTCTAGGGTACATGTGCACAACGTGCAGGTTTGTTACAAATGTATACATGTGCCATGTTGGTGTGCTGCACCCATTAACTCGTCATTTACATTAGATATATCTCCTAATGCTATCCCTCTCCCCTCCCCACAATAGGCCCCAGAGTGTGATGTTACCCTTCCTGTGTCCAAGTGATCTCATTGTTCAATTCCCACCTATGAGTGAGAATATGCAGTGTTTGGTTTTCCGTTCTTGCGATAGTTTGCTGGGAATGGTGGTTTTCAGAGGCATCCATGTCCCTACTAAGGACACGAACTCATCCTTTTTTATGGCTGCATAGTATTCCATGGTGTATATGTGCCACATTTTCTTAATCCAGTCTGTCACTGATGGACATTTGGGTTGATTCCAAGTCTTTGCTATTGTGAATAGTGCCGCAATAAACATACGTGTGCAGCCACATTTTCTTTATCCACTCTATCATTGATGGACATTTGGGTTGCTGTGTAGCCACATTTTCTTTATTCAGTCTATCATTGATGGACATTTGGGTTGGTTCCAAGTCTTTGCTATTGTAAACAGTGCTGCAATAAACATATGTGTGCATGTGTCTTTATAGTAGAATGATTTACAATTCTTTGGGTATATACCTAGTAATGGGATTGCTGGGTCAAATTGTATTTTTGGTTCCAGATCCCTGAGGAATCAGCACACTGTCTTCCACAATGGTTGAAGTAATTTATACTCCCACCAACAGTGTAAAAGCATTCCTATTTCTCCACACCCTCTCCAGCATCTGTTGTTTCCTGACTTTTTAATGATTGCCATTGTAACTGGCATGAGATGGTAACTCATTGTGGTTTTGATTTGCATTTCTCTAATGACCAGTGATGATGAGCTTTTTTTCATATGTTTGCTGGCCGCATAAATGTTTTCTTTTGAGAAGTGTTGGAAACAGGTATTAATCTTTACTTCTGTGTATTTTATCTAGTTGTTCTACCTATCTGGCAATACTTTCCTTCATCCCTTGGCCTATCCAAATCTTCTAAGTCTGATCTCTTTCATGAAACCTTAAACCTTCTAGTCAACACTATTTTCTTAAACTTAGAGCCAGTGCTGCAAAGTTAACACAATGTTCTCTATGTGTTTAATATACGCCAGTTTGGTTTCTACAACTGAATTGTAACTTCCTTGAGGACAGAATTCACGTCTTACATTTCTTTCTTATATTGAGCTGTGAAATAATAGAAGATATCCAAAAATGTGTACTAATTGACTGGTTAGATTTAACAAAGATATCGCCTGACTATTATGGCATTTGTACAAAGATATTATATAAGAAACTATTCTCCAAAGAATATTTCCAAAAAATAAAAAATGAATAAAACCATAGACAGCTTCATGCAAAAGGTAAACTATTGGTTATAATACGATATGTGTATTCTTTGTGAAGTGTCTGATCACAATTTTTCTGTGATTACAAGCTTCACTATAGTTCATTTTTACTCCATTTTGGAGAGAGTATTTTAAAACTTCTTTCTATATTTCTATACTAAAATACTTAATATACAATTAAAAAATAATAAAACAGAACTTGCTTCCTTTAATACTTAACTATATTGGTATTGTAAGTTCTTTTCAAGATATTCACAATAAGAATCTTTTGTTTTAGGATAATACATTTCTCTTAAAAAGTAATCTAACAATAAGGGTGTTCTAACTGATATATATTTAATAACTGTAAAATTATAAGATCAGTCAACTAACTTGTAATTATACCACTCATAAAGATATCAGAGTCATAAAATCAGGAACAATTTTACTATCACCAAAGTTGATCAGTTTTTCTCATTATTTGCCCAAAGACACCTACAGCCCATAAGAGACTATTTTACACTGGTCATTTTGTTTGAAGTTGATTCATGCTGTTACTGATATCAAAAGTAGCCAAAAGACTCTGTTATTTATATTGAATAGGCTATTCTCAACTTTAGATATATTCACTTAAGGAGAAAGATGATTTTAACAGACATTTTTGTCTGTTGTAAATAAACTAGGAGTTTCTCTTCTAAGCCATTTATCTGTTCCAAATTTCTTACCCCTCAAACATTTACATATCTCTCCGAATTACAGATATGTAACTGAATATGAAGACAGCTCTATTTCTGAATAAAAGGAATAGCTCTAATACAAAAAGTAATAATAAAACCTTAAAATATTTAAAGTGGGACTGCCTTCCTAGATGGGGTATCATCTCCATGGCTGCATCCTCTTGGCTTTGGCACTCACCAGGTGGCTCTGCCTCGGCCTCTGTGACCCCATGAACTGCAGGTACTGGGAGTTCCACAGATAGGATACCGGGACACCCTAGAAGTTGGGAAATAAACAAGAGCCAAGATGGTCAACTAGTCCAGCTGGGAAGAGCTTCTCCTACCGAGAGAGACCATGGCATCAAGTAGACTGGCCCACTCCTAACAGATCTTTGGAAAGAATGCACTGAAAGTAGACAGAAAGAGGTTGCAGACCCCAGGTTGAAAAGGGAGGAAGCTGGGAACCCTACACAAGGTTGTGGAGCAACAGGAATCATTCCTGGCCCCCAGCAGCTCTAGAAAAGAGGTGAATGACAAGGGAATAGAATGGCTCACTCTGGTCACAAACCTCCAGGATCCCTAGCTGTAGGAGACCCAACAACCCCCATAGACATTTGAGCTGGCAGAGAAAACTGCCTGGAGAGTTGGCAGAGACATAATTCCAGCCTGTGCAGAGCCCAGAAGGTTTGCCCCAGGAACAGCTGCAGTGGAGCATGGCCATAGGCACCCATCTCTCAAGGCTTGCCATATTTCTTTAGGTGGCTTTATCTTTTGTTAGCTACTGGACCCGGACAGAGCAGGGCTGTCTTGGCCGTGGGACAGGGTCAGTCTAGTCTAATCTCAGCACCCCTGTGGTCTACTGGTCTCTCCCAGAGCCTCTGCCTGGCCACACCCACTTGCAAAACAGCCTCAGTTGCCCAAAGTGCTTGCCAGCAGTCACCATTACAGCTCTTTTGCCAGCAAAGCCCAACTACCCACTGAAGTGGTTTTGCAGGCGGAACCCCACTAGAGCTCACTCACCCATGACTAGCTACTACCCTGCCAGTGGAATTCGCCAGCAGCCCCTTTTGGAGTGTTGTTGCCGGCTGACTAAAAACACCTCTGCCACTCTAGTGTAGCAGGTGCTTAGCTTCAAGGGGCCAGAGAACAAAGCTGTGGTTCTGGTCAAAGCCCTCGGGGTTAGAACAAATGGCCCAGGTGTGCTGAGCTGAGCACTGGTCCCCTGAAAGCATCCAGAAACAAAGCTAATTGACTAAATGCAACTCATGTCACAATCAAACCCTCAAGGGCATCAAGGAATAAAAGTAAAAGGCCCCAATCGAAAAGACAGCAACTTCAAATATCAAAAGAACATCAGCCCACATGGATGATTAAAAACAACAACAAACAAAAACAGAAACAGAAACAAAAACAAAAACAGCGCAATAACTCTGTCCACTCTAAAAGTCAGAGTATTTTCCTTCCTCCAAACGAATGCAGTAGCTTCTCAGCAGTGGTTCTTAACCAGACTGAAATGGATGAAATGACAGGCATAGAATTCAGAATCTGGATAACAAGGAAGCTCAATGACATACAGAAGGTTGAAACCCAATCCAAAAAATACAGTAAAACAGTCCAAGAATTGAAATATAACATTGCCATTTTAAGAAAGAACCAAACTGATCTTCTGGAAAAGAAAAAAAAAAATCACTACAGGAATTTCAGAAAGCATTGGAACCATTAATAACAGAATAGATTGAGCTGAGGAAAGAATTTCACAGCTTGAAGACCCCTCCTGTGAATCAATACAGGTAGACAAAAATTTTAAAAGGTAGGAAACTGAACAAAATCCCCAAGAAATATAGGGTAAAGAAACCAAACCTATGATTCACTGGCAGTCCTGAAAGACATGGAGAGAGAGCAAACAACTTGGAAAACATATCTGAGGATATTGTCCACAAAAATTTCTTCAACCTCGCTAGAAAGATCAACATGCAAATTCAGAGAATCCCTGTGAGATACCATACAAGACAACTGTCCCCAAGACACACAGTCATTAGATTCTCCAAAGTCAATACAAAAGAAAAATTCTTGAAGGCAGGTAGGAAAAACTGACAGGTCACAGACATTTTTGTAAAGAAGACATACATGTGGCCAACAAGCATATGAAAAAATGCTCAACATCACTAATCATAAGGAAAATGCAAATCAAAGCCACAATGAGATACCATTTCATATCAGACAGAATGGTAATTGTTCAAAAGTAAAAATGATAATAATAATAATAATAATAACACATTCTGCCAAAGCTGTGGAAACAAGGGAATGCTTGTACACTCCAGGTGGGAATGTAAATTAGTTCAGCCACTGTGAAAGGCAGTTTGGCAATGTCTCTAAGAATTTAAAACAGATCTACCATTCAACCCAGCAATTCCAGTGTTGGGTGTATACCCAAAGGAATATACATTGCTCTACCATAAAGATACATGCATGCATATGTTCATTTTAGCACTATTCACAATAGCAAAGACATGGAATCAAACTCAATGACCTTTAATGGTAGTCTGGATTAAAAATTGGGGTACACACACACCATGGAATACTATGCAGCCATAAAAAGAATGAGATCATCTCCTTTGCAGCAACATGGATGGAGCTGGAGGTAAGTATCCTAAGTAAGGTAACACGGAAAAAGAAAAGCAAACACCACATGCTCTCGCTTATAAGTGGGAGCTAAACATTGAGTACACATAGACACAAAGAAGGGCACAATAGACACCAGAGCCTAGATGAAGGCGGAGGATAGGAGGAGGGCGACAATTAAAAACAAAACAAAACAAAACAAAACAAAATTACCTATAGGGTACTATGCTTATTGCCTGCGTGACAAAATAATATGTAAACCAAACTCCCATGAAACACAATTTATCTATTGAACAAACCTGCATATGCATCCCTGAAAGTAAAATAAAAGTTAAAAAATAAGATAATGAAAGAACAAGCCATAAACTGGGAGATAATATTTGCAAGTCACATACCCTACAAAGAACTTATAGCCAGATTATGCAAAGAAATCTCAAAACTTAAGAATAAGACAAACCAATTAAAAAGCAAACAAGGGCTGCTGGCAAGATGGCCAAACAGGAACAGCTCCAGTCTGCAGCTTCCAGGGAGACCAATGCAGAAGGCAGGTGATTTCTGCATTTCCAACTGAGGTAGCCTGTTCATCTCATTGGGACTGGTTAGGCAGTGGGTGCAGCCCACGGAAGGTCAGCGGAAGAAGGGTGGGGTGTTGACTTACCCAGGAAGTGCAAAGAGTTGGGGGCCTCCCTCCCCCAGCCAAGGAAATCTGTGAGAGACTGTGCTACCTGGCCCAGATACTATGCTTTTCCCATGGTTTTTCCAGTCCACAGACCAGGAGATTCCTTTGTGTGCCTCTACCATCAGAACCCTGGGTTTCAAGGACAAAACTGGGCAGCTGTTCAGGCAGACACCAAGCTAGCTGCAGGAGTTTTTGTTTTGTTTTGTTTTGTTTTTTCTTCGCACCGCAGCGGCACCTGGAACACCAGAGAGACAGAACCATTCATTCCCCTGGAAAGGGGGCTCAAGTCAGGGAGCCAAGTGGTCTCGTTCAACAGGTCCCACTCCCAAAGAGCCCAGCAAGCTAAGAACCACTGGCGTGAAATTCTTGCTGCCAGCACAGCAGTCTGAAGTCCACCTGGAACAACGCAGCTTGCAGGGGGGAGGGGCATCCACCATTAGTGAGGCTTGAGTAGGTGGTTTTCCCCGACAGCGCTAAAAAGGCCTGGAAGTTCACACTGGGGATAACTCAACAAAGTGCCGCAAAGCGGCTGTGGCCAGACTGCCTCTCTAGATTCCTCTTCACTGGGCAGGCCATCTCTGAAAGAAAGGCAGCAGCCTGTCAGTGGCTTATAGATAAAACTCCCATCTCACTGGGACAGAGCACTTGGAGGAAGTGGGGGCTGTGGGCGTAACTTCAGCGGACTTAAACATTCCTGCCTGCCAGCTCTGAAGAGAGCAGCAGATCCTGAGAAGGAGGATTCTACCATCACAGTGCTCGAGCTCTGCTAAGGGGCGGACTGCCTCCTCAAGTGGGTCCCTGACCTCTGTGCCTCCTGACTGGGAGAATACCTCCCAACAAGGGTTGATAGATACCTCATACAGGAGAGCTCTGGCTGGTATCAGGCTGGCGCCCCTCTGGGACGAAGCTTCCAGAGAAAGGAACAGGCCACAGTCTTTGCTGTTCTGCAGCCTCCACTAGTGATACCCAAGCAAATAGGGTCTAGAGTGGACCTCCAGCAAACTGCAGCAGAGCTGCAGAAGAGAGGCCTATCAGAAGAAAAACTAACAAACAGAAAGCAATAACATCAACATTAACAAAAAGAACCCCCACACAGAAACCCCATCCAAGGTCATCAACCTCAAAGATCAAAGGTAGACAAATCCACGAACATGCGAAAAAACCAGCGAAAAACACTGAAAATTCCAAAAACCAGAATGCCTCCTCTCCTCCAAATGATCGCAACTCCTCTCCAGCAAGGGCACAAAACTGGACAGAGAATGAGTTTGATGAGTTGACAGAAGTAGGCTTCAGAAGTTGGGTAATAACAAACCTCTTTGAGCTAAAGGAGCATGCTCTAACTGAATGCAAGGAAGCTAAGAACCTTGACGAAGATGACAGGACTGCTAACTAGAATAACCAGTTTAGAGAAGAACATAAATGACCCGATGGAGCTGAAAAACAGCACAAGAACTTCGTGAAGCATACACAAGTATCAACAGCCAAATCAATCAAGCAGAAGAAAGAATATCAGAGACTGAAGATCAACTTACTGAAATGAGGAGTGAAGACAAGATTAGAGAAAAAAACATTGAAAAGAAATCCTACAAGCCAGAAGAGAATGGAGGTCAATATTCAACATTATTAAAGAATTTTCAACCCAGAATTTCATATCCAGCCACACTAAGTTTCATAAGTGAAGGAGAAATAAAATCATTTACAGACAGCAAATGCTGAGGGATTTTGTTACCACCAGGCTTGACATACAAGAGCTCCTGAAGGAAGCACTAAATATGGAAAGGAAAAACCGGTATCAGCAACTGCAAAAACATGCTAAAATATAAAGACCAATGACACTATGAAGAAACTGCATCAAATAGTGTGCAAAATAATCAGTTAGCATCATGATGACAAGATCAAATTCACAAATAACAATATTAACCTTAAATGTAAATGGACTAAATGCCCCAATTAAAAGACACAAAGTGCCAAATCGGATAAAGAGACAAGACCCATCGATGTGCTATATTCAGGAGACCCATCTCATGTGCAAAGACACAGATAGGCTCAAAATAAGGGGATAGGGGAATATTTATCAAGCAAATGGAAAGCAAAAAAAAAAAAAAAAAAAAAAAAAAAAAGCAGGGGTGGCAACACTAGCTTGTGATAAAACAGACTTCAAACCAACAAAGATAAAAAAGACAAAGAAGGGCATTATGAAATGGTAAAGGGATCGATGTAACAAGAAGAGCTAACTAACCTAAATAAATATGCACCCAATACATGAGCAACCAGATTTATAAAACAAGTTCTTAGGGAACTACAAAGAGACTTAGACTCCCACACAATTATAGTGGGAGACTTTAACACCCCACTGTCAATATCAGACAGATCAACAAGACAGAAAATTAACAAGGATATTCAGGACTTGAACTCACCTCTGGACCAAGCAGACCTAGTACACATCAACAGAACTCTCCACTCTAAATCAACAGAATATACATTCTTCTCAGAACCACATAGCACTTATTCTAAAATCGTCCACATAATTGGAAGTAAAACACTCCTCAGCAAATGCAAAATAATGGAAATCATAATAAACAGCCTCTCAGACCACAGTGCAATCAAATTAGAACTCAGGATTAAGAAACTCACTCAAAACTGCACAACTACATGAAAACTGAACAACCTGCTCCTGAATGACTATAGGGTAAATAATGAAATTAAGGCAAAAATAATGAAGTTCTTTGAAAACAAGGAGAACAAAGAGAAAATGTATCAGAATCTCTGGAACACAGGTAAAGCAGTGGTTAGAGGGAAATTTAAAGTACTAAATGCCCACATCAGAAAGTAGGAAAGATCTAAAATCGATACCCTAACATCACAATTAAAAGAACTAGATAAGCAAGAGCAAACAAATTTAAAAGCTAGCAGAAGACAAGAAATAGCTAAGATCAGAGCAGAACTGAAGGAGATAGAGACAGGAAAAACCCTTCAAAAAATCAATGAATCTAGGAGCTTCTTTTTAAAAAAAAGATTAACAAAATAGACCACTAACAAGACTAATAAAGAAGAAAAGACAGACAAATCAAACACACACACACAAAAATTATAAAGGGGATACACCACTGATCCCACAGAAATACAAACTATCATCAGAGAATACTATAAACACCTCTATGCAAATAAACTAGAAAATCTAGAACCAACGGATACATTCTTGAACACATACACCATCCCAAGACTAAACCAGGAAGAAGTAGAATCCCTGAATAGACCAATAACCAGTTCTGTAATTGAGGAAGTAATTAATAGCTTAATAACAACAACAACAACAACAACAACAACAACAACAACATAACAGCCCAGGATCAGATAGAATAACAGCCAAATTCTACCAGAGGTACAAAGAGGAGCTGGTACATTCCTTCTAAACCTATTCCAAACAATAGAAAAAGAGGAACTCCCCGTTAACTCATTTTATGAGGCCAGCATCATCCTGATTCCAAAACCTGGTAAAGACACAAAAACAACAACAAAAATTCAGGACAATATCGTTGATGAACATAGATGTGAAAATCCTCAATAAAATATTGGCAAACCAAATCCAGCAGCACATCAAAAAGGTTATCCACCACAATCAAGATGGCTTCATCCCTGGGATTCAAGGCTGATTCAACATACATAAATCAATAAGTGTAATCCAACACATACACAGAACCAATGACAAAAACCACACGATTATCTCAGTAGATGCAGAAAAGATGCCGGGCGCGGTGGCTCAAGCCTGTAATCCCAGCACTTTGGAAGGCCAAGGCGGGAGGATCACAAGGTCAGGAGATCGAGACCACGGTGAAACCCCGTCTCTACTAAAAATACAAAAAATTAGCCGGGCGCGGTTGCGGGCGCCTGTAGTCCCAGCTACTCGGGAGGCTGAGCCAGGAGAATGGCGGGAACCTGGGAGGCGGAGCTTGCAGTGAGCCGAGATCGCGCCACTGCACTCCAGCCTGGGCGACAGAGCGAGACTCCGTCTCAAAAAAAAAAAAAAAAAAAAAAAGATGCAGAAAAGGACTTCAATAAAATTCAACACCCCTTCATGTTAAAGACTCTCAGTAAACTTGGTATTGATGGAACACATCTCAAAATAATAAGCGCTATTTATAACGAACCCATAGCCAATATCATACTGAATGGGCAAAAGCTAGAAGCATTCCCTTTGAAAAACGGCACAAGACAAGGACGCCCTCTCTTACCACTCCTATTCAACATAATGTTGGAAGTTCTGGCCAGAGCAATCACGCAAGAGAAAGAAATAAAGGGTATTCAAATAGGAAGAGGGGAAGTCAAATTGTCTCGGTTTGCAGATGACATGATTGTATATTTAGGAAACCCCACCATCTCAGCCCAAAATCTCCTTAAGCTGATAAACAACTGCAGCAAAGTCTCAGGATAAAATCAATGTGCAAAAATCACAAGCATTCCTATACACCAATAATAGACAAGCAGAGAGCCAAATTATGAGTGAACTCCCATTCACAATTGCTACCAAGATAATAAAATACCTAGAAATACAACTTGAAGGGATGTGAAGGGCCTCTTCAAGGAGAGCTACATACCATTGCTCAAGGAAATAAGAGAGGACACAAACAAATTTAAAAAACATTCCATGCTCGTGGATAGGAAGACTCAATATCGTGAAAATGACCATACTGTCCAAAGTAATTTATAGATTTAAGGGTATCTCCATCAAGCTACCACTGACTTTCTTCAAATAATTAGAAAAAAATACTTTAAATTTCATGTGGAACCAAAAAGGAGCCAAGACCATCTTAAGCAAAAAGAGCAAAGCTAGAGGCATCACGCTACCTGACTTCCAACTATACAAGGCTACAGTAACCAAAACAGGATGATACTGGTGCCAAAACAGATATATAGACCAATGGAATAGAACAGAGGCCTCAGAAAAAACACCACACATCTACAACCATGTTATCTTCAACAAATCTGAGAAAAACTAAGCAATGGGGAAAGGATTCCCTATTTAATAAATGGTGCTGGGAAAACTGGCTAGCCACATGCAGGAAACAGAAACCGGACCCCATCCTTACACCTTATACAAATATTAACTCAAGATGTATTAAAGGCTTAAATGTAAAACGTGAAACTATGAAAACCATAGAAGAAAACCGAGGAGATACCATTCAGGACATAGGCATGGGCAAAGACTTCATGACGAAAACACCTAAAGCAATTGCAACAAAAGCCAAAATTGACAAATGGGATCTAATTAAACTAAAGAGCTTCTGCTCAGCAAAAGAAATTATCATCAGAGTGAACAGGCAACCTACAGAATGGGAGAGAAGTTTTGCAATCTATCCATCTGACAAAGGTTTAATATCTAGAATCTACAAGGAACTTAAACAAATTTACAAGAAAAAAACCAAACAACTCCATCAAAAAGTAGGAAAAGGATATGAACAGATACTTCTCAAAAGAAGACATTTATGTGGCTAACAAACATATGAAAAAAAGCTAATCATCACTGGTCATTAGAGAAATGCAAATCAAAACCACAACGAGATAGCATCTCACACCATTTAGAATGGCGATCATTAAAAAATCTGGAAACAACAGATGCTGGAGAGGATGCGGAGAAATAGGAATGCTTTTACGCTGTTGGTGGTAGTGTAAATTAGTTTAACCACTGTGGAAGACAGTGTGGCAATTCCTCAAGGATCTAGAACCAGGAATACCATTTGACCCAGCAATCCCATTACTGGGTATATACCCATAGGATTATAAATCATTCTACTATAAAGAAACACGCACACATATGTTTATTGCAGCAATATTTACAATATAAAAGACTTGCAACTAACCCAAATGCCCACCAATGATATACTGGATAAAGAAAATGTGGTCCATATACACTATGGAATATTATGCAGCCATAAAAAAGAATGAGTTTATTTCCTTTGCAGGGACATGGATGAAGCTGGAAACCATCATCCTCGCAAACTAACACTGGAACAGAAAACCAAACACCGCATGTTCTCACTCATAAGAGGGAGCTGAACAATGAGAACACATGGACATAGGGAAGGGAACATCACACACTAGGGCCTCTCGAGGGCTGGGGGGAAAGGGGAGGGAGAGCATTAGGACAAATACCTAATGCATGCAGGGCTGAAAATCTAGATGACGAGTTGATAGGTGCAGCAAACCACCATGGCACATGTATACCTATGTAACAAACCCGTATATTCAGCACATGTATCCCAGAACTTAAAGTAAAAAACAAAAAAGTAAACAAAATAATCAACAGACACTTGACTAAAGATGATATAAATATGACAAGTAAGCACATTAAAGCTGTGCACTATCATGAGCCTTTAGATAAATGCAAATGAAAAATGTGATGAGATACAAGCACACACCTATAAGAATAGCTAAAATAAAAGATAATGACAATACTCAGTGCTGGTGAAGGCATGTGGCAACTAGAACTCTTGTATAGTACTGGTAAGAATGCAAGATGGTACTACAACTCCAGAAAACAGTTTTGAAGTTTCTTATAAAGTTAAGCATACTTATCACATGACCCAGCAATCCCATACCTGGCTGTTGGTATGCCAATGTACACAGCAGTTATATTTGTAAATATCCCAAAGATATTTGGGAATAACTGAAATATCTTTCTGCAGGTGTATGGACAAACAAACTTGGTACATTCATATAATGGGATACTACTCAGCAATAAAAAGGAATACATTTTTTTATACAGTGAACAACTTATAGATGAATCCCAAAGGCATTATGCTGAGTTAAAGAAGCCAGTCACATAACATTACACGCTGTATGATTCCATTTAAATGACAATTCTTGAAGGGTTATAACTGTTCAGTGATTGCCAGGGTCAGTCAACGAAGAATATGACTATAACAGATCTATACACAGGGTTATTAAATAGACAAGAATAGGAATGAAAAATGTAAGAGTTACTCCTCAATAATTAGGGAGAGAGGACATAAAAAGGCAAGGAAGACACCGGATTAGGACAAAATGGTCTTTCTTCAGAGTTTGGTCATGGCAAAAGCCAGAGTGACAAGAGAATTACAGCAAGGACAAAAGGGACCTTTATGGAAACCCTGAAGATTACCATTGTATGCTCTGATGAGGCAACTCTGGCAATAGAAAGAAAAGAGGAGAAGCTAAGTTGGCTAAAGAGAGAGCCAAGATTTGCTACAGAGAGGGCTTGAAGACAAAATGATAAATGGATATCCTAGTTTTTACTGCTCTAGAGAGTATGCAGGAAAAAGGGAATCCTTCTATTAACAATCACTCATATGTTTGGAAAATTAAAGTGGGACAAGTAAGGCAGGGATGCTAATAGGGTAATCCCTGGGAGCACCTTTCCCACTTTATCACAGTGATGATATGCTAGGTAGACTCCTCATCATTATGTCGTAACTCCTCACCTCCAATATACACCTGGATTGTGACCCCAGGTGATGAAGAAATATGTCTCAGGTCAAATAGTCTGCACTCCAAAAGGAATGTTCCAGTTAGAAGACCTACTACAATGTTTGGTAGATCTTTCAAGATCCCCTTAGGAATTAAGTTCTAAGGAAGTCAAGATGAAGAGGTGAGGACAAAGGGGAAATGGTCTGGCATTTTACAGAGGGACTCTCAAGCGAAACTGGAAGGAATCTCTAGAATCTCTGATGATATAGGGATATAGGGTTCACAAAGCAAGAAAAGCTAGACATATGACAAAGAACTAGGTGTAAGGGGAAGTGATAATAAAAAATGTTCCAACTTTTCTGACCATTCTTTGAAGAAGGAGCTAGTTTCTTAAACTGTCACTATTTGAGTACTAGCACTCATTATAAATACACATTATTGAGAGTAATTCTGTTTTTAAAAGTGAGTGTTCTTTAATCTTTCTATCCTTACAGGTAAAGACCTAGATCTTCTATGTATAAGAGCAAATATAAGAGGTACTGACATTGAGTGAGTTTGTGCTATGAATGAAAGCACTGGAAACTAACTTGGGTTAAAATTAGAGTTCACTGGCTTCAAAGTATATAAATTAATCTTTTGCTTGGGAAGGGGTCTCTTAAGCAAACAGGTAACAATATTTAATTGAGAACACAACATTTCCATTCTTAATATTATTTAGGAAATTGTTTATTGAAATTTCTTTGTGAAATGTGTGCTTAACCTAGAAGAGTGCTACATGGAATGTTACTAGCACTACCAGTTCTGCTATGATCTATGAATATCAAAGTTATTGAAGTTCAATAACCTTGTGACAATTCAACTAAAGTGTTATCAGGAAAAAAGAAGACACATACATGGTCAACAAACATAAAAAATGCTCATCTTCAATAAACATATGTGTGCATGTGTCTTTATAGCAGCACCCTAGAACTTAGTGTATAATAATAATAAAAAATAAATAAAAAAAAAGAAAAAAAAGAAAAATCAACAAAACCAAAAATGAAAAAAAAAATACTCATCTTCATTAATCATCAGAGAAATGCAAATCAAAACCATAAGATATGCCATTGCACATCAGTCAGTATGGCTATTATTAAAAAAACAAACCATAACAGATGTTGGTGAGTTTGCAGAGAAAAGGCAATGCTTATATACTGCTGGTGGGAATGCAAATTAGTTCAGCCACTGTGGAAAGCAGTTTAGAGATTTCTCAAAAAACTTTAATTTAAAACAGAACTACCATTTGACCCAGGAATCTCATTACTGGGTATATACCCAAAGAAATATAAGTTGTTCTACCAAAATGACACATGCACTCATATGTTCACTACAACACTATTCACAATAGCAAAGAGATGGAATCAACTCAGGTACCCATCAATGGTGGACTAGATAAAGAAAATGTGGTACATACACACCATGGAATGTTACACAGCCATAAGAAGGAACAAAATCATGTCCTTTGCAGCAACATAGATGCATCTTGAGGCCATTATCCTAAGGGAATTAGTTCAGGAAAAGAAAACCAAATATCACATGTTCTCATTCAGAAGTGGGAGCTAAACCTTGAGTACCCATTGATTCGGAGGGGAAAAACAGACATCAGGGCCTACTTGAGGGTGGAGGATGGAAGGAGGGTGAGATTCAGAAAAGTGCCTATTGGGTACTATGTTGTTCACTCTACCAGGTAACAAAATAATTTGTATACCAAACCCTAGCAACTTGCATGTAACAAATCTGTTACCCATGTAACAAATCTGCACATGTACCCCCTGAACCTAAAATAAAAGGCGACTAATTAAAAAAATAAACCATTAAAAGTATACAAAGTTTAAACTATTTGCAAGGAGTTCTTTTGGTTCCAGGTGTCCAAAGTCATATAAGAAATAAAATGGGCCGGGTGCAGTGGCTCATGCCTGTAATCTCAGCACTTTGGGAGGCTGAGGCAAGTGGATCACCTGAGGTTGGGAGTTTGAGACCAGCCTGACCAACATGGTCTCTACCCGTCTCTACTAAAAATACAAAAAAATCAATCGGGCGTGGAGGCGCATGCCTGTAATCCCAGCTACTCGGGGGGCTGAGGCAGGAGAATGGCTTAAACTCAGCAGGTGGAGGTTGCGGTGAGCCAAGATCGTGCCATTGCACTCCAGTCAGGGTGACAAGAGTGAAACTTCATCTCAAAAAAAATAAATAAATAAAATATAAAATTAAATAAATAAATAAATAAATAAATAAATTAAATAAAATGAACTGGGAAAGTTATAAACTAAAGAAATAAGGCACACATATTAAAATATAATAACAATTTATGTTTTAATCAAAGTTGTTTACTAGGGGATGCCACAGTGATTGCACTACTCTGAATGTTCAGTACCAAATTTCTAGATGGCACCTTGTCAGAAGTTAATAGGCTTCCAGCAAATATCAAGAAACATGATATCTGAGCATTAATGCACTCCTGCACCTGGTATGAGCTGCATTTGTATAATATGACTATTAACTAAATCTTCATCTTAATTGTACTGCATTCTATGAATTCCTGTAGATCCTATTCTGGGTGTAAAGTATAGAAAATAGGTTGAACTAGAGTTTCCTTTATAAAGTTGACTTAAAAGTATCCAGAGAGTTGTAATGAGGATTAATATGGCAATTTGCAAAAATAATAATAATAACAATAATAATTAAAAGTAGACTAATAAGAAAGGAGAAACTAACAGAAAAAATGCTAGTGGTTTAAACAAAAGAAAGACAAAAGCAGAAATAATGTAATAGAGAATATGCTTGCCAAATACATGTACATAATATTTTCTCTCTGTTCAAATTTGAACTGCTTATTGAAATCATACATTATTTATTAATTTAATTGTCAAAGAGAATTTTCGAGATACTCTTTTCTACCCTGTTCATAAATACATCTTGAATTATGGGTTGTCTAAAAGCTGAAATAAAAAATGAAAGGGTTAATTCACACTAATCTGATGTTTGGTCTTTGACAAGTTAAATAATCCCTCATTATTCCTCCAATTTATACATTTATTTCTCTCTAACCTTTTTATCTTACCTCCAGCTAGAGAAATTCCAGTTAGATAGATGAGAAGTATTGGATAATTTCTTTTCACAAATAATTAATCTGAATAAAAAAGAAATAGAAAGTTATTAATTTCTGTATAGTCTGGATCATTGCCTCATTCTGATTAAGCTTCAGTCTAGGACCTGACTTAGAAATGGGTCAGTTGAACTCAGTTACCATAGACTCTCACTGTTTTGTTTTCAGGCAGCTTAGACACACAATCATTTATGAAACAAAATTGTATGGTTTTTGGGCCAAATATGGAATTTGAGACATGTAGTGAAAGTGAACATCTTAATGAAAAGTTCTATGAAAAGTCTGTTAAGTATCATTTGAGTAAGTTGCTGTCATCTAAGGCCAAGGGTACCCATGAGATTGGCTTCTTATAGTTCCTTTTTAAAATAAATTATTATTTGGAATTTATCTTTTAATTGAATGTCTCTTTTATTCTAGTTACATGGTAGGTTAAATGATATGTATTTTTCTCTATATATCTTCGCATGCCTTACCCAATACACATTTTAAGAAAAGAATTATTTTCAGTATACCTCAGCTACAACTGACAAACAATGGGTTTTTACAATTCTGAGGTTCAGAGAGGATAAAAGCATATTACCAACCTAGATCAGAGCTAGCTATGAAAATCAGATAGGAATTTAACCTGATATACTTATGCTTTATGGACTTTTGCCTTATACACTGATCTTGTCCTGTAAATAATATTTCCTTTTGAATGAACAAGAACATAATAAAAGCCATTTTGGATCAGACCCATAGTCTATCCAGCTCAGTATTCTGTTTCTGATATGTCAGATGAGCAATGCTGTGCACACAGTAGGCAATCAATATTTCATTGAACTGTTTTTGAAATAAACAGTCACATCTGACTTTTAAGGCACAAATCCGAAATAAAAGCCAGCTCTTCCATAAGATGCATGCTAATTTAACTCCTTTCTGAATCACCATTTGCAATATATAAAATCTTTCAACATACAAAATAGTATTTCTTTTATTTACAGTAAAATAACTATTTCTACCCTGTGTCTCAGTAATCCCACTTCTGATAAATACCTCAGAGAATTTTTGCAAATGTGCACAGTCACAAATGAATGATTCCAAATGCCCTGTTCTTTCCACTGCCTCCAAAGTGAAAATTTTTACAACGACTTCAAAGTCTTGGATTCATAGTTTACTAACTTTAGAAAACTGGTTCAAAAGCTAGGAATGATGTTGTTGTTGTGCTTTTGCTGTGGCTAATCCTGAAAAAGAGTGGGCTGAAAGATATTTCTGTTGCTATTGTCGTCATTTATCTGTTGGTTTAATGTAAAGGCAGCATTAGAGAATTCTATAGCTAGATAAATGGTTAACTGGGGGTGATCCTGTCCTTCAAAGGATATTTGGCAATGTCTGGAGACATTTTTGGCTGTCAAAACTTGGGAAAGAAGGTGCTATTGGCATTTGGGGAGTAGAGGTCAGAGATGCTGCTAAGTATTACACTGCACAGGACAGTCTCCTTAAAACATTGTCCAGCCCAACATGTCTATAGTTGTGTTTGAGAAACTATGATCTAGAGGTGAGAATTTTGGTACATACTATTGCAAATTTTAGAAAAAATACTCAAAAATCATACAATGTGGGTAATAAAACAGAGAGAAATTAAGAAATTTACAAAGCATGCTACACTCTGCTCTAACCAATTACCAGGTAAAGTAATAAAAACCATGACTTTGACAGATTTTGGACTAGAGACTCCAGAATCAATCTAGAATGAAGAGTAGTAAGAAAGTAACAGTAAATAAAAGCCATATCTAGAATTAAATATGTAGGTTCTATGGTAAGTAAAATGGGATACGGGAGTGCAGAGCAGTATAGTCCTTTAAGAGAGCTTTTTTTGTTTTGTTTTGTTTTTAACCTTGCCCTCACCTGCCCTTCTGATAAGTCTCTCCTTTTTGCTTTTTCTTCCCTTAAGAGTTTTTTTTTCAAACAGCTCTTGGATAGTAAAATCATAGAGATAAGGAAAATGTTTATTAAAAATGAGTTTTCTGAGCACTATGCTTACATTAAAGAATTTTCGAATCCTACAATTCTCAAACCTAATGTGGAATTATCCCTAAAGTATCTGTAACAATAGCAAATGTTTTATTATTTCCTACCATATCATCTATTAATAATCAATCAACTCTAGTAATAATAAAACTTTGTTATTATTATTCAAGTTTTGAAAAGGTTTCCTGTCAAAGAGAAATTGTAAGTCTTGGCTAATCTGTTAAAATCAAAGATTTTTAGAGAAACAATCTTTTTGATAACTCTCTCTCTCTATATATATATATACACACACACATATATATTTCTGATAACTATATATTATAATCACCAAATGTGACATTTATTATTAAAATAAAGATCAAATATTAGCACTTTGAGAAATGGTAAACATGCAGATTTATTTTTTCTAATTTTCCAAGACTTTTTTTGCATTTTATTCTATTCACTTAAATCCTACATTCAGCATCTTATCTTGTCTTCTTATGTTTATCTGTCACTTCCAAATTATGAATTGGATAGTTTTTCAGGTCACCTGTGACAACCACTCAAACCCACTTCTCTTGTCTTTAAGCTTCTGTTCCCTATGATATCATCTATTTGCCTCTGCTAATAGTGCTTTACCTCTTCTATAGCTCTACTCTCTTTTACCTGTCACTTGAAGAGTTCTAGGCTAGGCTAATGTTCAAATTAAACCTAAAACGCCAGAACTATGAAACCAGCAAAGTTGGCCGGGCGCGGTGGCTCAAGCCTGTAATCCCAGCACTTTGGGAGGCCGAGGCGGGCGGATCACAAGGTCAGGAGATGGAGACCACAGCGAAACCCCGTCTCTACTAAAAATACAAAAAATTAGACGGGCGCGGTGGCGGGCGCCTGTAGTCCCAGCTACTCAGGAGGCTGAGGCAGGAGAATGGCGGGAACCCGGGAGGCGGAGCTTGCAGTGAGCCGAGATCGCGCCACTGCACTCCAGTCTGGGCAACAGCGTGAGACTCCGTCTCAAAAAAAAAAAAAAAAAAAAAAAAAGAAACCAGCAAAGTGTACTCTGCCTGCCCAGGGGGAAAAAACAGTTTTTCTCTTATAAGTAGGAAACACCCTCAGTTTCAACCTCTCTCAAATTTTTAGGAAACTGAGTCTATTTCTTCATATACAAACTAGAAAGACTGCCAGTCAGTTAGAATAATTCCTCATTTTACTCTTATACTAAATGGGCACCTGAGCTATAGAAAGCAAGCAACAGAAGTGGTCTTATTTGAGATTCTGCTTTGCCTATCTGCTACACACATTCAAAAGTACTGCATTGGGAATCAAGAAGACCTAGGTTGAACACCTAGGCAAACCAAATAATCTCTATGAGCTTCTGTTTTTGTTGATGTTGCTGTGTTTGTTTTAGGATTTTTTGTTGTTTTTCTAATTGGTTAAAAACAAAGGATAATGCCTGGCCAGATTACCTCAGATTACTTTAGGTATCAAATGAAATGATGTATGTGAGACATTCTGTAAACTATTAAGTTTTATCCCAGTTAAGCTATTTTATGCAAGAAATGATTTGTATAATTCTATATTTCCATTACACAAACAGAGGCAAAACACAGACTCCTGGATCTCACTGCCAATTTACTCCATCAGAATCTACAGAAGTGAGGTCTAGTCATCTGCATTTTTAACAAGGACATCAAAATTTGAGAAATATTATATGATACTACGCTCTCTTCATTTCTAGTGAACTCTTTTTACTTCAATGGGAGTTTGTCAAGTACCATTTAATTTTCTGATCATCTTAAAATCACTTGTTAGAAGATGACAAAAAATGTGTTTAACACAAAACAATCATAATATTAAAAATTAAGTGGCTTAGAATCTTAACTGGAATTGTTTCATAAATGTTTTTAACTTAAAGTTTGTTCTCTGTAACACACTGGGTTCAAAACATTTAGAGAATTAAGCATAATTAATCATAAAAAATTACTCAATTTACTGAGGAATTATAATTTTCCACATTAGTTTTGCTCATGTCAAATATTAACATGCTCAATAGCTGCTGAGTTAAGATACTGTATTGGTTCTTTACATCTCAATTATCCCAGTCAAATTCACAACCTTCTAACTATCCACCATATCTGATTTATCAATATGTGACTGATGTTACTTTAGTTAAGCTTTCATAAGTACAGTTAATTAGGTCCCAAAAGAACAATTTGGAAGATCCTACACCTATTGTCTCCATTATTGTAGCCCTGTTCTAAGGGTGAAAGGAGAAAAAGGTAGCTGCCTATTTAGGTGAAACAGTGTAGAAGGTATTGCTAAATCTGGTAGACAGGAAGAAACAAAGCTAAGATATAAGATAATCCAAAACAAAAAATCTGAATAAATATAATAAAGAATGAATAATTCTCTCTACAGTGAAAGAGGTAAATTATCACGCCTGTAATCCTAGCACTTTGGGAGGCTGAGGCGGGTGGATTGCCTGAGCTCAGGAGTTTGAGACCAGCCTGGGAAACACGGTGAAACCCGGTCTCTACTAAAATACCAAAACATTAGCCGGATGTGGCGGCCTGTGCCTGTAGTCCCAGCTACTCAGGAGGCTGAGGCAGGAGAATCGCTTGAACCCAGGAAGCAGAAGTTGCAGTGAGCCGAGATCGCACTGCACTCCAGCCTGGGAGACAGAGCGAGACTCCAATTCCAAAAAAAAAAAAAAGGGAAAATTATATATTTTTAGAGATAACATTTGGATTCTTAAAAGTTAACCTTAATCATTACTATGATAAAATAAGCATATCCAGATTTCATCCTAACATATTTAATGGGAATGACCCAAATGTCCATCACCAGAACAGATAAATTACAATATATTCATACGGTGGAAAACTCTAGAATGGTGAAAATGAATAAGCAAGCCATACCTATGTACAATAACCTGGTGGAGGAACATTATGAGTTACAAAAATCACAGAAGAAGAAAAGCAGTCTCATTTCATTTATACAAAGTTCAAAAATAGGCAGCACTAAAGGATATGTGGGTTAGAGACGCAAATACTATAGTAAAACCATAAAACAGAAAATTTATACATAAATTCAAGACAGCAGCTGCCTCTAAAAAAATGAAGAAAAGAAATGCAATTAGAAAGGAGTACACAAGGGAATTTAAAGGGTATAATATCCTTTTGCTTAAATTGGGTGATAGTTCACAAGTTTATATTTGTTATATTGCTTTTATTTTGTACACACATTTTATAACTATTTTATAGGTATTCAATATTTAATATACAACTAAAATTTTATATATTCTTTCCTTTTAATATTTTCTCTATAATAAAAAGTTTTATTTTAACAGATTTGTTTGTTGCTTTTAACAACAGCAGTTACAACTGAATACACATGTACTTTAAATAAATCATGCTATTCCTGTGCCTAAGTTTTAAGAAAAATATAAACCTCGTTTTAAGAAATCAGATATCTAAGAAAAAACAAGAGGGAAATTTTTGGAGTCAAATTTAGTTCAGAACTCACAAAAACAAAAACCACTTCTTAATTTTCTAAGTGGTTAGCACAGGCTACTATTCATTTTTTACTTAAGGCGGACATTAACAACAAATACTCTAACAACAAATATCTTCAGATTTTAATTTTACTAAAAAACTGATCCTATCCTAAAGATCTTTTCCTTAAGAAATTCCATAAAACATTTTCAAAACACTTCTTTAAAAAGGCTTATTCTTATAGCTTACCTACATATAAGTCTAGTAACTCTATATGAAACTTGAAAATGCTTTAGCTTTAGTGGATTGTTGTGGTCTATATATGGATTTTTTTTAAATAGTTGTGTTAAAAAACACTAAGTGTCCAGGGAAAATCTTTTTTTTAAATGTTTTTTATCTTTATACCAAAATAAGTTCTCCAATGGTGAAATACAAAATTGTTTAGTATAGAAATTGATTAAATTGATGAAATCTGCTAAGTTTTATCTGTTTCTGTAAAGTAAGTATTCTCAAATATATAGGGACATCAAAAACAAAGCAATCTTTATACAGTTTCACCTACCGAAGTGGTTTCCAGGTTGTACTTTCCTAAAACCTTGTATTTTAAAAGGTTTGTTTTTCCAGCATGGAAGGTTTGTAGTTAGGGTAACAGCCTGAAGCCTACCACCAATTACATTAACACTACAGAGTAAAACACGTAGTTTTTAGATCCATGTTTGGTTCAAAAGGAAACAAAGATAAAAACAAGCTTATCCAATGAGATGCTTATTTCCCCTATATACTGAAATACTAAAGACGGGAAAAAATTTCGTCCAATTTGTTAAATTCCTTAGTAAGAGAATATAATAGTTTTTTTTCCCCAAAGCAAAATCTCAGTTCTTCCTTGGAATTTCCAAGGGTTTTGAATTGAAATGAATCGACAATTCCCAGGATGCCCATCCTTTCCATAAATCCAGTGTCTAATAACTTTGGAACATTTTCATGTCACATATAAAACGCCAACTACTATCTAGTATTTCACTTAACCTCCTTGCACATTACAGACTTTGTAGTAATTTTCGTATCTTACATATCTATTGGGAAAAAAAAGTGCGAATATATATTTCACATAAACTTTACCTGTTAAGTCTAGCCTAAAACTTTAAGAATCATGAACCCTTTTAACGCCGTAAGTGAACTTCACAACTCAAATTTACCAGCCGCACTATCCCTTAGGCCCTTATTTTATACGATTACAATTTTTTGAAAAATACGTTAAAAGCCCTATACCTTTTTCCTTCATCCGTTAAGGCTTAAACTCTGAGACAATGGTGGGGGGCCAAGGATAGAGTGAAATCTGAGGAAAGAGGTGGGGCGGAAGGTTAAGAAGACTTTGGAGTAGGATAAAAGAAAGAACTAGAAGGTTGGTTGGGTGACGAAACCTTTAGGTGCCAGGTTAGACTGGGTGCAGGCGAAGGACCCAAGGTCGGAGCTGGGGCGCGTAACCTCTTGCCCTCGAGCCCCCCAACGCCCCCAAGCGACTGGAACCCGTCCTAACCGCCGCTCCCTGCGGCAGCCATTTTGGAGTTGCACCAGCCCCGCCCCTCGGAGGCACCTGGCCCCGCCCCCTCGGGCCAGGAGCAGAAACAGGAAATGGGATTGCAAACCTAGTAGCTGCGCGTGCCGGCTGTTCAGGACTAGCGCAGGACTCCGGGCGCCCTCCCAGCCTACTCGTGCCGCTGCCCGGGCACTAGCTTCCCGAGAAAAGTCGTAGGACCATGTCGAATATGGGGAGTATCCTTTCCTGTTTGTAAAGCTGCTCTTAGGGCATAGGGAAAGGAGAGGAGGGCAGAGGTTGGGACCCTGGGAAGTGCCTGGTAGTGACCTTTTTGGTCTAGCTGGGGAGGGGTGAGAACGCTGACACCGATTGGTGGGCTCCAGCAGCTTGGTTTTAGTTTTCCTTTTTTTTTTTTCTTGGGACTCGCTGCCATCCTAGAATCAGGGGAGATGGGACTGCTTTAGGGAATGGTCAGGGGAGTCGCCGCACTGGTTTGAGATTTAGAGCGCGAGCCCTCCCACTCTGAGAGCTTATGTCACCTGTCCTTTAGTGAATTCGTCCTCTTTTAAATTGTTGGGAAACTGTGCGAGAACAGAGGCAAGGCGACAGTTTGCCAGAGGTTTAGGGTGTAGGTGTGGGTTTTGATTGCAGTACGAGGGCAGATAGCTTTTGTTGAACTTCACTTCTTTTACTGGATGGAGGTGACCAGTAAGGAGGTAAAGTGCTTAACACCAAGCCTCCAAACTAAGATGATTTCTTGCTTAATAATAATATTTAACACATGAGGAAACTCATATAGTTCCCTAAAGCTATAAAATTCATCAGTTGCACCTGTGTTCCCACTTAAGAAATGAGGTTGGAGTTTAGAACCAAGCTGTGTAAAGCCCTGAATTGAAGGATGAAATTGTTTTTCTCAATCGAAATGTTGCTGTAATTCCTCTTCTTCAAGGAGTTGGTATTGTGGAAAATAGAATAGCTTGGTATACTCCCAATGAATGAAACTTGGCAAAATAAAAAAATGCGAGTAATAGTAGTTGTTTGATAGCTCATGTTAAAGCTCTTTTGGCTTCATTCGTTGGTAAGCATAAAATATAGAAAGACATTTGGTGAAAGAATTACGTAAACCATACTGAGAATATTGTTAACATTATATCATATGCTGGACTGGCCGAGAATAAAATATGAACCCTTGAGGAGGGGCACTGATAGGGCATTTCATCAACATAGTAGATGACTAAAAGGCCTACTTATCACTATAGTTTAAAGGATAATAAAGGAAGTGTAGTTGTATCAGCATAATAAAGGGAAGAGCACTGGAATATGAGTCAAATCAATTTCTAATCCCAGTTTCTCTTAAGCCTGTGAGTTAAGACAAGTCATATAGCCTCTCCTGCAAAGCTTACTATCTGTAATGCATAACTGACCTGCCAACCTTATAAAGCTGTTGTGAAGATGAAATGGAAGTGCTTATTACATTGTAAAGTTTTGAATATGCTTTTAAGTATGAGGAAATAAATTACAAATCATTATCCCTTTTCCTAGAACCTTTAGAAGTATTTGAGGTAATAGCTCTAAACGTGTTTTTGTTTCCTATTCCAATCAAGTTATTTTTGGTCTAAATCTATCTTACATAATTTCTGATAACAAGGTAACTATTATACTGACCAATTTCCTTTAACTGAAAGGAATGCCTGACTGTAATCAAAGTTAATGGTACTGTTATCAATAATTTAATACCCAACAAAAGTGAACGATTAACTTCCCTTCAGTCTACCATAAAAAAAAAGAAGGAGGTTTAACTTGACTCATACCATCTGGCTGTGATTAAGTCTCTTGGTTCATTTATGTGGAATATGTTCAGTCCAGACCTTTTTCTTGGAGTATAGAACAGGAGAATGACATATGGACTCAGAGCTGCCTTCCATAAATAAGTCGAGCTGAATCTTGAGTAACACTTGTCACCTTTATAAATGCAAAAATTCCTTTGTTATAGTGTATAAGAAGACTGTGCTGACACAATTCGATTAGCATGATCATTTTGACTTCTGTCTTTGGAGCAATATTTACACAAGGTATTTAGGGACTAGGGTTAGATTAACTATAGGGATGAAACAATAGTAAAAAAATAAGGGATACTTTTCTGGTCCAAGCGCTGTCTCTCTGACACACACGCGATCACTCTGTCTCGCTTGCTTTCTCTCTTTCTGCTTCTCTACAGTTTTACCTCTCTTCTGGGTAACTCATAACTCATTTTGTTCTTGTACTTAGCTCAAGCGTGCTTCATTTACAGGAGGTTTTCCATCTTCCTAATCTTCTAAACTACCATCCCCTCCAAAACTAGGACTTTGAGAGTCTCAGTGCCCACCAGTTTCTATCCTGTCCTCTTTTCCCCATGTTTTACCATCCATAGCCTCCCTAAGCCTGCCATTATAATCATATATTTATCTCTCTCATTAGACTGTGAGTTCTCGAAAGATGGCTTTTATATTTATAATCTTTGTATCTTCATTTCCGTGAATGGCGCTGGGCCCGTAGTGGACACAAAATAAGTGACCTTCTATTAAAATTTAGTTATTAGCATATATTTGAATCGCTAAACAATGCCCCTACGCTATGGATATATAGAGGGTTATAAGATACATCTTCAACTTTGAGCAGCTTTTGATCTAGTGAAGCCAGGACACACATGGGTGGGAATAAATAACAATACAAGGAAGCACATATTAACTGAGATGAATGTTAGAACAGCAATTAAAATAAAATTATCCTTTAAATTCTGTGATAACATGCAGAACGTGCAGGTTTGTTACATAGGGTATACATGTGCTATGGTGGTTTGCTGCACCCATCAACCTGTCATCTGCATTAGGTATTTCTCCTAATGCTATCCCTTCTCTTGCCCCCCACGCCCCGACAGGCCCCGGTGTGTGATGTTCACCTCCTTGTGCGTATATGTTCTCATTGTAGAACAGCAGTTCTTGATCCCATTGTGGACTTGCTGAACTCTTTGAAATTGTGTGCAAAAGTTTATATGGTAGCATATGCATTTTCTTGAGAAGACTGTCTACAGCTGTCATCTTTCTCTAAGAGATTCTAACCTGAGAAAAGTTAAGAACCAACAAAGTAGGTAATAAGTACTGTAGATATTCTGAAAGTAGAGAGATGGATGTTCTAGGTTGGTATTGTCTCCTTCTGTAGTCACCCAGACAGCTGAGACTGTGTTACAGGCAGATTGCCAGCTACCTTAAAGATGTGTTATCCATTTTGAACCTTCTGAATCACTCTAAATCCTAAAGCAGAACTAATAAAAAAAAAGCAGGCTTTGATAATGCTGACAAATGTATTGTATTTTGACTGAGATATTAATATTTCAATTTTGCTTTTAAAATATACTTGACAGTAGCCCTATAATTTATGGCCTAATGTGTTTTATAATAAGTATTAAATATAACGATTGTTTATGGTTCATCATTTGACTCCATTTGAGGGCCAATTCTGAGCAATTCCCTATGAAAGTTAAAATGCAAAGAGGAAAATAAGAGTTGAGCTGGACTTGAATTCCTCGATGTTCCGGTATTCAGCAATTTTTTTCTCGGTTATTCATCTCTGGACTTCAGTTTTCACATCAGCAAAATGAGGGGGCTGACAAATTATCTGTAAAGTTCCTTTCAATTCTGATAATCCTCCTGTTATTCTCTGATTCCAAACTCTACTTCCCCTAAATATACAAAGAATGCTTAAGATGCTGTGAGCTGAAAAGGAGGAAAGTTGGATGCAAAATGCCACTTGTTGTCAAATACATGAATAAACAATCTATATTATTGGTACCGCTGCCTTATTTTAGGGCAGCTGCTAGTGAAACATTTTTATTTCCTTTCTCTTACCTGATTTTTATCTAACTTCTGTATACCCAGGAGATTGCATAATCCTGCTTTTGACACTTGGAATAAAATAGCTTCTGCCATGCTGTGTTTAGATAACTTATTTTCACTTGGTGTTTCTCCATCCATTTCAGAGAGGCAGGGGGCCATATTTCTACTATGAATTTCTATGGTAAACTGAGTATCACAATTTTTATTCAGGAAACTAATTGCATTCAATTCTAAAAGCAAGGCTTCCTTCTATATGTACAATAAATATGTTGAACCCTAATGATTCTTATTTAGATTTCAAAGCAATAATCTAAGACATAGCTGATTTCCATACTTTCTCTGTCAACAGTGTAACTACAAATAAAATAAATTATATTAATGTTTTAAAGAAACATTCAGACTTTTTGTTATTACCCAATTAATGTAGGTGACTTAGCAAAGTCACGAGGAGGTAATTACAATAACTCTCATTTATTGAACAACTACTATATGCCAAATTTTGTGTTGAGGATTTTGTATACATTATCTGTGATCCTCAAAGCAGCACTGGGAGACAAATGATATTATCTCCATTTTATGGAAGGGGAAATTAAAGCTATGAAAGCCACAGCGCTTGTAAGCATAGAGTAAAGGACCTAGGCTGGGCTCTGAAGTCTCTTCATTTTCTGCAGTGTCTCTAGAACGTACAGCACAATTAAGTTATGTTTGATGGAGTCCTATGGGTTATGCAGAGCTACTTTTTCTATATATTGATATTGTACTTGGGATTTTGCTTTAAAAGGAGTTTGAAAAAGATACGAATCTACACAATCACTTTATGGGAAAGGCTAGCCTTGATTCTCTTGAAGACAAGTCTGTTTCATAGATATTCCCATTTAAAAGGTAATATTTAAAATTTTGATTTTCTAAAATTGGAAGGAAGGGAATTAATACTTTTTGAAAATTTGAAATCTAAATGTTCAGCTATTTATTGATTTCCTTATTTATCAATCTCAAAGTCCAAGTGAGGTAGTTTTTTGCTTTTGCATGGATTTTGGGACAAGGAAAGAAACCTGATGCCATTAGTGGAGACCTTTGAAATCAGTTTCTCAGAGTCAGGGTTATTGTTTATATTAACTGAAATGCAAGCATAATGGTATGTGCTAAACCTCACAGGAGCTGGATAAATCTAACCCAAGGAAGTAAGATACCTCCAGTTAAGAATCCTACTACCTAGATCAGGTATTGAAAAGATAGTGACTGTGAACGAGAGGACTGAGTTACTGCCCTAGTTCTGTCTCTAGCTATGTGAGCTCTCTGGCCCACCTGTCATTATAAATCAGAACTTGCTGACTTATTTTTTTCCAAAATCTACCATCTTTAATTATTTCTTAGACCTTCATATTAACAACAGAGAGAGAGAGAGAGAGAGAGAGAGAGAGAGAGAGAGAGAGGGCTACAAGACATAGGTATACAAACAGTAGAAGTGACAATTGACAACCTGACATCAAAGAAGGAAAAAGAAAACTATCAATTACATAAAATAACAGTTATTAACAATTATCAGATGGATTCTGAGTGATTAGGAAAATGTGTACCATGTTGTATATTACTCAAAGGATGCATAAATCATTTTTAAGGTATTTTAAGGTTTTAAAAAGAGAAGTTTAGGCATTTAAAATTGAACCTGAACCACAGCTTAAAATGTCTTTATGTGAAATGCCATAGTACTTGAGAATATTGGTTAAGTAAGGTATTAAAGCATTAATGTTGGCAACAGTGGCAGCAATAGGAATAATAATCCATTGAGTCATGGGGAAAATTACTTTTGAGTTAGAGGAATTCATTTTGCAACAAAGGATGCCCGAAGCACCACTGCCAAATGCATTCATATGTGTATATGTAGCCCAGTTAGCTTATGACACCAGCATTTTTCTGATGATGAATCTTTTGTGGTAAGCTAGAAATGAAAACAGCTCTAGGTCTAAATGCTGCTTCTAACTATGGGGTAGTTTCTAAAGCCAGGATATGAGATTCCCTTAAATTTAAGTGTCTGCTATTCAAATAACTATCCTCTATGTATACTACAGTAAGTGAGTATTCTCTATATTGAAGTGGAGAAAATAGATTGCTGATGTGGAAAATAATAGCATCAGTGTAGCTACTGAATTGAGTTATGAACCAAATTTGAAATACTGTGCAATATGTTGGCCTGTGATGAGGTTTCATGATCAAGTCAAAATGGGAAAAATTAAAAAGGGTAATCTATTTTGCAAAGCTAAATGTACTCAGTTTTAAGAGCTACCCTTTCTTCTGAGACACTCCTTTCTACATTTTTGGTGCTGATATATTTGTACTTTTAATTATATCAGTTCATGAAGTAAAAATGTTGCAGAACATCTATGACATTAGTTTTCTAACTTTCAGCAGCAGAGCCCTTTTATTCTGAATGAAATTGTATGTGGAATCCTAGTATGTAACACAAATAAACAGCATTCTTTTGGTATAAATTTGTTCGTAAATTTAAATGTATAACTGAGTCCTCTTCCCCAACATCAGTTGTGCTTTTTTCTTCACAATTCATATAACACTGCAAAAACACTTTTCTACTATTACTTTACTTAAAGATATCAAATACTTCACTTCTGTTAAGCATTATACTAGGCTAATGATACAATCATGGTTAGGACTCATGCTTATTCCCTGGATACCAATAGTCTAGTTGAAGAATTAGGTATGTAAACGGAGTTATAGTAAAGTACATAAAAGTATATAATGTTATATGTGAAATAAAAGGAATTTCAGAGTAAGTAGCTACTGACATTGTATAAACTTCAAATTTGTGTTTCTAACAGAGTATACTTAAAGTTTAGGAAAAGAAGATGTGAAAACAGATTCCTGAAAAGCTGCTAGTTTATATTAAATTCATGTCAAGCACAAACATGTTCAGTAATAATATTGTTAGACATTCCTGATGGTGTTGTCCATATTCTAGCAGCGATTTACTTTGAATTTTTTGACTTTACCATAGTGTGAAAGTGATATGCAATTTAGTAGACACCATATTTTGAGTACCCATACAACCATTATTTCAACCATTCTTTATATAATAAGTGTTGAATATCTTATGTAATTTATTGAATATTGTACAGTATATTTAAATAAGTATTCTCTAAATTACAGTATTCAAGAAATTACATGAGATATCCAGCGCTTTCTTATATAATTGGCTTTGTGTTAGATGATCTTTGCCCAACTGTAGGCTAATGTAAGTATTCTGAGCACATTTGAAGGCTAGGCTAAGCTACGATGTTCAGTGGGTTAGGTGCTAAATGGATTTTCAACTTAGGATATTTTTAACTTACAATGGGTTTATCCAAACATAACCTCATTGTAAGTTGAGGAACATCTGTTTATATTTAATATGAGCTTTTTTTTCTTTTAATTTTCAAACAACCCTCCTTTTTAAAATAAAGATACAGTCTCATGGAACAAGGACCGCAAGCTCTTAATCTAACCTTTTATTTTAATGATTTTTAAAAATTATGTAATTTTAATCTTTATCTCCCTAAAAACCACAAGAAATAAAACAAACAGTTACCTACCACTAGGCTTAAGAAATAAAATATTACCAACTCACCTTCCTTCTCCCACCAAAGCTACCACTATCTAAACATTGATGTTTATGATTTCCATGTGTTTCTTTATGTTTTACCACATGATCCTAAGATATAGCTATATATTAGATATTTACAAATTTTATGTATAGAATTATATTGCTATTTTCTTTTTTAATCAAAATGACATTTGGGATTCATTCATGATATTCATTTTCGCTTCTATATAGTTTTTCATTGTAGAAGTATACTAAAATTTATCCATTCTTTTTGTAACATGAAGAGAATTCACATGTCAATTAGTAAATTATTGAACAATGGTTAGATAGTAGATTTGTCTGGTATCTCTTATTTCAGAATTGCTTTATGGCCCAATGCATGATGAGTTTTCATATACTTGAGGAAGATGTGTATTCTCAAATTATTGGGGCAGAACTAGCTATGATTCTCTATATGATTATGAAAGTCTGCTTCTTAATAGGATCTTTCATACTTCTATCTCCTTATGTAGTTTTGTTAAAGAATTTTATTAGTATCTCCCAAGATTTGTTAATTTCTGTCAATTTAAAATATGTATACACAAAGACACCTTGAAGCTATGCTAGAAGTACATGGAAATCTATAATTATTTCATCAATTTGTGAATATACTTTTTATCATTTTATAGTGACCCCTCTTTAAAATTATACTACTGCTTTTACGTAGTCTGTTTTGATTAATACTAATAAAGATATAGCTGCTTATTTTAGGACAGTATTTGTCTGTCATAACTTTTTCTGTCTTTTTACCTCTAACCTTTCTATGCCTTCATGTCTTAAAGTCCTGTTTAAAGCACATCATTGTAATTTGTGTTAATATTTTCTTAGTTTATCCTGACATCTTGGGGATATTTCTGTCCTTTTATTGTGCGATTTCTGTGTGGCCTATTTTCTTTGTGATTCACTTCTCTTTTGCTGCTTTTTGAATTTATTAAGTGGTTCACCCCATTTTTTCCTTTACTGTTTTGGAAATTACACACTACTTCTTCAGCAGTACCCTTGACATTTCAACATGGGTAGTTTATTTAATGTCAGTTTAATCAGAAATGTTTTCTTTCTGAATAATACAAAGATTTTAAAATATTGAACTTCAGTCACTCCATTGTCTGTATTGTATTTTCATTGTGTATACTAGTTCTGCCTTCTTATTTCCAAAGTTAAACATTATGATTATCTTGTATAATCAGTATTTCTCTGGATTTACCCATGTGGTTACTAATATCTATGCTCACTAAACTTTTCATTACGTCAAACATAGTTTTGTTTCTTGTGAAATACAGTTGATATTCATTATCCTAAGACTCTATTTGCAAATTTTCCTGCCTTCTAAAATTGGTAACCTGAAAAATCAATAGTTGGGGCAATTTCATGGTTATTCCAGGACATAAACAGAGCAGTAAAAATTGAGTTTGCCCAATGTGCGTGTTCCCAGATGAGGTAGGACAACCATTTAATGCTCTTTCTTCTTTCTTCAGTCCGCATACTATAAACAAGTGTCTTTTTTGCTTACTACTTAGTGCCACATGTTTTTGTATTTTTGTGCTTTTTGTTGGTAATTTTATTGTTTAAAATGGTCCTCAAACATACTGCTGAACTGCTTCCTAGTGTTCCTAAGGGCAGTAAGGTTGTGACATGTCTTATGGAGAAAATCCATGCATTAGAGAAGCTTCTTTCAGGCATGAATCATAGTGCTGTTGCCTGTGAAGTCAATGCTAATGAATCAACAATATATACTAAATAAGGTGTGTTATAACAGAAACCCATATAAGATAAGGTTATATATATATAATTTACTATACTCTTAAGTTCTAGGGTACATGTGCACAACTTGCAGGTTTGTTACATATGTATACATGTGCCATGTTGGTTTGCTGCACCCATTAATTTGTCATGTACGTTAGGTATTTCTCCTAATATTATCCCTCCCCCATACCCTCACCCCACAACAGGCCCCAGTGTGTGATGTTCCCCGCCCTGTGTCCAAGTGTTCACATTGTTCAGTTCCCACCTATGAGTGAGAACATGTGGTGTTTGGTTTTCTGTCCTTGCGATGGTTTCCTCAGAATGATGGTTTCCAGCTTCATCCAAGTCCCTACAAAGGACATGAACTCATCCTTTTTTATGGTTGTGTAGTATTCCATGGTGTATATGTGCCACATTTTCTTAATCCAGTCTATCATTTATGGACATTCGGGTTGGTTCCAAGTCTTTGCTATTGTGAATAGTGCCACAATAAACATATGTGTGCATGTATTTTTATAGTAGCATAATTTATAACCCTTTGGGTATATACCCAGTAATGGGATTGCTGGGACGAATGGTATTTCTAGCTCTAGATCCTTGAGGAATCGCCACACTGTCTTCCACAGTGGTTGAACTAGTTTACACTTCCAAAAACAGAGTAAAAGTGTTCCTATTTCTCCACATGCTCTCCAGCATCTGTTGTTTCCTTGCTTTTTAATGATCGCAGTTCTAATGGGCATGAGATGGTATCTCATTGTGGTTTTGATTTGCATTTCTCTGATGGCGAGTGATAATGAGCATTTTTTCATGTGTCTGTTGGCTGCATAAATGTCTTGTTTTGAGAAGTGTCTGTTCATATCCTTTGCCCACTTTTTGATGGGGTTGTTTGATTTTTTCTTGTAAATTTGTTTAAGTTCTTTGTAGATTCTGGATGTTAGCCCTTTGTCGGATGGGTAGATTGCAAAAATATTCTCCCATTCTGTAGGTTGCCTGTTCACTCTGATGGTAGTTTCTTTTGCTGTGCAGAAGCCCTTTAGTTAATTAGATCCCATTTGTCTTTTTAGTTTTTGTTGCCATTGCTTTTGGTGTTTTCATCATGAAGTCCTTGCCTATGTGTATATTCTGAATGGTATTGCCTAGGTTTTCTCCTAGGTTTTTTTTTTTATGGTTTTAGGTCTAACATTTAAGTCTTTAATCCATCTTGAATTAATTTTTGTATAAGGTGTAAGAAAGGGATCCAGTTTCAGCTTTCTATATATAGCTAGCCAGTTTCACAGCACCACTTATTGAATAGGGAATCCTTTCCCCATTTCTTATTTTTGTCAGGTTTGTCAAAGATCAGATAGGTATAGATGTGCGGTGTTATTTCTGAGGCCTCTGTTCCATTCCATTGGTCAATATCTCTGTTTTGGTACCAGTACCATGCTGTTTTGGTTACTGTAGCCTTGTAGTATAGTTTGAAGTCAGGTAGCGTGATGCCTCCAGCTTTGTTCTTTTCACTTAGGATTGTCTTGGCAATGCGGGCTCTTTTTTGGTTCCATATGTACTTTAAAGTAGTTTTTTCTGATTCTGTGAAGAAAGTCATTGGTAGCTTGATGGGGATACCCTGGAATCTGTAAATTACCTTGGGCAGTATGGCCATTTTCACAATATTGGTTGTTCCTATCCATGAGCATGGAATGTTCTTCCATTTGTTTGTGTCCTCTTTTATTTCATTGAGCGGTGGTTTGTAGTTCTCCTTGAAGAGGTCCTTCACATCCCTTGTAAGTTGGATTCCTAGGTGTTTTATTCTCTTTGTAGCGATTGCGAATGGAGTTCACTCATTATTTGGCTCTCTGTTTGTCTGTTATTGGTGTACAGGAATGCTTATGATTTTTGCACATTGATTTTGTATCCTGAGACTTTGCCGAGGTTGCTTAGTAGCTTAAGGAGATTTTGGGCTGAGATGATGGGGTTTTCTAAATATACAATCATGTCATCTGCAAACAGGGACAATTTGACTTCCCCTTTTCCTAATTGAATACCCTTTATTTATTTCGCCTGCCTGATTGACCTGGCCAGAACTTCCAACACTGTGTTGAATAGGAGTGGTGAGAGAGGGCATACCTGTCTTGTGCCAGTTTTCAAAAGGAATGCTTCCAGTTTTTGCCTCTTCAGTATGATATTGGCTGTGGGTTTGTCATAAATAGCTTTTATTATTTTGAGATATGTTTCATCAATACCTAGTTTATTGAGAGTTTTTAGCATGAAGGGCTGTTGAATTTTGTCAAAGGCCTTTTTTGCATCTATTGAGATAATCATGTGGTTTTTGTCTTTGGTTCTGTTTGTGTGATGGATTACGTTTATTGATTTGCATATGCTGATCCAGCATTGCATCCCGGGGATGAAGCCAGCTTGATCTTGGTGGATAAGCTTTTTGATGTGCTGCTGAATTTGGTTTGCCAGTATTTTATTGAGGATTTTCACATCGATATTTATCAAGCATATTGGTCTAAAATTCTCTTTTTTTGTGTGTCTCTGCCAGGCTTTGGTATTGGGATGATGCTGGTCTCAAAAAATGAGTTCCGGAGGATTCCCTCTTTTTCTGTTGACTGGAATGGTTTCAGAAGGAATAGTGCCAGCTCCTCTCTGTACCTCTGGTAGAATTTGGCTGTGAATCCGTCTGGTCCTGGACTTTTTTTGATTGGTAGGCTATTAATTATTGTCTCAATTTCGGAGCCTGTTATTGATATTTTCAGGGATTCAGCGTCTTCCTGGTTTTGTCTTGGTAGGGTTTATGTGTCCAGGAATTTATCAATTTATTCTAGATTTTCTAGTTTATTTGTAGAGAGGCGTTTATAGTATTCTCTGATGGTAGTTTGTATTTCTTTGGGTTCGGTGGTGAGATCCCCTTTATCATTTTTTTATTGCGTCTATTTGATTCTTCTCTCTTATCTTCTTTATTAGTCTTGCTAGCAGTCTATCAATTTTTTTGATCTTTCCAACACACCAGCTCCTGGCTTCATTGATTTTTTGAAGGCCTTTTTGTGTCTCTACCTCCTTCAGTTCTGCTCTGATCTTAGTTATTTCTTGTCTTCTGCTAGCTTTTGAATTTGTTTGCTCTTGCTTCTCTAGTTCTCTTAATTGTGATGTTAGGGTGTCGATTTTAGATTTTTCCTTCTTTCTCTGGTGGGCATTTAGTGCTATAAATTTCCCTCTACACACTGCTTTAAATGTGTCCCAGAGATTCGGGTATGTTGTACCTTTGTTCTCATTGGTTTCAAAGAACATCTATTTCTGCCTTCATTTCATTATTTACTCAGTTGTGATTCAGGAGCAGGTTGTTCAGTTTCCATGTACTTGTGCAGTTTTGAGTAAGTTTCTTAATCTTGAGTTCTAATTTGATTGCACTGTGCTGTAAGAGACAATTTGTTGTGATTTCTGCTCTTTTACATTTGCTGAGGAGTGCTTTACTTCCAACTATATGGTCAATTTTGGAATAAATGTGATGTGCTGAGAAGAATGTATTTTCTGTTGATTTGGAGTGGAGAGTTCTGTAGATGTCTATTAGGTCCACTTGGTCCAGAGCTGAGTTCAAGTCCTGGATATCCTTGTTAACCTTCTGTCTCGTTGATTTGTCTAATATTTACAGTGGTGTATTGAAGTCTCCCATTGTTATTATGTGGGAGTCCAAGTCTCTTTGTAGGTCTCTAAGGACTTGCTTTATGAATCTGGGTGCTCCTGTATTGGGTACATATATATTTAGGATAGTTAGCTCTTCTTGTTGAATTGACCCCTTTACCGTTATATAGTGTTGTTCTTTGCTTCTTTTGATTTTTGTTGGTTTAAAGTCTGTTTTATCAGAGACCAGGATTGCAACCTCTGCTTTTTTTAAATTTTGCTTTCCATTTGCTTGGTAGATATTCCTCCATCCCTTTATTTAGAGCCTATGTGTGTCTCTGCATGTGAGATGGGCCTCCTGAATACAGCACACTGATGGATCTTTACTCTGTATCCAATTTGTCAGTCCGTGTCTTTAAATTGGGGCATTTAGCCCATTTACATTTAAGGTTAATATTGTTATGTGTGAATTTGATCCTATCATTATGATGTTAGCTGGTTATTTTGCCTGTTAGTTCATGCAGTTTCTTCCTAGCATTGACGGTCTTTACAGTTTGGCATGTTTTTGCAGTGGCTGGTACTCTTTTTTTTTCATGTTTAGTGCTTCCTTCAGGAGCTCTTGTAAGACAGGCCTGGTGGTTGCAGAATCTCTCAGCATTTGCTTCTCTGTAAAGGATTTTATTTCTTCTTCACTTATTAATCTTAGTTTGGCAGGATATGAAATTCTGGGTTGAAATTTTTTTTCTTTAAGAATGTTGAATATTGGCCCCCACTCTCTTCTGATTTGTAGAGTTTCTGCAGAGAGATCCGCTGTTAGTCTGGTGGGCTTCCCTCTGTGGGTAACCTGACCTTTCTGGCTGCCCTTAACATTTTTTCCTTCATTTCAGCCTTGCTGGTTCTGACAATTATGTGTCTTGAGGTTACTCTTCTTGCAGAGTATCTTTGTGGTGGTCCCTGTATTTCCTGAATTTGATGTTGGCCTTCCTTGCTAGGTTGGGGAAGTTCTCTGGGATAATATCCTGATGAGTGTTTTCCAGCTTTTTTCCATTCTCCCCGTCACTTTCAGGTACACCAATCAGACATAGATTTGGTCTTTTCACATAGTCCCATATTCACAACCTTCCAGCTTGTGTGTTAGGGCCATTATGAACATGTTACAGTGCTGCAGAGATTTTGTTTATGGCTAGATTTTGGGGGGCCTGCTCCCAACATGTCCTCCTTCTTTTATTTGCAAATCGATAAATGCAAAGGTTGCTTTGTCATGGTGAGCTACTTCTCACAGGAGTCAGGATCCACATCTGCACACTATACAAAGAGAAACAACACAGATTAAAAGCACAATCATCATTAAATCATAGAGCTTCCAAGTGTTTTTATCCATTTTAATGGGTTACTAGCTGCTAATTTGTCTGCAAATCCTTCAGGCACTCCAGTTCCTGGCATTAAGGTCAGGTGTGTCTGGGATGCTTTAAATATTTGTTCTTTTAATTTTTTTTTTTAAATTTATATGATATTATTTTTTTTAAATTTTTTTATTTTTTAAAATTTATTTATTATTATTATACTTTAAGTTCTAGGGTACATGTGTTCTTTTAATTTTAAATCCTTATGTTAAGCTCCTAGAGCGGGCCATATCATTTGAGGTTGAGGTGCCACTATACTGCCATGGTTCCAGATAATAGGAAATTTTGTTGTACTTCTTAACATTTCTACCATCTGACCATTTTGTTCAGATCAGCTGAACGTAGCAAGCTAAACATCTCCTTAGGGGATCAATCAATAAGGATTCCATAGGAATCGTGCAGCACCTCTGCCTGTTCTGCAGTGTAATCTTCCGAAACAAGTATGATGATTTTTTCTAACTGGGTCCAATCCTGTTTACAAAAAGGTTTTTGAGGGTGGTATCCCTCAATTATAGGAGCAGATTTATTATGTTAAATACTGAGATCAGAAAGCATGTGTAACTGTGTCATAGAGTGATTGCATCCAGGCGTTATTGCCAGCCAAGATTGATAAATATACCCAGTAAGTATAATTGTTCTCTGTGTCAGCCCTTATTGAAGGAATACTCATGGCAGTGGTGGTAACCGCTATCATAGCTACCATTAAATTATTTATTGTGACTGGCTGTCCCGCTTTCCTCAGGTTTTCTCCCGCCATCTGTGACAGCTTCTTGATCTGTCCCCAGGTGGTTGGCTGTGTTTGATGGATGTTGCTTGTGACAGTTGGGGTCCTCCTCAGTGTCAGTCTTGACATGGATGCAACCAGGGGGTCCTTGGGATCCTCCTGGATCTCTTCCTCGGAATCTGGCTCATGATAAGGTTTCAGGTGTCTTGATGGTATCCAAATCGGCTGTAGATTTTGGCCTGGATAAATACAAGCATAACCTCTACCCCAAGTTATTATTTTACCTATTTCCCAACTTTTTGTTATTGGAGTTCTCCACCAAATCAGTTGTTCTGCTTCTGTCTTTGCAGCTGGTTTCTGTAGATGCTCTTCAGTTGCTGATACCATCTGACCTTTGGGAAGGCTCAAAAAATTTAAAGTTAATAATGCTAGATTCAGTTGTATCTGCGGTGTTCCATATTCTCTATTTTTTCCTTTCTGCTTTTGCAATTGATGTTTCAGCGAAAGATTCATTCTTTCCACTATGGCTTGTCCTTGAGAATTGTATGGGATACCAGTAATGTGTTTAATATTCCACATAGAGAAAAATGTAGCTAGAGCTTGGCTAGTATAGCCTGGGGCATTATCTGTTGTAATAGAAGCTGGAATGCCCATCACTGCAAAACACTGCAAAAAATGACGTTTAATGTAGGCAGAAGACTCTCCTGTTTAGCATGTAGCCCAGACAAAGTGAGAAAAGGTGTCCACACATATGTGTACATAAGCTAGTCTCCCAAATGAGGGAACACGTGTGGCATACATTTGCCAAAGAGAGTTAGGTTCCAATCCTCGAGGATTAACTCCTCCTGTAAAAGTTGAGGAATGTACCATTTGGTAAGTTGGGCATTGCTGGATAATAGCTTTAGCTTCTTTCCAGGTAATGCTGTATCTGCGTTTGAGACCAGAGGCATTAACATGGGTTAAATTGTGAAAGTGTCTAGCATTAGATATTGCATTAGCAAGCAGACGATCAGCCATTTGATTCCCTTCAGTCAAAGGTCCTGGAAGATGTGTATGAACCCTAATATGAGTGATGAAAAAAGGGTGCTTTCTACTTCTAACTGCTGTTTGCAATTAGGTAAATAAAGTCATCAGTTGTTCATCTGTATGAAATTGTAACTGAACATTTTCAATTAACTGTGTGGAATGAACCATGTATGAAGAATCAGAAATCACATTAATCGGCATATCAAAAGCAGTCAATACCTTAATTACCACTACAAGCTCTGCTTTTTGAGCTGACGTATAGGGCGTCTGGAAAACTTTACCTTTTGATCCAGAATAAGAAGGTTTACCATTACTAGACCCATCTGTGAAACAATGAAAACACTTAGCAGGCTGCAGGTTGTTTACTGCAGGAATTATAAATGCAAACCGTTTACAGTCTTGCTCAGCTAAAAGGATAGTAAAGAAACAGTCTTTTAAATCTATGACTATTAAAGGCCAATTTTTTTGGAATTATTAGTCAGGAGAAGGCAATCCTGGCTGTAATGCTCCCATAGGTTGTATAACTGAATTAATGACTCTTAAGTCAGTTAACATTCTCCATTTACCTGATTTTTTCTTAATTACGAAAACTGGAGAATTCCAAGGGGAAAATGTTGGAGCTAAGTGCCCATTTTCTAAATGTTCAGTAACTTAATTTCTCTAAAGCCTCCACTTTCTCTTTGCTTAGCGGCCATTGTATCCAAATTGGCTTATCTGTTAACCATTTTAAAGGTATAGGTTCTGGAGGCTTAACAATGGCTGCCATCAAAAATGATATCCTAATCTTTGGCAGGAACTTTTTAAACCTTGCAAAAAATTGTTTTCTAGTCCCATACCAGGGACATACCCCATTTCATGCATCATATGTTGACTTTGAGGGCTATATAATTGTTCTGGAATTAGAACTTGTGTTCCCCATTGTTGGAATAAATCTCTCTCCCATAAATTTATAGGTACAGAAGTTATAATTGGTTGAATAGTCCCAGGTTGTCCATTGGGCCCTTCACAATGCAAAATATAACTACTTTGATATACTTCAGGGGCTTTACCAACTCCAACTATGTTAAATTGAGCAGGTTGAATTGGCCACGTGGATGGCCAGCGCTATAGAGAAATGATTGAAATGTCCACTCCTGTATCTACCAAACCTTTAAATTTCTTTCCCTGAATAGTTATTTCATAGGTGGAATGTTTATCAGTAATTTGATGTACCCAATAAGCTGCTTTGCCTTGTTTATTTGTGCTTCCAAATCCTCCTGTTCATTTAATTTCACTTTTTTCCATTCCCACATACAACACTGTCTGGAGCTGTGCTATACGCTCCCCTGGCTCTGCTTTCCAGGGAACAGAAGTAGATATAATGATTTGAATTTCCCCATTGTAATCTGAATCAGTGACTCCCATATGTATTTGTACCCCTTTTAAACTTAAAGTAGTCTTTCCTAAAAGTAATCCTGTCATACCCGCTGGCAAGAGTTCACAGACTCCTGTTGGGACCTTTTGCAGGGATTCCCCAGGCAGAAGGCTCACAGTTTTTATGCAGCATAAATCTACTGCGGCACTACTGGCTGTGGCAGGGGACAGACATTGTATAGGGGTGAGGGAATGGCCTGATCTGGAAATGCCCTGACTTAGAATGGGGCCCGGGACGGGCCCCTCATGGCATTTCCCAAAATCATGTTCCCATCTTTATCAAACTTAGAGTGACATTGATTAGCCCAATGTTTTCCTTTTTTACATTTTGGACATATTTCAGGCTCAGCAGTTTCCCTTTTTTTCCTTATCTGGCTGCCTGACTTGCTGATTTTTTCTACATTCTTATTTAGTATGACCATGCTTCCCACAGTTAAAACAAGCTCCAGAAAATGGAGTATTTCCTTTATCCACTCTCAGTCCTGCCATTGCCTGTGCCAACAAAGTAGCTTTATGCAGATTACCTCCGATACTATCACAGGCCTTGATATAATCAACTAAATGTGCTTTCCAGAATTTAAAAGGAAAAGGCTCAAATGTAGCTATGATATTTCCCTGTTGATCTTGGGGGTGTATTCTAACAGGGAATTACCAAGCCTCTAAATCACCCTCTCGTCTAGCTAGCTGAATTCCTGCCTGAATAAAACTAAGAGCGGTCACTCGAGGTGCTGCTCGAACAATCACTGGGGCAACTACTTTTCGCCCAGTGTCCTCTGGAAAAGAAAGATCTGGAGGGTGTTTTTCTTCAGAACAATAATGAGGGGGCTCAGAAGGGTAGGGATGAACCTATCCTTCCTTTGCTGCTTTAGCTTTAGCTGGCAAATAAACATGCTCTGTAACTTCTTCTGTTACTTCGCTGTACTCTCGTTCCTCCTCATCATCAGTGTGAAAAAGTTCCAAGGTGAAACGAACCAGACCACACACCTGTCCCATTGTTACCCTGATGCTTCTGAGCTCCCCTTCTTACTCACCATGGGGATTGCTTTAAGAGTACTCGGGTGTCCTCCAGCCGGTTTTCCATTCCAACTGTCACTCTGGCGACCCTTCAGCCTGGATTTGAGCCCCCATGATGGACGCCACTTGCCAAGACCAGCTCGGTTGGGGAGACCCTAACCCAGCGGTGCTAGAGGAATTAAAGACACACACACAGGAATATATAGGTGTGAAGTGGGGAATCAGAGGTCTCACAGCCTTCAGAGCTGAGGGCTCCAAACTGAGATTTACCCACATATTTATTAACAGCAAGCCAGTCATTAGCATTGTTTCTACAGATATTAAATTAACTAAAATTATCCCTTACGGGAAATGAAGGAATGGGCCGAATTAAAGGAATAGGTTGGGCTGGTTAACTGCAGCAGGAACATGTCCTTAAGGCACAGATCACTCATGCTATTGTTTGTGGCTTAAGAATGCCTTTAAGCGGTTTTCCATCTTGGGCGGGCCAGGTGTTCCTTGCCCTCATTCCCATAAACCTACAACCTTCTAGCTTGGGTGTTAGGGCCGTTATGAACGTGTTACAGTGCTGCAGAGATTTTGTTTATGGCCAGTTTTGGGGCCAGTTTATGGCCAGATTTTGGGGGGCCTTCTGCCAACACCTTGTCTTCTTGCTTTATTTCATTAACTTGATCTTCAATCACTGATATCCTTTCTTCCACTTGATCGAATTGGCTATTGAAGCTTATGCATGTGTCACGTAGTTCTTGTGCCATGGTTTTCAGCTCCATCAGGTCATTTAAGGTCTTCTCTACACTGTTTATTCTAGTTAGCCATTCGTCTAATCTTTTTTCAAGGTTTTTAGCTTCCTTGCGATGGGTTTGAACATCCTCCTTTAGCTCGGAGGAGTTTGTTATTACCGACCTTCTGAAGCCTACTTCTGTCAACTTGTCAAAGTCATTCTCTATCCAGCTTTGTTCCGTTGCTGTCAAGGAGCTGCAATGGGAGGAAGCACTCTGGTATTTAGAATTTTCAGCTTTTCTGCTCTGGTTTCTCCCCATCTTTGTGATTTTATCTACCTTTGGTCTTTGATGATAGTGACCTACAAATGGAGTTTTGGTGTGGATGTCTTTTTTGTTGATGTTGATGCTATTCCTTTCTGTTTGTTCGTTTTCTTTCTAACAGTCAGGACCCTTGGATGCAGGTCTGTTTGAGTTTTCTGGAGGTCCACTCCAGACCCTATTTGCCTTGGTATCATCAGCGGAGGTTGCAGAATAGCAAATATTACTGCCTGATCCTTCCTCTGGAAGCTTTGTCTCAGAGGGGCACCCGGCTGTATGAGGTGTCAGTCAGCCCCTATTGGAGTGTGTCTGGGAGGTGTCTCCCAGTTAGGGAGTCAGGAACCCACTTGAGGGGGCAGTCTGTCCATTCTCAGAGCTCAAACACTGTGCTCGGACAACCACTGCTCTCTTCAGAGCTGTCAGACAGGGACGCTTAAGTCTGCAGAAGTTTCTGCTGCCTTTTGTTCAGCTATGCCCTGCCCTCAGAGGTGGACTCTACAGAGGCAGGCAAGCCTTGTTGAGCTGTGGTGGGCTCCACCCAGTGTGAGCTTCCCAACCAGTTTGTTTACCTACTCAAGCCTCAGCAATGGTGGACGCCCCTCCCTCAGCCAGGCTGCTGCCTCGCAGTTCAATCTTGGAGTGCTGCACTAGCACTGAGCAGGCTCTGTGACCGTGGGACTTGCTGAGCTAGGCATGGGATATAATCTCCTGGTGTGCCATTTGCTAAGACCATTGGAAAAGCACAGTATTAAGGTGGGAGTGTCCCGATTTTCCCGGTGCAGTCTGTCATGGCTTCCCTTGGCTAGGAAAGGGAAATCCCGTGACCCCTTGCACTTCCTGGGTGAGGCAATGCCCTGCCCTGCTTTGGCCCGCCGTCAGTGGGCTGCACCCACTGTCCAACCAGTCCCAATGAGATGAACCAGGTACCTCAGTTGGAAATGCAGAAATTACCTGTCTTCTGCATCATTCACTCTGGGTGCTGCAGACTGGAGCTGTTACTATTCAGCCATCTTAGGATAAGGTTATATATTGATCAGTTGATGAAAATGTAACCACCTAGGTCATAGGACCCCAATCCTGTATTTTCCCTAGAAGCAGTGGTTCAGTATTTGCTAATTTGGTATTCTCAGCAATTTATTAGAACATGACTACCTTAGACAACATTAATCAATTGTACTTCCTTTGGAAATGGAGTCTAATTTTAGATCTTTTGTAAATTATCTGAACTTTCGCTGTGACTCTTTTTAAAGTTGTTATAGTTTTTGGTAGTCAGAGGCTTACTGTAATATATCTAATGTGGATTTATTTTTATTCTGCTTGGCATTTTTTGTGCTTCCTGAATTAAAATATTAAAGGTTACTTTCATCAGTTATGCAAAGAGTCTCATGCATCATCTCCTTGAATATAACCTTTACGTATTTTGTATTACAGTTTGTATTACAATCTGTATGCAATCTGTATTACAGTTTGCTATTTTTCTCCTCAACTTTATTTAATTTTTGGTTTTATCTGTCTATTCATTGAAATCTAAGAGAATCCTAAAATTCCTGGGTTGAGGATGTTCCTCCAACTTAGAAGTACTTTAATATTTCAGGATGGGGTTTCCCAGACCCTTCTAGGCATACACATTTGAACCCCAACTCCACATGAAGACATTGCTATGGCTATAAATTTGTAGGGGAGCCTTTGTTTCACCTGCAGCTCCCACCCAAGGCCCGTAGAAAGTTAATCTTCTTATCTTATAATCCCTTGCTGGCTGATAGGATATTTTTCTACCTACCGTTGTGCTAATGTTGTAACCTTCAAGGGTTCTATCATTATTAAAAAAGCTCCGTTCCAACACTGTGGGAGTTTCAGGAGCTTCAGTGCTTGCTTACTAATAGTTCCTTCTTCCTGTTTTGTTCTGTCCCAGTGGATTTTCCTTCTTTTGGACTTCTGTTATAGTTTATTCAGTATTTCAAAGTGTTTTTCTAAATCTTTAGGCCTCTATATTTCTAGAAGTAGCTCTAAGTCTTTTAAGGATGAAGGGGGGAAAAAGCGTTATGGAACAGAATGCACTGTTGTAAAAGATCTATTTTTTGACCAGTATTTTATACCATAATCCTAATTATTAAACAAGAGTGGGTTATAAGAGGTATTCAGTACTCAGTCCTCAGTATTTGAAGTTTACAGTAAATTTCAGGTTTAATCACAGCTGAAACAATTCTTTAAAAAACATAAAAGAATATGTTAACTATATTAACTCATCAAAAATAATTGGTATTGTAAGAATTAAAAAAGAGGAAACATGAAAGTTTCTTTTGAAAGAGGGTGAAGATTGGCAGTCACCCAAGAGACTTTCCACCCACCTCCCTCTGTGCCTGAGCTGTCTTATCTGTTTTACTGTCTGCCCTTTCTGGCTGCTTGTAGTTAGAAGAGAAGTGATTTCCTTGAAATGCATGAGGCTAGAATGGGAGCTGGAACTGAAAGTGATGGTGTTTGTCTGAGATGATGGTGCTCCTGCTCCATCCAGACCCTATAGTTATAAAAGTATGAGGGGCAACATGCTCTTTTGGGTTACTTCCTGCTGATGGGGGTGCAGAGAGTTTCTTGGTCTCAGATTGACTGCAGGAGCAATACCATATGTAGATGTTTTGGGGTAGTTGTCTGCAAAATGGCCATGATTCTGTCAGTTAAAAAAAAATTGAAAATGGTTAATTAGGCAGGGTTAAAACATCAGTCCTAGGCTTTTCAGCAGTGTTTCTTATTAGGCCCCATTGGTTGAGTTAGAAGCAGCATTTCTTTCCCAATGAGAGGCAGAGGCATATGTTTGGAAAGACCCATGTGTTATTTTTTGTTAGTAACTGTTAGTCCTTCTATGAGGATAATAATTAACCAAAATGCTATGGGAATTTAGATTATCTGTCGGATATTCCACTCTGATAGTGCTGCAGTATATAGTTCTACTGCAAATAGTAGAGTAAGTAAAGCAGTTCCCACAAGGGTGGCATAGTACATTTCCATTAAAAAGGTTTTAATATTTGGATTAAATGGAGAGGTAGAAACGATGAAAGTATTTGGTCAGGCAGGGTTGAGATTGAGTAAGATGAGTAATTTTAACTTAGTTACTTATCTTTTATGATTTTCAGCATAAGATTTCTTATTGATTTTACATTGATATTTAGGGCATTTTTCTGGGCTGTTAGGGGTTGCTTTCTTAGCTCTTTAGGCTTTTACTTGAGTGTGATGTATCCAGGAGTTGATTTCTGTAATGGATATAATTTAAACTGTAGAAAATAATAAAAACTGAAAAACATTAGGCAAGACTAGAATTTAACAACAGGTGTGCTAGTTTTTGAAACATACTTTTCTGTCTTCAGTTTCACATTTTTATTAAAATACAAATCGTGGTAAGACTGGTTTGCTTTATTATACTTGGCTTAATGTTTGTATACAGTGCAGCAAGAATAATTAATTACTTGCTACATAGGCCTTTTAAATCGTCTTTGATGGAACTTTGTTGTATAGAAGTATTTGAGGTAAGACTTTTAAAAGCCAAGCCTAGCGATGGATTTTTACCATGAAATACCTGTGAGTTGGGTGAATTACTCTCCTCTTGAGGTTTTAAGATAACTTGGGGTTCCTGGCCTGTCAGAAATTGATATTCTTTACTTACCAAAGATCAGAAAGTTTGTACAGGGACTGTGTACACAAAATATGAGGCCAGTTTTCCAAGGGCTTTATTGGCTCCGTAAGTCAAGTTTGATTCCTTAAAGGAGAGCACACCATTCTAGTCAAAGCCTTGGTAAAATAACCAGTTTTTCCAATTGTGTTCTGTTACAAAAGAAAATAGATTCCCACAGCACCCCTCCCCACCTATTTTTTTAGACAGAGTCTTGCTCTGTTGCCAGGCTGGAGTACAGTGGTGAGATCTTGGCTCACTGCAACCTCGGCCTCATGAGCTCAAGCGACTCCCCTGCCTCAGCCTCTCGAGCATCTGGGGCTACAGGCATGCACCACTACACTCTGCTAATTTTCTGTATTTTAGTAGAGACAGGGCTTCACCATGTTGGCCAGGATGGTCTTGATCTCCTGACCTCGTGATCCGCTGGCCTCAGCCTCCCAATGTGCTGGAATTACAGGTGTGAGCCATTGCGCCCAGCCACAAAAGAAAATAGATTCTTATTGCACTGATGCAAACAAATATATTGTTTAAGAATACTTGTAACTAGTTTTCAAATTCTGGAGGAACTAGCAGAGAGAAACACACTTTAAATTCTGTTTACAGGAGTATACTTAGTTGTAAAAGGCTGTAGCTAGCTTAAGATAAGTTTTCTTGACTCTGAAAAATAAAATAAAGATTAGCAGTGTTCCAAGCAAAAGGTAAAACTTGTTTTTGTTTTTTATTAGTTTAGTCCATTTTATTAACTTTTGTTTTGCTTGAGATTTATAGACATTTTAACTTTTCATGAGTTCTGTGTATTTTTTTGTTATGAGAAGCCCAAATTTGAGAGCACTTGTTCCACAGCTTCATTTAAAAACATCTTTAGAAGAGAATTAAAACAAAATAACAGTTGTCTGTAAATAACAAAACGTCCAGGTTGGATACAGTTAGAAACACAACTGACAAAGAAATTTGGTCATTTTTGTGATTTACAATAACTCAACATAACAACCGTAATTGTGATTAATAGCACATATTTAGACACTAGAACCTTAGACATTCCATACAGTTTCGGAACAAATGTTAATACTATCCCCTAAAATATTACCTATTAGACATTATTTTGGCAATTTTATGTACCTAAACATGTTAAATAATCCTGTTTACCTTTTTTCCCAGATGCTGCAGGGGTTAGGAAAGACAATTTTGAGACTAAAGTTTGATTTTGAAAAGCCCGTTAAATATGTTTAAAATTTAAAATGCTTGATATTAAAATATAATTTTAGATTACCATAAGTTTTCTGTTTGTTTGTTTGGTTTTGTTTTGCCAAAATGATGAGTTAAAAATTTGGAAAAGCAAAATTCATTTATTAACCTTTTGTATTACATGAAAATTCTGTTTAAGAGAGAAAGTTAAATTTTACCCTTACATTAGTTTGCTATTAATGTTAACCCTAATTTTAATGAAAACTTCTAGACAATTTTATTTAATTTTAACCAGTTTGTAAGATTTTTACATACCCATTATAACCCTTGACAAGTTTTGCTAAAGAGTATATTAGCATTTTAAGAAAACCTTGTGGTGCTTTTAGTGTTTAATTTACAGAAATAAAAACATATAATACCCCTTTGAATTTAGTTAATATGTTTACACAGTTTTCTTTGCAGGATTAATTTTTAACAATGTTTTTACAATCTGCTTAAACCATCCATTTTATTTAATTTTAAGACAAGTTTTTATTCTTAAGCAAAATGTACATTTTTATGCCTTCTTATAATTTTTAACTAAAAACACTTTTTACTGTTTTTATATACCTTGTATGCAAATCCATGTTCAGTAGTTTTAATTACATCTTATAATGGTAACTTTTAGCAATTTTCAACTTTAATGTAAAACCTGTTTTTTTTTTTTTTAATTATATGCTAAATGCAGATGAAGTTTGACTTCTTCCAGCATAGTTAGGGGCATGGTTACTTCCATCTTCCATATGTTTCTGGCCTTACCAATTGTGAAGCAGGGAAGTTGACAGTTTTTAAAGACTAAAGAAGCAATTTACAATCTTAAAACATTTAGCAAACCTAGTATTTGACTTGCATAATGTAGACCACATTTTTACACCTTAAAGACATTGGTATTTTACCAATAATTCCTAAGACTGTTTTTATTTTTAAATATTAAAGTTACATGAACTGAAAGTTACCACAGCTTTTACTTTTTGCTTAAAAATATTTGATTTAGCTGCTTATTATTCTTAGCCCAATCAATTAATTAGAGCTCTTTTTAATAGACATTGCACACATAACACGTATATAGCCACACAGACAACCAGAAGAAGATCCAGTAGTTATGAGATTTACATTTGCTAATTTCCTAACTGGATTATTGGCCTCTGGGTGAGGCCCTTTAAGAACAGGGCTAGGAAAACAATTTTCAGGGCCTAATAAACAAGCATAGCTGGAAGACAAAGGCAGATTTTGAGAGGTACTTATTCACCTCTAATTCCAGGGGTTCCATAAGGAAAACAGAGATTTTTCCCAAAATGGGATTTGTAGTACCTTTTCTGTTTTCCCAAGGAGACCCAGGCCACCAGAAGTTATTCTAGGGTCTTTTATGCATGCACCAAGACTGGCAAGACAGAGTGGAGAAAAGTAATTTCAACTGGGAAAAACAAAAACAAAAACAAAAAAACGTTTTTCAGGAAAACAAGATTTATGAAGAGAAAAACATAAAGGCCTTTTAAATATACTTACAGCTTGGATATGCATTTTAATTAAGCTCAGCACTCTTTTTTATTAAGGGTGAGAGTAGAGGTTGGAATTACAAAAATGTTATGCCAACTTAAATTAAAGGATTGGGTTATGTGCAGGAATTCCCTACAATAATGAGAGGGATTTTTATAGAAAGATCCCAGAAGCTGTTCAATCTGCCACAAATCAGACATAGAGAAGGGGACATGAACCCAAGCAATACCTTTTACCATAGCCACTTCCCATAGAGGGAGAATGGCAGAAGAGGTTTGACTGGTTGGAATAGTTCTTGAAGGGGTGGAGAAGAGGAGAGGCAGGATTTAAGGTAGAAGAAAGCCTGAATATGGGGAACCTCTTGTCATTTGCTGTTTCTGATGATAAAGTGGTTAAGGTGCCTGAGAATTTGAAAGTTAAAGCTACTGTTTTTGGGCCATCAGCTGTTATTATCTAGTCTGTATTGGGGCCAAGCCATGTTGCAGTAGAAAATTAAATGCTTTGGATTTAGGGTCTCCTGTAAGCCAAGTTTGGTGAGGTTGTGAAGACAACAGCCCCATGGGGAGGATGTAGGAATGCGGATTGTTTGGCACCCATGTGGACTGGTAAGAGGAAGCCGAGGGTGTCTGTTTTGTTCTAGATGTCCCCAGACAAAAGACAGAGACTTGGAATTCTCTTTCTGAAAGAGGATGGTTAAGCTGAGAAGGAAGTGGGCATCCCCAAGATTTCCTCTAGCTTAGTCCCATTAGTCCTCCGAGGACCTGGATGGCAGGCCAGACTTTCTCCAGTACTGGGAAAGAGTTAGGAGAAGGCAGATCTTATCAGTCTGCTGAATTAGTGTCTGATGTTGGATATTCTGGTTGGAATTGGCAAAGGGCCTCCCAGACTGGAGCCACACAAGGAAGAGAGAGAAAGAAGAGGGAGGAAGAGGGAGCAAGGGTTAGGGAGTGAAATACCCATTGTGTGTGGTCAGAGGTGGATTCCTGAGACCTGAGGGTTTTGAGAGCCCACTGGGGAGTAGCCCAGGCCCGAGACTCACAGTTCCCTTCAGGTCAGTTGTCCTCCTCATGCAAATCGCTCAAAAAGTGAAGTGAGAGTAAAGGTGGGGTGGGCGACCAGAGACCCTCAGGATCCAGGAGTTAACTCAGGATGAGCTGCCATTACCCACTGCTTCCTGGGTTGCAAGAGAGCCTCTGCCCCCAACACCCATCCTGAGTTTTGCCACCAAATGTAAGAATTAAAGAAAGAGGAAAGAAACATGAAAGGTGGCTTGACAGTCAAGGACAGGTTTATTTTAGAGAAAACAAACATAAGAGGGGCTTCTGGCTGAGTTAGGTTAAACTTAAACTCTTAGAGATTAAGAGTTTTTATTTATTTATTTATTTATTTATTTATTTATTTATTATTATACTTTAAGTTGTAGGGTACATGTGCATAACATGCAGGTTTGTTACATATGTATACTTGTGCCATGTTGGTGTGCTGCACCCATCAACTCGTCATTTACATCAGGTATAACTCCCAATGCAATCCCTCCCCCCTCCCCCATCCCCATGATAGGCCCCGGTGTGTGATGTTCCCCTTCCTGAGTCCAAGTGATCTCATTGTTCAGTTCCCACCTATGAGTGAGAACATGCGGTGTTTGGTTTTCTGTTCTTGTGATAGTTTGCTAAGAATGATGGTTTCCAGCTGCATCCATGTCCCTACAAAGGACACAAACTCATCCTTTTTGATGGCTGCATAGTATTCCATGGTGTATATGTGCCACATTTTCTTAATCCAATCTGTCACTGATGGACATTTGGGTTGATTCCAAGTCTTTGAATGGCGATCATTAAAAGAGTTTTTTTAAGGATTTAGGGTGGGAGAGTTTGTCAGAGGCTCGGACTCCTTCTTGTCTCTTTGTTGTGTTTATCTGGGAGGGAGAATTTTGTGTCTGTTCCTATATGTCCTTTTTCAGCTGCAGGCATACCCCACTGAGTCTGCTTTTAGCTTCCCTATCTTAGTGTACCTGAAGGGAAAGAAATGTGCTTATTAAGGGCCACTGTTTTACTGGAGCCCATTGTATGAGGGTGAAGTTTGGCAGTTATGAAGAGACTTTCCCCTGACCTCCCTCTGTGCCCAAGCTGTCTTATCTGTGTTTTACTGTCTACTCTTTCTGGTTGTAGTTAGAAGTGATTTCCTTGAAATGCATGAGGCTAGAAAGGGAGCTAGAACTTAAAGTGGCAGTATTTGTCTGAGATGTTGGTGCTCCTGCTCTGTCAGTATCATAATTCAGCTTTTAACTTTAGTGACTTTTTCTACAGAGACAGCAATTATATTGGGGAGATAATTTAGAAAATGAAGACAAAGGAAAAATGATATTTCATCTATATCAGTGATGATTTTCAGCAGAGTTGGATTTTCCCTCCCCCACTCCAAGTGACTTTTGGCAATGTTTGGAGACGTTATTGGTTGTTACAACTGAGAGGAGCAGGTGCTTCTGACATCTACTGGATAAAGGCCAGGGATGCTGCTAAATTTCCTAGAATTTATAGGACAGCCCCACAGAGAATTATCTGGCCCCAAATTGAGAAACCTTGGCAAACCGTGTGTGTGTGTGTACATATACATATATGTGTGTTTATATATAAGGACATATAACTTAGTCACCAAGCTGAAATTGTTAAATCTTACAAATTTAAGCTATATTTTATATTAAAATTACCCAGAAATGTATACATATGCACTTATTTTATTTACAATTCTAGGTATATCTAGAATTTATAGCCTGGAAACTACTCAGGGCAGTAAATTTATTCCTGTCATTATCCATAAATAAGGCATTGAATTAAAGCCATGAAGCCAGTGAGAAATGAACAAGATAACTTTAGTTTTGGTAAATTAAGAAACCATTCTTGTTTTCTTTTTCTTTTTTTTTTTTTTTTTTTGAGATGGAGTCTCGCTCTGTCACCCAGGCTGGAGTGCAGTGGCCGGATCTCAGCTCACTGCAAGCTCCGCCTCCCGGGTTTACGCCATTCTCCTGCCTCAGCCTCCCAAGTAGCTGGGACTACAGGCGCCCACCACCTCGCCTGGCTAGTTTTTTTTTTTTTTTTTGTCTTTTTAGTAGAGACGGGGTTTCACCGTGTTAGCCAGGATGGTCTCCATCTCCTGACCTCGTAATCCACCCGTCTCGGCCTCCCAAAGTGCTGGGATTACAGGCTTGAGCCACCGCGCCCGGCCCCATTCTTGTTTTCTAATAGCAATATTATCAATCCAAAAGTTAACCTCTTTAAATTGTATCATGTGTTTACACTTTAAAAAAATAAATAAATAAAAAGGAACCTTCCATCGTTTTTGTAAATGTCCTAAAGAAACACAGAAACAAGGTTTAAAAAGTACATTTGACCTTTTTTCAGAGGTCATTTATCTTTTTTCAGAGGTCATAAAATACATAGAATCTTTAGGAATTGAATTAGAGCCATGAAGCAACTGAGAGATGAACAAGATAGCTTAATTTATTATTTAGCTTTGGTAAATTAAGCAAGCCATTCTTGTTTTCTAATAATGATACAATCAACTCAAAAGCCAGCCCTTTAAACCAATACCTTAGTAATTTAGTCATTACATAATCTGGTTGGTTTTTAAATAATTCACAGCACTTTGTCATATATATGTGCATATACTTCATATTTATTTTTGTTTGTGACATGAAAATGAAAGATTTATGGTATTCATTTTGGTTTTATTTATGAGAGTGCTTTTATTCGTAGTTTTTTAAATGATTTTTTCTTTTTTAATTAAAAAGTTTTAAAATAATTTTAGATTTAAAGAAAAGTTGTAAAAGTAGTACAGCAAGTCCTTGTATACCTTCTACCAAGCTTTTGCTAATGTTAATGTCTTACAGAACCATAGTATAATTATCAACATAAGGAAATCAACATCTCTACAAGATAAATAATTAAACCACAGATCTTATTTGGATTTACCAGTATTTCCATTAACATCCTCTTTCTATTCCAGGATCCTACATTGCATTTAGTTGCCATAGCTCCTTAGTCTCCTCCAGTCTGTGACTGCTTCTTCAGTCTTTCCTTGCTTTTCATGAATTTGGCACTTGAAAAGTATGCTAGTCTGTTATATCAAATGTCTCTCAGTTCAGGATTGTCTCATGTTTTCTCTTGAGTATATTAAAGTTATGTTTTTGGCAACCACGCCATAGAAATGATGCTATTCCCCTCTCAGTTTATCATTTCAGAATGTAAATTATACTGAAATATTTTATCACTGGTGATGTTAACCTTGGTTAAGTGGTATCTGCCAGGTTTCTCCACAGTAATTTCTCCCCTTATAATCAATGGTTTTTATTAATTTGTTTTTTTTTTTTTTAACAGAAAACAAGCGTAGAATAAAGAAATTGTTCCAGTTCCTCAAAAGCATTGTGACTAGTTGGTTAATACTAATCTTATCTCATATGTTTTACAATTTTAACATCTTGTTTGCAGGTAGTTACGTTGGGGAAATAACTTTTTGAATAGCCTTAACCTTAATGGCTCTTTTCAGAGCCGTTATTTAACTTGAAGTTTGCTGCAAAAGAACTTAATAGGAATGCCAAGAAATGTGATGAAGAAGAAAAGGCTGAAAAGGCCAAGATTAAAAGGTAAGTCACTTTTAATGTATTTACTTTTTTAACTCATGAAATGAGCACAATTAATCATGGAGCAATGATTAATTATACACAGTTTATTTCATGTGAAGAAAGATTAATACCTTTAGCATTCTAAGCCAAGAATCCGTTTAAATAAATTCCTTATTATCCTACATAGTTAATAATGGATTTTTGCCGGGCGCGGTGGCTCAAGCCTGTAATCCCAGCACTTTGGGAGGCCGAGACGGGTGGATCACGAGGTCAGGAGATCGAGACCATCCTGGCTAACACCGTGAAACCCCGTCTCTACTAAAAATACAAAAAACTAGCCGGGCGAGGTGGCGGGCGCCTGTAGTCCCAGCTACTCCGGAGGCTGAGGCAGGAGAATGGCATAAACCCGGGAGGCGGAGCTTGCAGTGAGCTGAGATCCGGCCACTGTACTCCAGCCCGGGCTACAGAGCAAGACTCCGTCTCAAAAAAAAAAAAAAAAAAAAAAATGGATTTTTTATTACTGTGTTAAATTGCACACACTATTTGTATGTACAATTATGACCCACAAGGCTAAGTTGCAACTATGCTATGTTACGTACATCTAAAGACTATCCTTTGATTTATAGCTAAAACCACTGACTCTGAAGTATAAAGCTTATATCTAAGAAGAGTATTAAACATTTTTTACTAATTTTTGATTTTTTACAGGTTCTAAAGTTTTATATCTAAACATTGCATTAATGTTTACTGTGATTTGTGTATTTGCTAGGAGGATTCACAGAACTCAGTGTATAGTTGTACTTATGCCTATGATTTATTAGAGTAAACGGATATAAAGCAGGATCAACAAATGGAAAATGTGTATAGGGTGAAGTCTGGAGGATCCATGTCCAAGCTGGCAAGATTCCTCTCCCAATGGAGTCACATGGAACAAGCTTATTTCCTCCAGCTACTTATCATGATACATGTGAAATGTCTACCAGGGAAGTCCCCCTGGGCTTAAGAGTTCCCATTTTTTATCAGTAGTCAGTCATGGGCACATTCTGCCTATCACATACCAAAATTCCAGATCCCTAGAAGGAAATCAGGTGTTTGGCATAAATCACCATTATTTGCACAAACAGTTTAGGTACAGTGAGTCACTCATAAATTCTGGGAATCTTCCATAAATCCAAGTTCCTAGATGCCAGCCAAGTGTCAAACTTCAAGTAGGCCTACCTAAGGATAGTAGCATAAGGTATGCTATGCTAATTCTTTTCTGTAAGTGTGTATTTATAGATCTATTTTAGTTTATTACCTTAGATATTCAGATATATAGTAGTGTATGTCTAATCCTTAAAATGAGTCAATTGAGTCACTTAGGTTATTTTGTCTATACTCTCAGTTGAGAAAACTTTATGAGAGGAATACTTCTAGAAAAGGATATGGAAGTCTTTAGGCTAAGTCTACAGAAAAAGTAAACTTAAAGTTGATGTATTAGGATTATCCCTTTCTAAAAACATGGACCAAATATTGCAAAGAAAGAAACCCCCAAAAGGTTTCTGGTCTAATATTTTTGTATACTGAGGAGTTTAGAAATTATTAAGGAATGTATCAAATTTCAGACAAGCACAGCAGTATTAAAACATGCAGTTTACTCCACCATATGCAATCCTAATTATTTTTCTATTTTGCAGTTGACTGACAAGGAGTAGTGGTTCCTTAGCATGTGTCTAGTGCATTGCAGTTCTACTCTTGCAACATTTCTTTGCAGTTTACTTTTCCTTTTCCTCTAGTTTTTCAGTCCTCATCTTCCTTTAACTGTTAATTTTTCCAAACTTCCCAACACATGGCCTACAACAATCATTTTTTATTAAAACATATTAAAGTCACTTTTCATTGAAATGTACTCACAAAGGGTTTGACTTCAAAATGTGTAAATCCATGTAACAACATATGTTTTATGTGGATCGAATACAGAAATTCATAAAAATAAAACCATATACATACTAGAAGAGAAAATGAGGGGTGAGTTTTTTTATAGTCTTGGAGGAAGGGCTGCAAAACACAAAACCCAGAAGCCAAAAAAGAAAGACTGATAAATTTGACTGTGTTGAAAAAAATTCTATACATCTAAAAATGTAATTAAAAGAAAACTCCCTGGGAATGAATATTTGTAGAAATATTAAAGCTTATCTGTTTAATATGTAAAGAGCTCTTAAACCAATTAATAAGAAAATGGCTAACAATTTATTAAAAATTAGGCAAAGCATATAAAATAAAATGTCTTTTAAACACAAAAGAGCTTACCCTTACTCAGTCTTTAAATACATTACTTTTAAAATATAAATTAAGATACAGAGGAGAAGCAAGACAGTGGAATAGAAAGCGTACCAATCGTCCCTACTCCCCCACCCCCACAAGGACACCAGTTAACAACTAACATTACGCAGAAAAAATTACCTTCATAGAACCGAAAATCAGGTGAACACTCACAATACCTGTTTTTAAGTTCATATTGCTGAAAGAGGCACTGAAGAGATAGAAAAAGCAGTTATGAATCTACGACACTACCCCTTTCCCACCCCTGGTGGCTGCAGCCTGGTACAGAGAGCATCTGTGGGCACTGGGTGAGGGAGAGGACAGCAGTTATAAGGCATTGAACTCAGTGCTGTTCTGTTAAAGCAGAAAGGAATTTCAGACCAAACTCAGCTGATGCCCACCCACACAGGGAGCATTTAAACCATCCCTAGCCAGAGGGAAATTACCAATCCTAGGGGTCTGAACTTGAGTGCCTGCAAATCTCACCACTTAGGGCCAAAGTGCTCTTGGTTTCTAGGTAAACTTGAAAGGCAATCTCGGCCATAAGAATTGCAACTCGGCCAGGCACGGTGGCTCACGCCTGTAATCCCAGCACTTTGGGAGGCCAAGGATGGTGGATCACGAGGTCAGGAGTTCAAGACCAGCCTGGCCAAGAAGGTGAAACCCTGTCTCTACTAAAAATACAAAAAAGTAGTCGGATGCGGTGGCTGGCACCTGTAATCCCAGCTACTCGGGAGGCTGAGGCGGGAGAATCGCTTGAACTCAGAGGGCAGAGGTTGCAGTGAGCCGAGATCATGCCACTGCACTCCAGCCTAGATGATAGATGATAGAGTAAGACTCCATCTCAAAAAAACAAAAAAACAAAACCAAAAACAAAAACAACCTCTTGGGTGAGTCCTATGGCGAAACTAGGCCCAGAGACAGTAGACTGTGGGGACACATGACACACTGAAACACCACCTGGGGCAGTCAAGGGAGTGTTGGCATCACCCTTCCATTAATCGCAGGCTGCACAGCTGGTGGCTCCAAAAGAAACACCTTTTGCTGGAGGAGAGGAAGTGGAAGAGTGGGACAGACTTTGTCTTGCATCTTGGATGCCAGCTAAGCCACCACAGGATAGGGCACTGGTCAGAGTCGTGAAACCCCTGTTCCAGGCCCTACCTTTCAGGCCACATTTCTAGACACACTCTAGATCAGGAGGGAACTCACTGTCAGGAAGGAAAGGACCCAGTCCTGCCAGCATTCATCACCTGCCAACTGAATAACTGAATAATAGCCTTGAATAATAGCCTTGAATAACCAGCAGTGATACTCAGGTGCTACATTCAGGGCTTATTGAGCCTCTGAGACTTGCTGGCTTCACGTACCAACACTGCCATGGGGGTTAGAGCACCAAGTGGGCTCTTGGGGTCCCCTATGTCAGGACTTGACTCTTGGACAGCATTTCTGAACCTGTCCTGGGCCATAGGGGAGGTCACTACCCTGAAGGGTGAGTCCCTGGCCAGGCAGTATTCATCACAGCCTGTCTTAGGAGACCTTAACCCTTAAGCAAACATCAGTGATAGCCTGACAGTACTCCTCCTGGCCAGGTGTGGCTCTGGCTATGGGGTGAGGCTCCTCTGTCTTTGGGAAGGGGAAGGAAGACTGACAAGGACTGTGTCTTGTGGTTTGAGTGCCAGCTCAGCCAAATTACAGTAGAATACCAGGTAGACTTCTAAGGTTTTTGACTGAAGTTCCTGATTCCTGGACAGCACTTTTGAACTCATATGGGGCCTGGAGGACCTTGCCGCACTGAAGGGAAGGATATAGGCCTGGCTGGCTTTTCCAACAGCTGATCGTAGAGCCCCAGGACCTTGAGAAAACATAAGCAGTAGTCAGGGAGTGGTTATAGCAGGACTTGGGTAACAACCAAGGCTGTGCTGGCATCAGCTCTGGCCCCATGCAGTCATACTGGTGGTATGACACAGTGTTGCTTGTGTCACTCTGACCCCAGATGTAGGTGGCTCAGAACAGAGAGAGAGAGAAAGAAACTCTGTATGTCTGGAAGAATGTAAGGGAAGAGAACAAAAGTCTCTGCCTGGTAATTCAGAGAATTCTCCTGGATCTTGTTTAAGGCCATCAAGATGGTACCTCTATGAGTCTGCAAGCACCACAGGGTTATGGAGCTTGGGGTGCCTCTTAAAGCAGAAACAGATTAGATCACAACACTCAAGTCTTTTCAAATATCTAGAAAGCATTATCAAGAAGGATGGCTACAGATAAGGCCATACAGTGAAAACTACAATAAATACCATATTCTTCAGTGCCCGGACAGCAAAGAACATCTACAGGCATTAACACCATCCAACAAAACATGACCTCAACAAATGAACTAAATAAGATACCAGGGACCAACCCTGGAGAAACAGAGAAATGTGACTTTTCAGACAGATAATTCAAAATAGCTGTGTTGAGGAAATTCAAAGAAATTCAGGATAACACGGAATAAATTTAGAATTCTATCAGATAAATTTAAGAGAGATTGAAATAAGTACAAAGAAGCAGAAATTCTAGAGCTTAAAAATACAATTCACATACTGAAAAATGCATCAGAGTTCTTTAATAGCAGAATGGATCTAGTAGAAGAAAGAATCAGTGAGCTTGAAGGCAATCTGTTTGAAAATACACAGTCAAAGGAGACTAAAGGAAAAAAAAGAATGAAAAAATGAAGCATGACTATAGGATCTAGAAAAATTCCCTCAAAAGGGCAAATATCAGAGGTATTGGCCTTAAAGGGGAGGTCAAGAAAGAGATAGGGGTAGAAAGTTCATTGAAAGGGATACTAATAGAGAACTTCACAAACCTAGAGAATAATATCAATATCCAAGTACAAGAAGGTTATAGAACACCAAGCCAATTTCATCAAAAGCAGACTACCTCAAGGCATTTAATAAACTCCTAAAGGTCAAGGATAAAGAAAGGATCCTAAAAGCATCAAGAGAAAAGAAATAAATAACATACAATGGAGCTCCAATACATCTGCCAGCAAATCTTTCAGTGGAAACCTTACAGACCCAGAGAGAGTGGAACGACATATTTAAAGTGCTGAAGGATAAAACCTTTTATTCTAGAATAGTGTATTTGGCAAAAATATCCTTCAAACATGAAGGAGAAATAAAGACCTTCCCAGACGAACAAAAGCTGAGGAACTTCTACCAGACCTGTCCTTCAAGAAATGCTAAAGGGAGTACCTCAATCAGAAAGTAAAGGATATTAATGAGCAACAGATAATCATCTGAAGGCACAAAAGTAACTGGTAATAGTAAGTACACAGAAAACCACAAAATAATATAACACTGTAACTGTGGTGTATAAATTACTCTTATCCTAAGTAGAAAGACTTAAAGATTAGCCAATTGAAAATAATAACTACAACAACTTTTCAAGACATAGTACAATAAGATATACATAGAAACAATAGAAAGTTAAAAAGTGAGGGACGAAGTTAAGGTAAAGTTTTTATTAGTTTTCTTTTCACTTGTTTGTTTATGCAAATAGTGTTAAGTTGTTATCAGGTTAACATAATGAGTTACAAGACAGTATTTGCAAGCCTCATGGTAACCTCAAACCAAAAAACACAGTGGATACACAAAAAATGAAAAGCAAAAAACTAAATTGTCACCAGAGAAAAATCATCTTCACTAGAGGATGACAGGAATGAAAGAAGAAAGAGAAGATTACAAAAGAACCAAAAAAACAAATAACAAAATTGCAAGAGTAAGTCTTTACTTATCAATGATAACATTGAATGTAAATAGACTAAACCCTCCAATCAAAAGACAGTTTGGCTGTATGGATGAAAACAAGACCCATTTATTCATCTGTTGCCTACAAAAAACACACTTCACCTATAAAGACACACATAGACTGAAAAAAAAAAAAAAAGGAATGGAAAAAGATATTCCATGCCAATGGAAACCAGAAAAGAGCAGGAGTAGCTATAGTTACCTAAAACAAAATAGATATCAAGACAAAAACTATAAGAAGAGACAAAGAATGTTACTATATAATGGTAAAAAGGGGTCAATTCATCAAGAAGGTATAACAATTTAAAAAACATATATGCACCCAACACTGGAGCACCCAGATATATAAAGGAAATATTATTAGAGCTAAAGAGATAGACGGGCCCCAACACAATAAAAGCTAGATACTTTAACAGTCCACTTTCAGAATTTGATCAATTTTCCAGAGGAAAATCAGCAAAGAAACATTATACTTAAATATTCACTATTGACCAAAAGGTTCTAATAGATATTTACTGGACATTTCGTACAAGAACTGCAGAATACACATTCTCTTTCTCAGAACATGATCATTCTTAAGGACAGACCGTATGTTAGGCCACAAAACAAATCTTAAAACGTTAAAAAAAAAAAAAAACAAACACTGAAATAATATGAAGCATCTTCTCTGACCACAATGTAATAAAGCATCCTCTTTGACCACAATGGAATAAAACTAGAAATTAATAACAAGGAGTTTTGGAAGTTCTACACCTACATGGAAATGCTCCCAAATGATCAGTAGGTCAACGAAGAGATTAAGAAGGAAATTGAAATATTTATTGAAATAAATGATAATGGAAACATACCAAAACTGGTGGGATACAGCAAAAGCAATACTAAGAGGGAAATGTATAGCTCTAAGTGCCTACAACAAAAAACAGGGAAAACTATATAAACAATTTAACGGTGCCTCTTAAAGAACCAGAAAAGCAAGAGTAAACCAAACAAAAACAGTAGAAGAGAAGAAATAATAAAGGTCAGAGCAGAAAGAAATGCAATTGAAATAAAAAAAGGACAAAAGATCAATGAAAAGTTGGTTTTATGAAAAGTTAAACAAAATTGTCAAACGTTTAGCCAGAATAAAAAAAACAGAGAATATCTAAGTAAAATAAGAAATGAAAAAGGAGATATTACAACTGATACTGCAGAAATGCAAACGATCATTAGTTACTACTGTGAGCAACAATATGCCAATAAATGGGAAAAATCTAGAAGAAATGGACAAATTCCTAGATGTATACAGCCTACTAAGATTGAACCAGGAAGAAATCCAAAACCTGAACACACCAATAACAAGTAACAAGATAGAAATCGTAACAAAAATTCTCCCAGTAAAGAAAATCCTGGGACATGATGGTTTCACTGCTGAATTATACCGAACATTTAAAGAACTAATAATACCAATCCTACTCAAATTATTTGGGAAAACGGAGGTGGAGGGAACACTTTCAAACTCATTCTTTGTGGCCAGTATTACCCTGCTACTAAAACCAGACAAAGACACATCCAAAAACAAAAAAAACAAAACAAAAAACAAGCAAACACACACACACACACACACACAAAAAAAAAAAAAAAAAAAAAAAAAAAAAACTACGGGCTGGCATCACTCATGAATATTGATGCAAAAATCCTCAACAAAATACTAGCAAACCAAATTCAACAGTAAATTAGAAAGGGCATGCATCATGACTAAGTGGGATTTATCCCTGGGATACAAGGATGGTTCAACAAACACAAATCAACCCATGTGATACATTATATCAACAGAATGTAGGACAAAAATCATATGATGATTTAAATTGATGTGGAAAAAAACTTGATAAAATTCAACATCCATTCATGATAAAAAAAAAAAAAACCCTCAAAAAACTGGGTATAGAAGGAACATACCTCAACATCATAAATGCCATATAGGACAGACCCACAGCTAGTATACTTAATGAGGAAAAAACTGAAAGCCTTTCCTCAATCTGGAACATGACAAGGATTCCTATTTTTACAATTGTTATTCAACATAGTACTGGAAGTCCTAGTTAGAGCAATCAGACAGTAGAAAGATACAAAGGGCATCCAAGTTGGAAAGGAAGAATTCAAATTATCCTTGTTTGCAGGTGATATTGGAAAAATCCAAAAGATTCCACAAGGAAACTGTTAGAACTGATCAGGAAACTCAGTAAAGTTGCAGGATACAAAATCAACATACAAAAATCAGTAGCATTTCTCTGTGCCAACAGTGAACAATGTGAAAAAGAAATTTAAAAGGTAATCCCATTTACAATAGCCACACAGAAAATTAAATACCTAGGAATTAACCAAAGAAGTGAAAGATCTCTATAATGAAAACTATAAAACCTTGATTTAAAAAAATGAAGAGGACCAAAAAACAAAAAACAACAACAACAAAAAAAAAGGAAAAATATTCCATGTTCATGGATTGGAAGAATAAATATTGTTAAAATGTCCATACTACCCAAAACAGTATACAGATTCAGCGTAATCCCTGTCAAAATACCAATGACATTCTTTATAGAAATAGAAAAAAACAATCTTAATATGTATGGAGAACCACAGAAGATCAAGAATAGCCAAAACTATGTTAAACAAAAAGAACAATACTGGAAGAATTACATTACCTGACTTCAAATTATACTAGAGGTATAGTAACCAAAACAGCAGGGTACCAGTATAAAAACAGACACATGGACCAGTGGATCAGAATAGAGAACCCAGAAACAAATCCACACATTTTTGTCAAACTTATTTTCCACAATGGCGCCAAGAATGTACACTGGAGAAAAGACGGTCTCTACATTAAATGGTGCTGGGAAAACTGGATATTCATATCCAGAAGAATGAAACTAGACCTTTATCTTTTTCCATATACAAAAAAATCAAATCAAAATAGATTAAGGACTTAAATCTAAGACCTCAAATTATGTAACTATTACAATAAAACATTTGGGTAAATCTGGACATATATCTGGGCAAAAAACTCCTTGATCAATACTGTACAAGTCCAGGTAACCGAAGCAAAAGTGAACAAATGGGATCACATCAAGTTAAAAAGCTTCTGCACAGCAAAGGAAACAATTCACATAGTAAAGAGACAACCTCCAGAAAGATAGAAAATATTTGCAAATTACTCATCTGACAAGGGATTAATAACCAGAATATATAAGGAGTTCAAACAACTCTATAGAAAAAAAAATCTAATAATCTGATCACAAGATGGCCAAAAGATTTGAATAGACCTTTCTCCAAAGAAGACGTACACATGGCAAACAAAGGTGCTATAAACATCATTGATCATCAGAGAAATGTAAGTCAAAACTACAATGGGAAATCGTCTCAGTTCAGTTAAAATGGTTTGTGTCCAAAAGGCAGGCAAGAACAAATGGGAGGATGTGGAGAAAAGGGAACTCTTGTATACTTTAGATGGGAATATAAGTTAGTACATCCACTATGAAGAACAGTTTGGAAGTTCCTCAAAAAACTAAAAATAGAACTACCATATGATCTAGCAGTCCCACTGTTGAGTATATACTATAAAGAAAGCAAATCAGTATATCGAAGAGAGATGTGCGCTCCTGTGTTTGTTGCAGCACTGTTTACAACAGCTAAGATTTGGTAGCACCTTAAGTATTCATCATCGGATGAATGGATAAAGAAAATTTACATATACACAATGGAGAACTACTATTCAGCCATAAAAAGAATGAGATCCAGTCATTTGCAACAACATGGATGGAACTGGAGATCATTGCGTTAAGTGAAATAAGTCAGGCACAGAAAGACAAAAATCACATGTTCTCACTTATTTGTGGGATCTAAACATAAAAACAATTGAATTCATGGACATACAGTGTAGTAGGATGGTTACCAGAGGCTGGGAATGGTAATGTGGGGCTGGGACAGATGTGGGAATGCTTAATGGGTACAAAAATAGTTAGAAATCATGAACACAACCTACTACTTGATACCACAATAGAGTGGCTATAGTCAATAATAACCATATGTTTAAAAATAAAAAGTGTAATTGGATTATTTGCAACTCAGTGGATAAATGTTTGAGGGGATGGATAACCCTTTTTTCATGATGTATTTATTTCATATTGCATGCCTGTATCAAAGCCTCTCATGTACCCCATAAATATGTACACCTACCATGTACCCACTAAAAATAAAAATTATAAAAATTAAGTAAAATATAATTAAAATAGTATTTTTCAGGCTTAGAAATACCAGAAAGTTTGCTAATATGTTTTGTTATCAAAGGCATGGGGAAACAGGCACATAATACTTCGATGAGAATGAAAATTATTATAATTTTGGAAGGCAGTTTGGCAATATATCTCCAAAATGTAAATTCATGTACTTTTTGATATAGTAATGCTATTTCTAGGAATTTTTCCTGAAGACATATTTGCATATGTTTGTGGACATGCCAGATTTCATCTGTATAGCATCATTTGCCATAAACAGAAAATAAATAAAAATAGATACAACCCTCTTGCTCATTATATTATGAAACTGTCTTATAATAGAGTACTACAGAGACATTGAAAAGACTGAGATAAGCATGTATATTGAAACAGAATACTGCTAATGAGAAAAGCAAGGTGAACAGTTCTCCATCTATTCAACAATGCCAGTTTCTCTACTCTCTTGCCAGCGTTAGATATTAAAAAACTAGTCTTATGCCAATATGATTGGTAAAATAAGGTATTTCATTGTTTCAGTTTGTATTTCTTGTGAATAAGTTTGAGCATCTTTTCATGGCTGGGCATTTTTATTTGTGACCTACTTGTTCATAACCTTTGTGTCTTTTTTTGTTCATTTTTTTAAACTAATTTGAGAGTTATAAATTTTATGATCATGAAAACAGTGATCCCTTTAAAAGCAGACACATAGATCAATGGAACAGAATAAAGAGCCCAGAAATAAATCCACATGGATGGGATTGATCAGGGAGATGAGGGTAAGGAGTGAGGACTACATCAGGTTGAAGAAGCCTATACGGTAAACATCAATATTAAATGGGATTGGGGATGGAAGGTGGGAAAAGAAGAACCAAAAAGGTTCAAAAAGGAACAACCAGAGAAGTAGGAAGGAGAACCAGGAGTAAAAGAGGTATATTGGAAGCCTGGGGAGAAGGGAGATTCAAGGAGAGAATGAATGGTTGGCAGGACAAAATCTAGCAAGTAAGAAGGTTAAAATACAGCCAGTAGAATGACAGTGAAGACCTTAGGAAGAGCAATTTCAGTAGAGTGAAGGAGGCAAAATCCAGGTTACAGCAAGTTGAGGTATGAATGAGAGGTAAGAATGGGAAGATAGATACCTTCATCGCCCTTATTTCTTCCTTGTACTATAGACTCTCATATCTGGCAATCATTTTGCCATCTCTCCTTGGGTATCTAACAGGTATCACAAACCTAGTATTTTCAAAAACTAGAATGCTTGACTTCTACCCCTGTTTACACTAAAGCATAATCATTACTCTTCTGCTGCAGTATTTTCCATTTTAGTCAATGGCAACTCTGCACTCATTTGTTTAAGCCAGAAGCCAGGGAGTCATCATTACTTACTCTTTTATCCCACATCCAGTTCATAGCAAGTCTACCTTCAGAATGTATCCTGAAGCTGACTAGGTCTCACCACCTCCATTGCTAATGTCCTAAGCCAAATCACATCATTTTTTGTCTGCCCTACTGCCCTGAGCTCTCAGCTGGTCTTTCTGCATCTACCATTGCCCCCTATGGCCAATTATTTCCTCAATAGCCAGAGTGGTCATTTAACAGTAGAGCGTGATCATGTCATTGTGCTGCTTAGAGCCCTTCAGTGTCTTCCCAATGCACCAGAACAAAATCCAAAATCTTTACCATCAAAGCTCTAAATGATCTGGCCCTGCATGCAACTCCAACCTCATCCCTTACTACTCTCCCCTTCAGTCACACTACTCCAGCACACAGTGGACTTCACATTTTTCCTGGAACACATCTCCCTTAACCTTGTCTTGACTTTGCATTAGGCATTTCCTCTACCTGAACAGATTTTTTTCCCTTCAGAGTTTTGCAGGGCTGTTTCCTTCTGGCCATTCAGTTTTCAACCTTAATGTTATTTCCCTCAAGTTACCTTTCCTAACTACCCAGCCTAAAGTGGCCCATCTACTCTGTTACCCTACTGTATTGTCCTGTTTTATTCTCAATAAAGGACTTGCTACTAATATAGTTGCCTTTTTTTTTTCCTTTTTTTTTTTTTTTGGGAGGGGGTCTCTTTCTACCAGTAGAGACCTTGTCCTACTCAGTTTTGTATCCCCAGTGCCTGATACATAATAGGCTTTCAATGAGTGTTAGTAGATATACAAATGGATGAAGGGACCTGCCTACCCCCTTTGCATATTATTTATATTGTGATTAGCTATTGTTTGAAACTTGACTTTTTAGATTAATAAAACAATATTCTATCATATTAATGTAAGTTACTTAATTTTCCTTTTATTATTGGACATATAAGTGATAGCTAACCTATTTTTTGTTACTTTAAATAGCACCATAAGTGAACATTCTTTTTTTTTTTTGCATTTTTTAAAAGTAGAAATTTAATTGAGGTAACATGCAGAAATCATACAAGTACAGCTTCTTGATGAATTTTCACAAATGATATAAGCATTTAGATGAGAAAACAGAACTTACCAGAATATAAGTCTCCTTATCCTCCCTTAACAGGCACTACTCCACTGAGAGTAAACTCCCTCCTGACTTTCAAACACCACGGATTACTTTTGTCTTTTTCTGAACTTTTATATAAGTGGATTTACATGGCATGGACCCTCTGTGTCTGGCTTCCTTTTGCTCAGCATATATGTGAGATTCATTCATATTGTTAAGCGTAATTGCAATTTCTTCAATCTCCCTTCTATGTAGTGTTAAGATTTTGTTTGGGGTTACATGGAACCTATAGACAAATTTGGGGAGAATTGATATCTTTATAATGTCAAGCTTTCCAATCTACGAGCGTGATCTGTCCTTCCATTTATTGAGAATTCTTTAATTTTTCTTAGTGTTTTGTAGTTTTCAGTATAAGCATCTTTTTGTTGTTTGTTTTTTTGTTTTGTTTTGTTTTTTTGAGACAGGGTCTCCAGCCCTGGCTGTAGTGCAGTGGCGTGATCACAGCTCACTCTATCCTCAACTTCCCAGGCTCAGGTGATCCTCCCAGCCCAGCCTCCCTCATAGCCAGGACTACAGGCACACATCACCATGCCCAACTAAGTTTTTTTTTTTTTTTTTAGAGATGGAGTTATAAATCTTTATGTTAATTTGATTGTGTCCTTAGTGTGAGTTCCTAGAAGTAAAATTGCTGGGTCAGAGAGTATGTTTTGATTGTTATTTACATCTTGTGAAGTTGTTCAATTTAAAAGGGAAGAGAATCCATGTGACTTGGTGATATTTCCATAATCCATTTATTCTTCCTCTCTCTAAAATGGCAATTTTATGTTTTTTCTTCTCTTTTTTAAACCTCAAAAAAACTCCTCTCCCACTCTCACTTTCAGCTAATGACCATGCTTTCTATTTCATTGAGAAATCTCTGACTACTATACCTACCTGCATCTCTGCCCGGAAACTTTCCCTTCCCTTCATACGATACATAAACTGTCCATACTCCTAGCAAAGGCCAACTTCTCCCTTTGTGTACTAGGTTCCGTCCCTCTCTCCTACCAGATGTTACTGCCCTAGAAGTTCTCTCTCCTGTGTCACCAGTTACTTTTCTCCTGAATCAATCCTATCAGCATACAAACATCCTTAAATCTTTAAAAGCTGTCTCCTGACAGCTGGGCGTGGTGGCTCACGCCTGTAATATCAGCACTTTGGGAGTCTGAGGTGGGCAGGTCACCTGAGGTTGGGAGTTCGCCACCAGCCTGACCAACATGGAGATACCTCATCTCTACTGAAAATACAAAATTAACTGGGTGTGCTGGCACATGCCTGTAATCCCAGCTACTCAGGAGGGTGAGGCAGGAGAATCGCTTGAACCCAGGAAGCAGAGGTTGCAGTGAGCCAAGATTGCACCATTGTACTCCAGCCTGGGCAACAAGAGCGAAACTCCATCTTGAAACAAAAACAAAAACAAACGAACAAACAAAAAAACTGTCTCCTGACTCCATTTTAACCTCTTGCTATCCTTCCTTCTCTTTGTATTTCTAACAAAACTGTATGAAAGAGTCATCTATATTTATTAATTCTTTCTAATTCCTCTCCTTTCATTCTCTGCTGTACTCAATCCATTTAGAGTTATACCACCACCATTCACTAATATTGAAGCTTTTACTTTGGTTTAATGGTCAGTTGATCTACCACTAGCTTTTGTCGCAATATGACTTCCCAATGTACATCTCTAGCCTAGCCTTTTCCCTTGAACTCCAGGATGTCCAAGGAGCAAACCAAACTTAAAACTGAAGCCCTTATGTGGCGTCCTTTCCAATATGTTTTTTTTTTTTTTAATCAGTTAAAGGTAATTCTGTTAGACAAAATCAGAACCAAATATTATTAGAGTACAGTCATGTTTAAGCCCTCTGCTTTTTCATACTCTACATCTGATCTATCAGCAAATCTTATCATTTCTACCTTTAAAATATATTCAAAATCTAATCATTTCTTATCTAATCTCTAATGCACCTACCTTGACCCAAGCAATCATTATATCTTTCCTCAGTTAGTACAGTGAACTTCTAATTTGTCTCCATGTTCCTAACTTTTGTCCCCTAAGTATTATCTTAACACAGCAGCCAGAGACAGCATTTTAAAAACAGAAGCCAGATCATGTCACTCGTCTGTTCAAAATTGTTTATTGGTCTCATCCTACTCCAAGTAAAGCCAGAGTCTTAAAATGGCTTATAAAGCCATATATGATCTGACCATTACCTATCTGACTCTATCTCCTCTTCTCCCCTTCATTCACTCTGCTTCAGACACATTGTACTACTGTGTGACACATGCTTGCATAAGTTCCCCTTTTTTGCTCTTTTTCTTGCTGCTGTACTGAATATCCATATGTCTATCTTCTTATCTTCCTTCAGCAGAGAGAAAACCATTTTTCTTTCAGATATTTACTTAGATGTCACCTTCACAGTAAGCCTCTCTGGGCTGTCTTCTGTAAAATTTCAACAACCCCAATCCTAACTCTTCCTAGCTTCATTCCCTGCTCTATTTTTACTTTCTGATACCTGCCACTACTTAACATACTATATATTTTAATTATCTGGTTTATTGTCAGATTCTTTAACCAAAATATAAGCTCCATAACAACAGGGTTTTTTTGTGTGTGTTTTTTTGTTCACTACTGAATTCAATGTGCCTAGAATACTGTCTGGCATTTGCTAGATGCTCAATAAATATTTGAATAAATGAATGTATGTATATTAAGACAGTTACCTCTAGGATATGAGACAGGGCAACTGGGGTAGGAGGAAAACCCGATTATTAACTATGTGCTCCTTTCTACTTGAATACTGTACCCATGTGCGTGCATTTCTTTTATAATGTTAATTTTAAAACTAGCTAAAATAAAATTAGGCACCAGACAAGAATATTTTAAATATATTTAAGGAGGAAACGAGGGAATACTTCAGTAAATGGCATTAGAAAACTATAGATCACTACATTATACTTTTCACCAAAATAAATGCTAAATTTAGTAAATAAAAGATTAAAATGCCAAAATTACCTTGAGATGCAGACGGATGTTCTGAACATAGTAAACAACCATAAAGGAAATATCTGACCATAAAAGAATTAGACATTTTTATATCCTGTCCAACGTACACAAAATAGAACAATCCTAGAAAAGGCCATATTTAACAAGAAGTAATTTTCGTATGAAATGTTCTTGCAAATCAATAAGAAAAAGCCCAGGAAAGGTGGACAAAGACACAAATGGCTCAAGAAAGAAGAAGTACAAATGGTTAAGCATAAAAAGTTTAACCTCACTTTTAAGCAAAGAAATACAAATATCTACCACTTTTCACCTCTCAGATATATCTCATAATACCGCATATTGATAACTATGCAAGAGAAACAGAAACTCTCTTATACTGCTGGAAGAGATGTAAGTCCCTACCAGAGTTCGGTGTGGGACAATTAAAATTGTGCATACCTCTGCATCCAGTAATTCTGAATCTGGGAACTTATAAAGATTCTTGGAAAGGGTGTAGGGTTGCATGTACTAGTGTGGTTATCACATTGCTGTTTATATTATTGAAGAATTGAAAAAAATATATAATAATCAGGGATCCAATCTTCATTGTCAAATTGCAGTCACTTTAAATTTTTTTTTTTATTTTTGTGGGTACATAGTAGGTGTATGTATTTATGAGGCACATGAGATGTTTTGATACAGACATGCAATATGAAATAAGCACATCAAGGAGAATGGGGTATCCATCCTCTCAAGCATTTATCCCTTGAGTTGCAAACAATCTAATTACCTTCTTGGTTTTGCCATATTGGAGGACCGTGTGAGCTATTCATTTACTTTTCTTTTAAATTGACTTAACTTTAGCCCTGTCCTAAGTTTTTACGCCAGAAAAAAAAACATGGATTTATGTTAGTTAACATTATTTTCATATACACATTTAAATAAATGCATAGAAAAGAAACTTACATCTATATAACATGTAGTATCATTTACTGTACCATCAGTAGTGTTTGCAGCACATGAAAACCCTGGTTAATGGTACATCCTTACAGTTCAGCCTTTAGAAATAATGAGGTAGTTATATATTTTTGACTTTAAAACATTTAAAAAATATATATATATATAAAAAACATGAAAAAACAAGTTCCAAAACAATATGCTCTATGTATGTACTTTTGTAATATATTTATATGATAATAAATATATTTACGTACTTGAAATGCCCTATGCTAAAATATTAACAGTGGTAATGGCTCAGTGATGTTATTATGGGCAATTTTTTACAGTTTTATGTTCGCCCCTCCCCTCCCCTCCCCGTCCCTTCTTTTCAACAGAGTCTGTGTTGCCCAGGCTGGAGTGCAGTGGCGTGATCTTGGTTCACTGCAACCTCCACCTCCCGGGTTCAAGTGATTCCCTTATCTCAGCCTCCTGAGTAGCTGGGATTACAGACACGTGTCACCACACCTGGATAATTTTTGTATTTTTAGTAGAGACGGGGTTACACCATGTTGGTCAGACTGGTCTCGAACTCCTGACCTCATGATCCGCCTGCCTTGGCCTCCCAAAGTGCTGGGATTACAAGCGTGAGCCACCATGCCCGGCCTGTGTTCTAATTTCTTAAACTATCAATGAACATATATTTTCTAATCATAAGATTAAAAATTATAGGACTATATATTCTCTTAATAATTAAGGGCATAATTATTTCCTGAAAAGCTAATTATAAGCTCTTACAGATTATAGGTTAATTTGGGATTATTTTCCTCTTTTTAAAATATGTGTACTTTTGCTCTCTGTCTTTGCCAATATTTACTTTTGATCTTTGTTTTTGCCTTTATTTACTTTTGCTCTGTTTAAAACAGGCCATTCAGAAAGGCAATAAGCAAGCTCTAAGAATACATGCTGAAAATACAATCCACCAGAAAAAGCAAGCAATTGATTTCTTAAGAGTGAGTGCTAGAGTTGATGCTGTGGCAGCCAGAGTTCAAAATGCAGTAACAATGGGCAGGGTAAGACTTGAGATCTATAAATAATAAGAACTCTTCATTTAAGTTTAATAAGAGTATTGAGTTACCAGAACTCTAAATTTGTTGCAGGGTGCTGCAGGGTGCTGGTAAAGGTGCAACATATTCAAAGTACTTGGTGAGGAAAGTGATTTTGGCAGTGGATTTTGAACTAAGATTTAATTGTCTTTTAAAAAACTTTTATTTTAAGTTCAGGGATACATGTACAGGATGTATAGGTTTGTTACATAGGTAAATGTGTGCCATGGGGGTTTGTTTTACAGATTATTTCATCACCCAGGTATTAAGCATAGTATCCATTAGTTATTTTTCCTGATCCTCTCCCTCCTCCCACCCTTCACCCTCCAGTAGGTCCCAGTGCACATTGTTCCCCTCTATGTGTCCTTGTGTTCTCATCATTTTGCTCCCACTTATAAATGAGAACATGCGGTGTTTGGTTTTCTGTTTCTGCATTAGTTTGCTAAGTATAATGGCTTCCAGCTCCATCTATGTCCCTGTCAAGGACATGGTCTTATTCTTTTTAATGGCTACATAGTATTCTATGGTGTATATATACCACATTTTCTTTATCCAGTCTGTCATTGATGAGCATTTAGGTTGATTCCATATCTTTACTATTGTGAATAGTACTGCAATAAACATATGTGTGCATGTGTCTTTGTAGTAGAATGATATATATTACTTTGGGTATATACCCAGTAATGAGATTGCTGGGTCGAGTGCTATTTCTGTCTCTAGGTCTTTGAGGAATCACCACACTGTCTTCAACAATGGTTGAATTAGTTGTCTTTTAATGAAGTGAAAGTCAAAGAAATAAGATAGCCAATGCCTAGACTATAAATGCATAACATTGTATATTTACTGTTAAAGAAAAAGTAGACAAGTTTCATAAGTTGATTTGTAAGTAATATATTTATTAGACTACAAAAATTTTGAGACTGTGTATATCATAGGATGCTGTTTGTTTGTATCCTCCAAATAGGTGACAAGTCCATATGAGGCATAGTTAAGTCTGTGGGTGCTTCATTGAGGAGTAGAACCTTGAAAAGGTAAAAAAAAAAAAAAAAAAAAAAAAAAAAAAAGAAAAAGAAAAAGAATTATGCTCAGATAGCATCTTTTCAGTGTAAATTTTTCTAATAACTATATTTATTTTTACAGACTTCTGCCTTGATGAACAAATTCGAACACCAGTTTGAAATATTGGATATTCAAACACAACAAATGGAAGATAAAATGAGTAACTCTACAACCCTAACAACACCACAAGTAAGTATAGCTTCTCTACTTAGAATAACTTTTTAAAATTATTCCACTTCAAATTATAATGGTATTGTGAGCCTAAATGATCTCTAGAATGCTAAATAAACATGGTGTATCTTTACAATGATGGTAGGAAGTTACTGCTCATCCCCTAGATTGCTGAGGAGGTATTTTCCCTAGCTTGGTTTGAAGTTCTGGGAATTGTACTGAGTTGCATGTCTAGAGTCTAGATCCTGGTTCTATCTGACTGCCAGTGGTACTTACTGATGAAGGCCATAGCACTAGAGGCTCACTGAGGCCCGTTGGTATTAGATATTATCCCATGCCTCAGCTAGTTCATCTCATTGCAAATTTTCTTATGTTGCCTGCCTACTCTTTAAGTGTTTTATGTATGCATGAGTCAGAGGTGAACCAAATAGAAAATACAAGATAAATTAATTTTCAGAAAACTGGGATATTTTCTAAACCTGGAACCTGGACAGAGACCTCCTACGAAGAAAATTAAAATTTGAAACTAGTTTGTGTGTGACACATGTCAGAAACAAAGTTTTGTAAAATTTAAATATTCAGATAGAAAAATTATTTCATTATCACTCTTCTCTTTGATCCCAGCACCTATCATGTAGTTAGCCAAATGCAAAGAGAACTTGTTATTACTATTTTGGAGGCTAATATGGAAAAAACATGATTTACAAAGTCGATTAAGAAGAAATCGACAACTGTCCATCAACATTTTACCACAAACAGCTCTTTTCACAAAAAGGTGAACAATTAAAGAACAGGCTTATACTCAGGGTTTAGAGTTAAGAAGAAAGAATATATGTGTATATCTTAAAGTGAGGATATATTTAACCATTCTTTTATACCCTCCCCTAGAGCTTTGTTCCCTAAAGTGTGTAGGACAAGATTCAGGCACACTCTTACACCCTGGAAGCTCATTAGGAATATAAAATTTCAGAACCCCACCCCCAGATATATTGAATCAGAATCTTCATTTTAACCAGATTCTGACGTGATTTGTATGCACAGAGTTTGAGAAGCACTGTCCTAGAGTTTCTGATTTTTATTCGGTTACCTTAGGAATCCTGAGGTGATTTTATGATCAGTCAAGTTAAGAAAACCCAACTGTATTTGAAAAGTGACTTGAAGTCAGGACACTTGGATTTATTAATTTTTTAAAAAATCTGTAATTGACAGATAATTGTACATAATTGTCATATCCATAATTTTACATGTTTATCACTTTGCGGTGTAACATTCAAAATCTTCTCGTCTAACTATCTTAAAATATACACTACGGTGTTATCAGTTATAGCCACCCTACTGTGTAACACCAGGACTTATCCTTTCTGCCAAACTAACTCTGTACCCATTGACAAATTTCTGCTTGTCCCTCCTTTTACCAACTCTTTTCCATCCCCAGCCCCTGGTAACCACTATTTTACTCTCTACTTCCACGAAATCAACTTTTTTGAATTCCACAGATGCGTAAGATCATGCAATATTTGTCTTTCTGTGCCATGTTTCTTTCACTTAACCTTATAGCCTGCAAGTTTATCCATTTTGAGCAAATGACAGGATTTTATTTTGTGTTATGGCTGAGTAGTGTGTTGTATTATGTAGATATACCACATTTTCTTCATCTTTAGATGAACCAAATTGATCCCATATTTTGACTATTGTGAATAGTGTTGTAATAAACATGGGATTGCAGGTATCTCTTTGACATACTAATTTCATTTTATTTGAATATATACCAAGGGAAGGGGATTGCTGGATCATATGGAAGTTCTATTTTTTAAATTTTTGAGGAAACTACATATTCCTTTCCATAATATCTGTACTAAATTAACATCCTTACGAACAGTGCATAAGAATTCTCCTTTCTCCATATCCTCACAAGCAATTGTTATTTTTTGTCTTTTTGATAAGAGACATTCTCACTGGAGTGAGGTGATATTTCACTGTGGTTTTGACTTACATTTCCCTGATGATTACTGATGTTGAGCATTTTCACATACCTGTTGGCCGTTTGTATGTCTTTTGAAAAATGTCTATTCAGGTCTTTTGCAACTACTTTCTCCCTTTCTGTAGGTACTCTCTTCACTGTATGTATTTGTTTTTTTCCTGTGCAGAAGCTTTTTAATTTGATATGATTTGTCTACTTTTACTTTTGCTGCCTGTGCTTTTTGGTTTGTTTTTGAGACGGGGTCTTGTTTGGTCACCCAGGCTGGAGTGCATGGCATGATTATAGGTCACTGTGACTTCGAACTCCTGGGCTCAAGCAGTCCTCATGCTTTGGCCTCCCAAGTAGCTCGGACTACATGAATATGCGCCTGCACCCAGCCAGTTTCTTTTTTTTTGGTATAGATGGGGGTCTCGCTATGTTGCCCAGTCTGGTCTTGAACTCCTGGCCTCAAGCGATTCTCCCACCTCAGCATCCCAAAGGTACTTTTTGAAAAACGATATTTGGGGGTACAGATGCAGTTTTGTTACCTGGATATGCAGCATAGCAGCAGTGTCTGAGCTTTCAGTGCAACCGTCACACGAATAGACCTGTGCTTTTGATATCTTATTCAAAAAATCCTTGCCTGATCCAATTTTATGAAGCATTTTCCCTATGTTCTATTTTATTACTTTCATAATTTAAGGTTTTACATTTAGGTCTTTAATCCATTTAGAGTTGATTTTTCTATATGGTAAGAGATAGGAGTCTGTTTTATTCTTCTACATATGGTTGTCTAGTTTTCCCAGCACCATTTATTGAAGAAACTGTTCTTTCCCCAGTGTATGTTCTTGGTGCCTTTGTCAAATACACATTGGCTGTAAACATGTGGATTTATTTCTGGTTTATCTATTCTGTTCTATTTGTCTGTGTGTTTGTTGTTAGGCCAATAACATGCTGTTTGGGTTACTATAGCTTTGTGGTGTATTTTAAAGTTAAGTGTATAATTCCCTTAGCTTGGTACATTTTGCTCATGATTGCTTTAACTATCCGGGGTCTTTTGCATTTCCATATGAATTTGAAGATTGTCTTTTTTTTTCTGCTTCTGGGAAAATCTCTCTCTCTCCTTGATGTTTCAAGGATAAGTTTGCTGGATACAGTAGTGTCAATTGGAGGCATTTTTTCTTCAGTACTTCAAGTATTTCATCCCATTTTCTCATGGCCTATAAGGTTTTTGCTAAGTCTGCCACCCAACCTATTCCAGTGCCTTTGTATATTGATTCTTTTGTTTCACTGCTTACAGGATCCTCTCTTTGTCCTTGACCTTTGAGAATTTGATTATTTTTGTCTGATGTTGTCTTTACTTGGATTAAATCTGCTTGGTAATCTTTGACCTACCTGTATTTGGATATTTATATATTTCTCTAGGTTTAGAATGTTTTCTGTTATTTTTTCTTTGAATAAGCTTCCTACCCCTTTCTCTTTCTTTACCCCATCTTGAAGGCCAGTGACTCATACATTTGCCCTTTTGATGCTATCCAATAGATTTCATGAACATTTTCATTGCTTTTTCTTTTTTTCCTTTGTTTATTTTCAAACAGACTGTTGTTAAGCTCACTTGTCCTTTGTTTTGCTTGATTAATTCTCCTAATAAGACACAAATGTATTTATTAAATCTCATTCACTGTATTTTTCAGCTCCAGGATTACTGTTTGATTTTTTCAATCCCTTTGTAAAATTTCTCTGATATATTTCTGAATTGCTTCTCTTTGCTTTTGTGAAGTTTGTTAAGCTTACTGAAGACACCTGTTTTGAGTTTTCTGTCTGAGAATGCACACATCTCCATCTCTCCAGAGTTGTTCACTGTTATTTTAGTCTGTTTGGTGAGGTCATATTGCCCTTAATGTTCTTGATTCTTGTGAATGTGCATTGATGTCTGGGCACTGAAAAATTATGTATTTATTCCAATCTTTGCAGTCTGGCCTTGTATGTCCTCATCCTTCTTCAGAAGGCTTTCCAGAAGTTCAAATAAACGTGGCTGACTTTTGAATTCACCAAGCTTGTGTGCACTGCAGCAGTTTCAGCACTAGAGGGTGCCCTAAGCTTAGGTTTGCTGCCACTCTCTTGAGGGCTTTGAGGCCTCTAGCCCTAATGGACTTGGGAAAATTCAGGGAGAGTTCCATGGGCAAAGTCCCTCACTCACTTCTTTTCTCTCCAAGTGGAAAGAGTCTTTATCCATGCTATACTGCCTGAGGTTGGGGGAGGGGTGAAGTGGATAGTCTGTGTCCTCTGCAGCTGATGTAACAGTGTGTCAAACCAAAAGCCCCAGACCAGTGCATCACCAGGGCTCGGTCAAGGACTGCAGTTGTGATAGCCTTCCTGCCACTGAAATTTATTCCGAGCCTAAGGCTACTTTTGTCAGCTGTTGGTGAAGCAGGCTGTAACTTGGGTTCATCATGTTGGGACCACAGATTCCCATCTGGCCTGTGGCAGATGTAGGAGCTCCATCCTTGGGCACAAGCCTAGAATGAGGGGCCTTAGGGTTCTGCTTGGTGCTGTGTTTTACTATGGCAGGCTGGTACTGATTCCAAGGCAAAGTCCCATACACACTTCCCTCTCCCTCCCACAAGCAGACAGATTCTGTCTCCATGCTGTGCTGCCTACAGTTGCGGGAAGGGTAATGTAGGCAATGTGAGACTGTCCACCCTCTTCATTGCATCTTTTCTTGTGATTATTCTAAAACCAGGTACTGTGACCATTCACCTGGTTTCTTTAGCTCTTGTGAAGATGTTTTTGTTGTTGTTGTTGTTTGTTGTTTTTGTTTGGCATGGATAGTTGTTCAATTTGATGTTCCTGCAGGGGGTGTGATTGCTATAAGGTTCTGTTTCACTATCTTGGTTACTTTGATTTCTAGTCATCACTCTGCTTCTAATTAACTTTGGAACCTTGACTCAGATACTGACTACCCCAGGCCTCAGTTTTCATAACTGTAAAATGTAGGAGTTGGATTTAATGATATCTGAAGTGCCTCTCAGCTCATTCACCTGACATTCACTGAGCGCCTTCTCCTGTTTCAGGTATTGTGCCAGGTGCTGGAGACATTCATATATATATACATATATATATATATAAAACATTAGTCATAAAAACTTAACCAAAATTTACAGCAGAAATTGAGAGAGATCTGGCTGAACACACTTAGTTGCCCAAATTCTCACACTCTGCTAATGAGTAGTAATTAGAATTCAAATTGGCACATCCCCGTTGGAAAAGCAATTTGATAATATCTACAGTCTGTTCTCAACATAGCAACGAGAGCAATCCTGTTAGTACGAGTCAGATCACGTCATTCCTCTCAAAACTTTCAAGTGGTTCAATGTTTTCCTCAGTAAAAGCCAGATTGTTTCCAAAGGTCCATAAAGTTCTACATGACCTGCCTTACCCTGATCTGTCCTAACATGTTGTTGCTCATCAGTCTACTCAGGCACCTGGATTTGTTGTTATTTGTCAAACACACCAAGTATATTTCTGCCTGACAGCTATTCCACTTGTAGTTTCTTCTCCCTTGAATGTTCTTTCTCTGGACATCCTCGTTGCTTACTATCTTACCTCCTTTAGGTCTTTAAGTCATTTTTATACTGAGGTTTTTCCTGACCATCCTACTTAAAATTGCATCAACAGTGTACCTACCATGCCTCCTATTCTCTGCCTTCCCTGCTTTATTTTTCTCTATGGTATATATTGCTTTCTAACATACCATATACTGCTTAAAAAATGTGTTTGCCCTCTCTTCTCTAGTACACACTAGAATTTAAGCTTAAGGAGGGCATCATTGATGCCTCCCTAGCATGTAAAATATCTGGCATAAAGTAGATGTTCAAAATTTTTGAATATTGTTGAATAAATCACAGTATATGAAGTATATGTAACCTAGTATTTTCACTTCCAAATTTTTACACAAAGCAGCCCATACATGTGTAGACAAATATATATATATATATATATATAGATCAGTCTCTTTCTCTCTCTCTGCACACACACACACACACACACACACACACACACACACGAAAATCTTTATTGCACCATTTTCTGTAATAGGGAGAAATTAAGAAAAATCAAAATTCCAAAAATTCAATGGATAAATAAAATTTAGTCTATTTCTGTGTTGCAACATCATACAGTAGTTTAAAGTGAATGAACTAGATCTGGATCTCAATATAATCTTACCAGGTTGAATGAGGAAAGGAAGTTATGGAATAAAATCATTGTATAATACAATTTAAGTAAATTCTCATAACACGAATAATGCTATTTTAGATATGAATTAAAACCAAAATGTTAATGCACATAGGAATCTGCTATTTCATGAACTTTTTCGGTATTTAGGTAATATTTTTAAAGTGAATGAAAGAGAATAAGAACTAAGGCCCAACAGCGAAGTTAGCGATTTGCTTAAAATCATACTCATTGTTAATGGTAGAGCTGGGACCATATCTTTAGAATTCCCAACTGTATATTAAAAATATTTTCAATAACTTAGTTAAAAACTAGAAGAGTTTTAAAAATTATTAATCAGACTCTATTGCCTGAGAATGTCTGTACCTTAGTAAATATCTCAATACTTATAATTTATTCATCTCTGACATTTGAAAAAGTTATCCTTGGTATCAGATTTACATCAACTGGCTGAAAGAACAGTTCTGATTATTGTAATCTAAAATTTAAATCTATGACACACAGTAAAAGTGAAGTGGGTTAGAATGGAGCTTTTGTAAATTGGTTCACTTGGAGAGATCTGTATTACTCAGATTTAAATTATATGTGAACCTCACTGCTAATATTTTTCCATAACCTCATAGTTTTAAGTTTTAGAATTTAGTATTATTCAGAAAAAAAAAAAAAAAAATACATTTTGAAATTATGCAGCTCCCTCTGGTGGTACAAAATATATTTTTTTAATGCTTTCTTTTAAAAAATTAGAGACTAGTTTCCCTCTTTTAAGAGAAAACCAAAAACCATGCAAAAAGCAAATGCTTAATAGCAATCCTCATTTTCTTATCCTAGAACCAAATGGATATGCTGCTTCAGGAAATGCCAGATGAAGCTAGGTAAGAAGTTATCCAGGTGATTGTGGAAAATCTTGATTTAGTATCTAGAGGTTCTAAAATGCTGTGATATAGATGAAAATATTTCTCTTTTCCACGAATTGCCAGAGTTAGGTTTGTGACCCTAGAATTTAGTGTTTCAAGGGACTTTAAACAGTCATCTAATTCCTTGCCATGCTCATAAAAATTTGACTGTGTTTCAATCATCTTAGTATTTTCTTAAAAATTTCTGGAAATAGACTCATTTAGTGTGTGTAAAGAAATAGGCAAAGGTGATCAAAGGAAGCAGGAATGTTTAAACAATTACCTAATACCTACTGTTCGCTGCATATATGAAATATATGGTGTGTTTTGTTTTTTGTTTTTTTTAAAAAAGGACCTTCCAAAATAATTCTGCTGTGATTAGGCCATTGAGTCATAAGTCTAGTTTGAGTACTGCAAACTGAGCAATATGTGCAAAATGTGCAAGGGGCTCAAAAGACAGCAGTATTACACATAATGATTTGGTTGTTTCTTTTAAGTAAATAGTTCATACCCTTTTGTGATATTGTTATTGGAAATAGGGTGTATAATACAAGCTGTTTATTTCAGGCCCTTCATGTCATGGGAGAATGACTTATCTATGACATCTTTGCTATAGAGGTCATGTTGTATCATTATTCTCTGGTGTAATGTTTGCTTCAAGATAATGTAGTAGTAAAAAATAAAAATTGATGCTAATGTTTTATAATTTATTTTCAAAGGTAGAGAACTAGTTTGAAACAAGGCTTAGTCTTATTTTGTTCTTTTCTCCTGGGAAGAGAAGATTTGAAGACATCTGGAAAACAGAGTAGATAAATACTACTCTCTTATCTAAGCTAATACCTGATTAGAATAAACAGTTAAGTTTATCAACTCTTTCGATCACTAATATATTACTAAAGAATTAAAATCGAGATTAATAAATTAAAAATCAGGTTAGTAGTGTTCGAGAACAGGGCTGTGGGTTAAGTTGTGTGCTATTTTGTTTTGTTAGTATCCTAAAGTAGCCCATATATGGAGGGGAACAAGAAAGGTGGTTTTCATTAAATATTATAACAAAGGCATTGTGTGTCAGAAGACTCCGTCTTCTAAACATAGTCTTTATGAGGGACTAAGGACTTGTTTAGTTTCTGCTAAAGACTAAATTAGACGATTTGGCTTGAAAATGCAACAAGGGAAGTCTTATAAAATGAATGCTGCCACGTTATGGCCTTACTGACCCTCAGTGGTAAATGAAATCAGTAGGCAACTTTTTGATAAGGTTTAGAGCAGGATTTTACAACCTCGATACTATTGACATTTTGGGATGGATAATCCTGGGGGCTGTCATGTGCATTGCAGAATGTTTAGCTGCATCTTTGGCCTCTACCCACTAGATACCAATGGCACCCATCCCTACAGTTGTGACAGCCAAGCGTGTCTCCAGACATTTCCAGATGTTCCTTGGGGTAGTGACTGAAAAATCAAGAGACTAATTATGTCAATGTGTGATGACTGGCAGTAGAAACAGGTATAACCACTGATGTAGAAATACCAATGCCCATCTTTAAAGATGTTTAACTATCTAATTGCTGATTGAGTTAGTGATTTCCCCAACTAAATTTCATGTCTTTACTTTTTCAATAGAAATCTGTCTGTAGAATCTCATAATGGGCTGGGCACAGTGGCTCACACCTATAATCCCAGCACTTTGGGAGGCTGAGGTGGGTGGATCACCTGAGGTCAGGAGTTCGAGACCAGCCTGGCCAACATGGCAAAACCCCATCTCTACTAAAAATACAAAAATTAGTCGGGTGTGTTGGTACACGGATATAATCCCAACTACTTTAGAGGCTGAGACAGGAGAATTGCTTGAACCCACCCAGGAGGCAGTGGTTGCAGTGAGCCGAAAGCATGCCACTACACTCCAGCCTGGGTGACAGAATGAGACTCTGTCTCCAAAAAAAAAAAAAAAAAAATTATGACTGTTAATGTCATGATATTATATTCTCTGTAGTATTTTCATACTGAAGTTGGCATACACTCCAATGATTTAGAGACAAGCAGAAAGTATAGTTTATATACTAGAGGAGTGGTGCAGTGGAGATTAAAATCATTGGCTTTGGAGACAGTCAAACCTAGATTAAAATCCTATGTCTATCACTAGAATGATCTCAGACAAGTATACTTAACTTTTGTGAAACTCAGTTGTATGGTTGGATACAAATAATGATTCTTGCTAAGGGTAGCCCAGGAACTAAAAACTGAAATTGAAGTTAATTCAAATATTAGGTATAGATCCTAAGGCTAGAGTTATCTAGCCTGTTTTATCTTTTTTAGCATATTAATTTTCCTTCACAGTAGGAAGCGGAGTAATCTACAGTACATCTAATATATTGGATAACCATTAGTTTAGCCTTTTGTTCTGAAGACCAGATCATTTCCCAGTATTATTATCTTTTATATCTTAAGTACCTTCCACGTGGATCACTTTTAGAACTCAATAAAAGTACTTTAAAATTAGTAAATTCATTATCTTAAGGTAGATATTCAGAAGATATTTAAGCTCAGTTAATATTTATAAAATTGAACATGTTTTATTTTTATGTAAATGAACGTAAAAATGGAAGATGGAATATTCAGATTTACAATACATATTAAGTAAAGAAGAAAAATGCCTATATTACATTCATATGCTAATTATTATTTATTTAAGTTTATTTATTATACTTTAAGTTCTAGGATACATATGTAGAATATGCAGGTTTGTTATATAGGTATACGTGCCATGGTGGTTTGCTACACCCATCAACCCATTATCTACATTAGGTATTTCTCCTAATGCTATCCCTCCCCTAGCCTCCCATCCCCTGACAGGCCCTGGTATGTGATGTTCACCTCTCAGTGTCCATGTGTTCTCATTGTTCAACTCCCACTTATGAGTGAAAACGTGGTGTTTGGTTTTCTGTTTTTGTGTTAGTTTACTGAGAATGAAGGTTTCCAGCTTCATCCATGTCCCTCCAAATGACATGAACTCATCCTTTTTTTATGGCTGCATAGTATTCCATGGTATATATGTGCCACATTTTCTTTATCTAGTATATCACTGGTGGACATTTGTGTTGGTTCCAAGTCTTTGCTATTGTGAACAGTACTGCAGTAAACATATGTGTGCATGTGTCTTTATAGTAGAATGATTTATAAACCTTTGGGTATATACCCAGTAATGGGATCGCTGGGTCAAATGGTATTTCTGGTTCTAGATCCTTGAGGCATAGTCACACTGTCCTCCACAATGGTTGAAGTAATTTACACTCCTACCAACAGTGCAAAAGCATCCCTATTTCACCACATCCTCTCCAGCATCTGTTGTTTCCTAACTTTTTAATGATTGCCATTCTAACTGATGTGAGATGGTATCTTATTGTGGTTTTGATTTGCATTTCTCTAATGACCAGTGATGATGAGCTTTTTTTCATATGTTTGTTGGTCACATAAATGTCTTCTTTTGAGAAGTGTCTGTTCATATCCTTCACCTACTTTTTGATATTTCCTTCACCTACTTTTTGATGTCCTGTGTGTGTGTGTGTCTGTGTGTGTGTGTGTGTTTGTGTTTTAATTTAAGTTTTTTGTAGATTCTGGATATCAGCCCTTTGTTGTGATGGATAGATTGCAAAACTTTTCTCCCATCCTGTAGGTTGCCTGTTCACTCTGATGATAGTTTCTTTTGCTGAGCAGAAGCTGTTTACTTTAATTAGATCCCATTTGTCTGTTTTGGCTTTTGTTGCCATTGCTTTTGGTGTTTTAGTCATGAAGTCTTTGCCCATGCCTATGTTCTGAATGGTATTGCCTAGGTAAATGGTAAAACTTTCCAGGGTTTTTTATGGTTTTAGGTCTAACATTTAAGCCTTAAATCCATCTTGAGTTAATTTTTGTATAAAGTGTAAGGAAGGGGTCCAGTCTCAGTTTTCTGCATAGGGCTAGCCAGTTTTCCCAACACCATTTATTAAATAGGAAATACTTTCCCCATTGCTTGTTTTTGTCATGTTTGTCAAAGATCAGATGGTTGTAGACGTGTGATGTTATTTCTGAGGCCTCTGTTCTGTTCCATTGGTCTATATATCTATTTTGGTACCAGTACCATGCTGTTTTGGTTACTGTAGCCTTGTAGTATAGTTTTAAGTTAGGTAGCATGATGCCTCAAGCTTTGTTCTTTTTGCTTAGGATTGTCTTGGCTATGCGGGCTCTTTTTTGGTTCCACATGAAATTTAAAGTAGCTTTTTCCAATTCTGTGAAGAAAGTCAGTGATAGCTTGATGAGGATAGCATTGAATCTATAAATTACTTTGGGCAGTATGGCCATTTTCATGATATTGATTCTTCCTACCCATGACCATGGAATGTCTTTCCATTTGTTTCCTGTCGTATTTCCTTGAGCAGTGGTTTGTAGTTCACCTTGAAGAGGTCCTTCATATCTCTTGTAAGTTGGATTCCTAAGTATTTTATTCTCTTGGTAGCAATTGTGAATGGGAGTTCACTCATAATTTGGCTCTCTGCTTGTGTATTATTGGTGTATAGGAATGCTTGTGATTTTTGCACATTGATTTTGTATCCTGAGACTTTGCTGAAGTTGCTTATCAGCTTAAGGAGATTTGGGGCTAAGACGATGGGTTTTCTAAATATACAATCATGTCATCTGCAAACAGAGACAATTTGACTTCCTCTCTTTCTATTTGAATACCCATTATTTCTTTCTCTTGTCTGATTGCCCTGGCCAGAATTTCCAATACTGTGGTAAAAGAAAGCATCCTTGTCTTGTGCCGATTTTCAAAGGGAATGCTTCCAGCTTTTGCCCATTCAGTATGACATTGACTGTGGGTTTGTCATAAATAGCTCTTATTATTTTGAGATATGTTCCATCAATACCTAGTTTATTGAGAGTTTTTTAGCATGAAGGTTTGTTGCATTTTATCAAAGGCCTTTTCTCCATCTATTGAGATAATCATGTGATTTTTGTCATTGGTTCTGTTTATGTGATGGATTACGTTTATTGAGTTGCATATGTTGAACCATCCTTGCATCCCAGGGATGAAGCCGACTTGATCATGGTGGATAAGCTTTTTGATGTGCTGCTGGATTTGGCTTGTCAATACTTTATTGAGGAATTTTGAATCGACATTCATCAGGGATATTGGCCTGAAATTTTCTTTTTTTTGTTGTGTCTTTGCCAGGTTTTGGAATCAGGATGATGCTGGCCTTGTAAAATGAGTTAGGGAGGAGTCCCTCTTTTTGTGTTGTTTGGAATAATTTCAGAAGGAATGGTATCAGCTTCTCTTTGTACCTCTGGTAGAATTTGGCTGTTAATCTGTCTGGTTCTGGGCTTTTTTTGGTTGGTAGGCTGTTAATTACTACCTGAATTTCAGAACTTGTTATTGGTCTATTCAGGGATTCAACTTCTTCCTACTTTAGTCTTGAGAAGGTGTGTGTGTCCAGGAATTTATCCATTTCTTCTAAATTTTCTAGTTTATTTGTGTAGAGGTGTTTATTGTATTCTCTGATGGTAGTTTGTATTTCTGTGGGATCAGTGGTGATATCCCCTTTATCACTTTTTGTTGTGTCATTTGTTTCTTCTCTCTTTCCTTCTTTATTATTCTGGCTAGCAGTCTATCTATTTTGTTGATCTCTTCAGCACACCAGCTCCTGGATTCATTGATTTTTTGAAGGGTTTTCACGTCTCTATCTCCTTCAGTTCTGCTCTGATCTTAGTTATTTCTTGTGTTCTGCTAGCTTTTGCATTTGTTTGCTCTTACTTCTCTAATTCTTTTAATTGTGATATTAGGGTGTTGATTTTAGATCATTCCTGCTTTCTCCCGTGGCATTTAGTGCTATAAGTTTCCCTCTGAACACTGCTTTAGCTGTGTCCCTGATATTCTGGTACATTGTGTCTTTGTTCTCATTGGTTTCAAATAGCTTATTTATTTCTGATTTAATTTCATTATTCACCCAGTAGTCATTCAGGAGCAGGTTGTTCAGCTTACATGTAGTTGTGTGGTTTTGAATGAGTTTCTTAATCCTGAGTTCTAATTTGATTGCACTTTGGTATGAGAAACTGTTTGTTATGATTTCTGTTCTTTTGCATTTGCTGAGGAGTGTTTTACTTCGTATTATGTGCTCAAGTTTAGAGTAAGTGTGATGTGGTTCTGAGAAGAATGTATATTCTATTGATTTGTGGTGGAGAGTTCTGTAGATGTCTATTAGGTCTGCTTGGTCCAGAGCTGAGTTCAAGTCCTGAATATCTTTTTTAATTTTCCATCTCATTGATCTGTCTAATATTGACAGTGGGGTGTTGAAGTCTCCCACTATTATTGTATGGGAGTCTAAGTCTCTTTGTAGGTCTCAACTTGCTTTATGAATCTGGGTGCTCCTATATTGGGTGCAGATATATTTAGGATAGTTAGCTCTTCTTGTTGCATTGATCCCTTTACCATTATGTAATGCCCATCTTTTTTTTTTTTTTTTAATCTTTGTTAGTTTAAAGTCTGTTTTATCAGAGACTAGGATTGCAATGCCTGCTTTTTTTTTTTTCTTTCTGTTTGCTTGGTACATATTCCTCCATCCCTTTATTTTGAGCCTATATATATCTTTGTATGTGAGATGGTCTCCTGAATACAGCACACCGGTAGGTCTTGACTTTTATCCAATTTTCCAGTCTGTATCTTTTAATTGGGGCATTCAGGCCGTTTGCATTTAAAGTTAATATTGTTAATTGTGAATTTGATCCTGTCATTATGATGCTTGCTGGTTATTTTGCCTGTTAGTTGATGCTGTTTCTTCATAGTGTCAATGGTCTTTACAATTTGGTGTATTTTTGTGGTGGCTAGTACTGGTTTTTTGTTTTTTTTCATGTTTAATGCTTCCTTCAGGAGCTCTTGTAAGGCAGGCCTGGTGGTGACAAAATTTCTCAGCATTTGCTTGTCTGTAAAGGAGTTTATTTCTCCTTTGCTTATGAAGCTTAATTTTGCTGGATATGAAATTCTGGGTTGAAAATTCTTTTCTCTAATATTGTTGAATATTGGCCCCCACTCTCTTCTGGCTTTTAGGGTTTCTTCAGAAAGATCTGCTGTTAGTCTGATGGGCTTCCCTTTGTGGGTAACCTGACCTTTCTCTCTGGCTGCCCTTAACATTTTTTCCTTCATTTCTACCTTGGTGAATCTGACTTGGGGTTTCTCTTCTCGAGGAGTATCTTTATGGTGTTCTCTATATTTCCTGAATTTGAATGTTGGCCTGTCTTGCTAGGTTGGGGACGTTCTCCTGGATAATATCCTGAAGAGTGTTTTCCAACTTGGTTACTTTCTCCACGTCACTTTTAGGTATGCCAGTAAAATGTAGGTTAGGTATTTTCATGTAGTCCCATATTACTTGGATGCTTTGTTCATTCCATTTCATTCTTTTTTTCTCTAATCTTGTCTTCATGCTTTACTTCATTAAGTCGATCTTCAATCTCTGATATCCTTTCTTCTGCTTGACCGATTTGGCTATTGATACTTGTGTGTGCTTCACAAAGTTCTTCTGCTCTGTTTTTCATCTCCATCATGACATTTATGTTTTTCTCTAACCTGGGTATTGTAGTTAGCAATTCCTCTAACCTTTTTTCAAGGTTCTTAGCTTCCTTGCATTGGGTTAGAACATGCTCCTTTAGCTCAGAGGAGTTTGTTATTACCCACATTCTGAAGCCTACTTCTGTCAATTCATCAAACTCATTCTCCATCCTGTTTTTCTCCCTTTCTGGCAAGGAGTTGTGATCCTTTGGAGGAGAAGAGGCATTCTGGTTTTTGGAATTTTCAGCATTTTTGCAGTGGTTTTACCTGTTCTTCATGGATTTATCTACCTTTGGTCTTTGATGCTGGTGACTTGTAGATGGTGTTTCTGTGTGTACATTCTTTTTGTTGATGTTGATGCTGTTCCTTTCTGTTCATTAGTTTTCCTTCTAACAGTCAGGCTCTTCTCCTGCTGGTCTGCTAGAGTTTGCTGGAAGTTCACTCCAGACCCTGTTTGCCTGGTTATCATGAGTAGAGGCTGCAGAACAGCAAATATTGCTGCCTGTTTCTTCCTCTGGAAGCTTTATTCCAGAGGGGCACCCACCAGATGTCAGCTGGAGCTCTCCTGTATGAGACCCCTGCTGGGAGGTGTCTCCCAATCTGGAGGCATGGGGGTCAGGGACCGACTTGAGGTGGCAGTCTCTCCCTTAGCAGAGCTCGACCACTGTTCTGGGAGACCTGCTGCTCTCTTCAGAGCCAGTAGGCAGGAACTTTTAACTCTGCTACAGCTGTGCCCACAGCCCCTTCCCCCTGGTGCTCTGCCCAAGGGAGATGGGAGTTTTATCTATAAGCCCCTTACTAGGGCTGCTGCCTTTCAGAGATGCCCTGCCCAGAGAGGAAGTATCTAGAGAGGCAGTCTGGCTACAACAGCTTTGCGGAGCTGCAGTGGGCTCCACCCAGTTTGAACTTCCAGGCAGCTTTATTTGCACTGTGAGTGGAAAACTGCCTACTCAAGCCTCAGCAGTGGTGGACACCCCTCCCCCAACCAAGCTCCACTGTCACAGGTCCACTTCATACTGCTGTGCTGGCAGCTAGAATTTCAAGCTAGTGGTTCTTAGCTTGCTGGGCTCCATGGGGATGGGACCCATTGAGCTAGACCACGTGACTCCCTGGCTTCAGCCCCCTTTCCAGCACAGTGAATGGTTCTGTCTTGCTGGCATTCCAGGCGCCACTGAGGTATGAAAAAAAAAACTCCTGCAGCTAGCTCGGTGTCTGTCCAAATGGCCACCCAGGTTTGTGCTTGAATCCCAGGACCCTGCTGGCATAGACACCCAAGGGAATCTCCAGGTCTGCGGGTTGTGAAGACCATGGGAAAAGCGTCGTATCTGGGGCTGGATTGCAGCATCCCTCACGGCACAGTCCCTCAAGACTTCCTTTGGCTAGGGTAGGGAGTTCCCCGACCCCTTGCACTTTCCAGGTGAGGTGGTACCCCACCCTGCTTTGGCTCACTCTCCATGGGCTGCACCCACTCTAACCAGTCCCACTGAGATGAACTGGTTACCTCAGTTGGAAATGCAGAAATCAGCCACCTTCTGCATTGGTCTTGCTGGGAGCTGCAGACTGGAGCTGTTCCTATTTGGCCATCTTGCCAGCCACCAACTGCTAATTATTTTTAAGTTGTAGCCTTGATCTCAATATGGAACTACCACAGGGTCACATAGATTCTCTTGGCACAAATGTTACTTCCATGGAACAAGTAGAGGTTGGATTTTATCTTTGCTGTTGTGTGTTTGATGTGTATTGAAGTAATTTAGGATATATACATATATATATATAAAATATATCGTATATAATTTAAACATGTTGTATAAATTAAATATAAGTATATATTCACCTTTTATAAAGAGTATTTTTCTACTGTAATATATCATAAATCAGAAAAATATGATCAGCCTTTAGCTCTGTAATGATGGGAATTTTCTATTTGCATGCACATTTTGTTTGGATATAGAATTTGCTCCCCTTTATAGCTTCTGCTCTATTAAGAGCTTCATTTTTTTCTGAAAAGTTTAAAAAATTAAACTCCTAATGTTGATTTTAGTGTGAATATTTGAGGCAGGATTTTAAATCATATTTAAAATGTGAACTATTTAAAATATTAGTGTTACGTGATGGTTACTATGGGACTGAACGAAGGGGGACGAATGCAGAAATGAAAACAAAGATGAAAGGATTTGTTTTAAAGAAGGGGTTGGGGGCTCCTTGCTTCTAGTGAGCAAAGGCAGCCCTGAGCTTCTACAGTCCTTCTTCTTTATTTATTTATTTATTGAGACGGAGTCTCACTCTGTCGCCCAGGCTGGAGTGCAGTGGCACGATCTCGGCTCATTGCAAACTCCACCTCCTGGGTTCACGCCATTCTCCTGCCTCAGCCTCCCAAGTAGCTGGGACTACAGGTGCCCACCACCACGCCTGGCTAATTTTTTGTATTTTTAGTAGAGACGGGGTTTTACCATGTTAGCCAGAATGGTCTCGATTTCCTGACCTCGTGATCCGCCCATCTTGGCTTCCCAAAGTGCTGGGACAACAGGCGTGAGCCACCTTGCCAGCCGCCCTTCGTGTTTATTGGGTAGAAAGAACAGGGAGGAGGAGGTAACAATTGATCAGTTGTTTGATTGATCACAGGTTCACATTATTGCTAACAGGCTTCAGATATGCCTATTCACAAGAAACACTTGTGCCTGGGTGGTGACTGCCCTCAGCATTCCTTCTGGGTGGCAGATGCAGTTTGGCAATTTACCAATATCCTGCTTTCATGAGTAAACAGTTTGCTGTTTATTCATATAGCCTCCAGTGGTGTACTGAGTTGATCGCGACCCTCATTCTTTCGGCCTTCAACAGTGTTACATATTTTTCACTGCTTTGGTGACTTGTAAAATTTGCTTTCTCTAGGATGAACTATCACAGAGACTTGCTCTTTTCCATGATTGAATGTAATTTAAAGAGCTACTGCTTCTGTTTGCTTCACTTGCTTCTGAAACATTCTTTGTTTGTATAGGTAAGTTATACTCCACTTACAATAAGAATACTATATATGTCAGAATGCTTTTTTGCCTAAACACTGTTTATATATAATGCTTTCTTTTGCCTTGCTATACTTTTCAATACATTAAGAAATTCCAGGGAGTTTCCATCTTGACAGATTTTATATATAGTTCTATATATTATATGTAAAAGTATGAGGGATGTATTTTTGACAGAGCTAGAATTAGCTTCTTGTATCTTAACCATGCTTCCTCAAAAGTTAGATAAAAAATTCAGCACCAAAGTGTTACAAAGTACTTCATACAGAATGGAGTACAGAATAAAAGTTTTGGGATTTTAAAAATTCAAAGTAGTTTTAAATCTGTCTGCAGTGAGACGTGATACATAAAAATAAAGGCATGGAAACATGTTTATTTAATGTTTACATAGTCAAAATCACCTCATTTAGTGTCATACAATGGGTATGACGTATTTTTGTTTTGTGTTTTTTGTTTCTGTTATCCAAGCAGAAATGCAGTTGACTTTAATCTGTATTTATCAGCTTTTAAATTTAAATTAGTTTTAGAATTTTCAACCAGTAATGTAGTAATGACTATTTAAATTCCTTAAATTAAAGGCAGTTCCATTGATAATGTTCCTACTTAACTAGAAAGAAATATGCAACATTAAACCAGAGAAATTAAGGTTTGTTCAGTTTTACAATTTTCTGTTTGCTAAATATCATTGTTAAGACTCTCCCCAAAATTTAACTTTTCATACTTCGAATGAAATTGTGAAACACATTTTAATGATTATCCTATTTCTACTCAACCCTTATCATGCTGTATTTGTATTTTATTTTATTTTTAGTAGAGATGGGGTCTCACAATGTTGGCCAGGCTGGTCTCGCACTACTGACCTCAAGCGATCCTTATGCCTCGGCCTCCCAAATTGCTGGGATTACAAGTGTGAGCCACCACACCCGACCTGTATTTTAAAAGGAGGTTAATTCATATGGTATTAATATAATTTACTTATCATACACATTTTTTCATAAGATTATTGACTGATTTCCATGACTCTTAACCTGTGTTTTTAAACCAACTGACAAAATAACAATGAGAACAAAACTGAATCAACTCAAGTTACATGTACTAGAATTCCTGGTTAAATGTGTTCATTCTTTTAAAACAACTCTTTAATAACTGGAAAAAATGAAGTGGACAATAAATACCTTAAATGTTTTGCTCAGACATGTGAATTACATCCAGCTCAATGGAAGTTGGGAGCATAACATGGGGTTATTGTGGGGACACAAAAGTTATAAGACTGTAAAGAAGAACAAATTCTGGAAGGCCAGGATCCTTGAGTTTAAAAACAAAATGACCAGTTGTATTACTTGTCATCTCCTCAGGAATACCTATATTTTACCCAGATAAAATTAACAAATTCACATGAGTATGCAATTTTCTGATATAACATTCTCAAATGTGGAGAAGTGATGAAGTTTTATTTTAGCAAGTATGCTGCTACTAATCTAGGTTAAGTAAGTTAGATGTTTTTTCTTATTTACTGCAAGATTGATCCATGAACAAATTCCAATAGTTTGTGAAGTTCTATTGAAGAGCAGATCTGTTTAGAAAATCTTTTCATTGTAAGTCATGAAGGCCTTCAAAGTGCAATTGCAGAGAGAGTTCTTTGCTAATTGTTCACTATTCATATATGGTGTTTCCCACCATGTATGAGAACATGTATGAGTGAAGACTATATTCACTGATTAATGAAATGAGAAATTATACTTTTAGAAATTTGGGTTAAACTTATTTAAATATGTTTGATTTAAATATGATTACTATTTAAATATGATTACTGAATGATTGTGACCTCCATGCTGGAATCTTCTATTTTGTTTATTTTTTTTTTAATTTATTTATTATTATTGTACTTTAAGTTGTAGGGTACATGTGCATAACGTGCATGTTTGTTACACATGTATACTTGTGCCATGTTGGTGTGCTGCACCCATCAACTCGTCATTTACATCAGGTATAACTCCCAATGCAATCCCTCCCCCCTCCCCCCTCCCCATGATAGGCCCCTGTGTGTGATGTTCCCCTTCCTGAGTCCAAGTGATCTCATTGATCAGTTCCCACCTATGAGTGAGAACATGCGGTGTTTGGTTTTCTGTTCTTGTGATAGTTTGCTAAGAATGATGGTTTCCAGCTGCATCCATGTCCCTACAAAGGATGCAAACTCATCCTTTTTGATGGCTGCATAGTATTCCATGGTGTATATGTGCCACATTTTCTTAATCCAATCTGTCACTGATGGACATTTGGGTTGATTCCAAGTCTTTGCTATTGTGAATAGTGCTGCAATAAACATACGTGTGCATGTGTCTTTATAGCAGCATAATTTATAATCCTTTGGGTATATACCCAGTAATGGGATGGCTGGGTCATATGGTACATCTAGTTCTAGATCCTTGAGGAATCGCCATACTGTTTTCCATAATGGTTGAACTAGTTTACAATCCCACCAACAGTGTAAAAGTGTTCCTATTTCTCCACATCCTCTCCAGCACGTGTTGTTTCCTGACTTTTTAATGATCGCCATTCTAACTGGTGTGAGATGGTATCTCATTGTGGTTTAGATTTGCATTTCTCTGATGGCCAGTGATGATGAGCATTTTTTCATGTGTCTGTTGGCTGTATGAATGTCTTCTTTTGAGAAATGTCTGTTCATATCCTTTGCCCACTTTTTGATGGGGTTGTTTGTTTTTTTCTTGTAAATTTGTTTGAGTTCTTTGTAGGTTCTGGATATTAGCCCTTTGTCAGATGAGTAGATTGCAAAAATTTTCTCCCATTCTGTAGGTTGCCTGTTCACTCTGATGGTAGTTTCTTTTGCTGTGCAGAAGCTCTTTAATTTAATGAGATCCCATTTGTCAATTTTGGCTTTTGCTGCCGTTGCTTTTGGTGTTTTAGACATGAAGTCTTTGCCCATGCCTATGTCCTGAATGGTACTACCTAGGTTTTCCTCTAGGATTTTTATGGTATTAGGTCTAACATTTAAGTCTCTAATCCATCTTGAATTAATTTTCGCATAAGGAGTAAGGAAAGGATCCAGTTTCAGCTTTCTACTTATGGCTAGCCAATTTTCCCAGCACCATTTATTAAATAGGGAATCCTTTCCCCATTTCTTGTTTCTCTCAGGTTTGTCAAAGATCAGATGGCTGTAGATGTGTGGTATTATTTCTGAGGACTCTGTTCTGTTCCATTGGTCTATATCTCTGTTTTGGTACCAGTACCATGCTGTTTTGGTTACTGTAGCCTTGTAGTATAGTTTGAAGTCAGGTAGCGTGATGCCTCCAGCTTTGTTCTTTTGACGTAGGATTGTCTTGGAGATGTGGGCTCTTTTTTGGTTCCATATGAACTTTAAAGCAGTTTTTTCCAATTCTGTGAAGAAACTCATTGGTAGCTTGATGGGGATGGCATTGAATCTATAAATTACCTTGGGCAGTATGGCCATTTTCACGATATTGATTCTTCCTATCCATGAGCATGGTATGCTCTTCCATTTGTTTGTGTCCTCTTTTATTTCACTGAGCAGTGGTTTGTAGTTCTCCTTGAAGAGGTCCTTTACATCCCTTGTAAGTTGGATTCCTAGGTATTTTATTCTCTTTGAAGCAATTGTGAATGGAAGTTCATTCCTGATTTGACTCTCTGTTTGTCTGTTACTGGTGTATAAGAATGCTTGTGATTTTTGCACATTAATTTTGTATCCTGAGACTTTGCTGAAGTTGCTTATCAGCTTAAGGAGATTTTGGGCTGAGACAATGGGGTTTTCTAAATATACAATCATGTCATCTGCAAACAGGGACAGTTTGACTTCTTCTTTTCCTAACTGAATACCCTTGATTTCTTTCTCTTGCCTGATTGCCCTAGCCAGAACTTCCAACACTATGTTGAATAGGAGTGGTGAGAGAGGGCATCCCTGTCTTGTGCCAGTTTTCAAAGGGAATTTTTCCAGTTTTTGCCCATTCAGTATGACATTGGCTGTGGGTTTGTCATAAATAGCTGTTATTATTTTGAGGTACGTTCCATCAATACCGAATTTATTGAGCGTTTTTAGCATGAAGGGCTGTTGAATTTTGTCAAAAGCCTTTTCTGCATCTATTGAGATAATCATGTGTTTCTTGTCTTTGGTTCTGTTTATATGCTGGATTATGTTTATTGATTTGCGAATGTTGAACCAGCCTTGCATCCCAGGGATGAAGTCCACTTGATCATGGTGGATAAGCTTTTTGATGTGTTGCTGAATCCGGTTTGCCAGTATTTTATTGAGGATTTTTGCATCGATGTTCATCAGGGATATTGGTCTAAAATTCTCTTTTTTTGTTGTGTCTCTGCCAGGCTTTGGTATCAGGATGATGTTGGCCTCATCAAATGAGTTAGGGAGGATTCCCTCTTTTTCTATTGATTGGAATAGTTTCAGAAGGAATGGTACCAACTCCTCCTTGTACCTCTGGTAGAATTCAGCTGTGAATCCATCTGGTCCTGGACTTTTTTTGGTTGGTAGGCTATTAATTATTGCCTCAATTTCAGAGCCTGCTCTTGGTCTATTCAGGGATTCAACTTCTTCCTGGTTTGGTCTTGGAAGAGTGTAAGTGTCCAGGAAATTATCCATTTCTTCTAGATTTTCCAGTTTATTTGCGTAGAGGTGTTTATAGTATTCTCTGATGGTAGTTTGTATTTCTGTGGGGTCGGTGGTGATATCCCCTTTATCATTTTAATTGCGTCGATTTGATTCTTCTCTCTTTTCTTCTTAATTAGTCTTGCTAGTGGTCTGTCAATTTTGTTGATCTTTTCAAAAAACCAACTCTTGGATTCATTGATTTTTTGGACAGTTTTTTGTGTCTCTATCTCCTTCAGTTCTGCTCTGATCTTAGTTATTTCTTGCCTTCTGCTAGCTTTCGAATGTGTTTGCTCTTGCTTCTCCAGTTCTTTTAATTGTGATGTTAGAGTGTCAATTTTAGATCTTTCCTGCTTTCTCTTGTGAGCATTTAGTGCTATAAATTTCCCTCTACACACTGCTTTAAATGTGTCCCAGAGATTCTGGTATGTTGTATCTTTGTTCTCATTGGTTTCAAAGAACGTCTTTATTTCTGCCTTCATTTCGTTATGTACCCAGTAGTCATTCAGGAGCAGGTTGTTCAGTTTCCATGTAGTTGAGCGGTTTGGATTGAGTTTCTTAGTCCTGAGTTCTAGTTTGATTGCACTGTGGTCTGAGAGACAGTTTGTTATAATTTCTGTTCTTGTACATTTGCTGAGGAGTGCTTTACTTCCAATTACGTGGTCGATTTTGGAGTAAGTACAATGTGGTGCTGAGAAGAATGTATATTCTGTTGATTTGGGGTGGAGAGTTCTATAGATGTCTATTAGGTCTGCTTGCTGCAGAGATGAGTTCAATTCCTGGATATCCTTGTTAACTTTCTGTCTCGTTGATCTGTCTAATGTTGACAGTGGAGTGTTGAAGTCTCCCATTATTATTGTATGGGAGTCTAAGTCTCTTTGTAAGTCTCTAAGGACTTGCTTTATGAATCTGGGTGCTTCTGTATTGGGTGCATATATATTTAGGATAGTTAGCTCTTCCTGTTGAATTGATCCCTTTACCATTATTTAATGGCCTTCTTTGTCTCTTTTGATCTTTGATGGTTTAAAGTCTGTTTTATCAGAGACTAGGATTGCAACCCCCGCTTTTTTTTGTTCTCCATTTGCTTGGTAAATCTTCCTCCATCCCTTTATTTTGAGCCTATGTATGTCTCTGCGTGTGAGATGGGTCTCCTGAATACAGCAGACTGATGGGTCTTGACTCTTTATCCAGTTTGCCAGTCTGTGTCTTTTAATTGGAGCATTTAGTCCATTTACATTTAAGGTTAAGATTGTTATGTGTGAACTTGATCCTGCCATTATGATATTAACTGGTTATTTTGCTTGTTAGTTGATGCAGTTTCTTCCTAGCCTCGATGGTCTTTACATTTTGGCATGTTTTTGCAATGGCTGGTACCGGTTGTTCCTTTCCATGTTTAGTGCTTCCTTCAGGGTCTCTTGTAAGGCAGGCGTAGTGGTGACAAAATCTCTAAGCATTTGCTTATCTGTAAAGGATTTTATTTCTCCTTCACTTATGAAACTTAGTTTGGCTGGATATGAAATTCTGGGTTTAAAATTCTTTTCTTTAAGAATGTTGAATATTGGCCCCCACTCTCTTCTGGCTTGGAGAGTTTCTGCTGAGAGATCTGCTGTTAGTCTGATGGGCTTCCCTTTGTGGGTAACCCGACCTTTCTGTCTGGCTGCCCTTAAGATTTTTTCCTTCATTTCAACTTTGGTGAATCTGGCAATTATGTGTCTTGGAGTTGCTCTTCTCGAGGAGTATCTTTGTGGCGTTCTCTGTATTTCCTGGATTTGAATGTTGGCCTGCCCTACTAGGTTGGGGAAGTTCTCCTGGATGATATCCTGAAGAGTGTTTTCCAACTTGGTTCCATTTTCCCCCTCACTTTCAGGCACCCCAATCAGACGTAGATTTGGTCTTTTTACATAATCCCATACTTCTTGCAGGCTTTGTTCATTTCTTTTTCTTCTTTTTTCTTTTGGTTTCTCTTCTCGCTTCATTTCATTCATTTGATCCTCAATCGCAGATACTCTTTCTTCCAGTTGATCGAGTCGGTTACTGAAGCTTGTGCATTTGTCACGTATTTCTCGTGTCATGGTTTTCATCTCTTTCATTTCGTTTATGACCTTCTCTGCATTAATTACTCTAGCCATCAATTCTTCCACTTTTTTTTCAAGATTTTTAGCTTCTTTGCGCTGGGTACGTAATTCCTCCTTTAGCTCTGAGAAATTTGATGGACTGCAGCCTTCTTCTCTCATCTCGTCAAAGTCATTCTCCGTCCAGCTTTGATCCGTTGCTGGTGATGAGCTGCGCTCCTTTGCCGGGGGAGATGCGCTCTTATTTTTTGAATTTCCAGCTTTTCTGCCCTGCTTTTTCCCCATCTTTGTGGTTTTATCTGCCTCTGGTCTTTGATGATGGTGACGTACTGATGGGGTTTTGGTGTAGGTGTCCTTCCTGTTTGATAGTTTTCCTTCTAACAGTCAGGACCCTCAGCTGTAGGTCTGTTGGAGATTGCTTGAGGTCCACTCCAGAACCTGTTTGCCTGGGTATCAGCAGCAGAGGCTGCAGAAGATAGAATATTTCTGAACAGCGAGTGTACCTGTCTGATTCTTGCTTTGGAAGCTTCCTCTCAGGGGTGTACTCCACCCTGTGAGGTGTGGGGTATCAGACTGCCCCTAGTGGGGGATGTCTCCCAGTTAGGCTGCTCAGGGGTCAGGGACCCACTTGAGCAGGGAGTCTGTCCCTTCTCAGATCTCAACCTCCGTGTTGGGAGATCCACTGCTCTCTTCAAAGCTGTCAGACAGAGTCTTTTGCGTCTGCAGAGTTTTCTGCTGCTTTTGTTGTTGTATAGTTGTGCCCTGTCCCCAGAGGTGGAGTCTACAGAGACAGGCAGGTTTCCTTGAGCTGCTGTGAGCTCCACCCAGTTCGAGCTTCCCAGCAGCTTTGTTTACCTACTTAAGCCTCAGCAATGGCGGGCGCCCCTCACCCAGCCTCGCTGCTGCCTTGCCGCTAGATCCAGACTGTTGTGCTAGCAATGAGGGAGGCTCCGTGGGTGTGGGACCCTCCCGGCCAGGTGTGGGATATGATCTCCTGGTGTGCCTGTTTGCTTAAAGCGCAGTATTGGGGTGGGAGTTACCCGATTTTCCAGGTGTTGTGTGTCTCAGTTCCCCTGGCTAGGGAAAGGGATTCCCTTCCCCCTTGCGCTTCCCAGGTGAGGCAATGCCTCGCCCTGCTTCAGCTCTCGCTGGTCGGGCTGCAGCAGCTGACCAGCACCGATCTTCCGGCACTCCCCAGTGAGAAGAACCCAGTACCTCAGTTGAAAATGCAGAAATCACCGGTCTTCTGTGTCGCTCGCGCTGGGAGTTGGAGACTGGAGCTGTTCCTATTTGGCCATCTTGCTCCGCCCTCTCTATTTTGTTTATAGTTGATGCCTTGTCCTTTCTACTTAAAGGGTAAGTTTGTTTTTGTTTTAGCCATAAAAGAGATTATGGCACGCTAAAATTTCTATGGAATATAGAGTTTTCTTACTTTCCATTGTTAGAAATTGTGTAGTTTCTGTTCTTTTGACTTTAATAAACATTGTTAAATTGTCAGTACCACTTACTTAAATGTACATGATTTTGATCTAAAGATAACTGCTCATGCTTTTAGTTTATAGTCCTGTCATATTTGTCTTTTAAAAAATATTGATAGACACCAAGTTTTACTTTTAGATGCACCTATTATCTTACAAATGTAACAAAAATTCCTTTCTTAGAATTTGTTCTTAAACCAATAGCACCACAACCTGTGACCTCTTATGTTTTTAGTATAATTACATTTCTAATTTGATAATTGATTTAATAATTGAAAAGTAGTACATGTCAGACTATACTGTCATGAAAAACAGACATCATAGCACCTTTCATTTACCTTGTTTTAGTTCCCCATCAATCTTATTTTCTCCTGATTTTTTTTCTTATGTATTTGATTGTGTCATTTATTTCAATATATAAGGTCAAATGCTCAGAAAAATGTTGCTGTACCTTCATCCTTTAGACAATGTGGCTGACAAAAATTACTTCCCTACTCATATGCTTATATACCTGAAATCTTCCACCTTCCAGTGAACCATTTTAGGTAAACTTTCTGGGCTGGATTATTTTGCCTGGTTAACTTATTACCAATGGTTCCTACAGAGAGGAAACAGGAGTAGGAGATGGAACAAGTAATTATGATCAGAGATGAGTTTGCTTTATAGTTTAGAAAGTTATAGGAAAGGACCATCTGGACTATCTGAACAGAAATTTAAGGGTACTAGCTATCTATGGATAAAGTAAGAACCTAAGATTGCTAGGATGCAAAGAAAATAACAACAACAACAAAAAAAACTGAGCTTAATTTGCTATAGATTAAATGAAGCTAGTAGATAACAGTTTCAAAATAAAGTCTAAATTGGCTCTTGTGTAGACTGTAGAGGAAAAAGTCCTGGTTCTGACTTACAATAATTTCATGTAAAGTGTAGACCTAGCTCTGATACTAACTTCTAACTTGGATAATACTTTACCCATTTCTGGGCCTTACATCCCCTTTCTGCAGATTTTTTCAGAGTACATTGGTTGCATTACCCCAAATGGTAATAGAAAAGAATGAAGGGAATGCACTGAACTAGTGAAATACTGCACTTACCCCAAAACTCACTACCATTACCACCAAAAGAATTCTAAATTTGGTATTACGGTGTTATGGACCTTTGCATTTTTCTTTCTCCAAAGACATAGAAACTATCTAGTTTAACCCCACCTCCCATTTTACAGAAGAGGAGAGTGAACAACAGAGAGATTCGGATCCACCACATTAATTGAGCACCTATTTATGTTAGGAACTGATCTGGACTTTAATATATTATAGTTTATTTAATCATCAAAAGAATCCTTTGTGCAAGGTGGGGTGATTGTTATTTTGATTTTTAGAAAACGGGAAATAGGCTGACAATTTAAGTAGATGGCATGGATTCATACAGCTAAGAAACAGCTGGGATTTGATCACAGCTATGTCTCATTTCAAATCTATATCACACCTTGTCTTAATCCTCATCCATAATGCTATTCGAAGTGTATCATGTGCTAATTTTTTTTGCTGAGACAGACACTGAAAACTACTAGTAAAATGATTGATTGAAGGTAGTTCATCCAGAGACAAGCAAGTATTTCGCAGAATGTTTCAAGGTGAAGATTGTTTCTTTTTTCCACCTTGTGAATTGTCAGAAAAATAAGACTTTCCTTCCTTGGAAATCACAGCAGTTTTTCCACAAGTTAACAAATGGAATCAATTTGTTACAAAGTTAACTAAGTTGTATTCATACTCAAGCTTTTCATTTTCCACACTGGGAAATGCTCTCAAGCAGGAAGATTTATTGGTAAAATAATTCAACTGAAATTTCCAAAATGAAATATATTGTTATTGCCTATATTCTTGTAAATATACTGCTTCCTTACTGTAGTAGGTACAAAGTTGTTGAAAGTGCCTTGCTACAAATAAATGACTAAAGTGCCCGTGGTACTTAATAAGTAGTTTAGACATTAACTGCTAATCCATTTTGTCTACCAGACAGCTGAAAGCCTTCCAACTTCAGTTAGAAAAGTCCAAATTGAATGTTAAAGGGACATTTATTCGTGTAAAATGTATTACCTGGACTGTTTTATGTTCTTACATTTTGTAAGGGAAGAAAAAAAATTCTTCGTTTAATATGTTGGTTGGTCATTAAGGTTCTTAAATTTTGTAAGGGAAGAAAAAAATTCTTCATTTAATATGTTGCTTGGTCATTAAAGTTAGGTCCCATATTCCAAATGAAGGTTCATAAGATGAACTCTGTATACATATTTCTTAGAAATCTTGCTCAAACTTGATCGTGCTGGAACTTGCTATGTTTAGCTTTAAATTTATCAAAATGACATGAAATAATTGTGAGGAAAAGATAAAAACATTAAAAAAAACATAGCATGGTGATTTTGCCACTTAAAGGGATTTGGCTGTTGAAGTAGTAATCAACAAGGGTTTTCTCTGTGGAATTTTGAATGTTGTTTAGATTCAATCAGACATAAAGTCTAAGAACAAATCTGGGGTTAAATGAAAAGGAGAAAGCAATGATGGAGGATGCTTTTCTAGGTAAAGGGGGGAAAAGAAAAATTTCAAATTGTTATAATCTGTTGAGATTTGCTAGCTTAATATGCTTTTTTGAGACCCTCCAGTTGGAAATGCCCATTTACAGAATAAATAATTTTGAATCTGAAGCTAAATTTTTTTGTTTCTATGCGTGACACTTATTGTAAGCCTCATAGAGAATAAGCATTGCTTAGCTAGGGTGAGGATAGTGACATCATCCCACTGTAAGAGACTAGACATTATCTTGCTTCCTTTTAACTCACCAGGAAGGCCTGGCCATACATAAAGATTTTTGATATAAATCTCCAAATAAAACCATACCTGAGCCATCCCAATTCTTCTGAACCTGGGTATATAAGGATAGAGGGTGAGAGAGAAGTTCACAGTGGCAACACTCATTGAAGTGGAAACTTTTCACAATATCTATGTATTCAGCACCTATAATGCACAAAACTCAAAGTTATTTTTACTATTCTGCCCAGAAGAGTGTTTCATAATTCAAAATATTTAAAGATTTTGTTTTTAAGGGAAGGAAAATGATAGTCAACATATGTGAAGTACCAGATATATAGCTATGCACTATTTTACCTGTGTTACTTCATCTAATCCTCCCAAATACTTCAGGAGGTGAATATAATCCCATTTCACAGATAAGAAAACCGACTCAGAAGCTGTTACTTGAGTAGGTAACAATTTTTGAACACTTACCATGTGCCAAACACTAGTCTAAATGTTTTGCATGTACCAACTCAATCCTCACACTTCCCATTTTACATATGAGAAAACTAGTAAGTGGCAGGGCTGAAATTTGCACCCAAATATTTCTATGTTCTTAGGAACCTAGATATACTCAGGTCACCTCTGCTAAAAATGATTTATTATAAAGATATATGGAGAAGCACAGAGGGTGGTACACCATTTTGCTAACTGCGCAAACAGGTGTCACAGAGGGTGGTACACCATTTTACTAACTGCAAAAACAGACTGCTCTAGCAGTTTGACAAGATCTGGATTATTAATAATTCTAATAAATGTTCCCCTCAGAAGCTGATGTCTGTTGCTTCTGCCTCTAGAATTACAGCTTTGTGGTGATGTAATGATCACCACCATCGACTTACTCTGTTTCTTCTCCAGTCAGCACCCATTATTGACATAACCAATCTTTCTTTTAAACTCTATGAGACAGGTTCCAATGGGATTATTCCATCAGTGCCCCCGCAGCCCACCTACTGGGTAAAGTTCTTATGCTAGACTGTCTCAAAGCCAGTCAAAAAGCCCATTATGTGTCTGCAGATGTGGGATGGTCATCTAAGAACTCCTCAGGAGGGTACAGTGAGCATGGAAGAAACCTTGAATGTCCTGGCTTGAACATTGATCCCCCGAGCCCATTTTTATTATGGTGTACTAACATATCTGTGGCGCTGGATTCTTACATCATTTCCATTAACTCAGTAAATTTTCCACCTCGTAGATCAGGGCCACAGGACATAAGTCTACATGCTTTCCTGAGAAAAAAACGAATGTTTGTTGGGTGCTTACTGTGTACAGATGTGTCACAAACTTTTGTGTCGTAATTCTCCTAACAATCCCACAAGGTAAGATATTATTCCCTCTTTATAATAGGCTGGACCTGAGGTTCATAACAATACAGTGTTCTCAGACGTAGAGATTGAAAAAGGCTGAATTTAAAACCAAGTCTGTTTGGATCCAAAGCCCATAATGTTTACACTCTGCCAAATTGTCTCTGAAAGAGAGGCGTCTGCCAAATTCACTAATGGGGATTTATTCTGCAGGACAGTTTGGATTTTAAGTAGTAATAGCAGCTACCTTTTTTCCCCAGCATTTCTTATGTACTGAACACTGTGTTAAGCAGTTACTAAATGTTATTGCTAATCACAATTCTGGTGAAGGTATTATTGCTTACCCTTTTTTTACGCATGAGGAAACTAAACTTTAGAAAAATTAAGCAACTTGACTATGATGAAGACTTAGTACATAGCCCAGCCCTTATTGGAGCCTTGGCTCTTAATCATTAGATGTACTGTTTCCCATTTGAAGGCCTCAGAAAACAGCAATACTTAAACACTCACTACCAGTAGAATTTGAGGCATAATGGCCAGGTTTATAAGATTTTTTTTTTTTTAAGTGAGAGATTGTAATGCTTCTATTTATAGGGTGATCTTTGTCTGAGGTTCTCTTCTTTGTGGAGATAAACATATCAGAAACGCTGTCTGTTACCCACCACGGCAACCCCAATCTTTAAGCCCCAGTGCAACTATGAAATGACTTGATACCCACCTTATGCAGGGATGTTAATCTCCTCATTACAGTCCTCTGCTTTTTCTCCTGGAGCAAATAGTGCTGGATAACCATGGGTGCTGGGTCTGACCAGTTAGGAGTCACTGCTCTTCTGAGGATGGCAGACTGTTAGGGTCTTTGGGGTCGAACACACAGTTTTATTGTTTTAAGCCTTCTCTGCATGAGCGGGCTCTGCTCATGTAAATTACTACTGAGAGGTGGAGGCTGAGGGTTGCCATTACTAGGGCAAATACATCGAGAGCCTGTAAGTTAACTGCTTCTCTACAGTAGAATGATTCAAAGAGAAGTGGCCTCAGATCATTTCAAGTCCTTGGAGTATTTGCTATTGACTGAGCTATATTTTCTGCTTATGACGTGGAGCTATGCTAGTGTAGACCAGCGTCTTAGTGTCCTGAAGGGTCTCGAGTACTTGTAAATCTTCCACTGAAAGCAGCTCACTAGGAGGGAACAGCAGTGGGCCACTCAGGGTCCTCCAAGAAGCCTCCAATGTATACATCCCTACAAAATGTTACTGTTTCTTCTCTGGCTCTTGGGCTATCCCCTCTGAACAGGAGAGGAGGAAGCAGTGGCAGCCAGCTTCCTTGGTGACTTCTTTCCTCCCTATGAATACCCAGAAAATGGTGTTATTTGTGACTATCCAGGCCTCCTACTCCCTCATGGAACTGATGGGGACATTGAGACCCACAGAAGGACATGCCTGATAAATATGCTCTATCCACATCAAATCAATGGATTTTCATGGCTCCAAGATATGAGGTATGGTAATATTTAATTTGACAACATCAACAGTACCTTTTTTTTTTTTTTTTGGAGACAGAGTCTCGCTCTGTTGCCAAGGCTGGAGTGCAGTGGTGCAATCCCGGCTGACTTCAATCTCTGCCTTTGGGTTCAAGCGATTCTCCTGTCTCAGCCTCTGAGTAGCTGGGGTTACAGGCACGCGCCACCATGCCTGGGTCATTTTTGTATTTTTAGTAGAGACGGGGTTTCGCCGTGTTGGCCAGCTTGGTCTTAAACTCCTGACCTCAGGCAATCCTCCCATCTCTGCCTCTCAAAGTGCTAGAATTACAGGCGTGAGCCACTGCGCCTAGCAAAGAGTGCTTTTTATTCAGTAGATCTTTTCTGGTGTGTGAAACTTTACTAACCTTCAACCTATTTTTCTCATGTGACTAAGGATTTATCATTTATTTCATCATCGTCATCATTGTCATTACTATTATTCAAAAACTTGAATTTCTCTAACACCTACTAATTTACAGCGTGCCTTCACATATGCCATGAAAATTCAGTTTCACAACTCAAAAGAGGGAGGCCGGACAGGATATTATTAACCTCGTTTTATAGATGAATGTCAGGAGATAAAGATATTGAGCGATTGCTCCAACGTCAAACCCATCCACCTGTGGAACTAAGTTTCTAGGAGTCTCCCCACTTTATCTGCTCCAGAGAATATTGGCATGCTTTGCCCAAATGCCACCCTAGCAACCAAATTATTTTAATAACTATGCCACCAGCCGCATTGCCTGGCTTTCCATTATTTGAGACTCATTCTTTTGAGCTGCTGCTTTTGCTACAAATTCCTTGGAAAAAAAATATCCCATTAAGCAGTACTTACCACTCACACATTCAATGTGATTTTTTTTTTTTCTTGGGACAGAATTTTGCTCTTGTTGCCCAGGCTGGAGTGCCATGGCACGATCACGGCTCACTGCAACCTCTGCCTTCCAGTTTTAAGCAATTCTCCTGCCTCAGCTTCCCAAGTAGCTGGGATTACAGGTGCCACCACCATGCCCAACTAATTTTTTTGGATTTTTAGTAGAAACAGGGTTTCACCATGTTGGCCAGGCTGGTCTCGAACTCCTGACCTCGTGATCCACCCACCTTGGCCTCCCAAAGTGCTGTGATTACAGGCGTGAGCCACCACGCTCAGCCTCAATGTGAGTTTTATTTATTTATTTACTTTTTTGAGATGGTGTTTTGGTCTTGTTGCCCAGGCTGGAGTGCAGTGTCGCAACCTTGGCTCACTGCAACCTCTGCCTCCTGGGTTCAAGCTATTCTCCTGCCTCAGCCTCCCGAGTAGCTGGGATTACAGGTGCCCGCCACCATGACCGGCTAATTTTGTATTTTTAGTAGAGATGGGGTTTCTCCATGTTGGTCAGGCTAGTCTGGAACTCCCAACCTCAGGTGATCCGCCGGCCTCAGCCTCCCATAGTGCTGGGATTACATGCGTGAGGCACCGCACCCGGCTGATTTTTTTTCTTTTTTTGAGACAGAGTTTCACTCTTGTTTCCCAGACTGGAGTACAATGGCACAATCTCGGCTCACTGCAACCTCCACTGAAGCGATTCTCCTGCTTCAGCCTCCTGAGTAGCTGGGATTAACAGGCATGCACCACCATGCCCAGCTAATTTTGTATTTTTAGTAGAGACAGGGTTTCACCATGTTGGTCAGGCTGGTCTCAAACTTCTGACCTCAGGTCATCCGCCCGCCTCAGCCTCCCAAAGTGCTGGGACTACGGGTGTGAGCCACCACGCCCGGCCAGTGTGTATTTATATATCTAAATTCAGCAAGTCAACTGCCTAGCCTTGGTCAGATAATAGAGAATTAAAAAGTCCAAATAGACTTTGATTGGGGTGGAGGTTATCAAGGATAATACCTGCTGCCCAGAAACAGAGTGATGGTTGAAGAGTTGGAAATCCAATGGTGGAGGGGAGTACTTGACAGGGACACAAAAAAGTAGAAAGTATGCTGCAAATACATTTGCCAGCCTCCTTATTGGGCTTGCAGCCAGCCTTATCCCTTCCACAATTGATTACTTCAGTAGCTGTCAGGGTTGGGGGAGAAATTTGTCAACCTTAGTCTATTTGTCAGAACCTCTCCAGACACTGGAAAACATCCTTATTTCTGTGACACTTTTTGGTAGGAAACAATCACATTCCCGTCCATCTGAATGTGTTTTATAAGCCTTGGAATACATTTAAACAGGAATTTAACCCTTCTGTGAAGACGTGCCACTTTAGTGGCATCTTTTTTAAATTAGAAGAGAGACTGAAGGAGGGGAAAGGGCAGCTCTCATTAAATGGTGCTGAAAAGAAAAAGCAAAAAATATGAAGCTTCCTCTACTCTGTTACAAAATCTCATTTAGAGCAGCCTCTGTGCTGTCTCCTGCTTTGCAAAATAGCCCAGGGAAGCTGACATGGACTCACTTTAAAATTAAGTGTAGTCAACTTTTTACAAGGATATCACTTGTCCCCAAATACTTCTCCACTATTTGTCAACTGAAGTATCTTAAGTTCCACCATAATAACATCCTTGGGGTTTTTGAGTGTATCAATACTCAGTTGAGGGATCACACCTGTAATCCCAGCACTTTGGGAGGCTGAGATGGGCAGGTCATTTGAGATTAGGAGTTCGAGACCAGTGTGACCAACATGGTGAAACCCTGTCTCTACTGAAAATACAAAAATTAGCTGGGTGTGGTAGCACATTCCTGTAATCCCAGCTACTTGTGAGGCTGAGGCAGGAGAATCGCTTGAACCCGAGAGGGAGAGGTTGCAGTGAGCTGAGATCGCCAGTGCATGCCAGCCTGGACAACAGAGTGAGACTCTGTTTCAAAAAACAAAAACAAAAACAAAAAAAACAAACAAAAACCTCATTTGGAGGAGAATCTGAAACTGAAGCTACTATTTTGTTATGGAGCTTCTCAAACTACAATGTTCAAACTAGTTGCATCAGTATCATCTGGGAACTTGTTACCAAGTGCATATTATTGGTTTCACCCCAGAAGTGAAGTATAGGTAGAGAGAGGCAATCTGTGCTTTAATAAGCCTTCAGGTGATTCTGATGGATGCTAAAGTTTGAGAACCATTGCCTTAGTAAGATTTTGTTTATCAGATACTTTTTATCCTGCATAGTAATTTATCATTATAGCTAGTTTTTTAGCACTTACTACATGCCAGATACTAGCCCTTTACAAACATTATTTAATTCTCAGAATAACCTCACAATGTGAATATTATTATTTTCTTTATGTTTAAGATGAAAAAAAACTATATCTGAGATTAAGTTACTTACCCAAGTTTATTTAGCTAGTGAGTGGTGAAGCCTATATAGTAGATCATAGGCCTTCTGGATAGATAAGTGATTTTCAACCTTGTATCTACATTAATATCACTTGAGAGCTTATAAAAATCTCCAGATCAAGTTTATACCCCAAAACAATTACATCAGCATTTCTGGTGGTTGTGCACTTTGTTAACTTTTGAAATCTCTCCAGATGATTTTAATATGCAGCCAAGACTGAGAACAACATTTGTTCTGTACCCCGACTGCACATTAGAACCACCTGAAAAGCTTAAATCTTGACGCTAAATTAAACTATTTGAATCTAATTCTCTAAAATGAGGCTAAAGATTCCCAGCTGGCCAGTGAGAATTGGGAACCTTTGCTCTAGATAATGCTTTACCACCTCTATGGGCTTTAGAGAATATGGCCTATGGAAATAAATCTTGATTGGTACTGGACGCCTGATGGGGACAGAGATGTCAAAAGGCAGCAAAGGCAAACTGTATTCACAGTGTTGCCAAGGGCATGCCTGCCCAAAGCAAGTTTATGCTTTCTGTAATTATGGGTGTTTCTTCTATCCTTACCCCCTATTCCTAAATGCAAGACTCCATTTGGTCCTTACAAAATAAGCAGTATATAGTATAAATGTTAAGTGCAAGGCTCTGAAACATAGGCATTTGCCACCTGAGTGACCATGGGCAAATTAGGGATCCTCTTTGTCCCTCAATGTCTTCATCTGTAAAATGTAAATAATATATTACCTACCATAAAACTCTTCAGAGGGTCATTGTATGGACTAAGGGAGATGATTGATGTAACATGCTTAACACATAAAAGTGTAAGTGTTCACTAAGTGTTAGCCTCTGAGCCTCAGTTTCTTTATCTATCAACTGGGGATGAACGCACCCACTCTGCCTATCTCAGAAGGCTATTGCTAGGATGGATCAAAGAACATATGTATGTGAAGGGAACTTTGTAAACTGAACTAGGCCTTATACCTATTAGAGGTTATGAGTTCTTACCATTTCCCTTAAGGCAGACAAAAAGAGTCATTGCCAGACAGGTTAAAGGAGTCCCTAAAGTCACTGACTCTTGGGGCAAAAAAAAAAAAAAAAAGCCTTTAGAAATCACTAGTTCTACACCTTCATTGTTCAGATGATACAAATGGAATTCAGGGAGGAAGAGGGACTTGTCCAGGTCACCAGAAATTAGTGGCACAGCTCAGGGGAGATTCCAGTATTGCTGATGCTAGGTCCTAAGCTTTTGCAACTATTTCACATTCTCTACTTCATTTTGTCCCTGTCTGCCTTCCTCCCACACCACCCCAGCTCCCAAGCCCTGCTCTTCATATCCTGAACTATAAACACAGGCTGACCTGCCGTGCATCATTAAACACCAGGACTGCTTCTTTTTAGAGTCCATGGAATTAATGTGATTAAGATTCCCCCTCACAGGCTGTGTAAAGCAAAGACTGTGTGAGTCAGGAACTTAGGGATCCTTCTGAACTGAGAAGTGAAGGTGGCATATTTCTAATGGTCTGTACTTTTGGACTTCACTCAACTAGTATACACTGCTCTGGCCTCCCTAACACACTAAACAGGAAACTTGCATATATTGAACAGGATATATCTCCCCTTCCTTATCTAGTTTCCAGATAAGACATGATAGTTTTTATTTCTGGTCAGATTTGATGATAGTCTAAAAAAATTGTTATTTGATGGTTAGAGGTGGGCTGAGGGGAGGATGGTGTGTTTAGTCTTAAAGTTAAGGCCAGACTTATGCCAGATAGGGCAGAGGAATTGACTTCCCATGCCACGTTATGTGTGGTAGCTTAAAAGTTTCACTTATGAGAAACTATCTCATTGATATTTAAGGTATGGTACCTGAAATCCCACAACTATTTGTTTATTGTCACTACCCCATTTTGTACATGGGATTCCATGTGTGGAAGTGCTCTGCACCTATCTTCCAATAATTTTTAAAGAGGAAAAACTAAATCTACTTGCATCTCCTTTCTCCCTCTGTCCCATACACTAAAAAATTAAAAATAATAAATACATGACTTAAAAGCATCTGTAAAGATTTCCTTTACAATTAATCATGAGAACCCTTAAATTGCCCTCCATCTGTGTTACAAATTAGTTTCAGTCTGTTATAAAAGACTAAAAGGAATTGATATGACCTGCAAATTAATAAAATTTATGACGTTCACACTAACTTCTTCTTAAGAAGTTAACAAATAGAATCACTTTGAACATCCGCAAAGGCCTGTCCTCTCATCTTCTGCAGGCCTACATAGTTTCCATGATGAAATGTTAATGTCCTGATTTCTATTGATTTGTGCAGCAGGTATCTAGATTTATTGAGGCCAAAAGAATGGCTGAATTATTTAATAAGGAAGGGTGGAGAATGCTGTTAGAAATCCTATTTTATTTAGGCCATATACATTCAAAGCCCATGGATCATTTGTGTACTTTTTAATGTTTCAGTGTTTAAATTCTAAACAACTCATTTTTGAAGCAACTGTATTCTAAGTTCTAAATATAGTTGCTTCAAAGGAGAGCCAGTTGGCAGGATATGATGACTATAGGCTCACATTTTGATAGCCTGGAATCAGTGGTAAATAGGACTGGCTCATGATGGTCTATGTTTAAATTTTCAAAAAATGTGAGCTGGTTGACATCAAGCAGCTTGAAAATGGCTATGGTGGGAGCACACACACAACAACACATCAACTTTTTCATTTTATTTATTTTCAGAGACTCAGTTGTAAAATTTTATTTGCTTCTGCATGGATTCAAAATGTTCATTTGTTTACTGATATATACAAGCAAACATTGTGAAAATAACATTTTTACTTCCTTTCCCAGCATCGATTGTGTGGTATTAATCACTCCAGTTTTCACTTGATTAATTATAGCATTGTATACCGATTTCCATCCTTTTACATTTTAACTTATTTATGGCTTTATATTTGCAGTGAACTTCTTGTAAGTATATCCTCGGGTATTGTTTTTCTTTATCCAGCATGACAACCTCTGCCTTTTAATTGGGGTATTAAAAGACTATGACTAATTAGAGCATTAAAAGACTAGACTATTCTCATTTAATGTTTCTAATGATACAGTTAGGCTTAAATCTACCTTCTAGTTTGTATTTCATTTGTCCCATCTCTTAATTGTACATTTTCACTTTTTTCTGCCTTCATTTGGATTGAGCATTTTTGTGATGGCATTTTCCCTCTTTTGTTGCCTTATTAGCTATAATTTATCACAGTCTACCTTAAAATATGTATTAGTTCATGTACAGTATAGGAACTTTGCCTTTGTTTACTTTCATTTTTCTCTCTCCCAGCCTTATTGCTATTGTCATATATTTTACTTCTACATATGTTTTCGATAACACATTACATTTTAATTATTTTGTCTAAAGACAGTTATCTTTTAAAGACATTTAAATAAGATATATGTGTGTATATATACATATATATGTACATATGTGTATATATATATGTATATAGAGAGATAGATATTTTCATGTTGTTACCATTATCACTGCTCTATATTCCATTATATAGGTACATATGTCCATCTGGTATTGTTTTCCTTCTGCCCAAATCATTTCCTTTGATGTTGCTGATAGCTCAAGTCTGATGGTGATGAATTCTTTCAACTTTTATATATGTTAAGAAGTCTTTATTTCATTTTTGAAAAACATTTTATTTAGTATAGTATTATGGCTTTGTATTTGTGCATTCTTGCATACTACAAATACATACTTGAAATTGGGTAATTTATAAAGAAAATAGTTTTAATTGGCTCATGGTTCTGCAGGCTGTACAGGCTTCTGTTTCTGGGGATGCCTCCCGAAACTTACAATCATGGTGGAAGGCAAAGGGGGAGCAGGCACAGGTCTTATGTGGCTAGAGTAGGAGGAACAGAGAGAAGCGGGGAGGTGTCATACACGTATAAACAACCAGCTCTCATGATAACTCACTCTCACAAGAACAGAAAGGTGGAAGTCCTCTCCCATGATCCAGTCACACCTCCCACCAGGCCCCTCATCCAACATTGGGAATTACAATTCAACATGAGATTGGGGCGAGGATACAAGTCCAAACCATGGAAGTCCTCCCCCATGATCCAGTCACCTGCCACCAGGTCCCTCATCCAACACTGGGGATTACAATTCAACATGAGATTTGGGTGGGGAGGCACAAATCCAAACCATATCTTTCTACCTTTTGCCCCTCCCAAATCTCATGTCCTTCTCACACTGTAAAACATAATAATCACTTCTCAACAGTCCCCAAAGTCTTAATCTATTTCAACATTAACTCAACAGGCCACACTCCAAAGTCTCATCTGAGACAAGGCAAGTCCCTTCCACCTGTGAGCCTGTAAAATAAAAAACAAGTTAGTGACCTCCAAAACACAATGGGGGTGCAGGCATTGGCTAAATACTGCTGATCTAAAAGGGAGAAATCGGCCAAAACAAAGGGGCTGCAGGCTCCATGCAAGTCCGTAACCCATTGGGACAGTCATTAAATCTTAAAGCTCCAAAATAATCTTTGACTCCATGTCTTATATCCAGGCCACACTGATACAAGAGGTGGGCTCCCAAGGCCTTGGGCAGCTCTGCAACTATGTCTCTGCAGGGCTTATCTCCTATGGCTGCACTCAACAACTGGTGTTGAATGCCTGTGGCTTTTCCAGGTACACAGTGCAAGCCATTGGTGGATCTACTATTCAAGGATCTACTATTCACAGCTCCACTAGGAAGTGTCCCAGTGGGGACTCTGTGTGGAGGCTCCAACTCCACATTTTCCCTCCTTACTATTCTAGTAGAGGTTATCCCTGAGGACTCTGCCCCTACAGCAGACTTCTGCCTGGGCATCCAGATGTTTCCATACATCTTCTGGAATCCAGCATATCTGGGGCCCTTTTAGCCATGGCTAGAGCTGGAGTGTCTGGGACACAGGGAGCAATGTCCCAAAGTTGCACAGGGCAGCAGCACCCTGGGCATGGCCAATAAAACCATTCTTCCCTCCTGTGCCTCTGGGAATGTGATGGGAGGGGCTGCCACGAAGATCTCTGAAATGGCTTGGAGGCATTTCCCCCATTGTCTTGGCTATTAACATTTGGCTCCTCTTATGAAAATTTCTGTAGTTTTCTTGAATTCCTCCCAAGAAAATGAATTTTACTTTTCTGCCATATGGTCAGGCAGCACATATTCCAAAACTGTATGCTCTGCTTTCCTTTTAAATATAAGTTCCAGTTTCAGATCATCTTTTTGCTCATGCATATGTGCGTACACTGTTAGAAGCAGCCAGGTTAAATCTTGAATGTTTCGCTGTTTAGAAATGTTTTCCGCCAGATACCCTAAATCATCATTCTCAAGTTTAAAAATCCACAGATCCCTAGAGCAGGGGCACAAAGATAGCAGTCCATTTGCTAAAGCATAGCAAGAGTGACCTTCAGTTCCCAATAAATGCCTCATCTTCATCTGAGACCTCATCAGCCTGCCCATCTCTGTCGATATCACTATCAGCATTTTGGTTAAAACCATTCAATAAGTCTCTAGGAATTTCAAAATGTTGCCTCATCTTTCTGTCTTTCTGAGTCCTCCAAACTGTTCCAACATCTTCCCATGACCCAGTTCCAAATTTAGTTCCACATTTTCAGGTATCTTTATAGCAGTGTCCCACTCCTAGGGACCAATTTTCTGTATTCATCTATTCTCATACTGCTATAAAGAAATACCTGAAACTATGTAATTTATATTTTAAAAAGAGGTTTAGTTGACTGATGGTTCTGCCAGCTGTACAGCCTTCTGATTCTGGGGAGGCCTGAAGAAACTTGTAATCATGGTGAAAAGTGAAGGGGAAGCAGCACATCTTACATGGCTAGAGCAGGAGGAAGAGAGAGAAGGGGCAGGTGCTGTACACTTTTAAACAACCAGATCTCATGAGAACTCACTATCACAAGAACAGCAAGGAGGAAGTCTTCTCCAATGATTCAGTCACCTCCCACCAGGCCCTTGTACAAAAATTGGGGATTACAATTCAACATGAGACTTGGGTGAGGATACACATCCAAACAAGCTTGATTGCTGTTTTTTTTTTTTTTTCTTTCTGTGCTTTAAAGATGTTACTCCAATGTCTTCTGCTTTCATCATTCCTGAGAAGAAAAATGCTGTCATTGTCATCTTTGTTCCTCTGTATGTATTGTGTGTTTTTTTTTTTTCTCTTGGCGAGTTTGAGATTTTCTCTGTATCACTTTTTTTGTTTGTTTTGTTTGTTTGTTTTAGCAATTAGGTTAGGGTATATTTCAATGTAGTTAGTTTTCTTCATGTTTCTTATATTTGGGTGTCATTGAACTTCTTGCATGGATCTGTGAATTTATAATTTTCGTCAGCTATAGAAAATTTTTAGCCATTGTGTCTTCAAATATTGTTCTGCCTCTCCTCTCTTGAATACTGTAACTACACATATATTAGGTCTTTTGAAGTTGTCCCAGAGGTAGCTGATGTTTCTTTTCACTCTTTCAAATTATTTATTCCTGTATGAGTTTCATTTTGAATTTTTCGTATTACTCTGTCTTCAAGTTCAATAACTTTTTGTTATGAGATTTGTAATTTTGTAATTTGCTGCTAATCCCAGCCAGTGAATTTTAAATCTGAAGCATTGTAGATTTCATCTTCAGAAGTTTGACCTGGGCCTTTTTATATATTTCATGTCTCTACTTAGCTTACTTAATATATGTAATACAGTTATAGAAACTGTTTTAACATCCCTGTATGCTAATTCTAACACTTGTTTCAATTTTGTATTACTTTTGATTGGTTGATTTCTTCTTAGGGCATGTATTTTCTTATTTTCATGACTGCTAATTTTTGGTTAGATGTCAAATGTGAATTTTACCTTTTTGGATGCTGTATATTTTTGAATTTCTATAGATATTCTTAAGTTTTATTCTGGGCCATAATTAAATTACTTGGAATGATTTTTATTTTTATTTTATTTTTTTTATTTTATTATTTTTTTTTTTTTGAGACGGAGTCTCGCTCTGTCGCCCAGGCTGGAGTGCAGTGGCGCGATCTCGGCTCACTGCAAGCTCTGCCTCCCGGGTTCACGCCATTCTCCTGCCTCAGCCTCCCGAGTAGCTGGGACTACAGGCGCCCACAACCGCGCCCGGCTAATTTTTTGTATTTTTAGTAGAGACGGGGTTTCACCGTGGTCTCGATCTCCTGACCTTGTGATCCGCCCGCCTCGGCCTCCCAAAGTGCTGGGATTACAGGCGTGAGCCACCGCGCCCGGCCAGGAATGATTTTTATTATTCTAGGTATTTGTTGTAAGATTTATTAGGGAACCAGAGCGACATTTAATTTGTAGTCTAGATTCAAGTCTCATTATTCCCTACACCTGAGGCAAGCTCAATAAGTCAATAAGTCAAGCTCAGTCGTCAGTAAGTACCTTATTGACTGTGAATTGTGAAGTTTTCCAATCTGGTGGTAACAGGAACTAATTCTAGCCATCTATGAACACTGTTTTATTTAATCTTTTTTTCTCTAGTAATTTCCTTATATGCATACACTGATGAGTACTCTACTGAATATTCAGAGGGTATCTTCTGCAGTTCCCCAAAGTTCTTTCTCTGCAGCTCTCTCCTCTCTGGTATTTTGTTTTGCAGACTCCACCAATTTGTTCTCCTTGGACACTCAGCTTTCTTTCCTCAACACAGAGATTATGTTCTACCAGAGTTTCGTTTCCCTATTTTGTGGCCTGGAAACCGTCTCATGACAGTAACCTGGACAATCATAGGGCTCATCTCATTTCTTTGCCATCTTTCAGGGATCGCTGTCATTTTTTGCCTGAAATCCAGTGTCTTAAAAATTTGCACTTCATATATTTTATTTGACTTTCTTGGTTGTTTCAGGCAGGAGAGTGAATCGGGTCTCCCTTACTCCATTTTGACCAGATATGGAAGATGAGGAAACTGAATGTGATCTGATATTCAAGATAGCTGCTTTGCAGTATTTCCCTCCATGGTTATACAGGATTTTGACTTCAGCATGTGTGTGGTCTTGAAGGCCACTTAGGATGAGACTGATTGCAGGAGACTAAGGATATTGGCTATGATACCTTCTGTATTTATAAGGTAGAGTATGGCTTACAAAATGCCATAATATTATTATTATTTTTTTTTTTTACCAACATCTATTCCTTCTTTTTATAGTAACCACATACTGATTTTTTCTGGTAAAGATCCCCTTTTCAGTCTCCGTCTGTGTGGGTCTGGCAGGGATGACATCGCTCTGAAACAAGCAGAGTTGTCACGTGACCCAGATCTGACCAACCAGAATCCCTGCCACCTAAATCGTAGATATTTAGTTTAGGAATGGGCAAATTGGTCTAGGAATTAACTCCATAATTTTTGCTAGATCTATCGGAAAGAATCCATTTCATTCCACTGAATTTGTAGTTAGTCAGATATAGGAATAGAGCTACTGAAGGCAACCCGCATGCCCAGTCATACATACACAGAAAGAAAAATAGAGACCAACTCCTTTTGACATTTTTGAGACCCTGGATTCTCCTAGAGTTTTCAATTATGAATGAATTCCCTTTATTTCTAAAGCCAATTTGAGTTAGGTTTCTACCAATTGCACATGGAAAATTCTGACTCACACATAAGTGATTATTGTCAGAGATAAGGGAGATAAGTAAGGAGATAAATAATTTCACCAATGCTTGAAATACAAAGTAGAAAGTATTCACTCCTACATGATTTCAGGGAAAAGAGAAATTGTAATAAAAATATAGAAGTACGATTTCTTGTGTACCTATGCTAAGTATTGTATATACATGATCTCATTTAATCCCCAGGTAAGCCTAAGTCAGTAAATATTTATTTTTATTTAATTGATAAAGAAACATAGCCTTGGAGAGATAAGATAATTTTCCTAAAATCATGCAGCTAGAAAATGACAGAAGCAAAGGAGTAAACTCTCTTTCTTGCTTCAATGTTTTAAAACTTCATTATTCTTCGGTGTGGCATTGAGGAATCTGAGAGGGCTTTGTGAAGAAAATGGACCTTGGAAGATGAATGTTGGAGGAAAGGAAGGGTATTCCAGGTAGCAAGAAGGGCAAGAACAAAGGGACAATGTTAAATGTCTGAATTTGATTATTGTACCATTATCATGTAAAAATCTGTGCTTGTTGTTTGGAAATACACACTGAAATATTTAGAAGTGAAGAGTCATGATTTTTGCAATTTACTCTTAAATGATTCAGTAGGAAAAACAAAAGAGCAATAATTATTTTTTAAGAGAAAGATTTTGTATAATTTGAAATTAAAAAGGCATCAGTTTTCTGTATTTGACTGAAGCCACTGGCTGTAGCAAAAAAAAAAGCCACATTTTCTTGCCCCAGGCCTTACAGCTGGAAACTGACAGAGCTGGAACAGAAACCTATGGTTCCTGCCTCTTATTCTATTGTTTAAAAGTGGGTGTGATGACATCTAAGTTTAAGAGATTTCTTTTCATTTGTGACCTATAGAAAATGAATCCTAAAATTGGGGTGAAAATATTGTTGGTATATTTCTCTTTAAACTCAAATTTTGTTGACAAAATAATGCAGATGAAGACTTTGCTAAATGCCTCAAGCAAATGAAACAAATATAATTTCCTCTTTAAGCTAATTCACAGTGCATCTTGCTACTCTTTACTATACATGAGATGCCAGATGTTGCCAGACAGGGACTGTCAAAACATGGTGTGTCTGCTTTAGGGAACTGAGTGAATCACAATTTACTTGTTTTGTCTTTATTTTTTTCTCTTAAGAAACATTATTGCATTCACCCTCATGTAAAATAAACAGATTGTTGTTTGAACAATGTCCAGTAAGGGAGCATTGAGAATCTCAGGCATACATAGACAGAGTATATATTTAATTTGGGAATATCTTCCAAATAAAATATTATTGGAAAACCTAATTGGACACATTACAAATGTATATCACTGTGATTCTTTGTAGAGAACCTTGGGAATCAGAAAAAGCTACAAATTTACAAAATGTTTTTTGCAGCAAACACAAAGCATGAAATATGCCAGCCACTGTTAAGGCACACACTGTTTAGTTCATAATTCCATAATAATGTGGCATTCATTAAGGGTTTGCTTTTGATTTAAATCGGAACTCTATATTATCTCCCTTTGATCATAATAATGCATAGTTCTCAGACACACAAATTAAATACTTTCCCATCAGGTTATTTAAAAAATATGAGAGATGGGAAAGGAGAAAACAAAACAACTTGGAAGAGTTCTCTCATTGTTCTTGGGTCTCCTTGGGTAGCCAATGACTGAATGCCCCAGAAACTTCAAGACAGCTAGTAACTATATTGAATGTTGGGGAGTTTGTCACACTTGTGTATTTTAAATTAATTCCCTTGGACAGTGAACAGCAAACAGATTAGGTGACCTAAATGGAACTGAAGAATGGGTTCCTGCAAATCAATTACTATCTCAGTGTTGGTTAATAGAAACACATCTTGCAGGTATGTGGGGACAGGCAGCAGGGTGGAGTGACAGCAATACATGGGAGCTGGAGGGACAACTCATATCTCCTAGAGTCACTGATCTCTGCTCCCCTACATGAAAGCCAAACAAGAGACAAACAGGAGCTGAAAGAATCAGTAAATCACAGAGCTGGATTATGCAGCACTGATAAGGATGCTTCCAAAAGTTTGATTAATGTTGGTTGGTTGATTAAAAGTGAGACATAGCAAAGTCGTACAGTCATGAAATCTGTCTAGCAGAGACCAGTGAAGGACAACATCTGCCTGCTTTAGTTCCACTGATGTGGGGGAAAGTGGGAGAAAGAAAATGATCATATTCTATTTCCCTCCTTGATAACTGATCTGAAACTTTTCTGTCTTTGGCTCTTTCCTATGTGAATTACTTATCACCACTCCTTGACCTCACCTTCAAGAAAATAAAAAATTAAGGAAAAAATAGTACTGTGACCCCTATTACATTGCAATATGATTCTGTGTGCCATAAAGGAAAACCATGTAACAAGGCCCAGATGCTATTAACAGGACAATTGAAACCCAAGGCTAGCCCTGACTTTCTTTCCTAATCTGGTGTTCTGAGAGTAAAAAGAACAAATGAAAGAAAATGAAAAAAGGTGAAAGAGAATAAAAAAACAGGAAAAAAAAAAGCGGACAATGGAAAACCTTTACTTTTTAGTCATTTTCTGCTACTCAGTTTTATCAATTGAAAATTATGAGCCATTTCCTTCCTGGACAGGCTTTCTATTTACACATTGGTGAAAGATACTTTTGTATGCATAGTGTTCATGCTATGTATCAAGTACTTGAAATTGATCAAGAAATGGATAACAATGAATTAAATCATATTTGTGATTACACATTATGCTGAACATAAAAAAGTTACTGGCAAGTCTAAGTCACTTACGTGTTTTTCTTAAAATAGAAAAGACAAGGTGATTGTATTGAGGAAAGAAAAGGGAAGGCCATTAGCAGAGGAAGAAAAAGTACATAAGAGGTAAAGGCTGCAAGCAAAAGAACTAGACAATTATGAGAGTTCAGATCTAGGTCCCTTAGAGTTAATTTAGTTGAATGGAAAAGTCATGAGCCAGAATATCTAGACCTAGTCTGTGCTTTTGCTCACTGAAGATGTGATCTTGGATAAGTCATTAAACCTTTGACAAAGGGCCTCAGTTTCATCATACATGAAGTAGAGAATATAAGCTATTTGTTTACCTCAATTATGGAGTACCAAAAATATTTATGAAGTTCTTATTAAAAAGTTAAAGCCGTATAAATGTTAATGGTATGGTTATGATTATGATTATTTTTTACCACACTGATAAAGCTCCCATTGAGCGAGTGAGAAGCTAGGTCTTATCCTTCACTGAAGCCAACAGAAGCTAGAATAAAACAGCTAGTGTTGCTTAAATACTTGTCAGGTGTCAAGAACTGCAGTAAACCCTTTGTGTGCATCAAATCATTTAATCATTACAGCTCTCTAAACTAGAAATATTGTTAGCCCCATTTTATAGATAGGGAAACAGAATCAGCGATTTGCCCAAAGTCATGTGGCTAGGAAGTGGCAACGCTGTGATGTGAATCTAGGCCTATGTCAGTTACCCTAAACTTGCTGCTTCCGAATTTAGATGGAGAATACAGGTTAGATCAGGTTTCCTGAATGGAGTGCACTATATCAGAGCTGCCCTAAGGAAAATGGTTCACATTTGGAGATTCCTTTCTTCAAATAATGCCTGTTAATATTAATGTGATAAACTCGTTCATGCTGAGATGCTATTTTTTCCAAGAGTCTAAAGAGAGTAATGCTTAACCTGTAGAATGAAGTAATAGCAGTAGGACTAAAGACCTTGGAAAGAGAAGGAAGGAAGAGAAGGAAACTGAAGGAACTGGAAGGATTTTGTGGCAGGGCCTTTTTCAAATCACGCTTTATAGACAGTTGCCTCCTATGTCTACATTTATGCATGTTCTTAGCTCTTCAGAACATTAACATTAGTATTTTCTTAGTTTTCTAGGGTACAACATATTCATCTGGATTAGAATTATGCGCTGACTGTACTGTGTACCCACAGAGGAGTGTTAAACTCTCCTGAGCTTTGGCCTGTTTGCAAAACAAAAAGTAATTATTACCTTAAGGAGTTGTTTTGAGGATTAGATGACACAGTGTATGTCAAAGTGCCTGTTTCATGCTGTTGTTCCTTTCATAACAATAACAAGAATAGCTAACAATTTTACAGTATTTACTATGTATCAAACATTGTTATAAGCACTTAATTCCCATTAACTTACGTAATCACAATGACCCTGTGAAGTAGATACTATTATTATTCCCACATTATAGATGAGGAAACTGAAGCACACAGGAATTGACGTGCCTGAGGTCACACAGCTGTGGTTTCAAATAAGTAGCTTGGTCTCTGATTGTTGCCTTCCTCTACACATTTTCAGAAAACAAATCCATAAAAGAAAGGAAGTGAAAGTTTTGAGTGATGAAAACACAGTTGGATTCTGTGTTACTTCTGAAGCTGAAGATTTTTGAAAGCACAATGGGTAAGCCCAGGATTATCTTTTTTAAAAAATGAACAACAGCAACATTAACATAGCTAACATTTATAAAGCCTTTCGTACGTACTAGGTCCTATAGTACCTCTCAGTAACCCTGACCTATAAAAATTCAATAGGTATTAATATTTGGTATCATGATTATAAAGGTCACAATCTAGTAGGATAAATATAACATGTATTAATTAGAATACAAACTAGAAAGTGCAAAGTGATAAGAAACATTAAGAGAAAGTGATATTGGAGTTCAGAAGCAAGAGAGTCACTTTAAAGGTGAGAACTTACATGCTGCAGACAACTAAAGAAGGTTTAAAAGGGAACGCAGTTTACAAGAAGGAACTTGAAGACAAGGTAAGGTTTGCAAGATGCAGAACAGGAAGGGGAGTTGAATTCTGAATAGAAGACACAGAGTCAGTGAAATGAACAGAATGTTTTGGGAACGAATAAATCATTTTGTTTGTGAAGGGGGCTATAGGAGATAAAGTCAGCAAATTAGGATGAGGTTTGAAGGGTGGGAGATTTGAAAGTAAGGCTAATGACTCTGAACCTCATTATGTGGAAAACAGGGAGTTATTGGATACTTTTTAAAATGCTCTTGTCAAGAAAGAGTTCAACTTCAGTAAAATTAATGCAACAAATGTGGAATGGATTCGATTAGAGGAGAAGGTAGTAAAGGTAGGGAATCGGTTGGGCATGATGGCTCACACCTGTAATCCCAGCACTTTGGGAGGCCGAGACGAGCAGGTCACTAGGTCAGGAGTTCGAGACCAGCCTGGCCAACATGGTGACACCCCATCTCTACTAAAAATACAAAAATTAGCTGGGCATGGTGGCAGGTGCCTGTAATCCCAGCTACTTGGGAGGCAGAGGCAGGAAAATTGCTTGAACCTGGGAGACGGAGGTTGCAGTGAGCCGAGATGGTGCCACTGCACTTCAGCCTGGGCGACAGAGCAAGACTCTATCTCAAAAAAAAAAAAAAAAAAAAAAAAAAAAGTCAGGGAATCTAGTTAGGTGGTTATTGCTGTGATCAGTTGACACTGATATACAGAAAAAGAGAGCCTTTGTTTCTGTGCCAAGGGATTGATTCAAATATTTCTTCAAATGCATTTACTAATTCTTACTGCGTGCCAAGCACTTGTTGAGTTGAGCAGAATCCCTCTCCTGGAGGGGCTTAGTAGATTATAATTTAGAATTGTAACTTTAAAACTCCTCTGAAGCTCATTCTGTGAAAAAGAAGCCTTAATAAACCGCATAAGATTGCATTTTTTCAGGAAGCAATTTGAACTGTGCAGTCAAAGAGATAAATAATTACTTCATAGAGATAGACAATATTCAAACATGCAAATACTCATAAATACTCTGCTGCAACCTGTACTTAAATCCTGTATCCAGTAGATGGCGATTATAAGCTTTCATTTAGGCAACAAATACCTTTCATCTCTTAGGATAGAGAAAGGAAGAGAAAGAGGAATGACAGAGAATGGGAAATAAGGGGAGAGGGAGAGGATAAGTAAAGGTATGAAATGAAAGATTGTGGAGAAGGAGTGGGAGATGGCAGGGTGATAGAAGCTACGCTTGCTGTTCAGAAGTCTCCCTATTACATGCTTAGTTCAGCTCCGTGTTTTCTGCAGTTAAATATGCAGTTAGCCTTGCTTGTGAGGAAGAAATTTGTATTGTCTTCCAGGCAGATACCTGTGTAGAGAGTATTCCTGTTCCATAGTCCCTCCAACTGAGTTTAATAAAGAGAAGGCATAGCTGTTTTTTAAATATGCTGTACAGGCATTTTGACCCTTTGTAGCAAAATGTGTGGCTTGAAATATCTCCTAATTATTTTGCTCACCAAGTGTCTCTTTCTTTCTAGTTCACCTGAAAATCCTACCAGAGGAAGAGCAAAGTTGGAATGAAAAGTTCCCAATAAATTACTACAGGCATTTACTAAAGGCAGGAAAAAAAAAAAAAAAAGAAAGAAAGAAATTCTGGTCAAGCTGACCTTTTGACAACCAGGTAGGGACCATCTCCAAAGGGAGAATAGGGGAAGTAGAAGAAAATAGAAGACCATCCTGCTTCTTTCTTAGGGAATGTGAATTCATTCTACTTCATTATAGTACAGTCAGAATATCTTGAGTTGAGTTGCCATTGGATCCATACTCCTGAGAAGAGATGGAAAGATAAGGGGTTCAGAGGTTTAGGGAAATTTGTCAAGATATCCTAAGTATTTTCAACTGGAAATTTCTGTAGGTCAGAAGTTCAACATGGGTTTCACCAGGCTAAAATCAAGGTCTTTGCCCCCTTCTGGACACTGTAGGGGAAATTCTATTTTGTTGCCTTCTCCAGCTTCCAGAAGACACCTGTACTTCTTGGCTCATGGCTCCCTTTTGTCATATTCAGAGCCATCAATATTGCACATCTCTGACCATTCTTCTTTGGTCGCGTGTAATCACAGCCCACAGAGTTCTCCCACTTTTAAGGATGCATTATTTTATTGGACTCACTCAGATAATCCAGGCCAATCTCATTGTTTCAGTCTACCTTATGATACTATAACAGAACACCTGAAACTGGGTAATTTATAAAAAAGCATATATTTATTTCTTACAATTCTGGGGGCTGGGAATTTCAAGGTTGAGGGGCCTCATCTGGTCAGGGCCTGCTTGTTCCATTATCCCATGGTGGAAGGCAGAGGACAAGAGAGCAGGAAAAAGAGAAAGAGATTAATGGAGGGAGGGAGGGGTATATGTAGAGATAGAAAATGCTAACACAAGGCAGGTTGAATTCATTTGCATACCAAACCAGTACCTCTGATAATGACATTAATCCTCATGGATGGATTAATTACCATTTAAAGATCCCATATTTAAACACTGTTGCACTGAGAATTAAGCTTCCAACACATGGACTTTGGGAGACACATTAAAACCATAACACTTATCTCAAGGTTTGCAACATTAATCATATCTGTAACAAAGCCCTTTTGCCATGTAAAGTAACATATTCACATGTTCTAGAGATTGACAGAGGGAGAGAGAAGAATGGAGGGAGGCAGGAGAGAGAGAGAGTGAGAGAAAGAGAGAGAGAATGAATGAATAACAAGTTCACATAATAGATGACCAAATCTTATAGTCTCATATTATTATTCAACAGAACTTCTTGGAAGTACGTATAGTAGGTCAGTCAGACAATCAGACAGGCACTTTGAATGGCTCTAATTAGAAGGCCATTATTTTTGGTGGTGTAAATTTGGCAGTGATAGATGAAGGTTAAGGGTAAATTTTAAAAAAATAAAAAGGTACGGTAGTCCTGCCTAATACTGCACTAGATGGGATGATTATATTTATTCATCAGTTGCTAACTGTCTGGTATTACTCTAAGCACTTTACATGAAAACCTCATTTAGTCCTTCAAACAAACTTAAACCCATTTACAGATGAGGAAAATGAGATAGAAGTTATTTGACCAAGACCACACACTTATAAATGGTAGAATCAAGAACCCATCTGACTGACTCTGGAGCTCAAGTTCTTAACCATTATATTCTACTGCTTCTAAGATATTTGATCTTTAATAAAGTACTAAAGAAAATTATACAACTGTTTCTAAAAACCAAATAAACATATGTAGCCCATAATGGTGTCCTGATTGTTAAGGGACCGTATTTCTTGTGTTGACTTTGAACAAAGAGATGATTTTAAAGTATATCATTTTTATTCCTTTTCAAAGTTGGATAATTCGAAATAACCTTAAAGATTCCTTTATATTCACTGGTATTTGTCTTAATTGCTATGTTAGCAGCCATGCCCTACCAGGGATGATGAGAGGTAGCAGAAAAACAATTTTCTCCAGTACAATAGTTTTCTGCCAATTTCATTTGAATGAGTTTTTCTGCATCTCTTCTAGGACAAAGCTTAAAGGCAAATGATATGTTTGCAAGCCAAAGATGAGTGTAAAGTGCCTGATATAGGCATAACTCAGAGACATAGTATGTTGGGTTCCAGACCACTACTATAAAGTGAATATCACAGTAAAGTGAGTCACAAAATATTTTTTGGTTTCCCAGAGCATATAAAAATTACGTTTATGGCAGGGCGTGGTGGCTCCCCAGCACTTTGGGAGGCCGAGGTGGGCGGATCATGAGGTCAGGAAATTGAGACCATCCTGGCTAACATGGTGAAACCCCATCTCCACTAAAAATAGAAAAAAAAAAAAAAAAAAGCCGGGCGTGGAGGCAGGTGCCTGTAGTCCCAACTACTCGGGAGGCTGAGGCAGGAGAATGGTGTGAACCTGGGAGGCGGAGCTTGCAGTGAGCCAAGATCACACCACTGCACTCCAGCCTGGGCAACAGAGCGAGACTCTGTCACCACCCCCCCCAAAAAAAATTATGTTTAGAGGCCAGGCGCGGTAGCTAACGCTTGTAATCCCAGCACTTTGGGAGGCTGAGGCAGGTGGATCACCTGAGGTCAGGAGTTCGAGATCAGCCTGACCAATATGGAGAAACCCCATCTCTACTAAAAATATAAAATTACCTGGACGTGGTGACGCCTACCTGTGATCCCATCTACTCGGGAGACTGAGGCAGGAGAATCGCTTGAACCCAAGAGCCAGTGGTTGCAGTGAGCTGGGATTATGCCATTGCATTCCAGCCTGGGCAACAAGAGTGAAACTCTGTCTCAAAAAAAATAAAATAAAATAAATTATGTTTACATTATACTGTAGTTCATTAAGTGTGCAATAGCATTATGTCTAAAAATGTACATATCTTAATTTATAATACTTTATTGCTAAAAAATTATAGCACTCCTCTGAGCTTTCCACAAGTCATAATCTTTTTGCTGGTGGAAGGTCTTGCCTCTGTTGATGGCTGCTAACTGATCAGGGTGGTGGCTGCTATGGTTGGGATGGCTGTGACAATTTCTTAAAATAGGACAATGTTGAAGTTTGCCACATTGATTGACTCTTCCTTTTATGAAACATTTCTCTGTAGCATGGGATGCTGTTTGACAGTATTTTACCCACAATAAAACTTCTTTCTAAATTGGAGTCAATCCTCTCAAATCCTGCTGTTTTATTAATGAACTTCGTGTAATATTCTAACTCATTTGTTATCATTTCAGCAGTGCTCGCAGAATCTTACCCAGAAGTAAATTCCATTTCAAGAAACCACTTTCTTTGCTCATCCATACATAAGCAACTCCTAATCTATTAAAGTTTTATCATTAGATTGTAGCAATTCAGTCACATCTTCAGGCTCTCCTTCTAACTCTAGGGCATGAAATCAACATCAATCTCTCTTGTATATCTCTATCAGTGCTCTTGGGTGACTAAATGCATTATCAGGGAGAAATAATACCTTGAATCTTTTTTTTTTTTTTCACTTTCTGAGCAGCAGTTCTCAACAGTGGACCTAAAATATTCACTAAACCGTGCTGAAATCAGATGTTCTATCATTCAGGCTTTGTTGTTCCATTTAGAGTGCAGAGGCAGAGAAGATAATTCTTAAGGGACCTGGGATTTTCTGAATGGTAAATGAACATTGACTTTAAGTTAAAATCACAAGCTTCATTAATCCCTAATAAAAGTCACAATGTTCTTGGAAATTTTGAAGCTAGGTGTTGACTTCTCCTCTCTAGTTATGAAATTCCTAGATGTCATCTTCTTATAATAGAAAGCTGTATTGTCTACGTTGAGTATCTGTTGTGTACTCTAGCCACCTTCATCAATTATATTAGCTAGACTTTCTGGATAACTTGTTGTAGTTTCTACATCAGTACTTGCGTCACCTTGCATTTTTATGTTATGGAAACGACGTCTTCCCTTAAACCTATGAGCCAACCTCTGCCACCTGTATGCTTTTCATCTGCAGCTTCCTTGCCTCTCTCAGCTGTTAACTGGGAAAAGTATGAATTAGAAAAGGGGAAGATACTTTATTTCTTGTAAGGCATGTAGCCTAAAAGGTGACCATCCCACAGGCTGGAAGCACAGCCTGCGGCCAAGATCAGAAACAAACACTTCAAAGAAGGAAGGGTTGGAGTAGGAGGTTTATGCTAAAGAGGCAAGCTAAACATACATATTTGACAGGTGACAGGAGGAGCTGTGAATATTTATGAAGGTGGTCCTGACATTTCCATATTGAAGAAACATGCATGTAACATATAAGTAATATTCACTTTGGGATGGAGAAAACATTTAAATTTATTACACTTAGGTACTATACATCAAAAAGTATTTTCAGGACATGAAGGCACATGAGTGTGCAACCTCTGAAAACTGGCTAGAGCCAGTCCATTGTCAGTGGTCTTCTTATCAAGATAAAGTTATTGCAGTCTCTTTTCCAGTGAAATCTGTAGTTACGGCTAGTAGAACAGGGTTTGGTTAGCATCTGTGAACTGGATGAGTTGTAATTGTTTTAATATTGCCTATCTCAAGGCTAGTGCTTGTTTAGTTGCTAGAGAAAAAGAAAACCCTTGTGGTAGTTAGAACATAGTTTATTCTTTACTTTTAGGGTATGTGACTTAACCATTGTCTGGCATGGGCTTAAGTCCTTTATAATTTGTATCCTATTGCCAAAAAGAGTATGTTCTGTCAGTCTTATGATCTCTATTTTAACATAAATGTTGGTCAGTTGTGTCTAATCTGCAAAAGGGAGGAAGTATAAGGAAGCATGTCTGACCTCCTGTCCCATCATAACTGGGAACTTATTTTTAAGTTTTTTACGGGGTCCTTTGGCCACAGTGGAGTCCATTCAGTCAGTGAGGGGCTTAGAATTTTATTTTTAGTTTACACAGCCTACATATCATTGAAGAGATTCAGGGCCTTGTTCTGAAGTAGGCTTATGTTGGGAATTGTTTGATCTTCTATGCAGACTACTGAAACCATCTCCATATCAGCAACAAAGCTGTATTTTTCTTATCATTCATATGTTCACTGAAGTAGGACTTCAGTTACTTTACTTTTCATTCACATCTTAGCTGTTTGCCACAAGAGGCCTAGCTTTTGATCTGTCTTAGCTTTCAACATGTCTTCCTCACTAAGCTTAGTCATGTCTAGCTTTTGATTTAAAGTAAGAAAAGTACAACTCTTCCTTTCACTTGAACACTTATAGTCCATTGTAGGATTATTTATTGGCCTAACTTCAATATTGTTGCATCTCAAGGAATAGAGAGGCTTGAAGAGATGAAGACAGATAAGGGAATAGCCTGTCAGTGCAGCAGTCAGAGCACACACAGCATTTATCGGTTAAGTTTGCATTATTATTATTATTATTATTATTATTATTATTTTGAGATTGAGTCTCACTATGTCACCCAGACTGGAATGCAGTGGTGCAATCTCAGCTCACTGCAACCTCCACTTCCCAGGTTCAAGCAATTCTCCTGCCTCAGCCTCCAGAGTAGCTGGGACTACACACGCTGCCATGCCTGGCTAATTTTTTTTGTATTTTAGTAGAGATGGGGTTTCACCATGTTATCCAGGCTGGTCTCAAACTCATGAGCTCAGGCAATCTGCCCACCTCAATCTGCCCATCTTTCCCAACATGCTAAGATTACAGGCGTGAACCACCGTGCCTGGCCTGCCATCTTATGAGAGTGTGGTTCATGGTACTCCAAAACAATTATAATAGTAACATCAAGTATCATCAATCACAGATCATTATAACATATAATAATAATGAAAACATTTGAAATATTATGAGAATTACAAAAATGTGACACAGTAACACAAAGTGAACACATGCTGTTTGAAAAATGGTGCCAATAGACTTGTTTGATACAGGGTTGCCACAAAGCTTCAATCTAAAAAATGTGATCTTTGCATAGCACAATAAAGTGAAGTCAATAGAATGAGGTATGCTTCTACTTTCTAAGTATAACTCTTCTTTTCCTGGATATCATGGCCTGCCTTTCTCAAAGTAAAAGGTGAATAGCATGAGGCCCTATTAAACCAGCCCTGGGTTCTCACTGGTATTGGTAATGGAGAAATAATACAGAAAATACATCTAGTCAATTATTTTTTCCATCAAGATAGAATTATTTATTAAATAAAATATTGTTTAAATTACTTACATTACTAAATATTTATATCCCGTTTATTACAAGTAACTATTGGTTAGTCATTTTTAGAAGGCAATATGTGATTTCTCTGCTCATGCCCGCAGCACACCACAGCTTCCCTACAGAGAGACCACTCTGTCTCCCCTGTGAGCCCCTGACACCCTCTTCACCAGGCAGGGCCCCTAGCTTGGGCCCATAGTACAGCCACCCCACCCTGTTACAGTAGATAGCTTAGTCAGACGTGAGCAGAGCAGGAGAGAGCTCCATGCTCCCCTCCCCTACCACGCACACACACCAGGAATGTCAGGCGACCATCAGTGCTCAGGTGGTTGGTAACTCTCTAAAATAATAATTGGTCACAGCTGAAACCAGGGAAAGGCAGTTTTCCATATAAACAGAAAAAAACCTGAAACTGGTGATCAGCATCCCAATAAGATCTCAGGAGTCAGGCAAGTGGCTCAGGCATGTACACTAAGAGCCAAAATGGTTCAATTTAACTGGTATGTGACCTCCCTCTAGGAATACTATACTGGTAAGGGGAGTTGATATGGTTTGACTGTGTCACCACACAAATCTCATCTTGAATTGTAGCTCCCAAAATTCCCATGTGCTCTGGGAGGGACCCTGTTGGAGATAATCTATTCATGGAGTCCATTTCCACCATACTCTATTCCTGGTAGTGAATAAGTCTCATGAGATGTGATGGTTTTATAAGGGGTTTCCCCTTTTGCTTGGCTCCCATTCTCTCTTGCCTGCCACCATGTAAGGCATGCCTTTTACCCTCCGTCATGATTGTGAGGCCTCCCCTGCCACGTGGAACTGTGAGTCCGTTAAACCTCTTTTTCTTTATAAATTACCCAGACTTGGATATGTCTTTATCAGCAACATGAAAATGGACTAATATAGGAAGCATGCCTAAAGTGAACATGTGTACAACTCTAGTAAACATACTGTGCATGTGGCCCCTCCCAAGTGCGAGCAGGCCACTGCACATGTGGACAGTGCATTGCAAGGGAAGAATCAGGGGAGAAGAGACACAAGAACCTGGAAACATGCCAACATATAAAACTTCAAGTCAAAAGGCCAAATTATTCACTCGATCTCTCAAGTCACCTGCTTAGCCCTCTCCAAGTGTATTTTACTCCCTTTCATTCCTGCTCTAAAGCTTTTTATTAAACTTTCATTTCTGCTGTAAAATTTGCCTTGGTTTCTCACTCTGCCTTATACCCTTGGTTAAATTCTTCCATGGAGGCAAGGATTGAGGTTGCTGCACATCCTTACAGACTGCCACTAACATATTTTGGTGCTATGAGACTCGAGTACTTTTTACCACTGACATACTTTGGTGCTGAGTGACTTGGATATGGATATGTTCTCTATTGGTAAGAGACCTCTACACCTCCCCTTCTTTGGCTGGAGGTATTCAACCCCTGTACACCTTTTTTCTTCTCCCTTTCTCTCTCCTGCTTACTAACAAACCCCAAGAATGATTCCTCTCCACCAAAAGTGGCTCTCCTCACCCTGGTTTCTCTCTCAGCTCACCCCGAGGAGTGGCTGTGGGAGTGGGAAGGACATTGAGGTATGCACCAAGTAAAACTGAGGCACTAATGGCCCTCCTGGACAGGAAGCTCACAAGAGTGGTAGAGCTAGCACTCAAAACTGTGCAATGTCTGGGGTTTCTTCTGCTTTTTCAACTAAAATGGTCTTTTTCTCGAAAGCCCACATGCCTATTGCCCTGTTTTCTCTCTGTGTGTTCTGAAATGGCCTTGCACACTCTCTGGACCAACCACCCCATGGTCAAGTCTGCCTCTTTCCATGCCATGTGACTTCTTAAACAAATACTGCCAGTAATTCATGTACCTGCAACTCTTGCTGTATTCACACAGCATCAAAGACACAGACTGCCTTCCAGATATCCCCTGAGATTTATACTTGTTTTTACCCTACCAGTTGAGATGACCTCCAACCCTTCCCCTGTCTGCTAGCACATTGCTGAGACAGACACTAATTGAAACTCAGGCTCTGCCAGCTCCTTATGACTTACCATATGCTTTTCATTCCTGTTATGCCAAGGGCCAAGTTTTCTCGTAGCTTTTGAAGTGGTTTATCCACCAGCATATGGCCTCACTCTGGCCCTTTAAGATCTCATCCATTTGCTTTTTTTGAGTTAGCATCTTTTTGGGAGGAGGGGAAATTCTCCCTTTGCAATTCGTATGTTCTTGCCTCAAACCCCAAGTACTCCAAAGGTTACTATTTTGTATGAAGAGGGCAAATAAACGTCCTCTCGAATCCAAGTGCTGCTGTTTTTGCGAGCATATGAGGGCTTTCCATGAGTATTATTCTGACTTGCTCCCACTCCTTCCTGTAGCCTCCATTTCTCTACTTCCACATCCTTCTTAACATGCATCAAGACCTTCAAGGTTATATGTGAAGGGCGTGGGGAGGGAACTTCAGCCCCCTTGTGGCAGTTTACTGAAAAACAAGCTTCTCCTCTACTTAAAAGAACATGGGAATTGGGAATCTGAGAAAAATGATAATTATTTTTTTGTTAGAATGCACTGAATGAGAGTCACTATAAGTTCATGAAGACAAGGATATAGGCAAGCCCAAGGCCGCAAGCACAAGAGACCAATAGGACAGAGACAAAGGTCGGTCCCAGGCTGACAAATTACTATTAAAATAGAGATGAAAGCAAGATCAGGGTACAGAGTAAGACCAGTTCATAATGGAACCCCAAGGATGAATAGTTTGCCCACTGTTCACTCTAGTATATCAAGTTCTCAAGTAGGTAATTGTGATGAGTTGAGACCAAGGTTAAGGGTACACAATAAGACTGATTCATTCGAGAACCCTAAGGAAGAATGGGGAATGCCCTATTAAGGGTCAGAGGAAAGTAAGAGGGGATACCTTTTTCCCTTTGTTCCTTTTCTCTTCAGTTCTCTCTTCACAGATGGGTAATCTTGTCTCCATACCACAAGCCATGCCCCTCGATGCATCCCCCAAAACTGGGAAGTGTGATTTCTCCAAACCTTAAAAATACTAGTTTTCCTTTATAATACCATTTGGCCTATAAAATAAATGGAGGAAATAACAAAAGTCAGTCTTAGAGCCTGGTGCCCTTATGCAGGCAATCCTCAAATTAGCCTCCTCTGTCTCTTATAACTGAAAGTAGAATAAGTAGTACAGGGCCAAGGAAAAGGAGAAATGCAGGGAAAGGAGGCAGGCTCAACTGTTGGCTGCTCTGCAAGCCCACCAGCCCCCTTCCAATTGCCCTAAGGACACTCCTCTAGGGAACTGCCACTGGGGCAGGAAGCCAAGCCACTGGAAGGCAAGCTGTCGTAATGGAATACATGGGAAAAAACTGTGCATGACTTGCCCCCTCTACCACAAGCTCAGCTACTGGAAATGGGACTGTCAAGAGGGCCAAATGGCCTCTGGAAAAGAATCCCAATCCCTGATGGCCTTGAGTGAAGGGGCTTTCTACTCTGTCTGGCTTCTAAATCAGACATCAGTGTTGTCAATGGTACAAAGCCAAGAGCAACTCTGGAGGTGGCAAGTAAAGTTATAAATTTCTCTTTTGGGTTCAAGAGCTAACTGCTCTGTGCTAATTCTCTCCTAAGCAACTCTCTTCCAAATCCTGTTGGGTAACAGGGTCATATAGCTTCACCTCACTCCAAAAGAGAAGATTCACACCTCTTTGGGGCAAAAACTCTACAGTACACAGATAAACTCCTTATCTTCTGCCCTTCACAGGACTCATACAGTAACATGTAGTTCAAACCATAACTTCCTAACAGAAGTAAAATTATTTTTATCTAATCCAAAGGTTATAAAGGTAAAGGTATTTCTCGTAAGGAAAATTATAAAGAAAAAGATTTTGTATAAAAAAAGGATCTTGTATGGTAAGTTATTGTCCTAAAATAAAATAACTGGTTGTTTAAAAAGAGGGATTTTAGGACAAGTCAGAAAGTCAAAGCATAGATGGTCTGTGTAAGTTATGAAAAAATCATGAAACAGAAGTTATGAAAATTTACAATTTTAAGGGGTATTAGGTCTACCAAATGCTCCATAAACTGCTTCTATTACTTAACTATACAACTTGCCTGCTTTAAACCTAGGTAAGGAATGGGGGACATACGGGGTTAGCCATGCCTCTAGCTATACTGGAATCAAACCTTATCTGCACTTCTGTCTGGTGTCCTAGGCTCCAAACATAGTACATAATTAGAATCACTTATTTATCAGGTTTTTCACCAAAAGTAAAAGCTGCTAAGAGTTAACAGTGTAACATGTACTTGAGACTGCTGGAAAAACAGCTGTACATGCAAGACGTGTAAGGAAAATAGAATGTGCTTTTGGCAAAGGGTTGCAAGAAGACATGGGAATGCAGATTTTTTTTTTTTTGGCCTGGTTTGGAGGGTTAAAGGATTATTTTAAGTTAGATAGGATAAAGTTGAAGATTTAAGCAAGTTGTGAAAGTTTTTTGAAAGATTAATATTATAAAATAAAATCTGCATGTAACTTACTGGCTAAAGGAGTACTATTCAGTTTTTCCATAAATTAAACATTGGAATAAAAGCACAACAGAGTTTTATTAAAGCATTAATCTACTTTTTATAAATATGTAGTTGGTATATGTTCCAAAATTATGCAAAACTATAATTCTGATACAACTTAGTATAAGTTATCAGTAATAATTATATTGTTATTATGTGCCACAGAGGTAACAAATATCCTTCTCAATTTTATCTTTGACTATGGGTGCCCTAAGACTTTTTGTCATCCATAGACAATTGTTGTTGTTTTAATTCTATTTAAAAGGTGTTGATTTAATCAACTATAAAACTCTAACAGGTGATCTTAAATGCAGATTTCTGATAACTTCAGGGATTTTGATGTTAGAATAGAGGAAAAGCATTCAAAACTCTCATGGAAAGCTGAAATGTTCATGAAGATCAAGCAGAACAGGAGTTAACTGCATGGACTAAACTAATAAAAGACTGTTAATAATCCTTACAGCTTTTAACAGTTGAGTAAAGCATGTGCCTATAAACAAAATTTAGAGCATATTACTTTCTCCTTACTTGATCTCTCCAGAATTTAGATACTACTTGTAAGTATTTTTGACTTATGGCAATATAGTTACTTGCCTTAGTGCAATAAGAATCTACTTTCTTTTACACAGGACACAATTGGAGAAACTGGTTATTTTACCAAGGTTTTGACTGGAATGGCATACTTGCAGGTGGCTTTAAGGAATCAACTTTGACTTATAGAACCAATAAACACCTTGGGGAAAACTGGCCTCATACCTTGTCTAAATAGTCACTGTACACATCTCATGACCTCTGGTAAGTAAAGAATGTTATTTTCCAGTAGGCGAAGGAGCCCCAAGTTATCTTGGGACCTCAAGAGGAGAGGAATTTCCGCAACTCATATAGGTAATTGATGACACTAACCCATGGCTGGGATTAAGTCTTCAAAAAAGTCTTATCTGATTTCTCATGAAATGAAGTTCCATCAAAGACAATTTAAAAGGGAGCCTATATGACAAATAATTATTCTTGCTATTCTTTATGCAAATAATCAGGTCAAGTATAATAAGACTAAAATTTATTCTGCAAACTAATCCATCCTGTCATGATATTTTTTAAACAAAGGAGGACTGGAAAGAGAAAAATCATGTTTCTTTCTTTTTTTTTTTTTTTTTGAATTTTATGCTACCATTTATTTATTTATTTATTTATTATTAAGTTCTAGGGTACATGTGCATAACATGCAGGTTTGTTACATATTTATACTTGTGCCGTGTTGCTGTGCTGCACCCATCAACTCGTCAGCACCCATCAACTCATCATTTACATCAGGTATAACTCCCAATGCAATCCCTCCCCCCTCCCCCCTCCCCATGATAGGCCCCGGTGTGTGATGTCCCGCTTCCTGAGTCCAAGTGATCTCATTGTTCAGTTCCCACCTATGAGTGAGAACATGCGGTGTTTGGTTTTCTGTTCTTGTGATAGTTTGCTAAGAATGATGGTTTCCAGCTGCATCCATGTCCCTACAAAGGACACAAACTCATCCTTTTTGATGGCTGCATAGTATTCCATGGTGTATATGTGCCACATTTACTTAATCCAGTCTGTCACTGATGGACATTTGGGTTGATTCCAAGTCTTTGCTATTGTGAATAGTGCCGCAATAAACATACATGTGCATGTGTCTTTATAGCAGCATAATTTATAATCCTTTGGGTATATACCCAGTAATGGGATGGCTGGGTCATATGGTACATCTAGTTCTAGATCCTGAGGATTCGCCATACTGTTTTCCATAATGGGTGAACTCGTTTACAATCCCACCAACAGTGTAAAAGTGTTCCTATTTCTCCACATCCTCTCCAGCACCTGTTGTTTCCTGACTTTTTAATGATCGCCATTCTAACTGGTGTGAGATGGTATCTCATTGTGGTTTTGATTTGCATTTCTCTGATGGCCAGTGATGATGAGCATTTTTCATGTGTCTGTTGGCTGTATGAATGTCTTGTTTTGAGAAATGTCTGTTCATATCCTTTGCCCACTTTTTGATGGGGTTGTTTGTTTTTTTCTTGTAAATTTGTTTGAGTTCTTTGTAGGTTCTGGATATTAGCCCTGTGTCAGATGAGTAGATTGCAAAAATTTTCTCCCATTCTGTAGGTTGCCTGTTCACTCTGATGGTAGTTACTTTTGCTGTGCAGAAGCTCTTTAGTTTAATGAGATCCCATTTGTCAATTTTGGCTTTTGCTGCCGTTGCTTTTGGTGTTTTAGACGTGAAGTCTTTGCCCATGCCTATGTCCTGAATGGTACTACCTAGGTTTTCCTCTAGGATTTTTATGGTATTAGGTCTAACATTTAAGTCTCTAATCCATCTTGAATTAATTTTCGTATAAGGAGTAAGGAAAGGATCCAGTTTCAGCTTTCTACTCATGGCTAGCCAATTTTCCCAGCACCATTTATTAAATAGGGAATCCTTTCCCCATTTCTTGTTTCTCTCAGGTTTGTCAAAGATCAGATGGCTGTAGATGTGTGGTATTATTTCTGAGGACTCTGTTCTGTTCCATGGGTCTATATCTCTGTTTTGGTACCAGTACCATGCTGTTTTGGTTACTGTAGCCTTGTAATATAGTTTGAAGTCAGGTAGCGTGATGCCTCCAGCTTTGTTCTATTGACTTAGGATTGTCTTGGAGATGTGGGCTCTTTTTTGGTTCCATATGAACTTTAAAGCAGTTTTTTCCAATTCTGTGAAGAAACTCATTGGTAGCTTGATGGGGATGGCATTGAATCTGTAAATCACCTTGGGCAGTATGGCCATTTTCACGATATTGATTCTTCCTATCCATGAGCATGGTATGTTCTTCCATTTGTTTGTGTCCTCTTTTATTTCACTGAGCAGTGGTTTGTAGTTGTCCTTGAAGAGGTCCTTTACATCCCTTGTAAGTTGGATTCATAGGTATTTTATTCTCTTTGGAGCTATTATGAATGGAAGTTCATTCATGATTTGGCTCTCTGTTTGTCTGTTACTGGTGTATAAGAATGCTTGTGATTTTTGCACATTAATTTTGTATCCTGAGACTTTGCTGAAGTTGCTTATCAGCTTAAGGAGATTTTGGGCTGAGACAATGGGATTTTCTAAATATACAATCATGTCATCTGCAAAGAGGGACAATTTGACTTCTTCTTTTCCTAACTGAATACCCTTGATTTCTTTCTCTTGCCTGATTGCCCTAGCCAGAACTTCCAACACTATGTTGAATAGGAGTGGTGAGAGAGGGCATCCCTGTCTTGTACCAGTTTTCAAAGGGAATTTTTCCAGTTTTTGCCCATTCAGTATGATATTGGCTGTGGGTTTGTCATAAATAGCTCTTATGATTTTGAGGTACGTTCCATCAATACCAAATTTATTGAGCGTTTTTAGCATGAAGGGCTGTTGAATTTTGTCAAAGGCCTTTTCTGCATCTATTGAGATAATCATGTGGTTCTTGTCTTTGGTTCTGTTTTTATGCTGGATTATGTTTATTGATTTTCAAATGTTGAACCAGCCTTGCATCCCAGGGAAAGCAGGAAAGATCTAAAATTGCACTCTAATATCACAATTAAAAGAACTAGAGAAGCAAGAGCAAACGCATTCAAAAGCTAGCAGAAGGCAAGAAATAACTAAGATCAGAGCAGAACTGAAGGAGATAGAGGCACAAAAATCCCTCCAAAAAATCAATGAATACAGGAGTTGGTTTTTTGAAAAGATCAACAAAATTGACAGACTGCTGGCAAGACTAATAAAGAAGAAAAGAGAGAAGAATCAAATAGACGCAATAAAAAATGATAAAGGGGATATCACCACCGACCCCACAGAAATACAAACTACCATCAGAGAATACTATAAACACTTCTATGCAAATAAACTAGAAAATCTAGAAGAAATGGATAATTTCCTGGACACTTACACTCTTCCAAGACTAAACCAGGAAGAAATTGAATCCCTGAATAGACCAATAGCAGGCTCTGAAATTGAGGCAATAATTAATAGCCTACCAACCAAAGAAAGTCCAGGACCAGATGGATTCACAGCTGAATTTTACCAGAGGTACAAGGAGGAGCTGGTACCATTCCTTCTGAATCTGTTGCAATCAATAGAAAAAGAGGGAATCCTCCCTAACTCATTTTATGAGGCCAACATCATCCTGATACCAAATCCTGGCAGAGACACAGCAAAAAAAGAGAATTTTAGACCAATATCCCTGATGAACATCGATGCAAAAATCCTCAATAAAATACTGGCAATCCGGATTCAGCAGCACATCAAAAAGCTTATCCACCATGATCAAGTGGGCTTCATCCCTGGGATGCAAGGCTGATTCAACATTCACAAATCAATAAACATAATCCAGCATATAAACAGTCCCCCAAAGTCTTAATTCATTCCACCATTAACTCAAAAGTCCAAGTCCGAAGTCTCACCTGAGGCAAGGCAAGTCCCTTCCGCCTATGAGCCTGTAAAATATTAATAAAAAACAAGTTACTTACTTCCAAGATACAATGAAGGCACGGACATTGGGTAAATAATCCCATTCTAAATGGAAAAAATTGGCCAGATCGTAGGGGTTACAGGCCCCACGGAAGTATGAAACCCAGCAGGGCAGTCATTAAATCTTAACGTTCCAAAATAATCTTTTACTCCATGTCTCACATCCAAGCATGCTGATGCAAGGGGTGGTTTTCCAAGGCCTTGGGCAGCTCCACCTCTGTGGCTGTGAACGGCTCAGCTCCCATGGCTTCTCTCAAGGACCGGCGTTGAGTGCCTGTGGCTTTTTCAAGCACACAGTGCAAGCTGTTATTGGATCTAACTTCTTCTGGTGTATGGTGGCCCTTTACTCACAGCTCTACTAGGCAAGGCCCCCAGAAAATGTGTATTTTTTTTCTTTTCTACCACATAGTCAAGGTGCAAAATTTTCAAACTTTTATGCTGTGATTCACTTTTTCATTATTAAAAAAAAATAAATTTTTTATTTTTTATTTTAAGTTCTGAAACACACATGCAGGACATGCAGGTTTGTTACATAGGTAAATGTGTGCCTTGGTGATTTGCTGCACGTATCAACCCAACACCTAGGTATTAAGCCCCACGTGCATTATCTGTCCTGATGCTGTCCTTCCCCCTGCTTCCTAAACAGTCCCCAGTGAGTGTTTTTCCCTTCCCTGTTTCCTTGTGTTCTCATTGTTCAGCTCCTACTTATAAGTGAGAACATTCAGTGTTTCGTTTTCTGTTCCTATGTTAGTTTGCTGAGGATAATGGCTTCTAGCTCTATCCATGTCCCTGCAAAGGACAAGATCTTGTTCCTTTTTATGACCGCATAATATTTCATGGTATATATGTACCACATTTTCTTTATCCAGTCTATCATTGATGGGCATTTGGGTTGATTCCATATATTTTCTATTTGGAATAGTGCCGCAGTGATCATATGTGTGCATGTATCTTTACAATAGAATGATTTATATTCCTTTGTGTATATACCTAATAATGGGATTGCTGGATCAAATGATATTTCTGGTCCTAGGTCTTTGAGGAATCACCACACTGTCTTCCATAATGATTGAATTAATTTACATTCCCACCAACAGTGTAAAAGCATTTCTTTTTCTCCACAGCCTCTCCAGCATCCATTGTTTTTTGAGTTTTTAATAATTGCCATTCTTGGCCGGGCGCGGTGGCTCAAGCCTGTAATCCCAGCACTTTGGGAGGCCGAGACGGGCGGATCATGAGGTCAGGAGATAGAGACCATCCTGGCTAACACAGTGAAACCCCGTCTCTACTAAAAAATACAAAAAACTAGCCGGGCGAGGTGGCAGGCGCCTGTAGTCCCAGCTACTCGGGAGGCTGAGGCAGGAGAATGGTGTAGACCCGGGAGGCGGAGCTTGCAGTGAGCTGAGATCTGGCCACTGCACTCCAGCCTGGGCGACAGAGCGAGACTCCGTCTCCAAAAAAAAAAAAAAAAAAAAAAAAAATAATAATAATAATAATAATAATTGCCATTCTGACTGGTGTGAGATGGTATCTAATTAAACTAAAATGCTTCTGCACAACAAAACACACTATCACCAGAGCAAACAGACAACCTACAGAATGGGAGGAAATTTTTGCAACCTATCCATCTAACAAAGGCCAAGTATCTAGAATCTACAGGGCACTTAAACAAATTTACAAGAAACAAACAACCCTAGACGTTTCTCAAAAGAAGACATTTATGTGGCCAAAAAATATGTAAAAACAACTCAACATCACTGATCACTACAGAAATGCTCTGATTCTCTTTTAATCATAAGTTCCAATTTCAGACCATGTCTTTTATGAACCCATATGACTGTATGCTGTTAGGAGCAACCAGGTGACTTCTTTAATGTTTTGCTGCCTAGAAGTTTCTTCTATGAGATATCGTGAATCATCTCTCTCAAGTTCCAAGTTCCACAGATCCCTAGAGCAGGAACACAATAGCACCAGTCTCTTTGCTAAAGCATAATAAGAGTGGCCTTTGCTCCAGTTCCCACTAAGTTTCTCATCTCCATCAGACACTGTCTCAGCCTGGATTTCATTGTCCATATCACAACCAGTATTTTGGTGCAAAGCATTCCACAAGTTTCTAGGAAGTTCCAAACTTTCCCACATCTTCTTGTCTTTTTCCGAGCTTTCCAAAGTGTTTCACCCTCTGCCTGTTACCCACTTCCAATGTTGCTTCCACATTTTCTGTTATTGTTATAACAGTGCCCTACTCCTGGTACCATTTTTTTTGTATTAGTCCATTTTCACACTGCTATGAAGAAATACCTGAGACTGTTTAATTTATAAAGAAAAGAGGTTTAATTGACTCAGAATTCTGCATGGCTGGAGAGGCCTCAAGAAATTTACATTCATGGTGGAAGGTGAAAGGGAAGCAAGTCACAACTTACATGGTGGCACGAGAGAAAGAGAGAGAGAGAGAGAGAGAGGTGGGGGGGAAGTGCCATCCCATCAGATCTCTTGAGAACTCACTATAATTAGAACAGCATCGGGGAAATCTGCCCCCATGATCCAATCACCTCCCACCAGGTCCCTCCCCTGACACGTAGGGATTACAGTTTGACATGAGATTTGGATTGGGACACAGAGCCAAACCAAATCAATAACCCTTCAAAGCCCAGACATTAACTGACATGCACAAGCATCAAAAACATGCAGGAAAACATTACCTCACCATATGGAGTCAATAAATCATCAGAGACCAATCCTGCAGTGACAGATATGTGACCACTCAGAGGGAATTCAAAATAGCTGGTTTAGGGAAGTTCAACAAAATTCTAAACAACAAAGGGAATAAATTCAGAATTCTATTAGATAAATTTAATAAACAGATTTTAAGAAGCAGAAATTTGGGAGCTGAAAAATTCAATTGACAAAGTTTTAAAAAATGGACAGTCTCAACAAAATTGATCAAGCAGAAAGATTTAGTGATCTCAAAGATGGGCTATATTTAAATACAGAGTCAAAAGAGAATGAGAAAATAATAAAAACGAAAAAAGTGTACTTATACGATCTAGATTTTAGCCTTCAAAGGACAAATCAAAAAGTTATTGGCCTTAAAGAAGATGTAGAGAAAATATAGGATTAGAAAGTTTATTCAAATAAATAATAATAAACTTTCCAAACCCCTATAGGGAAAGGTATGAATCTGCAGGTACAATAAGATAAAGAACAATAAGCAGATTTAACCCAAATAAGACTACCTCAATGCATTTACTAATTAAATTCACAAATGTCAAGGACAAAAAAATTCTAAAGGTGACAAGAGGGAAGAAGAAAAAGAAAACATAACAAAGAGCTCGGACATGTCTTTCAGGAGACTTCTCAGTGAAAACCTTACAGGCCAGAGGGAGTGGGATGGCATTCCAAGATACAGAAGGATAAAAAATCAACCTAAAATTATTCAAACATGAAGAAGAAATAAAGACTTTCCTGGACAAACAAAAGCTGAGAGATTTCATGAACACCAGGCCTGTCTTACAAGAAATCCTTAAGTGAGTTATTTATTATGAAAGAAAATAATACTAATGATCAACTAGAAATAATTTAAAAGTATAAAACCTGTTAGTAAAAGTAAGCACACAGACAAGAATAAGACTGCAATTGTTGTGTATAAACCACTCATATCTTTAGTAGAAATACTAACAGATAAACTTATGAGAAATAACTACAACAATGTGTTAATAGATAGACAATAAAAATGTCATAAATGGAACAACAGAAGTGAAAAAGTGGGGAGGACAAAGTGGGAAGTTTTAGATTTTCTCAGTTTTTTTCTTTGTGATTATCAGTTCAAAATAATTGGCCACAAGAGATTATTTGCAAAACTCATGGTGGCCACAAAGCAGAAATCTACAATAGATATAGAAAAATAAAATTTAAAAATTAAGCATACCAAGGAAGAATACTAAACAGTCATAAAAAAGAATGAAATCATGTCATTTGCAGCAACACAGATGCAGCTGAATATTATAAGTCTAAGTGAATTATTGCAGGAACAGAAAGCCAAATACTTCATGTTCTCAGTGATAAGTGGGAGCTAAACAATGGAAACTCAGGGAAATAAAGATGGCAACAATAGACACTGATGACTACTGTGAGGTAGAGATGGAGGCAGATGAATGTTAAAAAAAAAAAAAAAACTAACTACTGGGTACTATGTGCAGGACTTGGGTAACAGAAACAATTGTATCCCAAACCTCTGCATTACACAATATACGCAGGTGACAAACCTCCATATGTGCCCCTTGAGTCTAAAATAAAAGTTAAAATTGTATTAAAGAATAAAAATAAAAATGGGCAAGTATCAATAGACATTTTTTTCCAAAAGACTCTAAACATGTATACATACATGTATATATATACATACATATAATTTCAAATATTCAAAAGTTCAATAAATATGTAAAAGGATGCTATGTTCACCTCTTCTTGCATTGCTATAAATAAATATCAAAGAGTGCATGATTTATTTTATTTTATTTGAGTTATTTATTTTAAAAAGTTGTTTAATTGGCTCACAGTTCACAGGCTATACAGGAAGCACGACACCAACATCTGCTTGGTTTTTGGGTAAACCTCAGGGAGCTTTTACTCATGGCAAAAGGTGAAGCAGGAGCAGGCACATCACATGTTGAAGACAGGAAGAAGGGTGCAAGGGAGTTGCCTCACCTTTAAACAACGAGATCTTGGGTGAACGCACTTATAACCCAGGGGATGATGCTGAGCCATTCATACAGGATATGCCCCCATGATCCAAACACCTCCTACCAGGTCCCAACTTCAACACTGAGGATTACATTTTAATATGAGATTTGGCAGGCACACAAATCCAAACCATATGATTCTACCCTTGGCCACCAAAATCTCATGTTCTTCTCACATTGCAAAATACAGAGATCTCTTCCCAACACTCCCCTAAAAGTCTCAACTCATTCAAGTACCAAGTCCAAAGTTTTAAGTCTTATCTAAGACTCATTTTTTTCTGCCTATGAGCCTGTAACATTGAAAATATGATACTTATTTCCAAGATGCAATGGGGATATATTCATTTGTTAAACCTTCCCCATCAAAAAGGGAGAAATTAGCCAAGAGAAAGAGGCTACAGGATTCACACAAGTTCAGAACTCAGCAGGAAAGTAGTTAAATCTTTAAACTCCAAAATAATCTCTTTTGACTACATGTTGCATTACAAATCAAAACCACAAAGGGTACACTGGTGCAAAACGTGGGCTTCCAAGGCCTTCAGCAACTCTGCCCCTGGGGCTGCTTTCAGAGTTTCTTAAATGTCTGCTGCTTTTCCAGATGTGAGGTGCAAGCTTCTGGTGGAGCTGCCATTCTAGGGTTTGGAGGATGTTGACACCCTTCTCACAGCTGCATTAGGCACTGACCCAATGGGGACCTCCAATTCTACATTTCTCTTCTGTACTACCCTAGTAGAAGTTCTCTGTGAGGGCTCCACATCTGTAGCAGGCTTCTGCTTGGGCACTCAGGCTTTTTTATACATCCTGTGAAGTCAAGCCAATGCTGCCAAGCTTCCTTCATTCTTGCATTCTGTTCTCCACAGACTAAACACCATGTGGATGCTGCCAAGGCTTACTATGGCTTGCACCCTCCGAAACAGTGGTCTGAATGGTATTTGTGCCCCTTTGATATGTGGCTGGAGCTGAAGTGGCCAGGATGTGGGGAGCAGTTTCCTGAGGCTTTGCAGGGCAGCAAGGCCCTAGGCCTGGCCTACAAAGCTATTCTCCTTCTAAGCTTCTGAGCCTTTGATGGGAGGAGCCACCACAAAGTTCTGAAAATTCTTCAAGGTTTTTTTCTCATTGTCTTTACTATTAGCACTTGGTTCCTTTTAATTTATGCAAATTTCTTGAGCACATTGTTTCTCCACAACCTGCTTTTATTTTTCCTCGGAAAATAGACTTTTCTTTTCTACCACATGGCCAGGTGGCAAATTTTTCAAAGTTTTATGCTCTGCTTCCAGTTTAAATATAAATTCCAACTTTAAGTCATTCCTTTGCTTCCACATCTTAGTGTAGGTTGTTAGAAGCAGCCAGGCCACATCTTCAATGCTTTGCTGCTTTGACATCTCTTCCACCAAATACGCTGAGTGCTCACTCTCAAGATCAAATTTCCACAGATCCCTAGGACATGAATACAGTACAGCTAAGTTATTTGCTAGGGCATATCAATAATTACCTTCACTCTAACTTCTAATAAGTTTGTCATTTCTGTCTGAGACTTTATCAGCCTGGACTTCACTGTCCATATTATTATTAGTATTTTGGTCACAAGCATATAACCAGTCTCTAAGGATGTCCAAATTTTCCCTTGTCTACCTGTGTTCTTCTGTGCCCTCCAATGTCTTTCAACCTGTGCCCATTACACAGTTCCAAAGTTGCATCCACATTTTCAGTTATCTTTATAGTAATTCCCCCCTCCTCACTACCAACTTACTGTGCTAGGCCATTCTTGAATTGTTATAAAGAAATATATAAGGCTTGGTAATTTATAAAAAAAGAAGTTTAATTGGCTTATGTTTCTGCAGGCTGTACAGTAAACATGGTACCAATATCTGCTGGCTTCTGGGTAGGCCTCAGGGAACTTTTATTTATGGCAGAAGGCAAAATGGGAGCAGTCACATCACATGGAAAAAGCAAGAGCAAGAGTGGGGAGAAATGACACATGTTGAAACCAGATTGCCTGTGAACTTACTTAGTGAGGAGATCATGCTGAGTCATTCATGAGGGATATACCACCATGATCCACACACTTCCCAACATGCTCCACTTCCAACACTGGGGATTCCATTTCAACATTAGATTTTGCAGGGACACGATTCAAACCATATCAGTTGCCCAACAATATTAGTCATCTATTAGTCATCATGGAATTACAAATCAAAACCTCAATGACATAAAACTCTACAACTAGGACAGATGTAATTAAAAGATAAATAATAGCAGACAAAAAGTGAGTAAATTGGATCCCTCATGCACTGCTGGTAAGAATATAAAATTGCAAAGTCACTTTGGAAAATGGCCTGGCAGTTCCTCAGCAGATTAACGACAGAGTTACCATATGACTCAATAATTCCAGCATAGGTATATATCTGAGAATTGAAAAACAGAAATTTAAAAAGAAAACGTATGCTAACACAAAACTTGTGTGTGAATGTTTAAAGCCTCATTATTCTTCATAGTCAAAAATAGGAAAATTCAAATGCCCATAAATTGATAAATGAGTAAATAAAGTGTACATCCATGGAATAAATATTTTTAGGGAAGAAAAAGGAATGAAGTGCTTACACATGCTATAACATAGATGTGCCTCAAAAACAATGCTAAGTGAAAGAAGTCAGTTACAACAGCCCACATGTTGTATGATTCAATTTATGTAATATTTTCAGGACAGAAACAAATATAAAGGCAGAAACTGGAATAATTCTTGGTTAGAAAGGGAGGAATGACCAGATTGATGATTAACAGCTAGAAGGTATGGAATTTCTATTTGGCATGTTGAAAATGTTCTAACATTGATTGTGTTAATGGTTACACAACACTCTACATACACTACAAAGCATTCACTTGTACATTTATTAGCCATGATGTACAGTATGTGAATGATACTATGTAAACTCAATAAGTTTATTTTTCAAATAGTACATAGAAGTCTTGTTTACCCTTTACCCTGTTGTAGAGTTTTATGTCATTGTGGTTTTGATTTGTAATTCCATGAGGACTAATATTGTTGGGCATCTGATATGGTTTCATTGTGTCCCTGCAAAATCTAATGTTGAAATGGAATCCCCAGTTTTGGAAGTGGACTGTGTTGGGAGGTGTGGGGATCATGGTGGTGTACCCATCATGAATGACTCAGCATTATCTTGTTTTCCCTCAATGGTAATATCTTATATAGGGGCGGAGCAAGATGGCCGAATAGGAACAGCTCCAGTCTCCAACTCCCAGCGCGAGCGACACAGAAGACCGGTGATTTCTGCATTTTCAACTGAGGTACTGGGTTCATCTCACTGGGGAGTGCCGGAAGATCGGTGCTGGTCAGCTGCTGCAGCCCGACCAGCGAGAGCTGAAGCAGGGCGAGGCATTGCCTCACCTGGGAAGCGCAAGGGGGGAGGGAATCCCTTTTCCTAGCCAGGGGAACTGAGACACACAACACCTGGAAAATCGGGTAACTCCCACCCCAATACTCCGCTTTAAGCAAACAGGCACACCAGGAGATCATATCCCACACCTGGCCGGGAGGGTCCCACACCCACAGAGCCTTCCTCATTGCAAGCGCAGCAGTCTGCGATCTCGCGGCTAGGCAGCAGCGAGGCTGGGAGAGGGGCGCCCGCCATTGCTGAGGCTTAAGTAGGTAAACAAAGCTGCTGGGAAGCTCGAACTGGGTGGAGCTCACAGCAGCTCAAGGAAACCTGCCTGTCTCTGTAGACTCCACCTCTGGGGACAGGACAATAACAAACGCAGCCGAAACCTCTGAGACACAAACGACTCTGTCTGACAGCTTTGAAGAGAGCAGTGGATCTCCCAACACGGAGGTTGAGATCTGAGAAGGGACAGACTCCCTGCTCAAGTGGGTCCCTGACCCCTGAGTAGCCTAACTGGGAGACATCCCCCGCTAGGGGCAGTCTGACACCCCACACCTCACAGGGTGGAGTACACCCCTGAGAGGAAGCTTCCAAAGCAAGAATCAGACAGGTACACTTGCTGTTCAGAAATATTCTATCTTCTGCAGCCTCTGCTGTTGATACCCAGGCAAACAGGGTCTGGAGTGGACCTCAAGCAATCTCCAACAGACCTACAGCTGAGGGTCCTGACTGTTAGAAGGAAAACTATCAAACAGGAAGGACACCTACACCAAAACCCCATCAGTACATCACCATCATCAAAGACCAGAGGCAGATAAAACCACAAAGATGGGGAAAAAGCAGGGCAGAAAAGCTGGAAATTCAAAAAATAAGAGCGCATCTCCCCCGGCAAAGGAGCGCAGCTCATCGCCAGCAATGGATCAAAGCTGGACGGAGAATGACTTTGACGAGATGAGAGAAAAAGGCTTCAGTCCATCAAATTTCTCAGAGCTAAAGGAGGAATTACGTACCCAGCGCAAAGAAGCTAAAAATCTTGAAAAAAAAGTGGAAGAATTGATGGCTAGAGTAATTAATGCAGAGAAGGTCCTAAACGAAATGAAAGAGATGAAAACCATGACACGAGAAATACGTGACAAATGCACAAGCTTCAGTAACCGACTCGATCAACTGGAAGAAAGAGTATCTGCGATTGAGGATCAAATGAATGAAATGAAGCGAGAAGATAAACCAAAAGAAAAAAGAAGAAAAGGAAATGAACAAAGCCTGCAAGAAGTATGGGATTATGTAAAAAGACCAAATCTACGTCTGATTGGGATGCCTGAAAGTGAGGGGGAAAATGGAACCAAGTTGGAAAACACTCTTCAGGATATCATCCAGGAGAACGTCCCCAACCTAGTAGGGCAGGCCAACATTCAAATCCAGGAAATACAGAGAACGCCACAAAGATACTCCTCGAGAAGAGCAACTCCAAGACACATAATTGCCAGATTCACCAAAGTTGAAATGAAGGAAAAAATCTTAAGGGCAGCCAGAGAGAAAGGTCGGGTTACCCACAAAGGGAAGCCCATCAGACTAACAGCAGATCTCTCGGCAGAAACTCTCCAAACCAGAAGAGAGTGGGGGCCAATATTCAACATTCTTAAAGAAAAGAATTTTAAACCCAGAATTTCATATCCAGCCAAACTAAGTTTCATAAGTGAAGGAGAAATAAAATCCTTTACAGATAAGCAAATGCTTAGAGATTTTGTCACCACTAGGCCTGCCTTACAAGAGACCCTGAAGGAAGCACTAAACATGGAAAGGAACAACCGGTACCAGCCATTGCAAAAACATGCCAAAATGTAAAGACCATCGAGGCTAGGAAGAAACTGCATCAACTAACGAGCAAAATAACCAGTTAATATCATAATGGCAGGATCAAGTTCACACATGACAATCTTAACCTTAAATGTAAATGGACTAAATGCTCCAATTAAAAGACACAGACTGGCAAACTGGATAAAGAGTCAAGACCCATCAGTCTGCTGTATTCAGGAGACCCATCTCACATGCAGAGACATACATAGGCTCAAAATAAAGGGATGGAGGAAGATTTACCAAGCAAATGGAGAACAAAAAAAAGCGGGGGTTGCAATCCTAGTCTCTGATAAAACAGACTTTAAACCATCAAAGATCAAAAGAGACAAAGAAGGCCATTACATAATGGTAAAGGGATCAATTCAACAGGAAGAGCTAACTATCCTAAATATATATGCACCCAATACAGGAGCACCCAGATTAATAAAGCAAGTCCTTAGAGACTTACAAAGAGACTTAGACTCCCATACAATAATAATGGGAGACTTCAACACCCCACTGTCAACATTAGACAGATCAACGAGACAGAAAGTTAACAAGGATATCCAGGAATTGAACTCATCTCTGCAGCAAGCAGACCTAATAGACATCTATAGAACTCTCCACCCCAAATCAACAGAATATACATTCTTCTCAGCACCACATCATACTTACTCCAAAATCGACCACGTACTTGGAAGTAAAGCACTCCTCAGCAAATGTACAAGAAAGGAAATTATAACAAACTGTCTCTCAGACCACAGTGCAATCAAACTAGAACTCAGGACTAAGAAACTCAATCCAAACCGCTCAACTACATGGAAACTGAACAACCTGCTCCTGAATGACTACTGGGTACATAACGAAATGAAGGCAGAAATAAAGATGTTCTTTGAAACCAATGAGAACAAAGATACAACATACCAGAATCTCTGGGACACATCTAAAGCAGTGTGTAGAGGGAAATTTATAGCACTAAATGCCCACAAGAGAAAGCAGGAAAGATCTAAAATTGACACTCTAACATCGCAATTAAAAGAACTAGAGAAGCAAGAGCAAACACATTCGAAAGCTAGCAGAAGGCAAGAAATAACAGATCAGAGCAGAACTGAAGGAGATAGAGACACAAAAAACTCTCCAAAAAATCAATGAATCCAGGAGTTGGTTTTTTGAAAAGATCAACAAAATTGACAGACCACTAGCAAGACTAATAAAGAGGAAAAGAGAGAAGAATCAAATTGACGCAATTAAAAATGATAAAGAGGATATCACCACCGACCCCACAGAAATACAAACTACCATCAGAGAATACTATAAACACCTCTACGCAAATAAACTGGAAAATCTAGAAGAGGATAATTTCCTGGACACTTACACTCTTCCAAGACTAAACCAGGAAGAAGTTGAATCCCTGAATAGACCAATAGCAGGCTCTGAAATTGAGGCAATAATTAATAGCCTACCAACCAAAAAAAGTCCAGGACCAGATGGATTCACAGCTGAATTCTACCAGAGGTACAAGGAGGAGTTGGTACCATTCCTTCTGAAACTATTCCAATCATTAGAAAAAGAGGGAATCCTCCCTAACTCATTTGATGAGGCCAACATCATCCTGATACCAAAGCCTGGCAGAGACACAACAAAAAAAGAGAATTTTAGACCAATATCCCTGATGAACATCGATGCAAAAATCCTCAATAAAATACTGGCAAACCGGATTCAGCAGCACATCAAAAAGCTTATCCACCATGATCAAGTGGGCTTCATCCCTGGGATGCAAGGCTGGTTCAACATTCGCAAATCAATAAACATAATCCAGCATATAAACACAACCAAAGACAAGAACCACATGATTATCTCAATAGATGCAGAAAAGGCTTTTGACAAAATTCAACAGCCCTTCATGCTAAAAATGCTCAATAAATTCGGTATTGATGGAACGTACCTCAAAATCATAAGAGCTATTTATGACAAACCCACAGCCAATATCATACTGAATGGGCAAAAACTGGAAAAATTTCCTTTGAAAACTGGCACAAGACAGGGATGCCCTCTCTCACCACTGCTATTCAACATAGTGTTGGAAGTTCTGGCTAGGGCAATTAGGCAAGAGAAAGAAATCAAGGGTATTCAGTTAGGAAAAGAAGAAGTCAAATTGTCCCTGTTTGCAGATGACATGATTCTATATTTAGAAAACCCCATTGTCTCAGCCCAAAATCTCCTTAAGCTGATAAGCAACTTCAGCAAAGTCTCAGGATACAAAATTAATGTGCAAAAATCACAAGCATTCTTATACACCAGTAACAGACAAACAGAGAGCCAAATCAGGAATGAACTTCCATTCACAATTGCTTCAAAGAGAATCAAATACCTAGGAATCCAACTTACAAGGGATGTAAAGGACCTCTTCAAGGAGAACTACAAACCACTGCTCAGTGAAATACAAGAGGACACAAACAAATGGAAGAACATACCATGCTCATGGATAGGAAGAATCAATATCGTGAAAATGGCCATACTGCCCAAGGTAATTTATAGATTCAATGCCATCCCCATCAAGCTACCAATGAGTTTCTTCACAGAATTGGAAAAAACTGCTTTAAAGTTCATATGGAACGAAAAAAGAGCCCGCATCTCCAAGACAATCCTAAGTCAAAAGTACAAAGCTGGAGGCATCACACTACCTGACTTCAAACTATATTACAAGGCTACAGTAACCAAAACAGCATGGTACTGGTACCAAAACAGAGATATAGACCAATGGAACAGAACAGAGTCCTCAGAAATAATACCACACATCTACAGCCATCTGATCTTTGACAAACCTGAGAGAAACAAGAAATGGGGAAAGGATTCCCTATTTAATAAATGGTGCTGGGAAAATTGGCTAGCCATAAGTAGAAAGCTGAAACTGGATCTTTTCCTTACTCCTTATACGAAAATTAATTCAAGATGGATTAGAGACTTAAATGTTAGACCTAATACCATAAAAATCCTAGAGGAAAACCTAGGTAGTACCATTCAGGACATAGGCATGGGCAAAGACTTCACGTCTAAACACCAAAAGCAACGGCAGCGAAAGCCAAAATTGACAAATGGGATCTCATTAAACTAAAGAGCTTCTGCACAGCAAAAGTAACTACCATCAGAGTGAACAGGCAACCTACAGAATGGGAGAAAATTTTTGCAATCTACTCATCTGACAAAGGGCTAATATCCAGAACCTACAAAGAACTCAAACAAATTTACAAGAAAAAAACAAACAACCCCATCAAAAAGTGGGCAAAGGATATGAACAGACATTTTTCAAAAGAAGACATTCATACAGCCAACAGACACATGAAAAATGCTCATCATCACTGGCCATCAGAGAAATGCAAATCAAAACCACAATGAGATACCATCTCACACCAGTTAGAATGGCGATCATTAAAAAGTCAGGAAACAACAGGTGCTGGAGAGGATGTGGAGAAATAGGAACACTTTTACACTGTTGGTGGGATTGTAAACTAGTTCACCCATTATGGAAAACAGTATGGCGATTCCTCAAGGATCTAGAACTAGATGTACCATATGACCCAGCCATCCCATTACTGGGTATATACCCAAAGGATTATAAATTATGCTGCTATAAAGACACATGCACACGTATGTTTATTGCAGCACTATTCACAATAGCAAAGACTTGGAATCAACCCAAATGTCCATCAGTGACAGATTGGATTAAGAAAATGGAATACTATGCAGCCATCAAAAAGGATGAGTTTGTGTCCTTTGTACGGACATGGATGCAGCTGGAAACCATCATTCTTAGCAAACTATCACAAGAACAGAAAACCAAACACCGCATGTTCTCACTCATAGGTGGGAACTGAACAATGAGATCACTTGGACTCAGAAAGGGGAACATCACACACCGGGGCCTATCTTGGGGAGGGGGTTTGGGGGGAGGGATTGCATTGGGAGTTATACCTGATGTAAATGACGAGTTGATGGGTGCAGCACACCAACATGGCACAAGTATACATATGTAACAAACCTGCGCGTTATGCACATGTACCCTACAACTTAAAGTACAATAATAATAAATAAATTTTAAAAAAAAGGCAAAAAAAATATATATCTTATATAACGATACTACAGTATCAAAAGCCAGTAATAGTGATACAATCTGTAGATTTAAATTAGATTTCTTCAATTCTTATATGCATTTATTGGTATATGTATTTATGGTTCTGTGCAATATTATCACATGTACATATTTTTGTGTAACTACAACCACAATCAAAATATAAAACTGTTTTATTACCACAAAGGAACTGTGTTGTCCTATTCCCCACCATCTCCTCATCCCTATAAGTACTTGCTTTTTGTCACATCAACTGCAGTAAACCTAGCTTCACAAAAAAGTGACCAAGTCAAAATAAATGTAATATGATATAAAGTTTAAACGGTACTTATTTCAGACCAGTAGAATTAGTAATACAATGTGTGTGTGACAGCTGTTGACTAATGCTGTATTTTCTCAAAATTATTAAATAACTTGTGCAATACCTATGAGTTCGTTAAGATGCTCCAGAGTGTCACATTGCACAGCTTGAGGAATGCAGCTGTAAGTAGCTTGTGAGATTTCTAAAATAGGTAGGAAGCCCTATATCTGCCAGACATTTCTTTCAGGGAGCTCCCTCTACCTACTCAAGCCTTGATCTTGAAGAATAATTTCTGACATATGAGCCCAGGGGTTAATTACTATGCTCTTTCCACAGCTTATCTAACATGCCAGAGGGTAAGATAATCTCCATTTTAGTTGTTCTTTCAAACAATGCAGTAGTTTCCCTGCAAACAGCAGAAACAGGTAACTTCACCTCTCTAAAAGTTAATATAAACTCATGACTTTAGCTTTACATGAATGTGCCACATGTGACCCGCAACTATGGCAACTTTATCTAAATGACTTCTGCCTTCTAATTGCTTTGTAGTGACTAGAGCTTCTTAGAGCATTATTTCTCTCCTACAGTGCAAGCCTAAAAAGTTAGGATGTGAGTGGTCATATCAGCTTCAATCATTTCTAAGATTGAATATCTTTGATGTTCTGGTTGAGATTGTGTCCTAAAATGGTATAACATAAATATCTTTATCCTCTCTTTTCCCTTTATTTTATCTTACAAACCTTTGCTTATTATAATTTAGCGGAAATAAACTAAGGTGGGAATTGGAAGATATAAATTTTGGGCTCAGCATTGCCACTAACTTGCTGTGTGCTTTTGGTTAAGCAACTCACTCTCTTTAAACCTCAGGTTTCTTACCTATAAATGTGACAGTAATTTCTAAGTTCCCTTCTTTCTCTAATATCATGAAGCTCTATATTGAGTTTCTGCTCTGAGTAGTCCTCGGTATACAAATAGATCTCATTATGCTTTTTCTTGTTCCATGTCTCTAGTTTCTATGTATAAGCTAATGTCTGAAAAATGTTTAGATGTTTTTGAGGAAAGAAATGCTATATAAATAAATGTCATCCTGATACCATAAATGGCAAACAAAAAAGAATGACAAGTCTACCAGTGGTAATATGAAAGCATATTATACTATGAAAGCACAGGTACATATTGAAGCAATTGAATTATTTAGAACAATTCTTTTTCATTTTATAATCCTGTAGATTATTACCTCATTTTTTTTTTTTGTAAAATAAATATAAGGAGTCTTTATCTTCCAAGTAAAAAACTGAAACTGTGGGCACCTTGGAAATTTGAAGCAAAACACACTTTAAGGCATCAAGAAAACTAATTTGACTGGAGAGTTAAATTGAGATCATGCCTGACACTTTGATCAAAGTAGTTAGAAATCAGAAAGCAGACTTGTTCAAAATGGGGGAAAAAAACACCTTATAGACCTGTCAGCTCAGTTGATGTGAATTAAGCCAACAATTATAATATACCTCAGGGGAATGTTTCCCTTGCAGAAATAAACTGATAGTGTATAATTGTGTAATTGAACAAATTACTTGAATGACAGCTTTATGTTTCTGCTTGTTCTTGTTTAGTGTTTGCTTGGGCTAACAGACTAACTTATGTGCTTTATGTGGCTTACCATTATAAGTAATAAAACTTCAGGGGATGGAAGTCGATGTCTCTCAAGTAATGGTTTTCTTTCTAAAAGACTTTAATATTTCTGTTGCTAAAGTGTAGATTACATAGGTATATAAAAAAAAGAAACTTTTGTCTCTGTAAGCCCAGAATATATGCAATACAGAGGAAATATATCCACTATGAAAATGCTTTACTCTATATCTCCAAAATAATGATAAATTACAGCCCACAAAAATTATATCCAAATGTTGATGTCTGGGGAACAGATGATAATTGTATACAAAGAATGGGCTATTGGTAAATGATGATTGATAGCACAGGTCAGAATGTGGAGAGCATGTGTTGGATTCCTTCAGATCCTGGGGAGTTGCTGACAACTCACTCTACAGTTCACTTTCTTCTCACTCCAACAGCAATTTAGGATGGATGCTTAAGTTTGCTCAACCTGGAAAAATAAATCCCATTGAAAACTTGTTTTCTTCTCACCAATGTGAAATTTTCTAGACAAAATGGAGCATTATATCTTGGTCATTTCCAATTAAGAAATGTTGTGATATGGGAAAATATGTTTCTAAAAATTGTGGAATTGTTCTTATTTATAAAAAGCTCATATTTGATAGTTCAGGATTTTTTTGTTTTTTAGGGGTTCATTACAATTTAAGGTAACTAAGGATAAGAATTATAGTTTATATATCATTCTGTAAATAAAATGTGCCAAAACGTACATTATTAGTGAAAAAAAAAGGATAAACAATCTAAAAGTTGCTTCAAATTACAGATTTGAAAAGCTAATTCATGAAACAGGTAGTAAGGAACCAGTAAGTAAGGGAGAGAAATATTAAGAAAGTTATTTATATGAAGACGTGTTTTTGGTAAAGAAGTTTATAAAGATAATAATTTTGTCTGAGAAAGGATCATGTATGGTAAGTTTTTTTGGGCCTACAGTAAAATGGCTGGTTATCTAAAGAAGAATAAGGAGATGAAGAAAATCTGGGACTGAATGAAAAGCCCAGGAGTGTTGTGTATGGTCTGTGTAAGTCATATGTAATCTTTCCTGTTTCTCAGTGTGTCTATCTTCATGCACATATAGGGAAAATAGAAAGTCAAAAACATTTAGATAATAAAATACTCTTTAAAACCTGATAGAGAATTGGAGAAATTCAGCTAATTAACGTTTTCATAGCTAAAGCTCTTAGTCTTGATTAAAGAAAACAATAAATATTGTAAAGAAATGCATCAGCAGTTTGGCAATTCTTTTTTAATATACTTAAGCATGAAGCTGGATTTAGTGTGGTCAAATTTCACATTTATGTTTGCATTGCTTCACACTGTGTGTACTGTTTTGCATGAATAGTGCTGGCACTGGAGTGCTTACTGGTCATGGGCTTAGAGTGAATTTCTTGGTTACACAGGATTTATGGTGATATTGGTGGACCTAAGGATATTGAATTGTGTATCAAGAATAAAATATTCATTATTAGGGTTTTGGAGATTCAGGGGAACACTATAGCCTCCAGTGTAGACTGAGTAAGAAAAATTTAGGGGTGATTTCCTCTTTCAATAGTTTCGGTTGATATCAGATTTCTTCCTTTGATGAAAAAAAATCTGTGATATGGGTAAAACATTTTAATGTTAAGGAAATATTGGCTTTGTTCTTCAGGAAATTATATTGATTAGGATTTCTCTGAAGCTAATTTAGTTGTGTTTACTACTATTAAATTAATATGACATTTATTTGGATTAAGTAGCAGAAAAAGGTGACACTTTCTAGTGATTTTTTATCTCAAGCTGCCAATCACTGATGGGTCTTCATGTGTGTACTTGAAAATAAAATATGTACAAGTGTTGCAATGGTTTGAAAACTTTGGTGGTTAAAGTTACCTAATCACTTGTCATTACTGTATCTAGAAACCAATCTTGGAAATGTGTGATGATATGCTTTTGAAAATAGCTGAAAAGAAATTGATTGCTTGTTTTTACTTTGTCCTTGTTTTGTTGCATAGCATTTAAGTGAACGGAGATTATTTCTCATATTGAATTTTCAAAACTGATATTTGAAATTGCCATTTTTTATGATTGAAGGAAAAATTAGTTGTCTTTGATAAGTTTATCATGGGACTTATCACATTTTTTATGCTTTTGGTCACAGTTCTGTCACTAGAATACTAGCAAGTAGACATATGCAATGAGTAACCTAACTACTTTAATACATTGGTTTAAAGTACTACAGGCAGTAATTCCTAAACACCAAATCACAGTGTTTTAATTTGCAACATGTTAGAGAAAAATGATAGGACCTTCTACAGTAGAAATATCCTATTAACTCATGCTTCTGCACCAACCACTGTTAAATTTTGATCACTGACATCAGTCAAAGCCTCATCTTCAGACTTGGGAGAAGGTGACACTCAAAATGCTCCTTTGAGATACAAGACTAGTAATTAAACTATTCAGTTCCCTAGGCCCAGGGACTACCGTGGAAGAGGTGAACTCATGAGATTGTAAGGGCTGATCTTGAGGGATAAGTTTACAGATTCTCTATAAATTAAACATTAATATAAAAAAGGACACTGATGCAAGACCAGTATCTGTACCCATGTGTTACAATAACAGTGTTTTATTGGAGCATTGTTCTGCTCTTTAAAAGAAAATTATAAAAGGTTATAAAAGTTTATGGAAATCTTACCTTATGGTCAAACTGATTAAAATTCTATTTGTTCATAAGGTTTTATTAAAATTAACTTTAACATTATTAATACCCAATACAAAAGTAAAATTTTGGTTTTCTCTTTTGAACAAAATGTGTAATATTAAGGGATAAAAAATTTTGTTTAAAAATCTTGAAACAAGAGAAAATGGACAGACAACATACCAAAATATAGGATATGCAACAAAAGCAGTTCCAGGGGGAAATGTATAGAAATAAACAAATAAAAAAATATATTGAACCTCAATTTATACCTCAAGGAACTACAAAAAGAAAAACAAACTATTTTCAAAGTCATCAGAATGAAAGAAATAACAAGAACTGAGCAGAAAGAAATAAAATAGACGCTGCAAAACAATAGAAAATATCAAGGAATTTGAGAGCTGATTTTCTGATAAGTAAACCGACAAACTTTTAACTAGATCAAAAAAGAAAAGAGCTTCCAGTTCAAGATAGCTGACTAGAAGCAGCTAGTATTTGCCTGTCTCATAGAGAAGAAACAAAGTTATAAATAAATGCTAAGTCTTTAGATGGATTGCATCAGAGAGCTTATGCTGGGATTCACCAGGAAATCAATGAGATCAACAGATAGCCAAAAGGAGTGAAGCCATGAAGTCAGGCTGCTGCCCACCTGGGATTGGCTTGGAGCTGGGGGAAGCTCCTCAACATGGGAAACGGGTGAGTGAGTGAGAGTCTCCTGGGGGTTCCACAATTCCATCACTGACCTTTGCAATGCTGAGCATGGGATAGCACTCTTGACACCCCCAGGCATTCAGCCTGACACAGAGAGTCATCTGGAATCTGTGAAGAGGCAACACTCAAGCCCACATGAAACCTCACAGGTTTTTGATCTCTAAGCAGCTCAGTGTCAGCTTCTGTTGTCCCACAAAGAGGAGAGGCAAAGTACTTTTGCACATCTCTAGGATAAATGTCACAGCTGTAGTACTGAGGAGCAGCCAGACTGCATACTGTGTGACCCCTACTTCCACTGCCCCTTGCCAGGTAGGGCTTGCTGAGTTGGGCCCCCAGTGCAGTTGTCCCAACCCTGCCTGATCACTGTGGTTATGGCTGTGTTCCTCTGAGTGCATAATTCTAAGAGGTATTTGGCAAGTTCTTTAAAATTGCCACTGTCGCTGTCCTATCCCCTGCTATTGCCAGGCCAGGGAGAGAACAAGGAGGTGGGGGCACTTTCACATGCCTCCAGCACAGATGCCACAGGTGAGATATCGAATAGTAGCAGGCAGGCTCCATGCTCCACAACTCCCCACCTCTGCTACCCCCTGCCAAATGGGGACTTGCCACCTTCTGGCCCACAGTGCAGCTGCCCCACTCCCACTTGGACACAATGGCCACAGAACAGTTCCTCTGAAAGACCAGTTCCCTAAGGGCAGCAACAAGCTTTTGGCAGTTGTCACTACCACTGCTTCTGCTCCTAACACACACAGACCAGCACAGGTATGAGGAAGCTTGGCACCTTTGTATGCCCCCAAGAGTGAAATCCAGTGTCATTTGTGTGGGAGGGAAGTGTAAATGTGCCATGTACCTGACAGCCACCAGTCTCTATTGCCCTAGCTTAGGGGACTTGCCTTCCTCTGTGAAAGGCCTATAGCCTATAGCTGCCCTGCCCTCATGTGAACATTTTAACTGCAGCCCAAAGACCTGAAAACCCAACTCCCACAGATCTGTGATCTTCCCACAGACTCCTTCTGCTTAAGTGTTCTGCCTATTCCATCCTGAGATTTCTGCTGGTGGTCTGGGGACCAGTCCACTCCTTTTCATCACAGCCAGCACTTGAACTCTGGGATAACCTGACCCTACTCTAGCACCTTCAGGACTTATACACATTGTGCAGTGGCCATCTAGGGGCCTCGGAACTGTAGAACTACTTGGGCCGTTCTAACATATGCTGGTATGTGGCCACTTCCCCCATAGCCTAAAGTAGAGCCGAGCCAAGTAGCCGTCACCACAACCAACACCCACCCACATAGGTTGAAAGGTGGAGCCTCCTACTCCACATGAAGCAGCATCATCACCACATCAGAGAACAAGAGCACCATAAAGTTATGTTTCAGACTGAGTGAAGAGGTTCCACCCAAAAACAACTCCCATGGAGAGTTGCAAGACAAGCATTTCCTGTGGTTCTAAAGCAGCATTGTTTTCTGAGGTAAATACCCAAGATGCATTGTCTTACGGCCACAGAAAGCTAGGACTTGGACACAGAAGAGTGAGGTTAGGAGCAGAAGTTTAATAGACAAAAGAAAGAGAAGAACTCTCTCTTTAAGAAAGAGGGGTCCCATACGGGTTTCTGTTTTGAGGAGAAATGCAGAGGTTTTATAGATAAGCCTGAGGAGGCAGTGTGTGATTTACATAGGGCATGAAAGATTGGTCAGACCAGGTGTGCCAATTGCATAAGGTGTGAAAAACTGGTTAGGGCTAAGTATGCCATTTCCATAGGGTGCAAATAGCTGGCTACCCCCACCCTCATCTTTTGTTATGCAGATGAGTTATCTACTTGACTGGCACCATGTTGCCTGTTTCTTTACTGTACATTTGGCAGCAAAAGGAAAGATGAAGCTTCCATGCTGGATATGCTGGGCCGCCAGGTAGCCTTTTACCATTGACACAGCCACTGGCATTTCCCCATGCAAGCTTCCAGCTTGCATATCTATGTTTATAGCTTGATTTTTTAGGCTGCTCTTTATTAGGATAAAAATAATTTCTTGGGCTTCTTTTTGTTAGAAAGGAAGCCCTGCCAAAAACTCTTTTACCCTCACTATGTGCCTAAATAATTTTTCTTCTAGCTCCTGTATCAGTTCTCAATCACACTGTGGTCTGGGTATACACGGCAGTGTGCATTTGAACTGAGACTCACAAGCCCTAGGACAGGGGCATGATAGGGAAACAGATATCATTCCTGCCTATCTAATATGTTGAGCCAGTGCAACCATCTCGCCCCACACAGAGACCTCAGCATATTTCACCAGGAGCTCTCTGCAGCCACCCTCATCAGGGATGGTGCCTGAGCTTGCCATTGGGGTATCAATTGGCAAGCCAGGAGTTCAAGCTCTGCCCAGCTGTGTCCCCTGCTTGTGAAGAACACTAAGTTCCAGGCACCACAAACTCAACTATCCATCCCCTCACCTGAAACAATAGAGATTACCTCACATTAAAGAAAGGTCAAGTTCTCACCCACATGTTTGTGCTGCTGCTGGCTCTTACCTCTAATCACCATCTACTGGCCTATATGTTGAACTGCACAGCTCATGATAAAACCTGCTAACAAAAGTGCATAGGACCATAGAAGCAGCCAAAAGACCCTACCCAACATACTCTACAGTCATATCCTGTAAGAACGGGTGGGGTTGGGGGAATTAAAAAAATATGGAAAGGGAAAAAATCCTTTCTTCATGAAGATAATTTAAAATTAGAAGTGGTAGCTACTCTAGATGAGAAGAAACCAGCATAAGATTTCTGGCACCATGAAATACCTGAATGTTGTGACCACCAAGGGATCACACTAGCTCTCCAGCAATAAGCCTTAACCAAAATGGAAACTCAGAAGTGACAGATAAAAAATTCAAGGTATGGGTTACAAGGAAGCTCAAGGAGGCCAAAGATAAGATTGAAAATCAATACAAAGAAACTACTGAAGCAATCAAGGAAATGAAGGATATGATAAATATCTTTTTTTTAATTTTAATTTTTATTTTTTATTTTTATTTTTTAAATTTTTTATAATATCTTTAAAAAATCAATCATAATTCTGGAATTGAAAAGAGAACTTAAGGAATTTCAAAACACAATGGAAAGCTTTAATAGACTACACTAAGCAGAAGAATTTCAGAGGTTGAAGACTGGTCTTTTGAAGTAACAAATTCAGACCCACATAGAGAAAAAAAATTTAAGAAAATAAACAAAAGGTTCAAGAAATATGAGATTAAGTAGAGTGACCAAACCTATGAATTATTGGCATTCCTGAGAGAAAAATAGAAAAAGTAAACAACCTGGAAAATATGTTTGATGGAATATCTCAAATAATTTTTTTTTTCAGTCTCACTAGAGAGTTAGATATTCAGGTACAAGAAATTCGGAGAACACCTGCGAGATGCTATACAAAATGAGCATCACCAAGGCATATAATCACCAGACTATGAAATGTCAATACTAAGGAAAAAATCTTAGAGGTAGCTAGAGAAAAAAGGTCAGATCAACTACAAAGAAAAACCAAGCAGATTGACATTGAACAGCAGAAACTCTACAAGCCAGAAGAGACAGAAAACCTATTTTCAGGCTCCTTAAAGGGAAAAAATTACAGTGAAAAATTTTGTATCCTGCTAAACTAAGCTTCATAAATGAAAGAGAAATACAGTCTTTCCTAGATTAGCAATCACTAAGAGCATGTGTCAAGATTAGACCATACCTACCAGAAATGCTCAAACCAGTTATAACTATGGGACTGAAAGGACAATAGTCATCATCAGGAAAGGACATATAAAGCTTGCAGATTCTTTAAAGCAAATACATAATTGAAATTTCAAAGCAAAAAGCAAATAACTCTGTGTCAGGAACAAAACTTCACATATCATAATTAGCCTTGAATGTAAAAAGGCCTAGATTCCCCACTTAAAGATGTAGAGTGGCAAATTGGCTTAAAAACAAAAAGATACAACCATTGACTGTCTACAAGAGACCAATGTAGTGGCTAAAGACACATTCAGACTCAAAGTAAAATAGTCAAAAAAGATATATCACACAAATGGTAAATAAATGGGAGCCGAAGTAGCTATTCTCATATCAGATAAAACATAAATCAACAAAAGTAAAAAAATACAAAGAAGGACATTGCATGATGATAATGTGTTCAATACAACAAAAATATCTATACTAAATGTATATGCAACCAACACTGGAGAATACTTATTTATAAAACAAATACTACCAGACCTCAGAAAAAAATTAACAGCAATACGAGGATAGTGGAGGACTTCAACACCTCACTGACAGCACTAGAAAGATTGAGTCAAAAAAATCAGCAAAGAAAATTTGAACTTAAAATGTTCTGTAGAGCGAATGGACCTACATAGACATATACAGAATATTTTATCCAACAACTGCTGAATATGCAATCTTCTCATCTGTACATGGAACGTTCTCTAAAATTGACCTTATGTCTAGCAATCAGGCAAGTCTCAATGAATAAAAAAATGAAATTGTCTCAGTTATCTTCTTGGATGACAGCAGAACAAAATAAGAAATAAAAACAGAGAAATTCTCAAAACTACACAAGTACATGGAAAGTAAACAACTTGCTCCTGAATGACTTTTGGGTAAACAACAAAATCAAGGCAAAAATTTTTTTAAAAAGTCCTTTAAACGAATGAAAATAGAGACATAACATAGTAAAACCTCTAGAATACAGCAAAAGCAGTGCTAAAACAGAAAGTTTATAGCTACATCCAAAAGATAAAAAGATCTCAAATTAACAATCTAATGTTGTTACTCAAGGAACTAGAAAACCAAGAACAAACTAACCCCAAAGTTAGCAGAAGAAAGGAAATATCAAAGATCAGAGCAAAACTAAATGAGACTGGGACCAAAAAAAGATACAGAGGATTGGAAAAAATGAAAATTTTTTTTGAAAGGACAAACAAAATTGACAAATTAATAGCTAGACTGAGAAAACCAAAAGTTTCAAATATATACAATCAGAAGTAATAAAGATGACATAAATAAAACTGACACCAGGAAATAAAAAAGACCATCAGAGACTGCTAGAAACACCTCTATGGACACAAACTAGAAAACCTAGATGAATTGAGTAAGTTCATGGGAAAATATAATCTTCCAAGATTGAACCAGGAAAAAATATAAAACCTGAACAGACCAATAATGAGCAATGAAATCAAATCAGTAATAAATAATCTCCAAACAAAAAAAGTCCAGGACCAGTCGGATTCACAGCCAAATTTTATCCAACATACAAATGATAGCTGGTCCCAATCTGAATGAAAATATTCCGTAAACTCAAGGAGTTTAAATTCCTTCCTAACTCATTATATGAATACATTATTAACGTGATATAAAAATTGGCCAGCACAGAAGAAAAGAAGAAAACTACAGGCCAGTATCTCTGATGAACATAAATGGAAAAGTCCTCAATAGTAGCAAACCAAATCCAAAAGCACATAAAAATATAATTTACCACAATCAAGTGGGCTTTAATCCAGGGATGCAAGGATGTTTTCAACATACACAAATCAATAAGCATGACCCACCACATAAACAGATCTAAGAACAAAAATCATGTAATCACATCAATAAATTAAGAGAAAAAAGCACTGGATGAAATCCAACATCACTTCCTGATAAAAACCCTCAACAAACTAAGCATAAATGGAAATTCCACAAAATAATAAGACAACCCATATATGACAAATGCACAGCCAACATCGTACTGAATGGGGAGATATTGGAAGCACTTTCCCTAAGAATTGAAAACAAGATAATGATGCCTACTGTTAGCACTCCTGTTCAACATAGTACTGAAAGTACTAGCCATTGCTATCAGGCAAGAGAAAAAAAAAAGGCTTTAAAATAAGAAAAGAGAAAGTCAAGTTATTTCCATCTATTAATGACATAATTGGATACCTAGAAAACTGCAGTGACTCCTCTGGAAGACCTCTAGACCTGATTAGCAACTTCAGTAAAGTCTTGGAATATAGTATCAATGTATAAAAAATAGTAGTTTCTGTACACCAATATTATTCAAGCTAAGAATGAAATCCCATTTACAATAGCCAGAAAAAAAAATACCTAGGAATAATTTAACCAAGGAGACGAAAATTCTGTACAAAGAGGATTACAGAACACTGATGGAAGAAATTGTAGATATCACAAATAAATGGAAATTCACCTCATGCTCAGGCATTATAAGAATCAATATTATTAAAATGACCATACTACCCAAAGCAATCAACAGATTCAATATAATTCCTATCAAATAACCAATGTCATTTTTCACAGAATTTTGAAAAAATAGAATTCATATAAAACAAAAAATCCTGAATAGCCAAAGCACTCCGAAAAAATAATAAATATGGAGACCTCACATTGCCTGACATCAATTTATACTGCAAAGCTATAGTAACTAAAAAAGTAGGGTACTGGTACAAAAATAGATACAAAGATCAATGGAACAGAATAGAGAACCCAGAAATAAAACCACATGCCTACAATAAACTGGTCTTCAATAACGTAGACAAAAGTACGCAATGAGAAAAAGACACCTTATTAAATAAATTATCCTGTGAAAAATGGCCCGTCATATTCAGAATAAAAGTGCACCCCTATCTCTCAGCATATACAAAAATTAAATCAAGATGAATTAAAGAGCTAAATATATAATGTGAAGCTGTAAAAATCTTAGAAAACACTTAGAAAAAACTCTTCTGAACATCAGCCTAGGCAAATAACTCATGATCAAGATGCCAAAAGCAACTGCAACAAGACCAAAAATAGACAAATGATACTTAATCAAATTAAAAAGCTTTGGCACAGCAAAAGAAATAACAAACAAAATCAACAGACAATCTACAGAATAGGAGAAAATATTTACAAATTATGCATCTGAGAAAGGATTAATACCTAAAATATGGAAAGAACTAAAATGATTCAACAAGACAAAAATGAACAACCCCATAAAAACTGGGCAAAGAACATGAACATATATTTTTCAAAAGAAGAAACAGAAGCAGACAGCAAACACATGAAAAAGTGCTAAACATCACTAGTAATCAGATAAATGCAAAATAAAACCACACCAATATACTATCTTACATCAGTCAGAATGACTTTTATTAAAATGTCAAAAAAACTACAGATGGTGGCATCAATGCAGAGAAAAGGAACGCTCATGCATTGTTGGGAGGAAGGTGAATTAGTTTAACCTCTATGGAAAACAGAATGGAGATCTTTCAAAGAACCAAAAATAGAATTACTCCCTTTGGGTAGAGTTACTATTCCATCTACCCAAAGGGAAAAATCATTATATCAAAAAGACAGGTTCGCTGATCTGTTTATCACAGCACTATTTACAATGGCAAAGTCATGGAAACAACCTAAGTGTCCACCAGCAGTTGATTGGATAAAGAAAATGTGGAATATATACGTGATGGAATACTACACAACAACAAAAATGGACAAAATCATGTCCTTTGAACCAATATGGATTGAGTTGGAAGCTGTTACTCTAAATGAACACACAGAGAAGCTGAAGGTCAAATACCGCATGTTTTCACTTATAAGTGTGAGCTAAACAAAAGGTACACATGAACATAAAGATAAGAAAACAAACTTTGGGGCCTCCAAAGAAGAGAGGGTTGAGGGAGAGTTAAAAATCATCTACTTGGTACAGTGTCCAATATTTGGGTGATGGATACATTAGAAGCCCAACTCCCACCAATATACATGCAATACCATGTAAGAAGCATATGTACCACACATTTAAAATAAAAATATATAAAAAGAGAAGATTCAAACTAATAAAATCAGAAATGAAAAAGGGCACATTACAACTGATACTACAGAAATACAAAGTATCATAATAGATTACTATAAACAATTATATACCAACATATTGGATAACGTAGAAGAAATTGGTAACTTTCTAGACAAATACAACCTACTAAGGCTGAAACATAAAGAAACAGAAAATCTGAACTTACCAATAATGAGTGAGGAGTTTGAATTACTAATCAAAAACCTCCTAACAGAGAAAAGCCCAAGACATGAAAACTTTAATGCTGAATTCTACCAAATATTTAAATAGCTAATACCAATCCTTTAAAACTCTTCCAAAAAACTGAGGACTAAACACTTTCAAACTCATTTTATGAGGCCTGTATTACCCTGATACAAAAGCTAGACAGGGATACTGCAAGAAAAGAAAACTACAAGTTAATATTCCCGATGAAAATCGATGTAAAATTTCTTAACAAAAGCATAGCAAAACAAATTAAGAGCACATTAAAAGGATCATACACCATGATCAATAAGGATTTATCCCTTGGATACAAGGATATTTTAACATGTGTAAATCAATAAATGTGATTCAGCACTTTAAAACAATGAAAGGCAAATATCATATGATTATGTAAGTATACACAGAAAAAATCTGCAAAATTCAACATTATTTTACAATAAAACCTCTCAACAGCAAAAAAGGTACAGAAGGAATGTGCCTCAAGATAATAAAAGCCATATATGAGAATTACACAGCTAACATCATACTCAATGCTGAATAGCTGAAAGGTTTTTCTGTAAGATCAGTAACAAGACAAGGTTGCTCACTCTAGTCACTTTTTTTTTTTTTTTTTTTTTTTTTTTTGAGACGGAGTCTTGCTCTGTCACCCAGGCTGGAGTGCAGTGGCCGGATCTCAGCTCACTGCAAGCTCCTCCTCTCGGGTTCACGCCATTCTCCTGCCTCAGCCTCCCGAGTAGCTGGGACTACAGGCACCCGCCACTTCGCCCGGCTAGTTTTTTGTATTTTTTAGTAGAGACGGGGTTTCACCATGTTAGCCAGGATGGTCTCGATCTCCTGACCTCATGATCTGCCCGTCTCGGCCTCCCAAAGTGCTGGGATTACAGGCTTGAGCCACCGCGCCCGGCCTAGTCACTTCTATTAAATATAGTAGTGGAGGTTTTAGCCAGATAATTTAAGCAAGAAAAAATATAAGTGACATCTAAATAGAAAAGTAGAAATAAAATCATCTCTGCAGATTACATGTTCTTATACACAGAAAACCATAAAAGACTCCACAAAACCTGTTAGAAATAGCAAATTCATTAAAGTTGTAGGATAAAAAAAAAAAAAAAACATGAAAAAAGTAGTGATTTATTCATTAGCAATGAACTATCTGAAAAAGAAATTAATAATACAATTCCAAATACAACAGTCTCCAAAAATAGAAAAAACAATTAACCAAAGAGATAAAAGATCTGTACACTGAGTACTATAAAACATTGATGAAAAGAAATGAATAATGGCCGGGCGCGGTGGCTCAAGCCTGTAATCCCAGCACTTTGGGAGGCCGAGACGGGCGGATCACAAGGTCAGGAGATCGAGACCATCCTGGCTAACACGGTGAAACCCCGTCTCTACTAAAAAATACAAAAAACTAGCCGGGCGAGGTGGTGGGCGCCTGTAGTCCCAGCTACTCGGGAGGCTGAGGCAGGAGAATGGCCTGAACCCGGGAGGCGGAGCTTGCAGTGAGCTGAGATCCGGCCACTGCACTCCAGCCTGGGCGACAGAGCGAGACTCCGTCTCAAAAAAAAAAAAAAAAAAAAAAAAAAAAAAAAGAAATGAATAAGACACATATCAGTGGAAAGATATTCCATGTTTATGTATTAAAAATAAAAATATTGCTAAAATATACATACTATCCACAGATTTTTATAGATTAAATGCAATCTTTATTAAAATTCTAATTTTTTTTACAGAAATAGAATAAACAATCCTCAATTTCATATGGAACCAAAAAAGGCCCCAAATAACTAAAGCAAGCTTATACTGAAAGAACAAATATTGTGATAAGACACTACCTAATATGAAAATATACTACAAAGCTATAGCAACAAAAATAATATAATGGATTATAAAAACATGCATGTTGACTAATGGAAAAATGGTTCAGAAATAAATTCATTCATGTGTGTTCAATTGATCTTCAACCAATGTATTAGGAAGACACAATGGGGAAAAGGGCAGTCTCTTCAATACATGGTAGTGGGAAAATTGAATAATAATATTTGGGAGAATAAACCTAGACCATTGTCTTACACCATATGTAGAAATAAATTCGCAATAGGTTAAAGACTTATATGTAATACCCGAGAAAGTAAAACCATTATAAGAAAATACAGCAGATCAGCACCATAACGTGTATGGGCACTAAGTTTTTGAGTAGGACACCAAAAACACAGGCAACAAAAGCAAAAATGGGATCAAGCTACACCCCGTCTGCACAACAAAGGAAAAAATTAACAAAGTGAAGAGTAAACCTATGGAATGGGAAAAATTGCAAATCATATATGTGAAACAAGGTTAATATCCAAAATATATAAGAAACATAACTCAATAGCAAGAGAAAACAAATAATCTGATAAATGAATGGGCAAAAGACCTTAATCTACATTTCTTAGAAGGAGACATACAAATGGCCAAAAGATATATGGAAATGTGCTTAACATCACTAATAATCAAGGAAATGCAAATAAAAAACAAGATATCGCTTTCAACCTTTTAGAATGGGTTTTATATCTAAAAATCAGGGTAAGTATTGGTGAGTATGTGGTGTAAAGAGGACCCTAGTACACTATTGATGGAAATGTAAATTGGTAAAGCTGCTATGTAAAATATTATGGAGATTCTCAAAAAAGTGAAAATAGAGCTACTGTATGATTCAAAGTTCCATTTCTCTGTAAATATACAGAGGAAATAAAATTTTAATTTCAAAAAGATGTCTTCATTCTCATATTTATTGCAGCATTATTCATGACAGGCAAGATATGAAAACAACCTGTGTCCATAAATGGAGAAATGGATAAAGACTATGTAATACACACACACACACACACACACACACACACACACACACACACACACACACATGAAATATAATTCAGCCTTTGGAAAGGACAACCTGCCATTTGTGACAATGTGAATGAACCTGGAGGACGTTATGCTAAGTGAAATAAGCCAGGAAGAGAAAGACAAATACAGCATAATCTTACCTATACATGGAATCTAAAAAGGTTGAACTCATAGAAGCAGTAAGTAGAATGATTACCAGTGGCTGTAGGATGGTGAAATTTGTGTATTGTTGCACAAAGGGTACAAAGTTTCAGATATGAAAGGTGATTATGGTCTGAAGATCTAATGTACAATATACTGAGCATAGTTGATAATACTGTATTATATACTTGAAATTTACTAACACAGTAGATCTTATATGTTCTCAGCACAAAAATATGGTAACAATGTGAAGTGTTGTACATATTAATTAGTATGATTTTTGTAATTATTTAAATATAAATATATAATTCAAAACGATCTACACCTTAAATATATACAATTTTTATTTTTCACTTACACATGAACAGAGGTGAAAATATAAAATGAAACATCTTATTCTTCCACTTAAAATAGCATATGCATAATTTATATAGATATTTAGTCAAATTTTAATGGAGTAATTATACATATATTTTTGATGTATACTAGAATACTATACATGATATTCTACACTTTGCTTTCTCCACATTGCAATTATGTTTTTCACTATTCAGTACTCTATTGTATGTATTATTACACTTTTTCAATCTTTGCGTTATATTTTTTTCTGCAGTCCTAATCATGCAATATGTAAACAAAATGGTCAATATATACGTAATTTTGCTAGATAATGCTGTATTTTTATTTACAGAAAATATACATATTATGTTTCCAACAGCAGTTTGTGAGAATGCATTTGCCTCCACAGTCTCAGCCATATATGTATCAAAAAGTAAACATCTGTCAGTCTAATAGGTGAAGAATAGTATCATGCAGTTTTGTTGTGCTGTTCTCTTGTTATAGACAGGGTTAAGCATGTTTTCATATGTTTAAAGGACATTTGCATTTGTTTTTCTGTGATATGTTTGTTCATGGCTTTATACTACGTTTCTGCAAGGTTATTGGTCTCTTCTCTATTTTACCAAGCTTTTACAACTTAGAAGTATTAACTCTTTGAAGGTGATATAAATTGTAAATTTTTTCCAAATTCTGTCGCTTTTTTTTTCACATTGTTCAGAGTATTTGTAATGTTTTAAAATTATTTTTATTGTAATTTAATGAGTATATTAATATTTGCTCTTCATATTTCTTTTTTTTTAAATTTATTTATTATTATTATACTTTAAGTTGTAGGGTACATGTGCATAACGTGCAGGTTTGTTACATATGTATACTTGTGCCATGTTGGTGTGCTGCACCCATCAACTCATCATTTACATCAGGTATAACTCCCAATGCAATCCCTCCCCCCTCCCCCCTCCCCATGATAGGCCCCTGTGTGTGATGTTCCCCTTCCTGAGTCCAAGTGATCTCATTGTTCAGTTCCCACCTATGAGTGAGAACATGCAGTGTTTGGTTTTCTGTTCTTGTGATAGTTTGCTAAGAATGATGGTTTCCAGCTGCATCCATGTCCCTACAAAGGACACAAACTCATCCTTTTTGATGGCTGCATAGTATTCCATGGTGTATATGTCCCACATTTTCTTAATGCAATCTGTCACTGATGGACATTTGGGTTGATTCCAAGTCTTTGCTATTGTGAATAGTGCTGCAATAAACATACGTGTGCATGTGTCTTTATAGCAGCATAATTTCTAATCCTTTGGGTATATACCCAGTAATGGGATGGCTGGGTCATATGGTACATCTAGTTCTAGATCCTTGAGGAATCGCCACACTGTTTTCCATAATGGTTGAACTAGTTTACAATCCCACCAACAGTGTAAAAGTGTTCCTATTTCTCCACATCCTCTCCAGCACCTGTTGTTTCGTGACTTTTTAATGATCGCCATTCTAACTGGTGTGAGATGGTATCTCATTGTGGTTTTGATTTGCATTTCTCTGATGGCTAGTGATGATGAGCATTTTTTCATATGTCTGTTGGCTGTATGAATGTCTTCTTTTGAGAAATGTCTGTTCATATCCTTTGCCCACTTTTTGATGGGGTTGTTTTTTTCTTGTAAATTTGTTTGAGTTCTTTGTAGGTTCTGGATATTAGCCCTGTGTCAGATGAGTAGATTGCAAAAATTTTCTCCCATTCTGTAGGTTGCCTGTTCACTCTGATGGTAGTTACTTTTGCTGTGCAGAAGCTCTTTAGTTTAATGAGATCCCATTTGTCAATTTTGGCTTTTGCTGCCATTGCTTTTGGTGTTTTAGACGTGAAGTCTTTGCCCATGCCTATGTCCTGAATGGTACTACCTAGGTTTTCCTCTAGGATTTTTATGGTATTAGGTCTAACATTTAAGTCTCTAATCCATCTTGAATTAATTTTCGTATAAGGAGTAAGGAAAGGATCCAGTTTCAGCTTTCTACTTATGGCTAGCCAATTTTCCCAGCACCATTTATTAAATAGGGAATCCTTTCCCCATTTCTTGTTTCTCTCAGGTTTGTCAAAGATCAGATGGCTGTAGATGTGTGGTATTATTTCTGAGGACTCTGTTCTGTTCCATTGGTCTATATCTCTGTTTTGGTACCAGTACCATGCTGTTTTGGTTACTGTAGCCTTGTAGTATAGTTTGAAGTCAGGTAGTGTGATGCCTCCAGCTTTGTTCTTTTGACTTAGGATTGTCTTGGAGATGCGGGCTCTTTTTTGGTTCCATATGAACTTTAAAGCAGTTTTTTCCAATTCTGTGAAGAAACTCATTGGTAGCTTGATGGGGATGGCATTGAATCTATAAATTACCTTGGGCAGTATGGCCATTTTCACGATATTGATTCTTCCTATCCATGAGCATGGTATGTTCTTCCATTTGTTTGTGTCCTCTTTTATTTCACTGAGCAGTGGTTTGTAGTTCTCCTTGAAGAGGTCCTTTACATCCCTTGTAAGCTGGATTCCTAGGTATTTTATTCTCTTTGAAGCAATTGTGAATGGAAGTTCATTCCTGATTTGGCTCTCTGTTTGTCTGTTACTGGTGTATAAGAATGCTTGTGATTTTTGCACATTAATTTTGTATCCTGAGACTTTGCTGAAGTTTCTTATCAGCTTAAGGAGATTTTGGGCTGAGACAATGGGGTTTTCTAAATATACAATCATGTCATCTGCAAACAGGGACAGTTTGACTTCTTCTTTTCCTAACTGAATACCCTTGATTTCTTTCTCTAGTCTGATTGCCCTAGCGAGAACTTCCAGCACTATGTTGAATAGGAGTGGTGAGAGAGGGCATCCCTGTCTTGTGCCAGTTTTCAAAGGGAATTTTTCCAGTTTTTGCCCATTCAGTATGATATTGGCTGTGGGTTTGTCATAAATAGCTCTTATTATTTTGAGGTACGTTCCATCAATACTGAATTTATTGAGCGTTTTTAACATAAAGGGCTGTTGAATTTTGTCAAAAGCCTTTTCTGCATCTATTGAGATAATCATGTGGTTCTTGTCTTTGGTTCTGTTGATATGCTGGATTATGTTTATTGATTTGCGAATGTTGAACCAGCCTTGCATCCCAGGGATGAAGCCCACTTGATCATGGTGGATAAGCTTTTTGATGTGTTGCTGAATCCGGTTTGCCAGTATTTTATTGAGGATTTTTGCATCGATGTTCATCAGGGATATTGGTCTAAAATTCTCTTTTTTTGTTGTGTCTCTGCCAGGCTTTGGTATCAGGATGATGTTGGCCTCATCAAATGAGTTAGGGAGGATTCCCTCCTTTTCTATTGATTGGAATAGTTTCAGAAGGAATGGTACCAACTCCTCCTTGTACCTCTGGTAGAATTCAGCTGTGAATCCATCTGGTCCTGGACTTTTTTTGGTTGGTAGGCTATTAATTATTGCCTCAATTTTAGAGCCTACTATCGGTCTATTCAGGGATTCAACTTCTTCCTGGTTTAGTCTTGGAAGAGTGTAAGTGTCCAGGAAATTATCCATTTCTTCTAGATTTTCCAGTTTATTTGCATAGAGGTGTTTATAGTATTCTCTGATGGTAGTTTGTATTTCTGTGGGGTCGGTGGTGATAGCCCCTTTATCATTTTTAATTGCGTCGATTTGATTCTTCTCTCTTTTCTTCTTTATTAGTCTTGCTAGTGGTCTGTCAATTTTGTTGATCTTTTCAAAAAACCAACTCCTGGATTCATTGATTTTTTGGAGAGTTTTTTGTGTCTCTATCTCCTTCAGTTCTGCTCTGATCTTAGTTATTTCTTGCCTTCTGCTAGCTTTCGAATGTGTTTGCTCTTGCTTCTCTAGTTCTTTTAATTGCGATGTTAGAGTGTCAATTTTAGATCTTTCCTGCTTTCTCTTGTGGGCATTTAGTGCTATAAATTTCCCTCTACACACTGCTTTAGATGTGTCCCAGAGATTCTGGTATGTTGTATCTTTGTTCTCATTGGTTTCAAAGAACATCTTTATTTCTGCCTTCATTTCGTTATGTACCCAGTAGTCATTCAGGAGCAGGTTGTTCAGTTTCCATGTAGTTGAGCGGTTTGGATTGAGTTTCTTAGTCCTGAGTTCTAGTTTGATTGCACTGTGGTCTGAGAGACAGTTTGTTATAATTTCCTTTCTTGTACATTTGCTGAGGAGTGCTTTACTTCCAAGTACGTGGTCGATTTTGGAGTAAGTATGATGTGGTGCTGAGAAGAATGTATATTCTGTTGATTTGGGGTGGAGAGTTCTATAGATGTCTATTAGGTCTGCTTGCTGCAGAGATGAGTTCAATTCCTGGATATCCTTGTTAACTTTCTGTCTCGTTGATCTGTCTAATGTTGACAGTGGAGTGTTGAAGTCTCCCATTATTATTGTATGGGAGTCTAAGTCTCTTTGTAAGTCTCTAAGGACTTGCTTGATGAATCTGGGTGCTCCTGTATTGGGTGCATATATATTTAGGATAGTTAGCTCTTCCTGTTGAATTGATCCCTTTACCATTATGTAATGGCCTTCTTTGTCTCTTTTGATCTTTGATGGTTTAAAGTCTGTTTTATCAGAGACTAGTATTGCAACCCCTGCTTTTTTTTGTTCTCCATTTGCTTGGTAAATCTTCCTCCATCCCTTTATTTTGAGCCTATGTATGTCTCTGCGTGTGAGATGGGTCTCCTGAATACAGCAGACTGATGGGTCTTGACTCTTTATCCAGTTTGCCAGTCTGTGTCTTTTAATTGGAGCATTTAGTCCATTTACATTTAAGATTAAGATTGTTATGTGTGAACTTGATCCTGCCATTATGATATTAACTGGTTATTTTGCTCGTTAGTTGATGCAGTTTCTTCCTAGCCTCGATGGTCTTTACATTTTGGCATGTTTTTGCAATGGCTGGTACCGGTTGTTCCTTTCCATGTTTAGTGCTTCCTTCAGGGTCTCTTGTAAGGCAGGCCTAGTGGTGACAAAATCTCTAAGTATTTGCTTATCTGTAAAGGATTTTATTTCTCCTTCACTTATGAAACTTAGTTTGGCTGGATATGAAATTCTGGGTTTAAAATTCTTTTCTTTAAGAATGTTGAATATTGGCCCCCACTCTCTTCTGGCTTGGAGAGTTTCTGCTGAGAGATCTGCTGTTAGTCTGATGGGCTTCCCTTTGTGGGTAACCCGACCTTTCTCTCTGGCTGCCCTTAAGATTTTTTCCTTCATTTCAACTTTGGTGAATATGGCAATTATGTGTCTTGGAGTGTCTCTTCTCGAGGAGTATCTTTGTGGCGTTCTCTGTATTTCCTGGATTTGAATGTTGGCCTGCCCTACTAGGTTGGGGAAGTTCTCCTGGATGATATCCTGAAGAGTGTTTTCCAACTTGGTTCCATTTTCCCCTCACTTTCAGGCACCCCAATCAGACGTAGATTTGGTCTTTTTACATAATCCCATACTTCTTGCAGGCTTTGTTCATTTCTTTTTCTTCTTTTTTCTTTTGGTTTCTCTTCTCGCTTCATTTTATTCATTTGATCCTCAATCGCAGATACTCTTTCTTCCAGTTGATCGAGTTGGTTACTGAAGCTTGTGCATTTGTCACGTATTTCTCGTGTCATGGTTTTCATCTCTTTCATTTCGTTTATGACCTTCTCTGCATTAATTACTCTAGCCATCAATTCTTCCACTTTTTTTTTTCAAGATTTTTAGTTTCTTTGCGCTGGGTACGTAATTCCTCCTTTAGCTCTGAGAAATTTGATGGACTGAAGCCTTCTTCTCTCATCTCATCAAAGTCATTCTCCGTCCAGCTTTGATCCATTGCTGGCGATGAGCTGCGCTCCTTTGCCGGGGGAGATGCGCTCTTATTGTTTGAATTTCCAGCTTTTCTGCCCTGCTTTTTCCCCATCTTTGTGGTTTTATCTGCCTCTGGTCTTGATGATGGTGATGTATTGATGGGGTTTTGGTGTAGGTGTCCTTCCTGTTTGATAGTTTTCCTTCTAACAGTCAGGACCCTCAGCTGTAGGTCTGTTGGAGATTGCTTGAGGTCCACTCCAGACCCTGTTTGCCTGGGTATCAGCAGCAGAGGCTGCAGAAGATAGAATATTTCTGAACAGCGAGTGTACCTGTCTGATTCTTGCTTTGGAAGCTTCCTCTCAGGGGTGTACTCCACCTGTGAGGTGTGGGGTGTCAGACTGCCCCTAGTTGGGGATGTCTCCCAGTTAGGCTACTCAGGGGTCAGGGACCCACTTGAGCAGGGAGTCTGTCCCTTCTCAGATCTCAACCTCTGTGTTGGGGCATCCACTGCTCTCTTCAAAGCTGTCAGACAGAGTCCTTTGCGTCTGCAGAGGTTTCGGCTGTGTTTGTTATTGCCCTGTCCCCAGAGGTGGAGTCTACAGAGACAGGCAGGTTTCCTTGAGCTGCTGTGAGCTCCACCCAGTTCGAGCTTCCCAGCAGCTTTGTTTACCTACTTAAGCCTCAGCAATGGTGGGCGCCCCTCCCCCAGCCTCGCTGCTGCCTTGCTGGTAGATCACAGACTGCTGTGCTAGCAATGAGGGAGGCTCCGTGGGCGTGAGACCCTCCCGGCCAGGTGTGGGATATGATCTCCTGGTGTGCCTGTTTGCTTAAAGCGCAGTATTGGGGTGGGAGTTACCTGATTTTCCAGGTGTTGTGTGTCTCAGTTCCCCTGTCTAGGAAAAGGGATTCCCTTCCCCCTTGCACTTCCCAGGTGAGGCAATGCCTCGCCCTGCTTCAGCTCTTGCTGGTCAGGCTGCAGCAGCTGACCAGCACCGATCTTCCGGCACTCCCCAGTGAGATGAACCCAGTACCTCAGTTGAAAATGCAGAAATCACCGGTCTTCTGTGTCGCTGGCGCTGGGAGTTGGAGACTGGAGCTGTTCCTATTCGGCCATCTTGCCCTTATTTCTTTAATCTGAATAATAACTAGAAACTTTCTGTATTTGGGGGTGATGGAAGAATTCACCCATGATTTTATTCTGTAATACAGGTTTTAATTTTTTATTATTTTAAATATCAACTTTATTTTAAATCTATCTTGTTGCATAGTAAAAAAGGATAACTCCAGTTTTTCTTTCATATGGCTGAATACATCAGTATTCAGATGTGTTTTTTAAAAAATCCATCATTACTCCATTTATTTGAGAACATACAGTAAATTTCCATTAGAACATATGCTTGTTTCTCGATTTTGTATTTATCTTTCATAATGAAACAAGTTTTGTTTCAGCATTTTAAGAATGAAATATAAAACCATTCAAACCAGAAAGACAGACATTAAATTATTTCTGTTAGCAAATGACATAATCTTATGTAAAGAAAACCCTGATATCTTTACCAAAAAACCATTGGAACAAAAATTAGTAAAGTTGCAGGATACAAAATAAATAAAATAAAATAGTCTTTTACATTTCTATACACTAACAGTGGATTATTAAAAGAAGACATTTTAAAAAGTCACATTTACAATGGTATCAAAAAGAATGAAATAATTCAGAATAAGTTTAAACATGGAGGTAAAAATTCTGTACACTGAAAACTCTATGATATTGATTAAGGAAACTGAGGAAGACACAAATAAATTGAAAACTATCCTGTGCTTATAAATTGGAAAATCTAATATTGCTCAAATGTCTGTAATACTTAAAGCAATCTACAGAAACAATATAATCTTTTATCAAACTTCCAATGAGTTTTTTCACAAAAATAGAAACAAACAATTTCTAAAATTTGTATGGAAATACTAAACACTTGAATAGCCAAAGAAATCATGAATAAGAACAAAGCTAGGGCCACCACACTTCATGATTTGAAATTGTATTACAAAGCCAAAGTAATCAAAATATGATGGTAATATACAAACAGACACACAGACCGACAGAAGAAAATAGAGAGCCCAGAAATATACTCACCCATATACAGTCAAATTTTCTTGGACAAGGGTATTCAGAATACACTATGGGAAAAGGATAGCCTCTTTTTTTGTTGTAAGTTTTATTAAAAAAATTTTTTTATTATACTTTAAGCTCCGGGGTACATGTCCAGAACGTGCAGGTTTGTTACATGGGTATACACGTGCCATGGTGGTTTGCTGCACCCATCGTCCCATCATCTACATTAGGCATTTCTTCTAATGCTATCCCTCCTGTAGCCCCCAACCCCCTGACAAGCTCCAGTGTGTGATGGTCTCCTCCCTGTGTCCATGTGTTGTCATTATTCAACTCCCACTTATGAATGAGAACATGTAGTGTTTGGTTTTCTGTTCTTGTGTTAGTTTGCTGTGGTTTTCTGTTCTTGTGTTAATTTGCTGAGAATGATGGTTTCCAGATTCATCCATGTGCCTGCAAAGGACATGAACTCATTCGTTTTTATGTCTGCATAGCATTCCATGATATATATATGCCACATTTTCTTTATCCAGTCTATCATTGATAGGCATTTGGGTTGGTTCCAAGTCTTTGCTATTTTGAACAGGGCTGCAATAAACATACATGTGCATGTGTCTTCACAGTAGAATGATTTATAATCCTTTGGATATGTACCCAGTAATGGGATTGCTGGATCAAATGGTATTTCTGGTTCTAGATACTTGAGGAATTGCCACACTGTCTTCACAATGCTTGAACTAATTTACACTGCCACCAACAGTGTAAAAGCGTTCCTATTTCCCCACATGCTCCCCAGCATCTGTTGTTTCCTGACTTTTTAATGATTGCCATTCTAACTGGTGTGAGATGGTATCTCACTGTGGTTTTGATTTGCATTTCTCTAATGACCAGTGATGATGAGCTTCTTTTTCATATGCTTGTTGGCTGCATAAATGTCTTCTTTTGAGAAGTGTCTGTTCATATCCTTCACCCACTTTTTGATGGGGTTGTTTTTTTTCTTGTAAATTTGTTTAAGTTCTTTGTAGATTCTGGATATTAGTCCTTTGTCATATGGATAGATTGCAATTTTTTTTTCCCATTCTGTAGGTTGCATGTTCACTCTGATGATAGTTTGGGTTTTTTTGTTTGTTTGTTTTTGTTTTTGTTTTTGTTTTCCTGTGCAGAAGCTTATTAGTTTGATCAGATCCCAATTGTCAATTTTGACTTTTGTTCTAATTGTTTTTGGTGTTTAAGTCATGAAGTTTTTGCCCATGTCTATGTCCTGAATGGTATTGCCTATGTTTTCTTCTAGGGTTTTTTATGGTTTTAGGTCTTACATTTAAGTCTTTAACCCATCTTGACTTAATTTTTTATAACTTGTAGGAAGGGATCCAGTTTCAACTTTGTGCATAAGGCTAGCGAGTTTTCCCAACACCATTTATTAAATAGGGAATCCTTTCCCCGTTGCTTGTTTTTGTCAGGTTTGTCAAAGGTCAGATGGTTGTAGATGTGTGGAGTTATTTCTGAGGCCTCTGTTCTGTTCCATTGATCTATAAATCTGGATAGCCTCTTTTATAAATGATGTTGGGAAAACTGGTTACCAACATGGAAAAGAATTAAATTGAATCCTTATCTTATGTGAGAGATGAGTTGAAGACTTAAATATAAGACTTGAAACCATGAAAATTCTAAAAAACACTTTGAGATAAGACTTTTTTACATTAGTCTTCACAGTGATTTTTTGGATATAATATAAAAGGACAGGCAAAACAAAACTAAACAAATGACACTACATCAAAAAAAGTCTCTGCACTGCAAAAGTAAGTAAATAAATAAATAAATAATAAAACAACTATTTACAAAATGAAAAGGGAACCTATGGAATGGGAGAAAATATTTGCAAACCAAAATATATAAGGAACTCATAAAACTCAATAACATAAAAACAAATAACCTGATTACTAAATGGGCAAATTACCTAAATAGACATTTTTCCATGAAAGACATACAAATGGACAACAGGTATATAAAACAAAACTCAACATCGCTAATGATAAGGAAATTCCTGATCAAAACCATAGTGAAATAACACTTCACACATCTTAAAATGGGAATTATCAAAAAGGCAAAGGAAAGCAAGAGTTGGCAAAGGTGTGAAAAAGAGAAACCCTAGTTCGCTATTATGGGAATATATATTAGCTATTATGTAAAACAGTGTGGAGATTTCTCAAAATAATAACATAGGTAGAACTACCATGTAATTTAGCAATTCCACTTCTGTGTGTGTGTGTGTGTCTATCTATATTTAAATATATAAATATAAATAAGTATGTATAATATAAATAAATATATAATATATTTATAATATACAGTATATATTATATCTAATACATATATAATATAAATATATAAATAAATATATGTATATTTATGTGTTTATAAAATCTGGATCTAGAGGAGATGTCTGCACTTCCATGTTTATTGCAACATTATTCACAATAGCCTTGATATAAAATCAAAGTAGGGATCATTGATGAATGACTGGATAAAGAAAATTTATGTATATATATATGAACATTATTCAGCCAAATGAAAGGAAATTCTACCATTTGCAGCAACATAGATAAACCTGGAGAGTATTGGACCACGTGAATCAAGCCAGACATACACACAAATATATTGTATGATCTCACTTATATGTGGAATTTGAACTCATAGATTCAGAAGTAGAATGATGGTTGCCAGTGGCTGAAAGGTGGGGCAGAGGAAATCATGTTGGTCAAAGTTAATAAACTTTCAGCATCAGATGAATAAGTTCTGATGGTCTTATGTACAGCATGATAAAAATAGTTAAAAATATTTTATTGTATACTTAAAATTTGTGAAGAAATATTTTAAGCATTCTCACCCCAGAAAAGTAGTGACTATGCTAGCTCAAAAGATGTGTTAACATTATTTTTAAATTATTTCACAAGGTATATGTATATCAAATCACTGCATTGTACACCTTAAATATACACAATTTTTACTTTGTCAATTATACCTTAATAAAGCTGAAAGAAAGGAAAATGAAAGGATGGAAAATAATATCTCATGAACATCACAACAGAAAGAAAGCAGAGGTAGCCATGCAAATATAATGCAAAGTAGATTTTAAGTAAATAATCTGTTGTAAGTGACAATGAGAAATATTACATAATGGTAAAATAACCAATTTACCAGTAAGATGTAACAATCATTATTATATATGTACCAAACATTGGAGCTTCTAAATACAGCGAGCAAGCTTAGAACTAATGTAAGAAACAGACAAATTTACAATAATAGAAGGAGACTTCAATGTACCATTTTTTCCAGAAATAAAAGAATCCATCCCAAAATTTATGTGAAATCCCATGGGATCCTGTGTGGCCCAAATGATGATGAAAAAAGAATAGCTGAAGGTATCATAATTCCTGCTTTCAAAACTTATTACAAAGCTATAGTAATCAAAATACTGATACTGGCATGAATACAGACATAAAGACCAATGGGATAGAATTGAAAGCCCAGAAATAGACCCTTGTATATCTGGTTAAATATTTTTTAACAAGGGTGCCATGCCATTAAATGAGAGAAGGACAATCTTTTCAACAAATGGTTTGGGACAGCTGAATCTTCACATGCAAATAAATGATGTTGAACACTTAAAGATAAGTTAAGTAAAGATATGCAAAAATTAACTCAAAATAAATCAGAGACCTAAATATAAGGACTAAATTATAAATATTGTAGAAGCAGACAGGGGAAAAGCTTATGATATTAGATTTGGCAATGTATTCTTGAATATGACACAAAAGTACTGGCAATAAAATTAAATTAGACTATAGAAAAAATGAAAACTTTTGTACATCAAAAACCATAGTCAATTGATTCAAAATGCAACCTATGAAATTAAATGAAGTATTTTCAAATTAAATATCTGATAAGAAATTAATGTTAAGAATATACAATGAACTACTGCACCTCAATAACAGAAATAAAACAACCAAATTTTTAAAATGGTCAAAATACATGAATAACTATTTAAAAAAATAAAAAAAAAGACATACAAATGGCCAAGAAGTACATGAAAAGATTCTCAACATAACTAATCATCAGGGAAATGCAAATCAAAACCACAATGAGATGCTACCATATACATATTGGGATAAGTACTATTAAAAAACAGAAAACAGGTTTTCTTCTAGGGTTTTTGTGGTTTTAGGTATTACGTTTAAGTCTTTAATCCATCTTGAGTTAATTTTTGTATAAGGTGAAAGGAAGGGGTCCAGTTTCAGTTTTTTGCATAGGGTTAGCCAGTTTTCCCAACACCATTTATTAAATAGGGAACCCTTTCCCCATTGCTTGTTTTTGTCAGGTTTGTCAAAGATCAGATGGTTGTAAATGTGTGGTGTTATTTCTGAGGCCTCTGTTCTGTTCCATTGGTCTATATATCTATTTTGGTAACAGTGCCATGCTGTTTTGGTTATAGTAGCCTTGTAGTATAATTTGTGTAAGTTAGCATGATGCTTCCAGCTTTGTTTTTTTGTTGTTGTTTGTTTATTTTTGTTGTTGTTTTTGCTTAGGGTTGTCTTGGCTATGCAGGCTCTTTTTTGGTTTCATATAAAATTTAAAGTAGTTTTTTTCCAATTCTGTGAAGAAAGTCAATGGAAGTTTGATGGGGATAGCATTGAATCTATAAAATACTTTGGGCAGTATGACCATTTTAATGATATTTATTCTTCCTATACGTGAGCATGGAATGTTTTTCCATTTGTTTGTGTCCTCTCTTACTTCCTTGAGCAGTGGTTTATAGTTCTCCATGAAGAGGTCCCTCACCTCCCTTGTAAGTTGTATTCCTAGGTATTTTAGTCTCTTGGTAGCAATTGTGAATGGGAGTTCCCTCATGATTTGGCTCTCTATTTGTCTGTTATTGGTACATAGGAATGCTTGTGATGTTTACACATTGATTTTGTGTCCTGAGACTTTGCTGAGGTTGCTTATCAGCTTAAGGAGATTTTGGGCTAAGACAATGGGGTTTTCTAAATATACAATCATGCCATCTGCAAACAGGGACAATTTGACTTCCTCTGTTCCTATTTGATTACCCTTTATTTCTTTCTCTTGCCTGATTGCCCTGGCCAGAAATTCCAATACTGTTTTGAATAAGAGTGGTGAGAGAGGGCATCCTTGTCTTGTGTCAGTTTCCAAAGAGAATGCTTCCAGTTTTTGCCCATTCAGTATGATATTGGTTGTGGATTTGTCATAAATAGCTCTTTTTATTTTGAGATACGTTCCATTAATACCTAGTTTAGTCAGAGCTTTTAGCATGAAGGGCTGTTGAATTTTGTTGAAGGCCTTTTCTGCATCTATTGAGATAATCACGTGTTTTTTTTTTTTTTTTTTCCATTGGTTTTGTTTATGTGATGGATTACATTTGTTGATTTGTGTATGTTGAACCAGCCTTGCATCCCAGGGATGAAGCCGACTTGATCATGGTGGATAAGCTTTTTGATGTGCTACTGGGTTTGGTTTGCCAGTATTTTATTGAGGATTTTTGTACCGATGTTCATCAAGGATATTGGCCTGAAATTTTCTTTTTTTGTTGTGTCTCTGCCAGGTTTTGTTTTCAGGATAATGCTGGCCTCATAAAATACGTTGGGGAGGATTCCCTCTTTTTCTGTTGTTTCGAATAGTTTCAGAAGGAATGGTACCAGCTCCTCTTTGTACCTCTGGTAGAATTTGGCTGTGAATCTGTCTGGCTCTGGACTTTTTTTGGTAGGTAGGCTATTAACTACTGCCTCAATTACAGAACTTGTTATTGTTCTATTCAGGGATTTGACTTTTTCCTGGTTTAGATTTGGGAGGGTGTATGTGTCCAGGAATTTATTCATTCCTTCTAAATTTTCTAGTTTATTTGCATAGAGGTGTTTATAGTATTCTCTGATGGCAGTTTCTATTTATGTGAGAACAGTGGTGATATTCCCTGTATCATTTTTTGTGTGTATTTGATTCTTTTCTCTTTTGTTCTTTATTAGTCAGGCTAGCAGTCTATCTATTTTGTTGATCTTTTCAAAAAATCAGCTCCTGGCTTCATTGATTTTTTTGAAGGGTTTTTTGAGTCTCTATCTACTTCAGATCTGCTCTAATCTTAGTTATTTCTTGCCTTCTGCTAGCTTTTGAATGTGTTTGTTCTTGTTTCTCTAGTTCTTTTAATTGTGATGTTAGGGTGTCAATTTTAGATCTTTCCTACTTTCTCCTGTGGGCATTTAGTGCTATAAGTTTCCCTCTAAACACTGCTTTAGCTGTGTCCCAGAGATTCTGGTACGTTGTGTCTTTGTTATCATTGGTTTCAAATAACTTATTTATTTCTGCCTTAATTTCATTATTCACCCAGTAGTCATTCAGGAACAGGTTGTTCAGTTTACATGTAGTTGTGTGGTTTTGAATGAGTTACTTAATCCTGAGCTCTAATGTGATTGCACTGTGGTCTAAGAGACTATTTGTTATGATTTCTGTTCTTTTGCATTTGCTGAGGAATGCTTTACTTCTAATTATGTGGTCAGTTTTAGAATGTGTGTGATGAGGTGCTGAGAAGAATGTATATTCTGTTGTTTTGGGGTGGAAAGTTCTGTAGATGTCTATTAGGTCTGCTTGGTCCAGAGCTGAGTTCAAGTCCTGAATATCCTTGTTAATTTTCTGTCCTTTTGATCTAATATTGATAGTGGGGTATTAAAGTCTCCCACTATTTTTGTGTGGAAGTCTAAATGTCTTTCTAAGTCTCTAAGAACTTGCTTTATGAATCTGGGTGCTCCTGTATTGGGTGCATATTTATTCAGGATAGTTAGCTCTTCTTGTTGCGTTGATCCCTTTACCTTTATGTAATCCCCTTCTTGGTCTCTTTTGACCTTTGTGGGTTTAAAGTCTTTCTTAGAAACTGGGATTGCAACTCGTGCTTGTTTTGTTTTGTTTTGTTTGTTTGTTGTTTGTTTTGCTTTCCATTTCCCAGCAGAAAATCTAGGCAGTATCGTTCAGTATATAGGCATGGGCAAAGACTTAATGACTAAAACACCAAAAGCCATGGCAACAAAATCCAAATCTGACAAATGAAATCTAATTAAACTGAAGTGTTTTTTTTACAGCAAGAGAAACTATCATCAGAGTGAACAGACAAGCTACAGAATGGGAGAAAAATTTGCAATCTATCCATCTGACAATTGGCTAATATCCAGAATCTACAAAGAACTTAAACAAATTTACAAGAAAATATAACCCCAACAAAAAGTGGGCAAAAGATTTGAACAGACACTTCTCAAAAGAAGACATTTATGCAGCCAACAAGCACATGAAAAAAACTCATCATCACTGCTCATTAGAGAAATGCAAATCAAAACCACAATGAAATACCATCTCATGCCAATTAGAAAGGTAATCATTAAAAAATCAGGAAACAAGAGAGTCTCAAGAGGATGTGGAGAAATAGGAACACTTTTACACTATTGGTGGGAGTGTATGTTAGTTAAACCATTGTGGAAAACAGCGTGGCGATTTCTCAAGGATCTAGAATCAGAAATACCATTTGACCCAGCATTCCCATTACTGGGTATTTACCCAAAAGATTATAAATCATTCTACTATAAAGACACATGCACACGTACATTTATTGCAGCACTATTCACAACAGCAAAGTCTTGGAACCAACCCAAATGCCCATCAATGATAGACTGGATAAAGAAAATGTGGCACATATACACCATGGAATACTGTGTAGCTATAAAAAAGGATGAGTTCATGTCCTTTTCAGGAACTTGGATGAAGCCGGAAACCATCATTCTCAGCAAACCAACACAAGAACAGAAAACCAGACACCGCATGTTCTCACTCATAAGTGGGAGCTGAGTAATGACAACACATGGACACAGGGAGGGAAACATCACACACTGGAGTCTGTGAGAGAGTGGGGAGCTAGGGGAGGGATAGCATTAGGAGAAATACCTCATGTAGATGATGGGTTGATGGGTGCAGCAAACTACCATGCCATGTGTATACCTATGTAAGAAAACTGCACGTTCGGCACATGTACCCCAGAAATTAAAAATTAAAAAAAAAAACAGGAAACAATAATTGTTGAGAATGTAGAAAAATTGGAATCGATGTACGTTGTTGGTGAAAATGTAAAATGGTACAGTTGCTATGAAGAACAATATGGTTGTTTCTCAAACAAATCTCTGAAAATATAATTACCATATAATCCTGCAATTCTGCTTTTGAGCATAAAACCAAAAGATTTCAAAGTCGTGTACTGAAGAGATACATTTACAACTATGTTCATAGCAGCATAATTCACTATAGCTAAAAGATGGAATCAACTCACACATGTATTAATGAATGAATGGATAAACAAACTGTGGTATATATATGCAATGAAATATTATTTAGCCTTTAAAAAGGATTTCTTATTGTCTTCAATATGGATGAGACTTGAAGACATCATGCTAAGTTAAACAAGTCAGTCACAGAAAGATAAATACAGGGTGGAGGTGGGGATAGGGAGTGGCTTGATGAATATAAAGTTACCATTTCATAAGATAAAAAGAGATCTGATAATTGGTTGCAACAGTATTAATATACCTAGCACTACTAAATTGTACGTGTTAAGTGATTAATGTTAAGTTTCATGTTACATGTAATTTTTCCACCATTAAAAATAAAGAAGTAGGTCAGGCTCAGTGGCTCACACCTGTAATCCCAGCACTTTGGGAGGCCAAGGCAGGTGGATCACCTCAGGTCAGGAGTTCAAGACCAGCCTGACCAACATGGTGAAACCCCATCTCTACTGAAAATATAAAAATTAGCAGGGCGTGGTGTCAGATATTTGTAATCCCAGCTACTTGGGAGGCTGAGGCAGGAGAATCACTTGAACCCAGGAGGCGGAGGTTGCCATGAGCCGAGATCACACGGTTGAACTCTAGCCTGGGTGACAGAGCGAGACTTTGTCTCAAAAAAAAAAAAAAGTAAAAAATAATAATAATTTAAAAGTACACACACACACAAGTACACATGCACTGCTCTGGGTATGCACACAGAGAGAAAATGAATTTGTAAATGTAACAGAATGTTGAAAATTGGTGAGCATAGAACAGTATGAGTGCTCATGGTTCAATTCCTGCAATTTTTTGTAGATATGAAATATTTAAAATAGCTAAAATTATTGCTAAGAAATGGAAATGACAAGAGAATAAGGTTTAAAAGTTCAGAAATCAAGAAGCATCAGAATGGGCAAAAAATCCAATAGGGTAAATACAATAAACTTTACTGATTGTCATGAGTTTCTTAGATCACTTGATAATTAAATGAAAAATTACAATACTATCTGAATGTGGTGCTCAGTGTATATAGAGGAAAAACATAAGACAATTATATTTATAAAGTGGGGAGGGAAATGGGATCTAAGTGCTAGAAAGTTTTTACCCTAGACTCAAATTTGCTGCCAGTGGACTCTGATAACTTAGGTATGCATGTTGCAATACCTAGAGCAACCACCAAGAATATAATACAGGGCAATATAGTCAAAAGCACTATACATGTCAAGATGGGATCCTATGATAAGAACACGTGGACACATAGGGTGGAACAACACACACTGGGACCTGTCAGAGGGTGGAGGGTAAGAAGAGGGAGAGCATTAGGAAGAATAGATAATAGATGCCTGGCTTAATACCTGGGTGATGGGATGATCTGTGTAGCAAACCACTGTGGTACACATTTACCTGTGTAACCTGAACATCCTGTACATGTACCCCTGAACTTATAAGTTGGAAAGAAAAAAAAGATAGGATTCTAAAAATGTTCCAAGTAACTCACAGGAATGTAATAAACAGAAGAAAAAAAATAAAAGAAACAACAAAAAAATAAAAATATATAACCAGTTTCTGCCCTAGCATAAAAATAATCTTAAAGGTAATTAGCCTAAATACACCAATTAAAAAACAGAGATTTGCAGAATGGATTAAAAAATATGATACAACTGCAAGCTCTGTAAAATAAACTCACTTTAGATACAATTTAGGTTGAAAGTAAAAGGATGGAAACACAAAATTGCCAAATTTATATTTGATTTTTTGTAAGGTTGTGCTAACATTATTTATAACAAGTAACTGTTTACAACAAATTATTATTATGGCAAAAATTCAAAATTCTTGTCATTTCTTACCTAGGCACTCATTTTTAAGATTTTTTTCATGTTTTAAACTGTTTTAGGTCTGTGCTGTTGTGAAACAATATCTGATGCTGCCTATTTTATGAAAAAAGGTTTTATTTGGCAAATAGTTCTGCAGGCTATACAAGAAGCATAGCACCAGTATCTACTGCTGTAGAGAGCTTCAGGCTGCTTCCACTCATGATGGAAGGCAAATGGAAGCTGCACGTACAGAAATCACATGGAGAGAGGGGAACCAGGAGAGAAAACAGAATAGGTGCCAGGTTCTTTTCAACAACCAGTACTCATGGGGACAAAGAGTGAGCACTTACTCACACCCACAAGAATGGCACCAAGCTATTCATAAGATATCTACCCTCATGACCCAAACACTTCCCAACAGGCCCCACATCCAACAATGGGATTACATTTGAAAATGAGACTTGGTAGGGCCAAACAAATCATATCCAAACCATAGCATAAACTTCTTATTTTTAGATAACTTTGGACTTACAAAATAATTGCTAAAATAATAGAGAATTTTTGTTCTTCACTGAGCTTTCCCTTATTTTTACATTTTACATTTTGGTTATAAACCTTGGTATAATACTGTTGACTAAACTAACTTAAGAATTTATTAAGATCTCACTAGTTTTGTTACTATTGTCCTTTTTTCTGTTCCAGATCTAATCCATTATCTCGTTATAGTATCTCATGTCTTCTTAGTTTCCTTTAATGATGACAGTTCTTAAGTCTTTCCTGGTCTTTTTTGATCTTGAGGTTTTTGAATAGTACTAGCTAGTTACTTTGGTTAATACCCTTCAATGGAGGCTCTTTGGATGTTTTCTCATGATTAGACTGAGGTGCATTATACAGGAAAGGTTACACAGTGTTTATCTGCTCTTCTCTGTGTTTATATCAATGGGTATGTCATCTTGATATGTATTATGGGTGATAATCTTTATCATTTGGATAAGGTGGTGTCCATGACTATTACCCACTGTAATTTTTTCTCTTTGTAATTACTAAATATTTGGGGGAAATATTTAGGAAAGTATGCAATATTCTATTTCTGCTTAAAATTTGCCCACTAATATTAGCATTTATCAGTTGATTTTTGCCTACAGTAATTATTACTGTAATATTCTAATGGCGATTTTCTAATTCCTCATTCCTTCTTATATTAATTGGAATTTTTTATAAGAAAGAGTTGTTTTTACACCTCCATTTATTTTATTATCTGTTTAAAAAGCATAGACTAATAGATATTTATTATATTCTTTGCGTATTAGTCATGTTTTACCTTTATTTTGTTTGTCACTCAACTTGTTCCAACTTTGGCCATTAGAATCTCTTTCAGATTGGTCCTTGTAACCTTTCAACATTCCTGACCCATGCTTTTGTTGTTCTTGTTGTTGAGCATTTCTTTTTACATTCATCACCACAAGATGCATCAGGTGCCCATTTCTATTTTCCCTTCTCCAGCCCCAGAATCAACCAGTCAGTCATTTATTGGAGAATGATATTTCAAAACCATAATCTATGCCATAAATGTGCTTGCTATTGAGGCTATCACTACTTCTAGCCCTTCTTGATGCAGAATAGGTGTGCTCCAAATTGGGGCTTTGCCTGTGACGATTCTTGGATTTGTCCAGGAAATAATTCAGGGGTGATCTGTTGTTAGGGTAGAAGAACATCTTTCTTGAAACAGTAGTGTTACAGTTCCAGCCATGTTACAGCTCTGCTACTGCTCCTACAGAGGAGGGCTATCCCACAGGCAGTGTGCTGAGAATAGCCGCTCAGGGCAGTTTTGCAGTCATATTTATACCTATTATTAATTACATATACATTAAGGGGTAGTTTATGCAGAAATTTCTAGGAAAATGATAACTTTTGAGTCATCAAGTCATTGCCATTGAAAGTGGCAGTAACTCCCAGGTGTTGCCATGGCAATGGTAAACTGACATGGCACACTAGTGAGTGTGTATTACAGAAAGCTTCTTCTGCACCATTTCTGTTTTAGCTAGTCTTCCATTTGGTCCACTTAGACCCACCTCTAGAGTCGAAGCCTTCCCTTCTACTTCATTCCCTACTCAGATAATAGATACTCCTCCTTAATCTTAAGGGAACTGAAGAAGGGCACAAGTCTGTATTCTGTAACTGCTTCCTGCTGAGTTTGTGGGTGTAGGACCTGCCTAGCATTGCAGGAGTAAAAACCTCTGAATACCTGATATAAGGGGCCCAGAGGCAGGATCCTTCCATTCTCTGGGTGAGCAGGCAGGATGGGTTGGAAGCCTTATGCCAGCATTATCTTTACCTGAAACTGTTGTAATCTAGAAGACACAAACTTTACTTACAGATTAAACAAGCAAGGGCCAAAAATTAGTAACAACAAGACAGCTATTAAAGGTCCTAGAAAAGTTAAAAAACAGGTGAGACCTGGGAAGGCACTTTTGATAGTCAATCAGAAATAGTTGGAATTAGTGCCTTTGTTATATCTGTGTAACTAGGTAGCTTACTCATAGATCTTTGAATGTTCATCTCAACTTGTCCAGAGTTGTTAATATATGTACGGCAGGTTAATATATGTACACAGACTTCACCTTGTTCAGCTAGTAAATAATCCAATGCTAGTCTGTTATCAGGAACTACATTTGTCAAATAGTCTAAAGATTCTTGAATTCCTTTTTGTGCCTGACCTGTGCTGATGGCTAAGGACTCTAGGGTTTGAGTCAAGTTCTTTAGGGTTTACCAAGGGTGCTGCTAGTTCTATCATTGCCCCAATTCCTGCCAGAATTAACCCTATTGCTTGTTTCTTGGTTCTTATGGGGTTATATAAAGTGACTCCTGGAGGGGCAAGTGTGGCCAACAAACATTCACCTCTGTTCCAAGTTTATAACATACAAGGGAAAGCTACTCCCAGAAGAACAGGTGGCTGCCTGTGGAGTTGACAACAGTTACAGCATGTGACTTCTTCCCATTCATGGCCACAAACAAAAACAAGCCCAGTTGGGACACAAACAGAGGCCCTGCGGTGTGTGATGTTTATCCTTTGCTGCCAAGTTAGGTCTATAGAGAGATTTTTTCTCCTGTTCCAATGGGAGAGGCTGAACAATCTTTGTTTTCCAGAAGGGGGCAGTGTTTCCACCTTCCCATACCAGGCAGCTGTTTTTTCCTTGTATGTTCTGATCCAGGAGAAGGCCCCAATATATGGTCTCCTTGCTTACAAGTAGGATCCCATTTACCTTATTGTGGCTTTGGGAGGTTGGCAGCTAAAGTCATATCAGAGCATCACAGGAAAGCTTCCAGTTTTGTATCATTAACACAACAGTGGGAGCAAATATAGAATCATTAGTGCAACAGAGATATAGACACTCAACATCCCAGATCCAGGTAATGGTGATTGTGGATGTCCAGGTAGAATCCATTAAGTGGGAGAGAGTTTCACTTAACATTTAGGGTTTTGGGTATTTCAGGATTTCTATGGTGAGTTACAAGGTGGCAGGGGATGGTCATACAATTTTCTAGGTAAGCCCAAAGATAGAGTTCTCTGTCTTGAGAATGTTGATTGCAAATCCAGCAAAATGATGCTATAATTTTTGAAATATTTACCATAGAGTTATGTTCTTACCCACACTTGATCAGGTAATCAGAAGAGCAAACAGGACAAACAATGACAACATGGCATCTGGTTGAGCCTTAGAGTGGCATCTACACCCAAGAAGGACAAAAAAGGTCTTTCCCAAGAGGCCGGCTAAAGTGACAGAAAAGAGGTATTACAATCAGGAAGAAGATAAAAATTAAAGCTCCTGTTCCCTCCTACATCATCACATTACCACTCCTGTCTGAGTATTTATTCTTTTAAATAGGTAGCAGAAGTCCTTTGAGGCCTCATAAATGTAGATTATGGTGTCCTTCTTTTGTACCTGCAACTCATAACAAACAGGTTTAATCTTAAATAGGTGTACTCAACTAGTTTTTCCCTGAAGTTTAACAGTAGTGGGGGCACTCAACAACATCTGATAGGATCCCTTCCATTTTGGTTGTAAATGATCCTCAGGGGATCCTTCTTTCTAAGTTTTTAGCAAGACTAAGTCTCTGGGTTGGATAGAGGGGGTTAATTCTTTCCCTTGTGGGATAGGAAAATATTTTGTTTCCATAGGCTTGATGGGCCTTTTGAACCTGGCCTAAGTTGATAATATTGGTGAGTGTTCTATGTATCTCTTCATCAAACAGTGCTTAAGGCTGAGAAAGCCTGCTGGCTCCCTTTAGCTGTGAAAGCGGGTCAGTTTTTACCCCACAGACTTTTATGTAAATCAAACCTTTGGATGATCTAAACAAAAATTTGAATACTTCTATTGCCTTCTCTGTCCTTGTGGGAAAGTCTCTATTCACCCAGGGAGAGTCTATAAATATTAACAAATATTTTAAACTCCTGTATAATGGCATCTGATTTAAATCCGTTGGTCAGTCTTCTCGAGGGTATGTTCCCCAATGTTGTACAACTCTGAGTAGGAATGGGGGTATGTGGTGGCTTTCTGGGTTATTATGGGCACAAAGTTCACAGGCCCTGGTTATCCTTTTTGCAGTCTGGAATAGTTTCTTTCCTAAGATTTGAGAAACCAATTTGAATAGGGAGTTCCATCCCAAATGTGAGGAGTTATGAAAATGTTTAAACATTTTTAATTTGCTCAGCCTTGGGAAGAAAGAGTTTGTTGCCTCCTAGTACATCCTGAGGGATTCTTTGTGAACTTTTCTGTTCTGCCTATTTAATTTCCTCAGCGGTAGAGTGTGGTGTTGCTGACATGGGTGGAGTACCTGGCATAAATACAGTGTTCTGTACTACCTGTGTTTCTTTAGTTGTGGTCTTAGCTGCTCTGTTTGCCAGAGCATTTCCTTTGACAATAGATGTGTCTGCCTTTTGGTATGAATAATTGCTACCTCCTTTGGGAGCTGGACAGTATCTAAAAGTTTGAAGATGTCAGATTGATGTATGGGGGATTCCTTAGCTGTTAGCAGTTTCCTTTCTTTCCATATAGCAGCATGAGCATGTAGCATAAAAACCCATATTTGTAATTAGTAAATATATTGACTTTTAAGTCCTTTTCAAGTAAGAGGACCCTAATTAAAGCAATTAGTTCCACTTTTGCACTGAAGTCTGGGGTGGCAGACTTTTGCCTCAGTGATCTCTTATTGGCTAACTACCATAAAACCTACCCTTCTTACTCCCTCATGTATAATACCACTCCCATTTGTAAGCCACTCAACATTGGATTAGAAAGAGATTCATTTTTGAGGTTAGGCCTGCTAGAGTTGGTCTGTCCTGTGATTTCTACACAGGATTGAATGAGTTTGGGGATTTGTTTCGTGGAATGTGAAGTCTGGCAACAGGATAGCAGGGTTTAAAACTCGACATACTTTAAGGGTAAATCTGGGGTGTCAAGCAGAAGAGCTTGATATTTAAGTAGTTGACTTCCTGTTAGTTATTGGTATCCTTTTGCTTCTAGGACACCCTGTACATGGTGGAAGATTTGCAACATCTAATTGTTGTCTGAAGGTAAACTTACTGGCTTCTACCAATAGAGTGGTGGCAGCCACAGCTCACAAGCATCCTGGCCATACAGCTCTCATCTGGTCTAGCTTTCAATAAAAGTAAGCCACTTGTCTAGGGCGATTTCCCACCCTTTGAGTTAGGATTCCCAAATTCATCCCTTGCTTTTGAAGCACATAGTAGGTGAAAGGATTTTCTACGTTAAGGAGTCCCAAAGCAGGAGCTATTCTCAGTTTTTCTTTAGGGTTGAGAATGAATGTTGGAAGGTTCTGTATGAATTCAAAGGCTTATTGTCCCTCCATTTTAAACATTGATAGAATGCCTTTAGTATAATCCCAAACCTAGGAATCTAGATCTGGCAGAATCCAGCCATTTTCCAAAAGACTCTTAGTCTGAGGGGGCTGGAGTGACAGGATGGTCTGTTTTCACTCCAAGGCCAAAGTTCTTGTCCCAAGAGTGAGCACATACCCAAAATGTTTAATCCTTTGCACAGAGATCTGGGCCTTGTTGGGTAATATCTGACACCCTTATTTTCACAGAAAATTAAGGAGCTGAATTGTGTTTCTGTCAGAGTCTTCCCTAGTAGGGCTAGAAATTAATAGATCATTTACATATTGTAAGAGAGATTGCAGTTAACTGTAGTTCCTTTAATTGTAGTTCCCTTACTTGAGAAGTGATGGGCAGTGGAATGGGGGTCTTCTTCTCTGTGTTAAGGCAAACACTTAGAGCTAGGAAAAATGTTCCTTCCTGGCCTGCTGCCTTCTCATGAGGCACCCCAAATTAAACTGTGGCCTGTAATTGGAAAAAGTAAGTCTTTCCACAGTAGAGAGATAGAACACTCAGGCATAAGTAATAACCTGTGGGAAAATGTATGGTCCACCATGGTGCAATGAAGGAGGTGGGTGAATCTCCTAATTTTTGGCTGGCCATAAATTCTTGTGACTGTGCAAGAGTGGAAAGACAGTGGCCCAGAAAAAAAAAAATGATTTATAACCGAGAAGGATGCTCTAATTTCCAATACAAACTTAATATTTCTACCTGTTACATCAAGAGTTAACTGAGGCTACACCATGGAGATGGTAAGGTGTCCAGCAAGAGCTGTAGAGGTCCCGAGACCCCATTAGACCTCTGCTTTCTTAGCCATTATGGGTCTGGGTGTCTCATGCTCTCTCTTAAGCCTGGGGAAGTCCTTCCTCCAATGGCCTTCTTGCTTACAGAAGGCACATTTACTTTTGGCCAAGAAGTTGGTGAGTGAAGAGCTCTTGTCTGAGCATCCTAGATGCTAATCTTACCACTTTCTTTCAAGGTAGGTAACCCTGAGGCAGCAAGGGGCCTAAAGCAGCCACTAATAACACTAATAATTGTGCTTTTTGGCTAAGTCTTTTGATTTTTGCCTCTTTCTCTGCCCTGTCTCAATTATTGCACACCCCAAAGGCAATGTCTAAGAGTTGACTCATAGGGATTTGGGATTCCATTGCTACTTTTTATATTATAGCTTCCTCCCAATGTTAGGGGAAGATGAAGTAATACAGTGCACACCCAGGAGAGCTCATCCTTCTGGGGATTCTGGGACTGTATTAGTATATTTTCTGAGTGCCTCAACCAAACAGCCCTAAAACAGAGTGAGAATTTTAAATTTCTCCCAAGTTACTTCTCTCACCTTATCATAATTAACTGGCTTAACCACCCACACTTTCAGCATATGATTTCTGCATTCAAGATCTTGAGATCCTCTCTGGTAATTCCATTGATTGTCTAGCTCTGGAACTGCATCTCCTCCCATACGATAAATAGCATGGCCTGGGTTACACACAGCCACTCCATCTGCATATTCATGAGCAGTACCAAGAATTATTTTTCTTCTATAATACAAAAAGCAGATAATAATATTTGCATGTTATGTCAAGTGAAATCAAAATACATGGTCAACTTAACAAATTTTTCTACAAACCTCCCTGGATCTTCCCAAAATCAACCAACTTTTTCATTGCTTAAAGCCAAATCAGACATGGAAAAAGGCACATATAATCTAATTTTTTTCATCTCCATTAGCTACCCTCCATGATGGACACAAGTTTGATTTTGGGGGCTCATATGGGGTCCCACTCCTGGTGGTATTGCTTAGGCTTACTTCCTCAAGTACTGGGGGATATGGGCCAGGGCTCATTGGATATGGAAAACGGGTACCTGTTGACCTTGGGGTATAATCCTGCACTAGATAACTGGTAGGGTCTCCCTCATAACTAGGGGACTGAGGAGGCTCTGAAGTAGGGGCATGAGCATCCTAGGGGGAGCAGCTAGCAGGCAGTAATCTAGGATATCTGGTGTAGCTTCTGGGTGCCTGGGAGTGTCATAAGACAGACACATTCTGCAGCTAGCCTTTAGAATCCTGGTAGAGGGCCATAAAAGCCTGCACATAAGGAACGTCCTCCCATTTTTCTTACTTTTTACAAAGCAAATCTAGTTGTACAATATTATTATAATGTAAGGAAACATGCCTAGGCCAAATCTGTTGGTTTGGCAATTTGTATTGAACCCAAACATTATTGCAGTAGTAAATGAGGTTTTCTTTTTCAATTTGCCTATTAATTTGAATGTGGTCCAATTGTCTAAAAGACACCCAAGTAGTGGCAAGTCTTTTTGGATGCTTATTGTTGTCCCCACGTCCAGTAAGGATCTCTACAGGGGGTTTCCATTAGCCTAAGTTTAACAAATTCTTAGTTGTCTCTTTAAATTTTCCATTTTCTACAAAATATAGATAGCAATGTGTTACAAAGGCAGATTATGAACTACAAATGAACAGTTTGTTGCTGAGCCTAAATTCCACAGATAGCAAGGGTTGGTAAGAAAAGGAGGGCTTAACAAATGTTTACTGTGGGAGGGAGGAAGAGAAAGAGTCAACAGCACTTCCCAAGGGGAAGACTCAGAGGCCTTGACTTGCTTAATAACCTACAAAGTAGCAGAAACACTGAAAATGTTGGATGGCCACTTGTATGCTTTAGTAGGCTGTTCATCAGGCCAGGGGCCAGGAAAATCCCAGGGTTTTTTTGTTGTTGTTGTTGTTTGTTTGTTTGTTTGTTTTTCATTAAGAGGGGCTTGGGCCAGGCGCTGTGGCTCACGCATGTAATCCCAGCACTTTGGGAGGCCAAGGCGGGCAGATCACGAGGACAGGAGATTGAGACCATCCTGGCTAACACAGTGAAACCCCATCTCTACTAAAAATACAAAAAATTAGCTGGACATGGTGGCAGATGCCTGTAGTCCCAGCTCCTCAGGAGGCTAAGACAGGCGAATGGCCTGAACCCAGGAGGCAGAGCTTGCAGTGAGCTGAGATCGCGCTAATGCACTCCAGCCTGGGCAACACAGTGAGACTCTGTCTCAAAAAAAAAAAAAGAGGGGCTAGAACAAAGCAGTAGAAAGTTAGTATACAGGAGAGGGTCAGAAACTGGCTATTAGGAAAATAATACTTCTTTCTTCAGGGCAAAAAATAAAGTGAAACTATTACACTCTCATGAATGTACCACAGTGTAGCAGTCTGTCATTGTTAGGTATCACCCAGAGTTCTGTGTCTCATGGCCAAGAAAATTAAGAAGTGTAGCCACAAAGAGTGAGGTAGAAGTGAAAGTTTAATAAGCAATAGAAAGCTCTCTGCAGTGGAGAGGGAGGGCCGAGTGGGTTGCCCACTATGAGGATGGGTCTGGGGGTTTTACAGACTGGGAAGGGAAGAAATGTGCTGACTGGTCTTGGAGAAACTGTTACTTAGCCTGGCCCAGGACCTTGGCCTGGGATCAATCAGGAGATGAAGTGAAAGCTTGGTCTGGATATTGGCCTGGGACCAGAGAATGATTATTCATAGTGGCTCAGCTCATAGTCCAAAGCATGTCCAGAAAAGAAATGAAAATGCCCACTGGAACCCACCAGAGCCCACCATGTACATGCCCAGAAAAGAAGAGATTATTTCCTGGAAACCCACTGGTTATACAAAACACAAAGGCATTTCTATGTTGGGTCTTGTTCCCTTATCAGTGTGGCTGTGGGAATGTCTTTAGGCACAAATAACAAAGGTGTTTTCTGTTGGGCCTTATTCCATTATCTGAGTGGGCTGGAGGTTTTTGCAATTTCCTTATCTTTGCCTGCAGCCTGATTTTTCAGGATGTTTCTCTGTTTAAAGGAGTTTTACCCATCCATAAGCATGGGATGTGTTGCCATTTCTTTGTGTCATCTACAATTTCCTCCAAAATACCAGCATCATTCTTAACAGAACTACAAAAAAAAATCCTAAAATTCATATGGAGCCAAAAAAAAGCCTGCATAGCCAAAGCACGACGAAGCAAAAAGAACAAATATGGAGGCATCACAATATCTGATTTCAAACTATACTATAAGGCCATACTCACCAAGACAGCATGGTACTGGCGTATGAAAATAGGCACATAGACCAATGGAAAAGAATAGAGAACCCAGAAATAAACCCAAATAGTTACAGCCAACTGATCTTTGACAAAGTAAACAAAAACATAAAGTGGGGGAAAGGACACCCTTTTCAACAGATGGTGTGGGGATAATTGGCAAGCCATATGTAGGAGAATACAGCTGAATCCTCATGACTCACCTTATACAAAAATCAACTCATGATGAATCAAGTACTTAAATCTAAGTCCTGAAACTATAAACATTTCGAAGATAACATCCGAAAAATCCTTTTAGACATTGGCTTAGGCAAAGATTTTATGACCAAGAACCCAAAAGCAAATGCAGCAAAAACAAAAACAAAAAAATAGGTGGGACTTAATTAAACTGAAGAGCTTTCTCACGGCAAAAGGAATACTCAGCAGAGTAAACAGACAACCCAAAGAATGGGAGAAAATCTTCACAATATATACACCTGACAAAGGACTAACATCTAGAATCTACAAGGAACTCAAAGAAACTAGCAAGAAAAAAAAAAAAAAAACGAAAAACCAAACAATCCCATCAAAAAGTGGGCTAAGGACATGAATAGACAATTCTGATAAGAAGATATACAAATAACCAACAAACATATGAAAGAATGCTCAGCATCACTAATGATCAGGGAAATGCAAGTCAAAACCACAGTGCAATACCACCTTACTCCCACAAGAATGGCCATAATTAAAAAATCAAAAAATAATAGATGATGTGGATGTGGTGAAAAGGGAAAATTCTTCACTATTGTTGGGAATGTAAACTAGTACAACAGTGTGGAGATTACTTAAAGAACTAAAAGTAGAACTACCATTTGATCCAGCAATCCCACTACTGAATATGTTCCCGGAGGAAAAGAAGACATTATACTAAAAAGATACTTGAACACACATTTATAGCAGCACAGTTCACAATTACAAAAATATGGACCCAGCCTAAATGCCTATCAATCAACGAGTAGATAAACCGATACATATATATATATATATATGAAGGAGTTAATGAAATCAACTATAACCTAATAGTAGTAGTAATAGAAATTTTAAAATCCTCTTAAAGTTGCTGTAAAGTGTGACCCCCACTTACACTGAAGTTAAAAGAGAATATTAACAGCCTGTCTTCTCTCTGTGGACAGTGGACCTTATCTATACTCCCCAACTCCACATTCCTCAAAGTTTAGTGCAGGCCCAGTGAGTTCCTGCATGACTGGAGGGTCACAAGACTGATAAGTTTAAGTTGCAAGTCATGTCTTTCTCAAAATGTAAGAAATATTGCAACTCCGCCTTTGTTTCTTGCTTCTGTAGCTCGCTTCCTGCTTCATGTAGTCTCTGCCTTAAGATGTTTAAAAGTAGGAAATGCCCTTTGTTTGGGGCTCAGACTTTCTGGACATATGTTCGGCTGGGCCAGTGATCACCTTAATAGACTCTCCTGAACTTTTTCGGTCTCTCCGGTCTTTGTCCTGCAACATATATATATATGATGGAATACTAATCCATAAACAAATGAATGAATTAATGGCATTTGTAGCAAACTGGGTGGGATTGGAGGCTATTATTCTAAGTGAAGTAACTCAGGAATGGAAAATCAAACATTGTATGTTCTCGCACGTAAGTGGGATGTAAGCTATGAGGATGCAAAAGTATAAGAATGATACAGTGGACTTTGGTGACTCAGGGGGAAAGGGTGGGAAAAGGGTGAGATAAAAGTCTACAAATTGGGTTCAGTGTACACTGCTCAGGTGATGGGTGCACCAAAATCTCACAAATCAACACTAAAAATGTACTCATGTAACCAAATACCACTTGTTTCCCAAAAACGTATGGAAATAAAAAATAAGAAAAATAAAGAAAAAAAGAGTTTTACCAAGGACCCACCCTAACTACCTAACTTTGCTCTCTCAAAACCAAAGTTCCCTAACCCAAATCCTAAAGCGAATATCAATACCACATACCCGAGGGCATCTGGGGGGTGGCCGCAACCACTACTGAAAACCTGGGGTGCCTGAGTTACAGCCAATGAGGGTCCCCACACCAAATGCTGAGACCCCTGGGACACCAGGAGGAGTGGCCAGTAGTTAACCCAACATCAAGTTTGGGTCATCAAAGTGACTCTGGCATCCCAGAGTCAAAACAATGGGAAATCTCCCACAACCAAGTGTCCTGCCTTAAACAATTGCTCACAGTTAACAAAAAGTTAAAAGCAAACATAAGACTACAAATAAAACATACATTTTAGAACTGAAAATAATGTGACTATTGGAATAATAAAATGGAATCAGAGGAGAAAGAACTGGGGGTAGGGATATCAAAAACATGTCTTGGCACACACAAATGATGGGGACCTTCTAACCGATCACCTAGCCAAAGGCTTTCATTTTATTCTCTAGCTCTCCTGATACTATGGCAGTGGGGACAAAGGGGACACTCACTCATCCACTGTAACCAAAATAGCACTGACTAATCTTCCACGTGGGACCCAGGTGAAGATCTTTTCAGGATCTCTTAGCTTGGGTTGGCTAAGCTTCCATAGTGAAAAGGGCTAGCATGGGGATCAGTAACCAATTGATCTTGTAGAGCAGCAGATCTCACACAAGGCAGCAGTATTAAGGCCACTTGCCTGTCTGTTCAGTTCTTCTGCCTGCCAAGGAAAATGATGACTCTGGAAATAGCCTTTGGCTGGTGGTGTAACTCTTAAGTGTTAACAGCTCTGTTTTGCTGCCTTTCACTGTCTCTGTGCTCATTGTCTTACCAATTTTCATTTCTTACCATCTCACCAACTGCCACCTCGCTGGCTGCCATTCCACTGACTTTTCATCCCACCAAATGCCATTTCACTGACTGTCACCCTGTTGATCACCAACTGTCAGCTGACATTTCTTCAACCATATCTCGTGCTGCCATCTTCTCTCTTCATTCCACTTTGGGTACCATGCTGATGCAGGGCAAATGAGCCCCAAATTGGGGCTTAACCCATTAGACTTCTTGGCTTTGCCCAGGAAAGAATTTAAGGGTGAGCCACTGGTAGGGTAGAAGAAAACAGCCTTATTGAAGTGGCAGTATTACAGCTCTGGCAATATTACAGCTTCATGACTGCTCCTGCAGAGCAGGGCTACCCCGTAGGCAGTGTACTCAGAGTCCTCCTACCTTTTCTTATTTGCATTTTTCTCCAACACTGAGAAACCTGATTCTTATTATCTACAAATTATTTAAATTTTCAACCTTAGTATACTAACAAAATTGTTTCAGAATTATTAAGCTATACCCTGTAACAAACACATTTATGAACTATAGTACAGTCTCTTTGTATAGTAAAAATTTTAAACATGTTTAAATGATTTAGGTTTATAGAAATTTACAAATTTAATTTTTCACCTCACACTCAGTTCCTCTACTATTGACAGCTTATATTACTATGTTTTATTTGCCACAACTGATAGACTAATAATGACAAATTATTTTTAACTAATGTCCATAGTTTATTCAGGTTTTTAAACGTTTATACCTAATGGCTATTCTTATATTGCAGGATACCATATTACATTGAGTGGTCATGACTTCTTAGGCTCCTCATGGCTGTGACAGTTTCCGAGACTTTCCTTGTTTTTGATGGCCTTGACAATTTAGAGGAGTACTGCTCTAATTTTATAGAGTGTCCTTTTATTTGAATTTGTCTGACTTTTTCTCATAATTAGACTGGGGTTATGAGTTTGGGGATTGAAAACTATTGAGGTAAAGACTTTGTGGATAGTTAATTTTATGTGTCAACTTGAAGGGTGTTTTTGGATGAGATTAACATTTAAATTAGTGAAGTTTGGGTAACCAGATTGCCCTCCGTAATGTGCATTGGCTTCACCCAATCAGTTAAAGGCCTGAATTGAACAAAAAGACTAGATTTCTTTAGCAGGAAAGAATTTTCCAGCAGACTTCCTTCAGACTTCATCTGCACCATTTGCTCTCCAGGGTCTCTGCCTGCCAACAAACACTGCAGATTTAGACTTGCGGGTCTGCATAATTATGCGAGCCAACTCATTATAATCTATCTTATTGATGCTATTGGTTCTGTTTCTCTGGAGAACCAGAAGTAATAAAAATTTTGTACCAGAAGTATTTCTAAAGGAACATAATATTAAGGATGAGTTTTCTGAAATCTGGGTTTTGTGGATTTCAGAAATCCGCAAAACTGGCTCTGTAATCTTAATAGATTTAAAGATACTAATAACTCTATTGCCGGTAATAAAGAAAACACCAACAGTGTATGGCATCATCTGGCAATATAGATAAACAAAATATTGCCATTAGATACTCATAATGAAACATAATAATCAGGGATCTGAGTGGCTGTGTATATGATAATTTTAAACATTTTTATCAAACTAACAAGCACAATGAGATTGGCTTGTTGCTTCTAATGTCGATGGACACATGGGGGATAAAGCTCTATAATTCAAATTTCCAGCTCAACCTCAGCATAAATCACCTTAAAGTTCACATTTTTTTTTCCTGAAAAAGATACTTATCTCCTGTAGCTGCAGAGCTAAAATTGCTGAAAACAAAATTCTAAATTTCATTCTACAAGTGGTTAAATTACAACGCAAACTGAATTTTCGGCCTCTCAAGGTGTCTTTTATTAAAGTTAGAGCACTGATTGGAAAGAAATGGGATCCTGAAAGTTGGAATAAGAACCTGAAAGTTGCAGGGATGGTTATTGCCTCCTCATTCCCATTCAACTTGTTATTGGCCTGTGCTGAAGACAGATTGGTATTGGAGAATGACAGCGGCTTGTGGAAAATTTAATCAAATGGTGACTCCAATTACAGCTACTTTACCAGAAGAAATTTATTGCTAGATAAAATCAACACATATTCTGTTACCTAGTGTGAAGCTATTTGTATGGCAAATATATTTTTCTCTATCATGTTAATAAAGACCATTAGAAGCAGCTGGCTTTCAACTGAAAAGACCAACAATACACCATCACTGTCTTACCTTAGGGGCATAGCCACTCTCTAGGCACACGTGATAATTTAATTAACAGGGATCTTGATCACCTTTTACTTCCACTAGCTATTACACTGGTCCAATACATTGATAACATTATACTGGCTGGGTCTAGTAAGCAAGAAATAGTAACTACTCTCAATTGATGAGTAAGATATTTACATGCCAGGGAGTGGGAATAAATCTGACAAAAATTGAGGTACCTTCTACCACAGTGAAATTTCTAGGAGTCCAGGGTTGTAGGAAATATTAAGATAGTCCTTCTAAGATGAAGGCTAAATTGTTGCATCTGGCCACTCCTATAACTAAAAAGGAGGCACAATACCTAGTGGTCTTTTTTGACTTTTAGCAGCAACATATTCTTCATTTGGGCAGGCTACCCCAGCCCATTTACCTAGTGACTTCAGAAGCTGCCAGTTTTGTGTGGGGATCAGAAAAAGAAAAGGCTTTGCAACAATTCCAGGCTGCCGTACAAGCTGCTCCACTTCTTGGACTTCATGGTCCAGCAGATCCAATAGTGCATGAAGTGTCAGTGGAATATGGAGTTGCTCTTTGGAGCCTTTGCCAACCCCCAATAGGTAAATTGTACTGCAGGCTTTTAGTATTTTGGAGCAAGGCCCTCCTCTCTTCTGAAGATAACTACTCTCCTTTTGGGAGACAGCTCTTGGCCTGCTATTGGGCTTTAGTAGAAACCGCACACTTGATCATGGATTATCAAGTTACCATGTGACCTGAGCCACGTATCATGAGCTTGGTGTTATCTGACCCACCAATCCATAAAGTTGAGCATGCCCAGGAATATTTTATCATCGAATAGAAGTGGTGTATAGCTGATAAGGCCTAAGCAGAACTCGAATACATAAGTTACATGAATAAGTGGTCCAAATGCCCATAACCCTCACCCATGTTGCACTGTATTTTATATCTCAGTGTCATAATTTTCATTCATATTAACACACTATGCAGTGTTGGCCTAGAGATCTTAGTTCAAAAGGGAGAAATGCTTCTACTATGAAAAGCAACAATACTTATATTGAACTGGAAGCTAAGTGAGCAACAGTAACTTTGGGCTCCACATGCTTCTGAATCAACAGGCAAAGAAGAAGAAAGTTACTATGCTGGCTGAGGTTATTGATCCTGACTACCAAGGATAAATTGGACTGCTACTCCACAATGGAGGTAAGAAAGAGTATGTCGGGAATATAAGAGCTCCCTTACAGTGTCTCTTAGTATTACCATGCCTTGTGCCAAAAGTCAATAAAAAACTACAGTAATCCAACTCAGGTAAACTACATATGGTCCAGACCATTCAGAAATGAAGATTTGAAGAAAAACAACCAGCTGAGATTATTGCTGAAGTCAAAAAGGATACTGAATGAGGAGTGGGAAAATTTACTTGTAAATACCAGCTATGATCGTATGACCAGTCACAGAAATGAAGACTGCAGTTGTTATGAGTGTTTGCTCTTCGTATGTTTTTAATGTGTGTTTAATGTGTGTGTGTATCAGACACCTATTTTTTTTCTTTTTTTTAAATTTTAAGTTCAAGTGTACATGTACAGAGTGTGTAGGTTTGTTACATAGGTAAATGTGTGTCATGGGGGTTGTTGTACAGACTATTTTATCACTCAGTTATTAAGCCTAGTATCCATTAGTTAATTTTCCTGATCCTTCCCTCCTCCCACCCTCTGCACTCCAAAAGGCCCCATGTGTGTTGCTCCCTTCTATGTGTTCATGTGTTCTCATTGTTCAGCTCCCACTTATAAGTGAGAACGTGTGGTCTTTGGTTTTCTGTTCTTGCGATAGTTTGCTAAGAATAATGGCCTCCAGCATCATTCATGTTCCTGCATAGGACATGATCTTGTTCTTTTTTATGGCTGCATAGTATTCCATGGTGTAAACATACCACATTTTCTTTATATGTTTTACTGATGAGCACTTAGGTTGATTCCATGCCTTTGCTACTGTGAACAGTGCCGCAAGGAACATACACATGCACATGTATATATGATAGAACAATTTATATTCCTTTGGGTATATACCCAGTAATGGGATTGCTGCATTGAATAGTGTTCTGTCTTCAGGTCTTTGAGGATTTGCCACACTGTCTTCCACAGTGGTTGAACTAATTTACACTTCCACCAAATTTTAAAAGCATTTTGTTTTCTCTACAACCTCACTAGCACCTATTATTTTTTGACTTTTTTTTTTTTTTTCCCAAGACAGAGTCTCCCTCTGTCACCAGGCTGGAGTGCAGTGGCACGATCTTGGCTCACTGCAACTTCTGACTCCCTGGTTCAAGCGATTCTCCTGCCTCAGCCTCCCGAGTAGCTGGGATTACAGGCATGTGCCACCAAGCCCAGCTAATTTTTGTATTTTTAGTAGAGATGGGGTTTCACCATGTTGTCTGGAAGAGTCTCGATCTCCTGACCTTGTGATCCGCCCACCTCGGCCTCCCAAAGTGCTGGGATTACAGGCGTGAGCCACTGCACCCAGCCTGTTTTTTGACTTTAGTAATAGCCATTCTGAATGGCGTGAGATGGTATCTCACTGTGGTTTTTATTTGCTTTTCTCTAATTATTAGTGATGTTGAACTTTTTTTTATATGCTTTTTGGCCACATATATGTCTTCTTTTGAGAAATGTCTGTTCTTGTCCTTTGCCTACTTTTTAATGGGGTTGTTTTTCTTTGTAAATGTGTTTGAGTGCCTTATAGATGCTAGATACTAGAATTTTGTCAGATGTATAGTTTGTAAAATTTTTCTCCAATTCTGTAGATCGTCTGTTTACTCGATTGATAGTTTTGTTTGTTTGGTTTTTGTTTTTTGATGTGAAGAAGCTCTTGAGCTTAATTAGATTACATTTCTCAATTTTTGCTTTTGTTCCAATTGCTTTTGGCATCTTGGTCATGAAATCTTTGCCCATGCCTATGTCCTGAATGGTATTGCCTAGGTTTTCTTCTAGAGTTTTAACAGTTTGTGGTTTTACAGTTAAGTCTTTAACCCATATTGACTTGATTGTTGTATATGGTAGAAGAAAGGAGTCCAGTTTGATTTTTCTGCATATGGCTAGTCAGTTATTCCAGGACCATTTATTAAATAGGGAATCTTCTTCCCATTGCTTGTTTTTGTGAGGTTTGTAGATCAGATGATACAGTGTACCAGAATCCCTGGGACATAGCTAAGGCAGTGTTAAGAGGAAAATTTATAGCACTAAATGCCCACATCAAAAAGCTTGAAAGATCTCAAGTTGGCAACCTAACATCACAACTAAAAGAAGTGGAGAACCAAGAGCAAACAATCCCCAAACCTAGCAGAAGAGGAGAAATTACCAAAATCAGAGCAGAGCAGGAGAGAAAGATGAGAAAAACCATTCCAGAGATCAATGAGTCCAGGAGCTGTTTTTTGAAAAAAATAATAGAATAGTCCAATAGCTAGACTAATAAAGAAGAGAAGAGAAACAATTCAAATAAACAAAATCAGAAATTGTAAGGGAGCTATCACCACTGACCCACAGAAACACAAAAAACCATCAGCAAATATAAATACCTCTATGCACACAAGCTAGAAAATCTAGAAGAAATGGACAAATTCCTGGACACATACATCCTCCCAAGACTGAGCCAGTAAGAAATTAAATCCCTGAACAGACCAATAATGATTTCTGAAATTGAGGCAGTAATAAATAGCCCACCAAACCAAGATAGCTTAGGCCAGATGGATTCAGAGCTGAATTCTACCAGTTGTACAAAGAAGAGCTGGTACCATTCCTACTGAAACTATTCCAAAAAAAAGGTGGGGGGAAAGGATGGACTCCTTGCTAGTTCATTCTATGAAGCCAGCATCATCCTGATACTAAAACCTCGCAGAGACACAACAAAAAAAAGAAATATCCTTGATATTTCAGACCAATATCCTTGATGGATATCAATGCAAAAGTCCTCAACAAAATATTGGCAAACCAAATCCAGCAGCATATCAAGAAGCTGATCCACCACTATCAAGTAGGCTTCATCCCCTGGATGCAAGGTTGGTTCAACATATGCAAATCAATAAATGTGATTTGTCACATAAACAGAACTAAAGACAAAAGCCACATGATTATCTCAATAGATACAGGAAAGACTATTGATAAAACTTAACATTACTTCATGTTAAATACTCTCAATAAATTAGATATTAAAAAGAACATACCTCAAAATATTAAGAGCCATCTGTGACAAACTCACAGCCATTATCATACTGAATGGGCAAAGGCTTGAAGCATTCCCCTTGAAAACCAGCACAGAATAAGGATGGCCTCTTTCACCTCTCCTATTCAGCATGGTATGGGAAGTTCTGGCCAGGGCAATCAGGCAAAAGAGAGAAATAAGGGGCATCCAAATAAAAAGAGAGGAAGTCAAACTATCCCTGTTTGTAGATGACATGATCCTATATCTTGAAAACTCCTTCGTCTCAGCCCAAAGGCTTCCTAAGCTGATAAGTAACTTCAGCAAAGGCTCAGGATACAAAAGTCAATGTGCAAAAGTCACTAGCATTCCTATCAGCCAGCAACAGTCAAGCCGATAGCCAAATCAGAAAAGCAACCCCATTTACAATTGCCACAAAAAGAATAAAATCCTAGGAATACATGTAACAAGGGAAGTGACGGATCTCTACAAGGAGAACTACAAATTACTGCTCAAGGAAATAAGAGAGGACACAAGCAAATGGAAAAACTTTCCATGCTCATGGATAGGAAGAATCAATATTGTGAAAATGACCATACTGCCCAAAGCAATTTATACATTCAGTGCTATTCCCATTAAACTACCATTGACATTCTTTACAGAACTAGAGGAAGAAGAAGCTATTTTAAAATTCATATGAAACAAAAATGAACCTGAATAGCCAAGGCAATCCTAAGCAAAAAGAACAAACCTAAAGGTATCACATTACCTGACTGAAAACTATGCTAGAGGGCTATAGCAACCAAAACAACATGGTACTGATACAAGAACAGGCACATAGACCAATGGAACAGAATAGAGAACCCAGAAATAAGAACATACACCTACAAACATCTATTTTTTTCTTTCTTCTCCTAGCCCTCGATCATATAACGTAAAATGAATTGAGTTAATATAGTATTTAAGTATTGTTAACTTTATACTGTTAAAGTTACAGACTATTAAGGAGAAAAATACATAACATTTAAAAACTTTCATCCTTTTCTGGGGAAAGGGAATGGTTAATGTACATTTGGTTTTATCTAGGATAGTTGAATTATAATTAGTTAGAAGTATGACCTAGTTATCAGTCAAAGTCCTGAATAGAATAAAAGACCAGCCTCCTTGAGCAAGATAAAATTTCCTAGCAGACTGACTTCAGATTTCTTGAGCATCATTGTCTTTCCTAGGTCTCCAAGTTACCCTCCTGTGTACTGTAACTGCACTATGGGCTTTCCTGGGTCTCAAGTCTCCCAGCCCACACTTCATATTCAGACTTGTCAGTCTCCATAATCATGAGAACCAGGTCCTTATAACAAATTACACATACAAGCACATCTACACACGTGCATGCGCGCACACACACACACACACACACACAAACACACACACAGCCTATTGATTTTGTTTATCTTGAGAATCCTAATACAAGTCCATTCTTATTACATCAGGGTTACTGACTTACAACTGATTATGTTAACTTTGATTGTTTTACTGATGTAGTGTCACCACATGTTTAATGTAAAGTTGTTGTATTCCCCCCATTTATACTCTACTTTTTGTAAGCAAGTCACTAAGTATAATTTCCACTTGAGTGGTTGTGCGAGATGGTAGCTAAGGTCTACTACCTTGAAGAGAAATAGCAGTGTACAAATTATTTGTAATTGTTATGTACAGGAGATTTTCCTCCTCTCTCATTTTTTTACTTTTTGATCATTTTATTTGTATCAATATGAAATAATGGAAAATTACTTCATATATTATGTTATAATCCGATAGCATTACACATTATTATTATTTTGCTTGAATTCTTCCAACTTTTGTATTGGGAGTATTTTCATCATGGTGCCTCAATCCCTTTGGCATGCCTCTATCACTTTTTGTTGTTCTTGAGAATTTCATAACTTTCAAGTACTACAAGATGCTGCATTGTCATCTTGTATATTCCCTGTCTCCATCCTAAAATAAGTTATGTCTCCAAGGAGCCCTGGGTTCTTTTATTGGAAAATAATATTTAGAAACTGAGATCTTAATTCAGAATGTACTCATTGCTACTGCAGAGCCACTGTTTCTAGGCCCTCTCATCTGTATTATATTAAACTATACATGAGTTTATACTGATGTCTCTGCCCTATTCCAGTGCCATGTGGTTTATTCTAGTCTTTCCCTCTTACTTACCTGTAACCTCCTTTTCTAAAGGTAGGAAGCCTGGCTCCTACTATCTGCCATCCATTTACTTATTTATTTTGTTTATACATGTACAGCAGTTTCAGAATTGTCAACTTATAACCCCATAAGAAACAACTTTACTAACTAGACTATAGTGCTTATGGATTATGATGGTTAATATTGAGTATCAACTTGATTAGACTGAAGGATGCAAAGTATTGTTCCTGGGTGTCTGTGAGCGTGTTGCCAAAGAAGATTAACATTTGAGTCAGTGGACTGAGAGAGACAGACCCACCCTAAACCTGGGTAGGCACTATGTAATCAACTGCCAGTGTGCGTAGGATAAAAGCAGGCAGAACATGGAAAGACTAGACTGGCTAAGTCTTCTGGGCTCCATCTTTTTCCCATACTGGATGCTTCCTGCTCTGGAACATCAGACTCCAAGTTCTTCAGGTTTTGGATTATTGGACTTACACAAGTGATTTGTCAGGGGCTCTCAGGCCTTTGGCCACAGACTGGAGGCTGCACTATCAGCTTCCCCACTTTCGAAGTTTTGGAACTTCCACTGGCTTCCTGGCTCCTCATCTTGCACACAGCCTATTGTGGGATTTCACCTTGTGATCATGTGTCAACACTCCTAATAAACCCACCCTCATATATTCATCTATCCTATTAGTTCTGTCCCTTTAGAGAACCCTGACTGATACATGGATTATTCCTTTTGTCATAATATGTGGTCTTGCTTTACAAGTTTTTAGTGATTTCTAAAGTTACTTTGGTCAGCACCTTTCCCTCAACTCCCTTCAGTGAGGTTACTCCATATATGTGTAATGCAGTGAGAATATTTTCTCACAATCTGCACTTCATCCTGTCATTTCCCCAACCCCCTAGTTGACTTTTTTTTTTATTGATACATAATGTTTTTACATGTTTATGGCATGCATACATGTGGAATTTTGCTACATTCATGCAATGTGTAATAATCACATCAAGGTATTTAGGATATCTATCACATTAAACATTTATCATTCCTTTGTGTTGGAAAAATTCCAAATTTTCTCCTTCAGCTATTTTGAAATATATAAAATATTGTTAATTGTAGTCACCTTACTGTACTATAGAACACTAGAATGTATTATTTGTGTTTAAATGTATGTTTGTACCCATTACCTAACCTCTCTTCATTCTACCTCTTACAAACATCTCGCCCTTTGGTAATTATCATTCTACTCTTCTGCCTCCATTAGAGGGACGAGTTTTATCTCCCACATGTGAGTGAGAACACACAATGTTTGTCTTTCTATGCCTGGCTTATTTCGCTTAAAATTATGACCTCCAGTTACATTCATATTGTTGCCAATGACAGAATTTGGTTCTTTTATATGGCTAAATAGTATTATATTGTGCATTATTTACCACATTTTCTGTATCCATTCATCTGTTGATGAAAATAGAGGTTGAATCCATATTTTAACTATTGTGAATAGTGCTACAGTAAATGTGGGGGTGCAGGAATCCCTTTAATATACCAATTTTCTTTACCTTGGATAAATACCCAGTACTGAGATTGACAGATTATATGGTAGTTCCATTTTCAGTTTTTTAAGAAACCTCCATAATCTGGTTCATAATGACTGTACTAATGTGAATTCCTAAAAACAGTATGTATTACCTTTTCTGTGCATCCTGTCCAGAATTTTACATGTTTTGTCTTTCTGATAACAGTCATTCTAACTGGGGTAGCGTGCTCTCTCATTATTAGTTGGATTTGCATTTCCTTGATGATTAGTCATGTTTAACTTATTTTAAGGCACCTGTTGGCCATTCATATGTCTTCTTTTGAGAGATGTCTTTGCAGATCCTTTGCCCACTTTTAATAGTATTATTTGGTTGTTTTGCCATTGAGTTGTTTGAGTTCCTTGTATATTCTGTATAATAGTCCTTTGTCACATTAATAGTTTGAAAATATCTTTCCCCCATTCTACAGTTAGTCTCTTAATTCTGTCGATTGTTTCATTTTCTGTGCAGAAGATTTTAGTTTCATATGTACCTGCTTGTCTATTTTTATTTTTATTAAGGTCTTAAGTTTGTACTTTTCAGGTCTTAAGTTTGCGTAGACAAGTAGCCTAAGGTATTTCCCCTGTGTTTTCTTCTAGTAGTTTTATAGTTTCATGTCTTTCATTTATGCCTTTAATCAGTTTTTTAATTGATTTTTAAATGTAATATGAGACAGGGTCTCGTTCATTATTTTGCATATGAATATCAACTTTGCTCAGCACCATTTATTAAACAAGATGCCTTTTCCTCAATATATGTTCTTGGCACCTTTGTCAAAAATCAATTGACTATAAATACATGAATTTTTTCTGGGTCCTCTATTCTGTTCCATGAAATGATGTGTCTATTTTCATACCAACACCATTCTGTTTTGGTTATTATAGCTTTGTAGTATATTTTGAAGTAAGGTATTATGAAGCATGTAACTTTGTTCCTTTTTCTCAGGATTTCTTTGGCTTTCTAGGGCAGCAGCTGCCAACCTTTTTGGCACCAGTGACCAGTCTCATGGAAGATAATTTTTCCACAGATGGAGTGGGGAGGGAAGGTTTTGAGATGAAACTGTTCCACCTCAGATAATCAGGCATTAGTTAGATTCTCATAAGGATCGTACAACCTAGATCCCTCAGATGCACAGTTCACCATAGGGTTCATGCTTCTATGAAAATCTAATGCTGCAGCTGATCTGACAGAAGGTGGAACTCAGGCAGTAATGCTCACTTGCCACTTACCTCCTGATGTGTGGCCTGGTTCCTAAGAGGCCATGGACCAGTATGGCCTGGGGTTTGGGAACCCCTGATTTAAGGCCTTTTATGGTTTCATAAAATTTTATGATGGTTTTTCCTACTTCTGTTAGAATGTCATTGTTATTTTGAAAGGGATTGTAATAAATTTGTAAATTTTGGGGGGTAAGATGATCACTTTAACAAACAGCCCAATTAAAAAGTGGATAAATGACATGAACAGACACTTATCAAAAGAAGACATACATGTTGCCAACAGACATGTGAAAAAAACCTCAACACCACATATCATTCGAGAAATGCCAATTAAAACCTCCATGAGATACCATCATACACCAGTCAGAATGGTAATTATTAAATAGTCAAGAAAAAAACAGATACTGGTGGGGTTGCAGAGAAAAAGGGACAATTTTACACTGTTGGTGGGAATGCAAATTAGTTCAACTCTTGTGAAAGACAGTGTGGAGATTCCTCAAAGATTTAGAACTAGAAATACCATTTGACCCAGCAATCCCATTACTGGGTATATACCCAAAGGAATATAAATTATTCTATTATAAAGATACATGCACACATATGTTCATTGCACCACTATTCACAATAGCAAATACATTAAATCAACCTAAATGCCCATCAATGACAGATTGGATAAAGAAAATGCAGTACATATACACTATGGAATACTATGCAGCCATAAAAAGGAACAAGATCATGTTCCTTGCAGTGACATCAATGAAGCTGGAAGCTATTATCCTAAGCAAACTAACAAAGGAAGAGGAAAGCAAACACTGCATATTCTTACTTATAAGTGGGAGCTGAATGATGAGAACACATGGTCACAGGGAGGGGCACAGCACACACTGGGGCCTGTCAGGTGAGGGTGCAGGGGAAGAGCATCAGGATAAAAGACTAACGCATGCCAGGCTTAATACTTAGGTGATGGCTTGATTGGTGCAGTAAACCACCATGGCAAATATTTACTTATGTAATAAACCTGCATATCCTGTACATGTACCCCAGAACTTAAAATAAAATAATTAGAAAGGAAAAAAACTATTAATTCTTCTGATCCATTAGCATTGGATGTCTTTCTATTTTTTGTGTGCAATTCAAATTTCTTTCATCAGTGTTTTTTTTTTTTTTTTTTTTTTTTTTTGTAGAGACCTTTCACTTCCTGGGTTAAATTTATTCATAGGTATCTTATTTTTTGTAGTCATTGTAAATGTGATTGCTTTATCATTTCTTTTTAGGAATTTATAGAAACATTATAGATTTTCATATGTTGAGTTTTGTATTCTATGACTTTTTTGAACTTGTTTTTAGTACAAATAGATTCTTTGTGGAATCTTTAGGTTTTTCTTTATGTATAAGGTCATGTAATCTGTAAAGAGGGGCAGTTTGACTTCCTTTTTTCCAAATTGGATGCCCTTTATTTCTTTCTATAGCCTTATTGCTGTCATTATGACCTTCTAAATAAGTTGAATAACAGTGGTGAAATTGGGCATCCTTGCCTGGTTCTAGTTTTTAAAGAAAAGACTTTCAGCTTTTTCCCATCCAATATGATGTTAGCTGTGGGTTTGTCACTATGGTCTTTAATTTGTTGAGGTATGTTTCTTCTATGCCTAAATATTTGAGAGTTATTAATATGAAAAGATAATATTCTTTTCAAATGCTTTTTCTATATCCGTTGATATAATCATATATTTTTATCCTTCATTTTGTTGATGTAACATATCACATTCATTGATTTGCATATATTTAACCATCCTTGCATCAAGTGGATAGATTCCACTTGATCATGATATAGTATTATCATTGTTATTACTTTTTCCTGAGACAGAATCTTGCTCTGTCACGCAGGCTGGAGTGCAGTGACACAATCTTGGGCCACTGCAACCTCCACCTGCAGGGTTCAAGCGATTCTCCTGCCTCAGCCTCACGAGTAGCTGGGACTACAGGCATGCACCACCATGCCCAGCTAATTTTTGTATTTTTTAGTAAAGACGGGGTTTCACCATGTTGGCCAGGATGGTCTCAAACTCCTGGCCTCAAGTGATTCACCTGCCTTGGCCTCCCAAAATGCTGGGATTACAGATGTGAGCCACTGCACCCAGCCTAAGTATTATTATTATTATTATTATTTTTATGTGTTGCTGGATTCATTTTGCTAGTATTTTGTTTGGGATTTTTTGTGTCTAGGTTCCTCAGGTATATTGCCCTGTAGTCTTCTTTTTTGTTGTGTCCTTGTATAGTTTTCGTGTCAGGGTAGTGCTGGCCTTGTAGAATGAATTAGCAATAATTCCCTTCTCTTCATTGCTTTTGAATGTTTTGAAGAGTTAGCCTTAGTTGTTTATAAATTTGGTAGAATTCAGCAGTAAAGCCATTTGGTCCTTGGTTTTTATTTATTGGGAGACTTTTTATTACTGATTCAATCTCATTACTTCATATTGGTCTGTTCAGTTCAGGTTTTATCTTTCTTTCTGGTTCGATTTTGTAATTTGTGTATGTTCAGGAATTCATCTATTTCTACTGGATTTTTGTATTTGTTAGCTTATACTTGTTCATAATAGTCTTTGATGAACTTTTTCATTTCTGTGTTCAGTTCTAATATCTCTCTTTTATTTCTGATTTTGTTTATTTTGGTATTTCTCATTTTTCTTTATTAGTCTTGGTAGTGGTTTTTCGATTTTGTTTATATTTTCAAAAACCAACTTTTCATTTTTTTATCCTTTGTATTTTTAAAATTTAACTTTTATTTTAAGTTCAGGGATGCATGTGCAGATTTGTTACATAGGTCAACTTGTGTTATGGGGTTTTTTATACAGATTATTTCATTGTCCAGGAATTATGCCTAGTACCCATTAGTTACTTTTTCTGATCCTCTTCATCCTTTCACCTTCTATTCTCTTATAGGCCCCAGTGTGTGTTGTTCTTTCTATGTGTTCGTGTGTTCACATCATTTAGCTCCTACTTATAAGTGAGAACATGTGGCATTTGGTTTTCTGTTTCTGTGTTACTTTCCTAAGGATAATAGCCTGTAGCTCCATTCATGTTCCTGCAAAGGATGTGATCTTGTCCTTTTTGTGGCTGCATAGTATTCCATGGTGTAAATGGGAATCAGAAGGCTGAGTGGGCACCAGAAGGCCCACCAGTGCATAAATGCCCACGTTTTCTTTATCTGTTTTATCATTGATGAGTATTTAGGTTGATTCTGTGTCTTTGCTATTGTGAATAGTGCTACAATGAACATGGTCTTGGATGTAAATGCTTACTCTGTGAACTGAGGTAAACAAATTCCACTCACTTTTAGGACACATTTCTCTCTCAGCATGCCTTAGTCTCTTACTTTTCACCTATTTGTGTCTTGCTTTTCACCTCTATTACATATGCTTACCTTTCTGTAATTGACTGCAGGCTAATTCTTCATTTACATAGGGTGAATCATCACTTTAACCCCTAATTGGTCCCAGGCCAACGTCCTGAACCAAGCCTTCACCTCTGCCTCCAGTTGATTCTTTACATTATCATACTTCTTTATAAGTGGTGCTTTCTTCAAAAGAGCCTGCAGACCAGTCAGCACATTCCTCTCCTTCCCAGTCCATAAAAACCCCAGACTCAGCGTTATAATTGACAACCCTCTTTGGGGCCCCCTCTCCACTACAGAGTGCTTTCTTCTTTTGCTTATTAAACTTTTGCTCCAACCTCACCCTTGTGTCCATGCTCCTTAATTTTCTTGGTTGTGAGACAAAAGAACTCTGGTGGTTGTCTCAAACAGAGGCTGCTACATTGTGGCACATTGGAGAGACTGTAACACTACCAACTTCATGTCAGAAATACTCATGAGATTTTTTGTTTGTTTGTTTTTAGAAATTAGGGACTAGAAAGCAAAACCTCAAACCTACTAAATAAAACCTCTTGTGAGGGAAGCTCCAGCATCTTTTGCAATGAAAGCAAAATCAATAAGCTAACATGCAGAAACTTCACCTGAGATTATTTTGTGTAGCCAGGATGAAGAGATACTGTCAGCTATGTTGCATCCTGATTTTATTTGCATTTTATGTTTACTTTAGATTTCCTAGCCCCAGGAATGGTTTATGAGTTTTTATTTCTTTCATTTTAATGTCAGTGAAATGTTTCTTTCCTTTTCTACTTAAATGTTATTGATTTTTTATCTTTGTCAAAGAGTATAGCCTGTACAATTTCTACTTTCTTGTGCTATGTTGAATTTTCTTTGTCCTTAAGAAATGATTGAGTTGCAGCTGGGTGTGGTGTCTCATGCCTGTAATCCCAGCACTTTGGCAGACCAAGGCAGGTGGATCGCCTGAAGTCAGGAGTTCGAGACCAGCCTGACCAACATGGAGAAACCCTGTCTCCACTAAAAATGCAAAATTAGGGCATGGTGGTGCATGCCTGTAATCCCAGCTAGTTGGGAGGCTGAGGCAGGAGAATCGCTTGAACCCCAGAGGCAGAAGTTACAGTGAGCCAAGATCACGCCATTGCACTCCAGCCTGGGCAACAAGAGCAACACTCTGTCTCAAAAAATAAAAAGAAAAAAAAAAACGGAAAAAACATGATAAGTTGCTGACTGTGTACAGTGGTTCATGCCTGTAATCCCAGCACTTTGGGATGTGAGTGGATCACCTGAGGCCTGGAGTTTGAGACCAGCCTGGCCAAAATGGTGAAACTGATCTCTACTAAAAGTACAAAAAATTAGCCAGGCATGGTAGTGGGTGCCTGTAATCCTAGCTAATTGGGAGGCTGAGGCAAGAGTATCACTTGAACCTAGGGGGCGAAGGTTGCAGTGAGCTGAGATCACATCATTGCATTCCAGCCTGGGCAACAGGAGCAAAACTCCATGATAAGTTGCATAAATGTTCAATGGACACTAGAAAAAAGCAATATTCTCTATTTCTAGAATAGAAAATCCAATTTATATAACTATTAATCAAACTTTCAAACTATATAATAAAATTTTTCTGTCTTTTTTTTTTTTTTTGGCTATTTTGATCATTCTAAGAATGAGTAGATGAATAACCTCAATTATGCTCTTTTCAGATTTCCCTTCCTCTCTAACAGTTTTCTCCCATATACATTTTTTTGCTTTGTTACTCTGAAAAGAAAGCATGATAACCATTATACCTTCATATTAGATTACACTTTGGATAAAAACAAACTAAGCCTTTTTAATATAATACTTTTAACTTGAATTCTACTTGTCTGAAGTTAATTTTGCTATTCTAACTTTGTTTTTGTGTGGGTTGCCCACTAAATATTCTTGCATTGTTCAGTGATTAATCTTCTTGTATAATTTGTTTTAATTGTGTATTTTATAAGCATTTTGGAGTTGAATTCTGATTTTTAACCTAACCTAAAAGTATTTTTTATTTCAATAGCTAGGTTAAAACTCTTTGTATTTATTGTCATGCATGAGATGTAGTAATTCAGTGTACATTTATTGTGAGTTCTTTTTAGTGGCATGCTCTTCCCCTTTATATTCTGTCAATCAAGGAAAATGACTGAGGCAAGTAGCAATTGCTTTAAGAGATTAATTTTCCAAAGTTAAGGATGCACTCCTGAAAGACAAATCTATGCCTTTCTACTAAGATGATTTTGATGGCTTCAATATTTAAAGAGGAAAGGGTGAGATATTGAGAAATACACAATTTTCATGTGAGAGAGGGTAAGGGAAAATATTCTTGCCTTTGTCTGGATCAGCAAATCTGCATTTTTACATAAGATAAAGTAGACAATAGGGCAGAGGAAATCAGATATGCATTTTTCCCAAGTGGATAGAGGATGACTTTGAATTATGTCCTATTTCCCCACACCTGTGAGGATAAGCTATAAGTTTACATTGCCATGGTAAATGTTAACAGCATCGTTTTGGGGTAAAGATCTTGGAGCCCACCAGAAATTTCCTTGTGGGAAAAATGTGAGGGAGGTACATAGCTTTTCATCTTTGTAGCCACCTTATTTAGGAACCAAAATGGGAGGCAGGTTTGCATGACCCAGTTCCCAGCTTGACTTTTCCCGTTGGCTCAATGAGTTTGGGGTCACAAGATTTATTTTCGTTTAGCAGTTCCTTTTTTACTTGTTTTTTTCTTGCTATATTATCTAAGTTTATTTGTCTCCTCTCCCATATTTTGAAAAGTGTACATTTTTATGAGGAAAAAATCTTCCAGAGATTTTCAATTAAAGTTATCAAAAAGATTCTTTATGTTATGTTCTCTATTTAGGAAAGCCAAGAAAAAAATAGTGCCTTCTGAGTCTTCCTCTCTAAATATAATTCACTTTATATTCAAATTCAGTCTTTTAATTCAATTTGAATTTTTGAAAATACAGATCAATGATTATATGGTTTCAATGATCATTCTCAAATATCTTTATAAGTGACTTCCCTATTTATGTGTTCTTAATTTCAATTAATTTGCTTGGAATACATGTGCAAGCAATTTTCAAGTAAGAACAAATAAATTATCTGTTTTCTGAGTTCCAGACTATTAGAGAAAGTCTTTCTATTTCCTATTACCTATGTACATTCAACGTAATGTGGGAATAAAATTACTGGTTTTCAATTTCTTTCCCTAAAAACTGAATATTTTGCTTCATTATCCTTTCATTATCTTTTAATATTTGATGTAAAAGAGTAGAATTTTAAGAACAGACAATTTTTTTTAGGTAGCTATTTTCTCTCTGGTTATTTCTATAGTTGTGTCTTTATCCTGGTATTTCAAAATTTTTGCCAAGATTTTTCTACATGTGGGTTTTTTTTCTGATTTATCTTGAAACATGGTAAGTTTTTTTTTTTTTCATCTAAATACTGAGGCTTTAAATTCACCTAATGTTCCCTCAATTATATATTTGATTATTGTTTTTGCTCAAATTATTCAGTATTTTTCTAAAATAGTGATTAGATTGCAGTTTAATTCATTGTCTTTCATATCTAATGTTCTCTGTCATCTTGTTTCATATCTTTATTCTCCTTATTTTCTTAATGTTTATTGAGAGAATGTCTCAACTTTGTCTATTCTTCTATTGCGGTACTTTTTACTGACTCTAGGTTAGATTTTTAAAATTTTGTCAAATGCATTTTTAGTTTTCTTGTAATTCCTGCTTTGTAATCTAGTTCTCTGTCTTGGAATCTAGTTCATTCATCTCTGCTTTTATTCAATATTATTGTGGTTTTTATCTGTTCATTTATTCTGTATAACTTCTGGATCTTGCTTCATATGAAAAAAAATACATTGATATCTTTTTTTTCTTTTTAATCTTCAAGGTCATCTTACCTTAACTTTCTCCTGGAGGGTTTTTAAAATTTGTTTGTTTTATTTTTTCTTGTCCCTGTGTTTATCAACAGAAAGACTGATTAGAATGTACCTTATTTAAATTTGTCTACTTGGTGTTGGTTAAATCCCCTTCTAAGATGCACAGTTGAACAACAGAATGAAATGCATATATCTGGGTATAGTTCTAAGATTAATATCAGGAATTCATCTATTACAATTCTCCTAAACTTAAAGGATATATCCTACTCAACATTCCTGATTTTCTGACATTCAGAACAGAGGGAGAACGTAAAATATTTCAGTTCCCAGTATGCACTGCTACCATAACTTTTTTTCTTTTTCAGCCCCACTACCATACTTTGTTACATGTTCACAGAGCAATATATTGTTATTTTCTGAGAAACACAATTTTTGACTTGATACAGGGATGTATCAATATGGATGCAGGGAATAGAAAAAAATGCCCTCTGGCTGCCTCAGTATGTGGCATTTATGCAATATAGTGACAGTTTCCTGGTTTTCTGGTGGGTACCAAGTTTCTACTTCTGAATCAGATAATGTGGAAAAACAATGAATCTTTCTACTTACTCATATTTAGAAAAGACTCCCCTGTATAATACTGGTACATTATCAATTTTGCTTTTCAATCTACTTCAATTTATATTTAGTTATATACAAGTTCTTTCCAGATACTAGTAATTCATTCTAGATTTTAGAGCTAGTATACACTAAATACCTCCTGAAATTATCCACTTTATTCTAACTCCGCCCCATTCTGAAGTATCATCTCTTCCCTAGATTTCCACAGTAGCCTCCTGACTGGTACACCTCCATCCATTCTGGTCTGCTAGCAATTCAATCTCCAATCACCATATAAAGCTGGAAGACATTTGATTTTAAAAAGAAGTCTGATCTGCCACTGCCCAACTTTACCTGGCTTAAAATACTTCTGACTGCTCTTTAGACAAAAACAAAATTCTTAACGTGTCCTATAAATCCCTGCAAGGTCTGGTCATATTATCTTTTCGTTCTCATCTCATAGTACAGTCTCATTTACTTTCTGTGATTTAGCCACAAGGTGTGTCTTTCAGATCCTTTAATTTGTGATGCTCCCATCCTCCACAGAATCTATACATATTTCATTGCTTTTGTCTGAAATGCTCATTTACTTAATTTGTCCAGTTCATTCCTTGTGATTATGAAAACAGAAAAGTTAAGGCCTTGTCCCAGTATTGTTGGGGAGATAGAAATGTCAAAAAATAATTAAAATTTAATATGATAAATTAAATATACAGCATAAAACATCTGCAGATATAAACTCATAGGGGAGAAAGGATCATAAATTCCATCTGAAAAGAGCGTTCTGGGAAGGCTTTAAGGACATGCAAATTTCACTTATAGTTTGGAGGTGTAAGTTAATAATACACTGACTTTGCTGCAGATATAAATATAAACTCTAGGAAATATATACAAAATATCTATTTAAGAGCTCTGGAGAATGAATAAAAAGCAGGCAATTTGAAGAGAGGAGTCAAAATTTGGATGAAGTGACAGACTTCAGTGAGTCTCCTATTTTTGTAGTTTTTGCATAAGCTGGTTTTAGTCACAGCACAGCTGAAACTCTGATAGAAAGCCTGAAAATTTTGCTGCCAAATGAAGCAGGGAATCAGTCTTGAAGAAATCATGGCAATCAGGGAGTTAAGGGGAAAACCTGAAAGAAAAAAACACAGAGAAATACACACACACACACACACACACACACACACACACACACACACACCAGGCAGATTTTAAATAACTTTCAACCCAAGAATTAAAGAAGTGAGCAGAGAAAGGAGCTGTTGTCTACTGCAGGCAAAACAAAGTTTACAGTTGGAATGTAATCAAGTTAATTGCCTGCCAAAACAAAATCATCAACACTCTTCATATGGATATGACAGAATCCAAAGTCTCCACAACATAACATTGTTCATGTCTTAAATACAAACCAAAATTACTTGACATATGAGGGATCAGGAAAACATCACCCATTCCTAAGGGAAAATGCAATCAAACAGAGGCCAACCCAGATGTTAGAATCAACAGTCAAAAACTTCAAAGTAAGTAATCATTATAGCAGTAGTTTTCAAAGTATAAACTGGGATCCTTTTAGTGAATCTACAAATTCAAAATATTTTTCATAAAAATATTGTCTCACAAGAGTACACTGAAATTTCCCAGAGGTTCTACAATGTATAATGACACCATTGCTCTAATATCATCATAAATATTGTTACATTTAAAAATCAGTTTTAACTTGCAATATGATAAATTTTGATATGTGTAATTTATATAAACAAAGGTGTTTCTAAAATTTTCAATAATTTTTAAGAAGTGTTTCTATTATTATAATGCTCAATGAGGTAAATGGAAATTTGCTCACAATGAATAAAAAAAACAAGAAAGCTCAGCAGAAAAATAAATAATATAAAAATTGACTATAGAAATTTTATAACTGAAAAGTATAATATTTGAATTTAATGAAAGATAACCTGATAAAGAGTAAGGAAAATTTCACCCATTTTGGGGGGAAAATACAATCAAGCAGAAGTCAAGCAGAATGAAGCAGAATGGAGATCACAAAGCAAAAAGTTGGTAAAATTGAAGATAATTCAATAGAAATTACCCAATCACAAAAATACATAGGAAAAATTAGAGAGAAAAAAATAAACAGAGTCTCATGGACTTTAGGTAATATCAAATGTCTAACATATGAGGTAATTTGAGTCCAGGAAGGAAAGGAGAGAGGGAAGGCATTCAAAATTCTCAGGGAAATTATTTTTCAATCTAAAAATCTATAGTCAGCCAAACTAAGACAAAAAGTATAATAAAGGAGTATTCAATTATGCATTGAAACAACATTTACCTCCCATGCACCATTTCTTAGAAAGCTTGTGGAGGGTGTGTTCATGGAAAATGACAAAATAAACTAAGGCAAAAGAAAATGTAAAATGGAGGGTATAAGGAAAAAGATAAAGAATTCTCTATAATTAAAATTGTTCAGTAAGCCTAGAGAGCAAATAGTCCAGATTGGACTAAGAAAATGGAGGGATCTAGATGCAAGTACTCTCAGAAAACAAATACCAAAGCACATTTTAAAAAGCAGAAATTCATAATCTGATAGTGTTGATTCCGAAAAAAACTATACTGGGATGCTCTTGGAAGATGAGTGAAAAATAACAATAGATGCAAGGGAAACTAGGCACGTGGAAAAAGGAGGCCACTTTCAATCCCAGGAAAATAATGAGCCAAATATAAACAACAAGAAAAAAAAGTTGCATGCAAAGAAATATAATCATTGTACACTCCTCAGTTCAGCTGTGAATAGCATTTACATGACTATTAAGTCAATAAATAATTGTGTTATAACTATATTTGGAAGATGGAGGAAGGTGAACTCATAGCAGGGTCGTGTCAGTTAATAAGACATCATCGATAAGGTCTACATTTGTTAAGTATAAGCACATTTTTAAAAATATGGGGTTGCATGCCAGAAAAAATACCTTCAACTGTTGAAGGAGATTATCTCTGAGGACTTAGGGAGGGATAAGAAAGGGATGGCTATTTTTTTGTAGGAAATGTACTAATTTTTATAATTTTGTTTGATAGTTAACTATTACTCTAATAAAAGTAAAAATTAAATTTAAAAGCTTGAGTAGGAAAAAAAATTCCTAAACAGAACTTGAAATCTATAGTTTAAATGAACAAACCATATCTAGGGAAAAACTAATAAAACATAATCCATATAAAGACATACCTTGATGAACTTACAAAATTTTAAGTGTAAAGATGGAATTTTTAATGGATATAATGTAGGTCATTTGAGCGATGGATACCTTAAAAACTTTGAGTTGACCACCATGCATGTAACAAAATTGCACTTGTACTCCACAAACGTATATAAATAAAAAATAAAGACGAAAAAACAAATATGACAATTAGAAAAGCCCAATAGCTATGAAGTGGAGAAGAGGAGGAAATATGGTAATCAGGAACAGGCCAAAAAGGTGGTTGCCAAAACTGAGCCCAAATGCAGCTTTCAATTCCTAAGGAGACAAAGCAAAAGTTAAATATACTGTGTTATGTAGTTCTTATGATCTGGTAAAAATACATAAATTGAGCCAAAAAAGCAGACTTCTTTGTAATGTAAAACTCAAATGAATAAATCTTGTTAATTTTTATAAACAGAACATCTGTACCCCACAAGACACAGTGAATAAAACATGGAATTTGGTGTTAGCACAACCAGGCTAAAATTCTAGCAATATCATATACTTTGGGCCATTTTAAGCCTCAGTTTCTTGTTTGTAATAATCAGGATAATAGTATCTCTCTTATAGGATATTTTCTGAGCATTATGTAAGATAATATAGGTAAACTCTTACCACAGTGTCTTCCCCATATTAATTATTCAGTAAGTGTTGGAGTTTATGTGTATGGGTGCCTTTTAAATGGAGGCTTTACTAAACACACAAATATTTTTTTCATATGGTCATTTGTCATATCAATTCTCGGTAAAAGTCAAGGATATGATAGTAACATATATTTCTGTGAGGAAATTTCAAAGAAAGCTGAAGCTCACTGTCACATAGCCTAAACGTGGTAGAGTCTGGAGTAAAACTCAAGTGTCCTGATTTCCAGTTCATGCTTCTTTCACCATGCCTTATCTTGCTGCTTGAAAATATCAGAACTTAACTAGATGTTGGCAATTACATTGCCTACAATGGTTTTCTCTAGCCCATCCATTTGGTTTGGCTGATTCCTAGTTGTGCAGCAAGCAAAGGGGATGTTATAATTGTTTATTATTGTAACAGTATTGAGATCTGAGTAGGGAAGAAATTTTTACTTGCTTTACACAGCCATTTTATTAGCTGTTTTCCTCTCTGCAGGCCTGTGTCTGCCACATGTTACACTGTTTTCTTTTCTGTTACTTAAACTGGCCCCAAAGCCTGCAATTTGATGCTGCTTTAACTACCCCCCAACAGGCAGAGTGTCAGGAGGGCACTGGTCTGGCATGTGCCTTCCCTTTTAAACATATGTTTGTCAAACTGTCGTTTAACCTTTAAGACCATTAATTTGTTAGCAGATTTTCAACAGGCCTTATAAGGGCATAACATCCCTGATGAGCCAAAGCATTTCAAGAGAGATTACCAATTTAAGGACCATTCCACCTGGAGCCACCAGTGCCTGAGAAATTTGGGTTCTTGTTTCAGGTGGCTGGAATGTGCGTGTGCAGAAAACAGACTTCTATGCAACACTCAAAAGTCTAATAGCCAAGAGCCATTTGTATGTAGATAGCAGCTATAATCGGATACTTATTCAAGACAACTCAAGTAGTTAGGCATGCTATTTATTATTTGGTGGACCCAAAGGAAGGTTTTAATGTGGAGAATTAGAAAATTGGAAGAGAATAATGTTTGGAAGTAGAATTTCATGGAATGAACAGCATTAGGCAGCACAGCTTAATTAAAACTCATGCCTGACTCATAACTTGAGTTTCAGTGCAGTCTTTTTTCAGTTAACAGCATGAAGAGTAGGACAATATGAAATGGTAAACAAAAGGCCTAAATTTTCTAAAGTAAAACTTACAGTGAATAGGAATTTGGGTACTGGAGAGATTTGTAGGAAGGAGTTCTATTCCAGTTTAGATCTTCTTTTGGCAAGCTATTCAGTTCATTTATTATACATTTTAGGTAGGTTTATATCCTGGCATTTTGCCAAGCAATTTAAGGTAGCTTACAGGTTAAAACATAAAACAAAGTAAAACATTTAAGGGAGAAACAAAACAGAACTGTCTATAGTAATGCTTCTCAAACGTGAGCATCCAACCTGAATAATCTAAAGAGCATGTTAAAACACAAATTGTATGCCCACCCCCAGAGTATCTATTTCAGTATGTTTGGGGTGGGGCATGGGATTCTGATTTCTTACAAGCTCTCAGTTGATTTTGATGCTACTGGTCCAAGCACCACACCTTGAAAAGCAATGCTCTAAAGAAAACAGAAGAGATGTTGCCTAGGCCCTTGAGATTAGTCAGTTACTACAACTTGACCCCCATTTGGAAGGAAATTAATATTTACCAAGCATCTCTTTTGGGCCAGCATTATGTTAGATACTTGATGCATATCTTTTTGTTTACTTTAATTTAGCGTTATGATTCCAGAAAGCTAGGTAAAATATATATATATATATAAATATATTGGATTCAGTCATTTTAAATTTCTGGTAAGGAGACAGTTTATGTTCCTCTGTGGAGACAAAAATGATTTTTTTAAACCAGCACCAAATGTTCCCTTGGAAGAAAGGACCTACCCAAAGCAGAATCATGGAAATGAACAGTTAGTCATTGTTATAACCCCGTCTCCCAGTTTTACATCTCCTACTCCATATATTTTCCCACTCTATGTCTTTTCCTTAGAAAGTCTTACTCCCAAAGATCTATCAACTACTCTATAATAAGGTATCAGTTGATACATTTTGCCAATAACATTCAATTGGTACCTACTTTTTACCACCTTAGTGTTAGATAATACTGAGATGCCTATAAAGATAACTAAAATAAGCCTGATTTTGAAGAAGAAATAAATGTAGGAAGAAGAAACTGTTGACTGGGTCATGTGAATCTAAAGAGAAATCGATCTTGCTAAAGGAGGGAAACGTATTACATTTGTTTATGGAAATGAAAGGAATTTAGCTTGTAAATTTAGAAAAAGTATGCAAGTTAATGAGAACTTATGGAAAAACAAATAAAACTGAGAAGGATCCAGGAGATCTGTGGGATATTTTCCATTCTTCTGAACAAAATCATGAGAGAAGACAATAATGCAGTGGGATTTGGGTCAGAGTAAAAGTTTCAGTAAGGGCTGAACGGATCTGGAACCATTCCTGACTGCTCTGATAATAAGACTCCCCTTATGATTATGGTCATAAAGTTAAAAAGCACATGCACATGAAGTCAATAGTAATTAGGCATGGTGACAAATTTGACTGAGCTGACTTCATCTTGGGGGAAGGTGTGGTAAGAAGTGTGAGAGGAGTATGTGTCATAGACAAAAGATGAGGTCATTAGGGAAATGCAGTTTGGTTACATATGAATGAGTCAAATTGAGCCCACACTATTGAGATCTTAAAGGTATGGTGCTTACCAGTTGTTTCTCTCACTGACCTTGGTCAAATTTAATGTACGTTATAAATCATGTGCTTACATATTATTGCCTGGAAAGAACCTTGAATTAGGACGTACCAGAGGCTCATTGTCTTGCTGATTTGTAGAAGCTATTTTGAGAATACAGAAACTTGTGTAGCTGGTTCTCTCTGTGATATTTATTTGCCAGGAGGATTGGCCTTACCCAGATGGAATAGTAGAAAATAACAAGGAACCTGAGTTCTTTGAAGAACCTGAGTATCCCCAGGTCCCAGGGGTATTTCCATTTTAATGAAGAAATTGGAAACACTGACAGATTTTCTGAGACCCCTCAAATGAATCTCTAATGGTGGTATCTCAGACACAGCAGACACATGTATGGTTCATCTGAGTTTATACAAGAGCATAAGAGGCTAAAGTTCTACTTCTTCTTAGACTCTTTTTTCCTCTTGGTCTTGCCTTTCTTTTTCTTTTTGTGTCATTGGTTTCTTTATTACCTGTCCCTCTCACTAGTTTGTAAACTTCACGAAGGTAGGCACCATATGTATCCCAGATGCCTATCATTTTGCCTGGCTTACAGTAGGTTTTCAACAAATATTGGAAGAATGCATGAATTCAGAAATAGAAGAACAGAAAAAAAGCATTCTGAATTCCTCACTGTTGGCTATGAGCCTTGTCTTTGAGATCTGGCACCCATTTTGTTTAGTCTGGATATGGTTAAGTTTTTTTTTTTTAAAAAGTACTACCTGAGGTCAAAGGAAGTTAGAAGTCTAGTCAATGTACTCATAGGCTAAGCTGTAAATTTTGCAGAATTTATTTACTTTCAGAAAGCAACACCCAGAACAGTTAGAATAAGCAATGTGTAGTTTGATTTGTATCTTCTACTTTTCCACTTCTACTTCTTCCTTTTCCTTTTTAATGCACATGTGTCTCAGAGCCTCAGACTCCCTAGTTGGAAATTGTTACAATCAGTCACATTTCAGAGCCAAATCTCCTATGGTGTATTTGAAATCATGAATATCCATCCAGGCCTGGACTGGATCTTGCTTGTTGACTGGGTCGAAGAAGTTTCTTAAAGTGAAAGGACCATCATTTGAGGTACTGTATCTCCATTTTTTTTTTTTTTTTTTTTTTTTTGGCTTTTAGTGGCTGCAGTACTGCAAATGGTTTCAACAGTAATCTTCAGAGCATTAGACAACTAGAATCCATTACAACTTTGTAGACTTTGGTGTTGGCATATTCACCAGTTATTTTAATTGAATCGACATTGTCTTCGTCTGTTTTTCCTTAAGGTGGCTAGATGTGTCCCATTAAGCCCAGTTTCCTTGCCTCTAAGCACCTTATTTTGATAATGTTATAAAGTAGTTTAGCTCGGTACAGGGCATTTGGTTTGTGGACACATTAATGTAATTAGTTCATGGGATAAACAGCAGCAAGAATACCATATGAAATGAGACGTTCTCTCTTAGTCACTCCTGCATCACTGGCACCTACAAGAGGGTTTAGCCCTTGACAGACACTCGAAAACAAAACAAAAGAAAACAAAAACACACCTATTGACTAAAAAAATGAATCTTCCAAAACTTAAGGTAATGTTTCTAAATGTGAACATTTTTAAAATACTGACAATAATATACCCAAAGCAACACTTAATAAATGAAAGACCAAATAATTTATATCTAAATTTAAATCAAAGTGCCCAGAGTACAGTGTCAGAAACATATGTATATCAATAGCTGTGCCCCAATCAATTGCTTTATGCTTCATGAAAAGAGATTATGTATAAACAGAAAAAATCTATGTTTGTAAGAAATTTAGGAAGGGTTACATCCAAAGAGGGACAATTTTTCAATGTCTCTCAAGACCTTTCCAAAGTGGAGAGTGACCTCACCAGCTGACCTAAGTATTCAATTCCCCATCAAAGATTTATCTGCATGATGGAAGGGGTATATGTTGTTTTTCTAATGGAGCATATGAATTATTCAACGAGTCAAATAATGTCATCCAGCACACCAGTCTTGCTTTGATTTTGGGCTTAATGGTCACTCTCCAGGTTATAATTTGGTTTATACATTCATTCCTTCATTCATTCAATGAATATGTACTGATATTGTACAAATACACGCTACGCTGGGCATATTCTAAGATTTTGGGTGTTCTAGGGATACAACATTCAACAAGACAATCAACGTCTCTGCCCTAGTGGAGCATACATTGCAGCAAAAGAATACAAAATATAAAAATTAAACAAGAAAAAGTTAGATAATGATAACTGCTATGATGACAATAAAACCAAGTAATGTAATAGACAGTAACTGGATAAGGGGATGGGAGGAGATCATTAGGGAGATGAATACGGACCTCTCTGAGGATATAGTATTTGGGTTGAGGTTCAAATGATAAGAAGAAGCAAGACATGTTAAGATATTAATAAAGAATATTTGAGGAATAGGGGACAGCAGATGCAAAGAACCTAAGGTAGGAAAGAACTTTATATATGAGAGGAACAGAGGAAGGTCAGTCTGGTTGAAGAGTGTTGAACATATGGTAGGCATTGTATGATAATGAGGTATGAGAGGTCAACAAGAGCTAGATCTTCTTGAGCCTTGTGGGTATGCAGTTTGGATTTTATTCTACCTACAATAGAAAGGCATTGGAAGGCTTTAAGTGGGGTTGATTATTTATACTGCTGTGTAGAGACTGCAGTTAATTGAGAGCAAAAGTGGAAGCTTGCAATAATCTAGGAAAGAGATGGTGATGGCTTAGACTAGTGAGGTAGCAGTGGAAGTAAGAAGTGGTTGCAGTCTGCTTGTATTTTGAATATACAGCAGCAACAGAATTTGGTGATGGGATTGGATGTAGATATAAGGCAAGAAGAGCAATCAAGATTGACTCTCAGATTTTTGCCCAGTGTGACTAAGTGAACTACATTCAATCTAAAGAAGGAGACTAGTGGATGAGTAGGTTTGTGTATGTATGTGTGCACATACAGATTGGATTAAGGATTTTTGCTTTAACTTTCTACAGAGTAAAGAATGTGTATATTACCTAAGTGGTTTGTGGGTAACTTATGTGATTTCTATTCTCTATTTTCTTATCTGTAAAATATGTATAATGATTGTACACATCTTAAAAGGCTGTTGTGAGTATTAGATGAGAAAATGCACTTAAATGTTTTTACTCAGTGTCTGGAATAAGTAATCCCTGAATAAATGGAAGCTATTATTATGGTTGTATATGCTATATACATGTGATCACTGTCATTATTTCATAGTTTTCAAAGCTTTCCTACAGCTACTATTTCATTTGACTTTCATTATATCCTTATAATGACAATAATAAAGATTACAAACATAACTTGGCCACGTTCAGCCAGCTAATAAGTGGCAGAACCATGAACATATTATTGTATATAGTTGTAAATTAATAAGTTCCAGTTTGGTAGTACACCTTATGAATTTGATTGGATTTTTTAGTACTCTTTATTCTGGTCTACCTTACAAACAATGAATCAAACATATTAATGAACAGCCTAGTGACTGTTTGAATGTCTATTTGACTTTCATCTGTCATCACTATATTATTTTGCCCCAGATATGGCAATTTACTTTCACTCTTACCTCTACTTCTTAATAGACTATTTTTAGTGTAGCCAGATCTAATCCCCTTAATAAGATTTGTTCTTTACTTAGAATCATGTTCTTTATTTAGAATCATGGAATTATAGACAGTGTTCTTTTAAGGTCCAGTGTTTTCAACTACAATTCATGAATTCAACTTAATAATCATGATTAATGGAATTTTTATGGGAGAGAATAAAACAAAATAATATTAAAGTGCCTCTCATGTAAAATGGGTAAAGTATTGTATCAGAAAACTTCCATTTAAATCTAGATGCATATATTCATATATAGGCATTTGACTATACTGTAAAATATATTTTCCATCATTCACATGGAAGGGGACAGGGAAGTGCTAGGTAGAGAAGGATGGGGTCCCTGGTAAGGCCTCCACCCTCGGGCCTGTGTTCACAGACCTAAGTGAGAACAGGCACTCCTGTTTTTATGCCCAAATGTTGCATTTTCCAAGATGACTCTGGACCGCCACACCCCCCATCCTGTGCCCATGAATACCTGAGACCCTAATGGGCGTAGACACAAACAGCTAGACATCAATAGGACCAGAAAAGCACAGCAACAGACACCAGCAGACACTGGCAGGTCATTGAGACGGGATGACACAATTCAGTCAGGGGCAGTCAGAAGAGAATCTGGCTGCTGGGCGGCCTTACTCTAGGAGCAGACCACCCTCCCACTCCATTCCCCTTTTAGCTCCCCATCTGCCTCACTGAGAGCTACCTCCACCACTCAATAAAACCTTTCACCCATCCTCCAAGCCCATGTGTGATTCAATTTTTCCAGTTCACTAGGGCAAGGACCTGGGATACAGAAAGCCCTCTGTCTTTGCAATAAGGCAGAGGGTCTAATTAAACTGATTAACACAAGCTGCCTGCAGACAGCAAAGCTAAAAGAGCATACTGTAACACATACCCACTGGGGCTTCAGGGGCTGTAAACACTCAACTCTCTAGGTGCTGCTTTGGGATCAGAGTCCAAAATGCTCCCCACAACCTGCCCCTCTGCATACTCCCCATAGGGATTTGAGCAGCTGTGCATCTAAAAAGCGAACCACACCCCTGTTGCATGCCCTGCAACAGGGATGAGAGAACTTCTCAAAAAATGTGTAAAGTGTCTAACATAGCTGAATCTCTGCTTTTCAAAACTGCTAACTGACACATAATAATTGTACATATTTGTGGAGTACAGTGTGATAGTTTGATACTTATATACAACATGCAATAATCAACTCAGGTAATTTGCATATTTATTACCTCAAACATTTATCATTTCTTTTTGTTGGAAGCATTCAAAATCCTCTCTTCTAGCTATTTGAAAATATAGAATAAATAATTGTTAACTATAGCTACACTATAGTACTATATAACACTATAACCTACTTATCCTCTCTAGCTCTACTTTTACATCCATTAATCAACCTCTCTCTAGCCCTCATTCCCCATACCCTTCCCAGCCTGCCTACATGTAACACTACTAAACTATTAGAATACACCATAGAGGAAATACTTCAGGGCATTGGTCTGGGCAAAGATTTTATGGATAAGACCTCTTTTCTAATAATAAAGAAGCTGAATTTCAGTGAGAGGTAGTCTCTAGCCAAAAGTCACACAACTGACTAGTAGCAATTGAGATTAGGATTTAGATCTGCTGATTTCTTGGCTCTGGAGCATTTTTTTTTTTAAACACCCTGCAATACCCCTCATGTCAGAATTTCTTTTGTATTTTCTTAGTGATGTGATCTCTGCTTACAGCACATTTTAGGGAAAAACACACAAAAAGAACCTTCTTTAATGTGATTCATGTTTATTTGGAGTGAGCTCCCATACCATTCTGATTCATTTCAAACCAAAGTTGATAATATATATGCACAAAGGGACTGGTAATTAACAGGCTGAACATCAAAATAGCCTTGTTCATCTATGTCACGTGAAGGACATCTTCAAGGAGAACTACAAACCACCACTCAACAAAATAAGATACAAATGAATGGAAGAATATTCCATGCTCATGGATAGCAAGAATCAATATCGTGAAAATGGCCATACTGCCCAAAGTAATTTATAGATTCAGTGTTATCCCGATCAAGCTACCACAGACTTTCTTCACAGAATTGGGAAAAACGACTTTAAATTTCATATGGAACCAAAAAAGAGCCCATATTGCCAAGACAATCCTAAGCAAAAAGAACAAAGCTGGAAACATCATGCTACCTGACTTAAAACTATACTACAAGGCTACAGTAACCAAAACAGCATGGTACTGGTACCAAAACAGAGATATAGACCAATGGAACAGAACAGAGCCCTCAGAAATAACACCACACATCTACAACCATCTGATCTTTGACAAACCTGACAAAAACAAGAAATAGGGAAAGGATTCCCTATTTAATAAATGCTCCTGGGAAAACTGGCTAGCCATATGTAGAAAGATGAAACTGGATCCCTTCCTTATACCTTATACAAGAATTAACTCAAGGTGGATTAAAGACTTAAATGTAAGACCTAAAACCATAAAAACCCTAGAAGAAAATGTAGGCAATGCCATTCAAGACATAGGCATGGGCAAAGACTTCATGACTAAAACACCAAAAGCAATGGCAACAAAAGTCAAAATAGACAATTGGGATCTAATTAAACTAAAGAGCTTCTGCACAGCAAAGGGAACTATCATCAGAATGAACAGACAACCTACAGAACGGGAGAAAATTTTTGCAATCTATCCACATGACAAAGGGCTACTATTCCGAATCTAGAAAGAACTTAAACAAATTTACAAGAAAAAAAAAAAACCCCATCAAAAAGTGGGCAAAGGATATGAACAGACACTTCTCAAAAGAAGACATTTATGCAGCCAACAGACACATGAAAAAATGCTCATCATCACTGGTCATCAGAGAATTGCAAATCAAAACCACAATGAGATACCACCTCACAGCAGTTAGAATGGCGATCATTAAAAAGTCAGGAAACAACAGATGCTGGAGAGGATGTGGAGAAATAGGAACGCTTTCACACTGTTGGTGGGATTGTAAATTAGTTCAACCATTGTGGAAAACAGTGTGGCGATTCCTCAATGATCTAGAACTAGAAATACCATTTGACCCAGCAATCCCATTCCTGAGTATATACCCAAAGGATTATAAATCATGCTGCTATAAAGACACATGCACACGTGTGTTTATTGCGGCACTATTCACAATAGCAAAGACTTGGAATGAACCCAAATGTCCATCAATAATAGACTGGATAAAGAAAATGTGGCACATATACCCCATGGAATACTATGCAACCATGAAAAAGGATGAGTTCATGTTCTTTGCAGGGACATGGATGAAGCTGGAAACCATCATTCTCAGCAAAATATCACAAGGACAGAAAACCAAACACCACCTGTTCTCACTCATAAGTGGGAGTTGAACAATGAGAACACATGGACACAGGGTGGGGAACATCACACACTGGGGCCTATTGGGGGTTGGGGGGCTGGGGGAGGGATAGCATTAGGCGAAATACCTAATGTAAATGACAAGTTGATGAGTGCAGCAAACCAACATGGCACATGTATACCTCTGCAACAAGCCTGCACATTGTACACATGTACCCTAGAACTTAAAGTATAATAATAAAAAAAGAATTCTCTTTTACAGTTATATAAAGTACTTCTATGTAATTATATTAGTCCACCATTGCTGCATAACAAATTACTCCCAAACCTAGAAGCTGAAAACAATAAGCATTTATTATCATCCAATTTCTGTGAGTCAGGAATCTAGGAGCAGCTTAACTGGCTGATTCTGGTTCCTGCTCTTTTATGAAATTGCAAGATCACTGATGTTACTAGTGTTAGGAGGGCTAATTTCCTTATGTTAACTTTTCAATAGAGCTGCTTAAAATGTTTCATCTTCAAATTAAGTGATACAAGAAAGAGAGAGAAAGCAAGCAAACAAGAGAATGCCCAAAATGAAGTCTTTTATAACGTTTTCTTGGTGGTGACATACTATACTTCTTATTGATAGATGGATCTATATTTTTCCCCCTTGAACCTAGGCAGGTTTGTGACCAGTCTATCAATACAATATGGGAAAAGTGATGCTGCATGGTTTTTGAGGCTTTCATAAAAGGCAATCAGTTTCTACTTTGCTCGATGAAACACTAGTTGGAACAATGAGAAATTAACTAAATTCAACTACTTTGAGGCTGACGTACTATGGAGAACCAAGCCAGGTGTAAAGAGATTGTGTAAGCTTTCTTACAACAAGCAGTTGTAATATTAAAATTTATCTTAGCTCAGGCACAAGATATGTGATTGAAGGGTCTCTACGTTAATTCCAACTTCCAATTGTTGAATTGTCCCTACTTTCAAATTTCCCCACCTGAGTCCCTAAACACTGTGGAGCAGAAAAAGGACAATAAGTCATGATTTTTTAGGATCAAAGCAAAGCAGATCTGTGTGTAAAGGGGTCAATACCTGCTGTAGACTGCAAAAGTGAAACCAGGGTCATCTTTCCTTGAAAAAAAAGATTAAAATAAATGTGGAAACTCCTTATGTGAAGTTCTGTATTTGGTTTGTAAATCAAGACTGCTTCTCTGGGTCAAAGTGACTTAGCTCCTATCTAGGCAAGAGTGGGATATCTCATTTGTATTGATACAATTTCAAACAGCAAATCTTCTGATAGTCCGTGATTTTAGAGAACAATGTTCCTTAATGAGGAAGAAAGTAGCATTCACTCAAACAAAGAATTGTTAAGTCATTTTTAAATGGTAGCATGTTATAGGGACAAATATTGTTTTGTTATCTTTACTGCTACATTTATCTGTGTCTGTTATCCCACCTCAATAGTGAAAGAGTAGATTTTAACTCAAGGTTTTAAAAAATTTCTCAATAGTTATGAGTGACAAGATATTCCAGCCCCTAGTGAGTTAAAAGAGCATAGTAGGAAGAAGCAATTGGTGTCTTAAATGGAGGTGAGGTACTGGTGGTGGAAGCATCAAGTATCAGCCAGGAGGAGCAAGTCTGGTATGAAAGGGCCAGCATGAGGAAACAGGATGTTATAACAGAAGGGGAGGGAAATTTCAATACTCCACTGACAGCACAAGACAGATAATCAACACTGCAAGTTAACAAAGAAACAATGGACTTAAACTATATGCTAGAAAAAATAGACTTAGATATTTATAGAACATTATTCCCAACAAGTGTAGAATATACATTCTTCTCATCAGCACATGGAACATTCTTCAAAATAGACCATATGATACACCCCAAAACAAGTGTTAATAAATTTAATAAAATCAAAATCATATCAAGTATCTTCTCAGACCAGAGTAGAATAAAACTGGAAATCAACTCCAAAAGGAATCTTCCAAACCATAAAAATACATGGAAATTAAGTAATCTGCTCTTTAATGATGTTTGGATTAACAATGAAATCAAGATAGAAATTTAAAATTTATTTGAAATGAAGGATAATAGTGAAAAACTTATCAAAACCTCTGGGATACAGCAAAAGCACTGCCAAGAAGAATGTTCATAGCGTTAAATACCTCAAGGAACTAGAGAAAAAAATAGCAAACTAAACCCACAGCAAGCAGAAGAAAAGAAATTAACAAAGATCAGAATGTAACTAAATAAAATTAAAACAAAAATTATGCAATAGATAAATAAAACAAAAAACTGGTCCTTTGAAAGATAAACAACATTGATAGACAATTAGTAAGATTAACTAAGGAAAGAAGAGATATGATCCAAATAAGCTCAATTAGAAATGAAATGGGAGATGTTACAACTGATAACACAGAAATACAAAAGATCATTCAAGGCTACTATGAACACCTTTATATGCACAAACTAGAAAATCTAGAGGAGACGGATAAACTCTTGGAAAATATAACACTCCTAGATTAAATTAGAAAGAAATAGAAACCCCAAAGAGACCAATAGCAATAAGCCAGATTGAGTCTATAATAGAAAATTGCCAACAAAAATTCCTGAATTCTATCAGACATTCAAAGAAGAATTGTTACCAATCCTACTGCCACAATTCCAGAAGGTAGAGAAAAAGGGAAACTCCTTAAATCATTTTATGAAGCTAGTATCACCCTAATACTAAAGCCAGAAAAGGGCGTAACAAAAAAAAAAGTACAGACCAATATGCCTAATGGACATAGATGCAAAAATCTTCAACAATATTCTAGCTAACTGTACCCACAAGCATGTCAAAATGATAATACACCATGATCAGCTGTGTTACATACCAGAAATGCAGGGTTGTTTTACCACATATAAGTGAACAAATGTGATACATCACATAACAGAATGCAGAAAAAGCATTTGGTAAAATCCAGCATCCCTTTATAATAAAGACCCTCAACAAACTAGGCATAGTAGTAACTTACCTCAAAGTAATAAAAGCTGTATATGACAAACCCACAGACAATGTCATACTGAATGGGTAAAAGTTGAGTGCATTTCCCCTAAGAACTGGAACAGTGCAAGGATGCTCACTTTCACCATTTCTATTCAACATAGTAATAGAAGTCCTAGCCAGAACAATCAGACAGGAGAAAGAAATAAAGGACATCCAAATCTAAAGAGATAAAAGTCAAACTCTCACTGTTCACTGATGATATAATTGTATACCTAGAAAACCCTAAAGTCTCATCTGAAAAGATCTTAGATCTGATAAACAAATTTAGAAAAGTCTCAGAACACAAAATCAATGTACACAACCAGTAGCATTGCTATACACAATGACCAAGCTAAGAATCAAATCAACAACTCAATTCCTCTTACAATAGATGAAAAAACAAACAAACAAACAAACCTTGGGAATATACCTAACCAAGGAGGTGAAAGATTTCTACAAGGAAAACTATAAAACACTGTTGAAATAAATTACAAACAAATGAAAACCCCTTCCATGCTCATGGATGGGTAGAATCAATATTGTGAAAGTGACCATACTTCCCAGAGCAATCTACAGATTCAATGCAATTCTCATTGAAATACCATCATCATTCTTCAAATACCTAGATAAAACAATTCTAAAATTAATATAGAATAAAAAAAGAGCCCACATATCCAAAGCAATACTAAGCAAAAAGAACAAATCTAGAAGCATCAAATTATGTGACTTCAAATTATACTGCAAGGCTATAGTTAACCAAAACAGCATGGTACTGGTATAAAAATAGGCACATAGGCCAATGGAACAGAATAGAAAACTCAGAAGTAAAGCCAGATACTTACAGCCAACTAATCTTTGAAAAAGTAAACAAAAACATAAAGTGGGGAAAGGACACCCTATTCAACAAATGGTTCGGGGATAACTGGCAAGCCACATGTGGAAGAATAAAACTGTATCCTCCTCTCTCACCTTATACAAAAATCAATTCAAGATGGATCAAAGACTTAAATCTAAGACCCTGAAACCATAAAAGTTATAGAAAATAACATCATAAAAACTTTTCTAGACTTTGGCTTAGGCAAATAATTCATGACTAAGACTCTAAAAGCAAATGCAATAAAAACATAAATAAATAAATGGAACCTAATTAAACTAAAAGGCTTCTTCACAGCAAAAGAAATAATCAGCAGAGGAAACAGACAACCCACAGAGTGGGAGAAAATATTTACAAACTATGCATCCAACAAAACACTAATATTCAGAATCTATAAGGAACTCAAATCAGCAAGAAAAAAAAAATCCTGTCACAAAATGGGCAAAGGACATTAATAGACAGTTGTCAAAACAAGATATAAAAATAGCCAACAAATATATGAAAAAATGCTAAACATTATTAATCATTAAGGAAGTGCAAATAAAACCACAATGAGATACCACATTACTGCTGCAAAAATGGCCATAATTAAAAAGTCAAAAAACAATAGATGTTGGCATGGATGAGTTGAAAAGGAAGCACTTTTACACTGCTGGTACTACTACTATGGAAAACAGTATGAAGATTCCTTAAAGAATTAAATGTAGAACTACCATTTGATCCAGTATTCCCACTTCTGGGTATCTACACAAAAGATAAGAAATCATTATATGAAAAAGACACATGCACACATGTTTCAAGCAGAACAATTTGCAACTGCAAAAATATGGAAACAACTTAAGTGCTCATCAACCCACAAGTGGATAAAGAAAATGTGATATATATATGTGTGTGTGTGTGTGTGTGTATACACACACATACACACATACATACATACATACCATGGAATACTACTCAACCATAAAAATAAATGAAGTAATATCATTTTCAGCAACTTGGATTGAGCTATAGGTGATCATTCTAAGTGATGTAACTGAGGAATTGAAAAGCAAATATTGTATGTTCTCATTTATAAGTGAGAGCTAAGTTATGAGGATGCAAAGGCATAAGAATGATATAATGGACTTTGAGGTCTCAAAAGAAGGTTGGGATGGGGCTTAGAGATAAAAGAGGACAAATTGGGTACAGTGTACACTGCTTGGGTGGTGTGTAAACCAAAGTCTCATAAATCACCACAAAGAATTTTTCCATGTAACCAGAAACCACCTGTACCTCAAAAACTATTAAAGTAATTATTAATTATTAATGGAAATCAGTAGCATTTCTATATGGTAACAGTGAACAATCTGGAAAAGAAATGTAAAAAGTAATCCTATTTACAGTAGTGACAAAATAAATATCTGGGAATTAACCAAAAAAGTGAGAGACCTCTATAATGAAAAGTATAAAACACTCATAAACAAAATTGATGAGGACACCAAAAATGGATAGATATTCCATGTAGATGGATTAGAAGAATCAATGTTGTTAAAATTCCCATACTACCCAAAGCAATCTACAGATTCAATGCAATACCTATCAAAATAGCAATGACATTCTTCACAGAAATAGAAAAAACAATCTTAAAATTTATATGGAACCACAAAAGACCCAGAATAGCCAAAGGTATCCTAAGCAAAAAGAACAAAACGGGAGGAATAACATTACCTGACTTCAAATTATGCTACAGAGCTATAGTAACAAAAACAGCATGTTACTGGCATAAAAACAGACCAATGAATCCATAGAACAGACTAAAGAACCCAGAAACAATTCCACACACCTACAGTGAATTCATTTTTGACAAAGGTGCCAAGAACATACAACTGGTAAAGACAGTCTCTTCAATAAATGGTGCAGAGAAATCTGGATTTCCATATGCAGAAGAATGAAACTAGATACCTATTTTTGCCATACACAAAAATCAAATCAAAGTGGATTGAAGACTTCAGTCTAAGACCTCAACTATGAAACTACTACAAGAAAACATCAGGGAAACTCTCCAGAACGTTGGTCTAGGGAAAAGTTTTTTTGAGCAATAACCCACAAACACAGGCAACCAAAGCAAAAATGGACAAATTGGATAATATCAAGTTAAAAAGCTTCTGCACAGCAAAGAAAACAATCAACAAAGTGAAGAGACAACCCACAGAATGGGAGAAAGTATTTTTAAACTACTCATCTGACAAAAGATTAATAGCCAGAATACAGAAGTAGCCCAAACAACTCTATAGGAAAAAAATCGAGTAATCAGATTTTTTTAAAATGGAAAAATAAGTGTAGAAAAGGGGACCGTTGTACACTGTTGGTAGGAATGTGCATTAGTAAAACCACTATGGAGAACAGTTTGGAGGTTCCTCAAAACACTAAAAATAGAGCTACCATATGATTCAGTAATCACACTGCTAGGTATATGCCCATAAGAAAGGAAATCAGTATATCACAGAGATATCTGCACTCCCGTGTTTGTTGCAGGACTGTTTACAAGGGCCAAAGTATGGAAGCAGCTTAAGCATTCATCAACAGACAAATGGATAATGAAAATGTGGTATGTATACATAATGGATTACCATTTAGCCATAAAAAAGAATGAGACCCTGTAATTTGCAACAACATGGATGTAACTGGAGGTCATTATATTAAGTAAAATGAGCCAGGAACAGAAAGACAAACTTTGCACGTTTTCACTTATTTGTGGGATCTAAAAATCAAAACAATTGAAATAATGGGCATGGAATAGTAGAAGGAAGGTTACCAGAGGCTGAGAAGTGGAGTGGAGTGGGGATAGAGGTAGGGATGGTTAATGTATAGACAAAAATAAGAATGAATAAGACCTATGATTTGATAGCACAACAGAGTGACTATAGTCAAGGTATTAAACTGTTCTCACCTTACTATTAAGAGATACCTGAGACTGGATAATTTATAAAGCACAGAGTTTTAATTGGTTCATGATTCTGCAGATTGTACAGGAAGCATGGCTGTGAAGACCTCAGGAAACTTACAATCATGGCAGAAGGCATGTCTTACATGGTCAGAACAGGAGGAGGTGAAGGGCGAAGGTGTTACACACTTTTTATTTTTTCTCTTTTATTTATTTATTTATTTATTTTTGAGACGGAATCTCTCTCTGTCGCCCAGACTGGAGTGCAGTGGCGCGATCTCGGCTCACTGCAAGCTTCGCCTCCAGGGTTCACGCCATTCTCCTGCCTCAGTCTCCCGTAGCTGGGACTACAGGCGCCCGCCACCATGCCCGGCTAATTTCTTTCTATTTTTTAGTAGAGACGGGGTTTCACCATGTTAGCCAGGATGGTCTCCATCTCCTGACCTCGTGATCCACCCGCCACGGCCTCCCAAAGTGCTGGGATTACAGGCGTGAGCCACCGCGCCCGGCAGCACACTTTTAAACAACGAAATCTCACAACCACTCACTCACTATCACAAGTGCAGCACGGAGGAGGAAATCCGCCCCTATGATTCAATCACCTTCCACCAGGCCCCACCTCCAACACTGGGGATTATGATTTGACATGAAATTTGGGCACAGACACAGACTCAAACCATGTCAGTCAATAATAATTTAATTGTACATTCTAAAATAACTAAAAAGTATGATTGGATTGTTTGTAACACAAAGGATAAATGCTTGAGGTGATGGATATCCAATTTTACAAGATGTGATTATTATACCTTTCATGACTGTATCAAAACATCTAATGTACCCCATAAATATATACAGCTACTATGTATGCACAAAAATTAAAAATTAAAAAAGTGATCCCCTATTGATGCCTTATATAACAGTGGAGTTTATTTGATTTCATTTGTACATGATTAGTCAGGCACAATCTGGAGAGGTGGTACTTAAGCCACAGCAGTCCCTTTTGTCATCTAACAAAGGAAAGACTTCAGGAGGAAATTCTAAGATAGAGAAAATTTTCTCATCTATAAAGGGGGGATGTGATGGTGATGAATTACAGCTTCATCCAAGGGAGGACTGGATGTTTATGCCTAAGTACACACAGCATGTACTCGTTAAGTTTGCTACAGTAACATTTTGCCTACCTTTCTGGCAACGATGAAATCTTGTTGGTAGAAGGGAAGCTTCCAAGTCACAGCACAGATTCCTTTATCCCAGCACTCTCTGTTAAGAACTACTTGCTTTGAGGATATTCCTTTATGGGAATATCCTCCAAGCTTCAATCACCAAGGCCAGCCTAGCACAATCTTGTGAAGTCAGTGAACTTTCAGAACTTTCAGCCTCCTTTTGTATTCCTCACATCTCTCCCTCTCCATGCTTTTTCCTTATTCAATACTCAGGCATGGGGATATACATATATCCTCATGTTCTATAAATAAGTACCCTTTAGATATGGGCATTTTGTGAGGATGGGCATGTAGAAAGTCGGGTATACTTCTGATAGGAAGAGACTTCGGAGTCTTCCAAGAACATCCCCCACCCCCAAACAACATCACAAGTAGGACTAATATTTTCTGGGCTCCTAAAATGTGCCAGACACTATTTTAAGTGCTTTATTTACAATGTGTATTTGATTGTTTAACATCGTTACGAGGAAGGCACTACTGTGATTGCCATTTCGTAGATGAGAGAACAAAGGCCTGAAGATATTCAAGTACTATGAACAAGGTTACATAGCTAAGGCATCAAAGAGAAAGTATTGAACATCATGGTGACACATTACATTAGACAATCCTCCTCAGAAGATATCTCACCTAATCATAGGGTTAATCTTATAGGAGAGTGGCCTCAAAAGGATGATTATATCTAAAGAAAATGACTTACTCAAGACCTTCTAAGATAACGGGATTGACAACTAGCTACCTGCATAGCACAAGGACTGACTTCTGCTGGACCAATAGTAAAAATGTTGATTTTAAACAGGCTAATACCATCTGTACCTAGACAGGAAAAGAGAAGGTTTATCTGGCAGAATTCTCTTATTCAACAAATATTTACCAAGTGTCTATTATATATCATTTACTTTCTTAGATGTTAGGGACACAGGAGGGAACAAAACAGATAAAATCCCTTCACTTATAGATTATATTTTCTAGTGATCAGAGACAGACAATAATATAATAAACTAAATTACACTAAATGTTACCTGGTGATAAGTGCAATGCAAAATAAAGCATGGTAAGGAGAATGGGAATGTGAGTGGAAGTATGTAATTATAAAGAGCCGTCAGAAAAGACCTCACTGACAAAGCGATGTTTAGCAAAATGAAGGACATGGTGAGAACATGTTATGAATAATAAATGTTAACTATTACTATTGTTTTGTTGTTATATACCACACCAATTTACATTTTAAACAATGTACCTTTTTCAAAGCTTTTTTACATCGATTATTCCATGAAATTATTACAATATCCCTATGATGTCAGAGGGGCAATCTGCAGCCCTCTTTGAACAAGAAGAAAACTGAAGTGTGAGGTTAAGTGACAAAGTTAAGTCATACAGTGAGTTAATGGTGGAACCAGAGAAAGAATCTAGAACTGTGCTTTCAAAGTTCTGCATACTTAATACCTTGCTGTGCTTTTGTAGTCTCACCTTTTCCAATGGAAGATACTAAGCTCACATTTCATGTCTGGTTGTTTAGATAAGTGCATTTCTAGACACACATGAAAGCTCTGAGGAACAAAAAAGCTCAGTCATGAATTCTTCCTAAAAAATTGAAATAGGAAATCTAATTTCAAGAACTGGAAGTAGATATGGAGGGATGCAGGCCAACAATTTAGTTTTACAAGTAAGGAAACTGTATCCCAGAGAGAGGAAGTGACTTGCCCCAGTATATAAAGAGACAGTAATAATAAGAAATTAAGGTCAGAACTCAGGTTTTCTGGGTCCCCGTACAGTACTCACTTAACTTTCAAAAAAAAAAAGAACCTAATTATCTCTCCCAGATTCAACATTTAGGGATGTCCGGGACATTATTTCTACTGGTGGCCAGCAAATGCTGTTTCAAGATAAGAAACTCTGAAAATGAGTTAGCTCAATGTGTGATGCTGAGGACAGAAACAGCCTTCTTAGCACCAATGCATTTTTTTTAGATTTAGAACCTAAAACTCATTAGAACCACGCACTCAAATTACTGCTGAAAGAGTTCAACCTGATTTTCCCCACAAACCTACATTGGTTAAGAGTGCTAAACTAAGTAGCTCTCATAAAAGCTTTTAACCACTCTTTGTAAAGAGCTTATGGTGTGATCAGCACAGTGCTGAGCACTCTGGATATATAAAAGAAATGTAAAATATTCTTACTCTTAGATCTGCTTCTGTCTAGTTATGAGACTTTGGCTATGTCCTTATCCTGTTTTAGGGCTAATTTTTCCATAAAGATGTACTAAGGGGAAATAAGAGATAATCCGTATAGCTCTGTCCAGCTGTAATATTTTATGTCTATAAATCCCAAACTATACATACCTCAAACTGAACTCTTAATCTTCCCCCTCCTCCAAATCTACTCTACTCAAAATCATCCCTATCTTAGTTAATGGTGCCTCCATTACAGTTGCCCAGAATAAAAACTTTGGAGTCCTCTTTGATTGTTTTTATTCTCAGATCCCACACCCTGTCAGCAAATTACGTTGGCTCTACATTCAAATGCTGTCTAAATTCTAATATTTCTTACCACTTCCATTACTACCACCCTGGTCCAGCAGTAAACTCTCTCAGATTACTACAATATTCTTCTAACTTCTTTTCCTGCTTCCCACCTTGATCTCCTTCAGGCTTTGTTTTGTTTTGTTTTGTTTTGTTTTGTTTTGTTTTTGACAGAGTGTCACTCTTGCTGCCCAGGCTGGAGCGCATTGGTGCAATCTTGGCTCACTGCAATCTCTGCCTCCCGGGTTTAAGCAATTCTCCTGTCTCCCAAGTAGCTAGGATTACAGGCATGCACCACCATGCCCAGCTAACGTTTTTGTATTTACTAGAGACAAGATTTTATCATGTTAGTCAGGCTGGTCTCAAACTCCTGACCTCAGGTGATCCACCCGCCTCAGCCTCCCAAAGTGCTGGGATTACAGATGTGAGCCACTAGGCCTGGCCAGTCTATTCTTAATGCAGCATGAAGAGAAACTTGTTAAAATAAATAGCAGACAAGATCAGGCACATTGAGGGTGGTATTTCTTGTTATACGTTTTGGTATTTGGCTACTATCAAAAATTATAAAGTGGGCTGTGACAAATATCCTTGGGATGGAAATTTGCACTAATCCCAATGTGAAGTGAAAAGGCATTCAAATATTATAACCTTTAAATTGCACTTGAAGCTCTTGAAGTATCTGGCCAAATTTATTTCAGAAATATTGAACCGATTCACAGTTTTAGCTATGAGAGTCTGAAATTACCCATACTCTCATTAACTCTGGGTAGCCATCATTAAAAACAATGGTCGGGTGCGGTGGCTCACACCTGTAATCCCAGCACTTTGGGAGGCTGAGGCAGGCAGATCTCTAGGTCAGGAGATCGAGGCCATCCTGGCTAACATGGTGAAAAACTGTCTCTACTAAAAA